>NC_059472.1:139259613-139860523 GCF_018139145.2 Gymnogyps californianus
GCTGGGATAGAGCTAATTTTCTTCCTAGTAGCTGGTATAGTGCTGTGTTTTGGATTTAGTGTGAGAATACTGTTGGTAACACACTGATGTTTTAGTTGTTGCTAAGCAGCACTTCTCCTAAATCAAGGATTTTTCAGTTTCCCATGCTCTGCCAGCAAGCAGGTGTACAAGAAGCTGGGAGGGAGCACAGTCAGGACAGCTGACCTGAACTAGCCAAAGCAATATTCCATACCACAGAATGTCATGCCCAGTATATAAACTGGGGGAAGTTAGCCAGGAGGGGCGGATCGCTGCTCGGGCACCGGTCAGCGGGTGGTGAGCAATTGCATTGTGCATCACTTGTCTTTTCTTGGGTTTTAGTTCTCTCTTCTTTTTTTTTGTTATATTCCTTTTCATTACTATTATTATTAATTTTTTATTATTATTATTGTTAGTATTGTATTTTATTTTACTTCAGTTATTAAACTGCTCTTATCTCAACCCACAAGTTTTACTGTTTTTCCCCAATTCTCCTCCCCATCCCGCTGGGAGGGGGGGAGCGGCTGCATGGTGCTTAGTTGCTGGCTGGGGTTAAACCACACCAGCGCAGAAAACAGTTATTGCTTGAGTGTAGACACCCACACCTTCTGGGATTTTTTCCCCCCTCTGTCAGAGAAAGCTAATCTGTTTTTAACAGGGTGATAGTCAATAGTTTGGTAGGATACGGCAGCAGCAGCTAATAAGAAGTGGTGCCAATACCAAAGGAGGAGGGAAGGCGTAGAAGAGAAATGAACAGGATCAGGGCAGAGGCAGGATTACAAGGCCAGAGACAGCAGGCTGAGGGTACTCCCCAGCATGGCCCCACTTGGCCTGACTGGGTTTCCTTCCCCAAGATAGACTTCCAGTAGCTACGTGCCCTCTTCTGTCTTACTAAGAGCAGAAGACATAGTCTGAGCAGAGTCATCACCAGACAGTCCCAGGGGATCATGTAAGGGAACAGCTCTGGCCCTAAGTCCATATTCAGACAGCTGGGAGAGCAGGAAAGGGTTCCTGAGAGAGCATGTATTTCAGTTTCAGCCGTGGATGAGTGTTTCCATGGATGAGATCCTAGCTTTGGAAAAATAAAGAGTTGGAGAGACTGACTCGCCATTCAAAAGGATTGATATTACACACTGTATCCTGATACTCTGTGTGGTATCCATACTGCAGAAGTCTCAAACTGTGATCCCTTTCAGTACCCATCAGCTATTTTCAAGCTTTAGGATTTAATTTCCAATTCAAAAACAGTCATAATACAAATCAGTGGTGGTGAACTTCAGAGTCAAATCAGGAGAGGAAAAATTAAAGCATAACTGAACAATAATCTAATTATTGGGAAGGAGTAAATACACACTCAAAATGTAAGAATTAGATTACTAAGTACAAACACCCATTTTCCTTCACTCTAATCTCCGATTCTCTTAATTTTGCAATTGCCCACACCTTAAAAATGGTGACATGAAGGAAAAGAGGATAATCTCAGGCTGACAAGTTGCTGTGGATGTATCCCTTCTAACAAAGGGACATAAATACTAGTTTACTTGCCTGAAAATGCCTTAAGCTATTGTTTAGGCACTACAGGTTTACATGGGAGGCAGCGTTGAAAGAGGGAGAACTCAATGCATTTAAATATTAACATTAAAGCAAGATGATGATCATTAACACAGTTAACTATCTCAAGTCTTGAGCAAAATTTTCCAGTTACATATCTTTACTACAGGGTCCTTTTTTCATCAATAAAAGATACTTTTTAAAAAATGCTAGTCGATGTTTAAACCCTACTATATTAACAACCTTTCCTGAACATATGCTAAATCCACGGAGAACTATTGTGTACAAGCGTTGGCAACGCTCTTCTCTACTGAAGATATTGCCAACCAATTTAAACAGGAACTTTCATTCTTCAATGTGGGGAGAAAAAAAAAAAAAACAAAACTATGACCTTCTTCATATGAGGATAATTACTCAACTGATGAAGTCCCATAAAAAAGTATTTCAAATATTCACTTAAACTGAAACATTGAGGAGCATATACTTCATTTCCAATAGGTTTTGCATCGTTACAACTATTGCTTTCAAGTCCAGGTTGAACTGAAATTTCAGAATTACTCCATCAGTTATTTTTTTTTTCATGATGATATTTAAAGTAGTAGCATAAACCCCATTTTAAAAATAACTAGCTTTCCACTGTGAATTTTAGCAATACAGCAAAGCTCAACAACTCATTATGTGTCAGTCTATACTTGGCAAACACTGACTTTTTTGTAAGATTCTAAGACACATTCCCTTGATCTACCCTCTCTGAATTTTAAGATACCTTTTAAGAACTACTGTTCACCCCACCACCGTGGGAAAGGAAAGGACAAAACACAGGAACCATGAATCTCAGAAACCAAATTTCAGTATTAGCCACTGTTCTACTATGCATGGATGCTGGCGAGTAACTTCAGTTTGGCCATATGTAACACACTAATACTTGCTTACGCCCAAAGAATAAGAATTAAAGGTCAGGTAGTGATTTAAAATAGATATATACATATACTTTATAGGTTATTTTTTTCCATGGGGCAGGTGGGTGCTTTCTTAATAGCTAATGCCTTGCTACAATACCATTCAAGTTCAATGGAGAAAATACCTTTCTATTTTTCTTTCCTGCAGTTGTTTTAACACCTGAAACTCAATTAATTTGTCTTATGAAACATATTTATTAAGGACATCTAATATACTATTCTCAAAGTGATGTTAAAACATGTAACTAAAATGCTTTTGAGTTCAAGACAACTGGTTCAAATTTAGCCAGTGCCTTTTATTTCACCATATTATATTCCAATGAAAGCTATTTTGGGAAGAGAGAGGGGCAAAGCTGGAGCAAAACTGTTTTGGCCATACAATTATGGGAATACCGCTATTATTCAGGCATCAGGAAATAGGAAGCATCACAAAAATTACTTCCTTACCTACATTTGTTAGAAATAAAGGAAAGATCTTCTTGATCTCTGGTATAAACGCTTATGATGCCAAAATATTGGATGGCTTGAATCCAGGATATTAAAATAGTTCTGCCTTTTGAAGTCTGAATTTTGGTTTTTTAAATACTGATATCCCTTACAAGTCTAGAGATGAGCAATATTGTCTGTCTTACTCCACTCCTCAACTCCACTAGCCTTTTATCTACTACCGTAACAACAGATACACATACTTATTACTCAGAACTGGGTTATGCAGTTGTTTTGCATCTTTTTAAATTCCTTTCTCTTACTAATGTTGGCAACACTTCAGGAGTTATTTTGGGAAGTAAAAGATATTGGGAACCCCTAACAGCCAAACTGATTACAGTATTTTTCAGATGTCCTTAAAACTAACCTTTGCCTCCAAAATTTGATATGGAAAAAAGTTTGTACTATAAACCACTTAGTGAAAGTTAGGAAAATACGAAGCATAATATTACAGTACCACCAGAGTTAACCCTAAACAAATCAAAGCATTTGCTGAAAGCCATATTGAGCTTGAATCATACAGAAGTCATTGACACCTTCCTTGTATACAAAACATCACACACCATGTGAAAAACCAAACTAAACAGGAAACCCACTCTCATATTTATACAAGCTACTTTACATAATAACAGAAAATACTGATTTTATCCAGGTAGGGCAAGAAAGAAAACAACTTTTTTTTGTAAAACCTAAGTGTTCACAAGCAAGTAATATGTTTTGTTTGACCTGTCCAAGGGGTTTTTTTATTATTATTATTGGAATGTCCTTTGTCATAAACTATGCCGCTTCATATTCTGTTGACGTTACATTTATGCGATCAGAGATGTACCAGATATATTCCCTCTAAGAAAACCATGTGTTGTTACATTGAACCAGACACTTTTTACATTGCCAACTCTCCAAAACATGAATACAGGCTATAAAAACGTATCTACTAGTAAGGAATAAACATGTTTAAAAAAGAGGAAAGGAGTAGACTCACACATTGCAGGTTTATCCTACAATACCAGAAGTTTTTTCCTCTCTTTTTTCCTTTTTTAGCACCTTGAAATTAGTATATAGCGTTCATGACTTCTCATCCATTCAGTATCAATACTAACCAAATACAAATACTGGCATCGACGGTCTCCTAACAACTACAAATCCCCAAATTTGCTTAAAGAAAATATCAGATTCTTAAAGTTTCAGTTCTAAACACACACATTTTTGCTGCAGAACAAAAACATTTACAGCATCCTAGAAAGAAGGGAAAGAAGAGATGAGGACGGGAGCAGAAACAGAGCATACTGCTTTCATTCATGTAGCAGTGATGTCAACGCCTGCAATGGTAGTTGCTCTGACCTGTAGAGGCTCAAAGCTGGAGTGTTTCCACAGAAATCTCCTTTATAAAAGGAACCTCTGGCAAATCACTAAGATATCCACAACAAAATGGCTTAACAGGATAGCCAATTCAAGGAATCTATACTGGAAAAGGCTGAAAGGAGGTGGGGAAGGGGCAGGTGTCTTAAGAAGAGAAAAACATCTATCCATCAGAATCATAAGCAGTCTCCAGCACGAGCATATTCGCGAAACAATCCAAGTCAGACTGCAGAGCCAAAGACAAACACATCTCCTGCACTGGTGAGAAAAACAACAGGATTATACCTAGAGCCTAAGCTCACATTTTACAGCAGTGGGAAATGGTTTTGAAAAACTGACAAAAAAAACTTAATCAAGTCGCTTCCCCAAGACTTGCATACTGATAACAACTATAAATAGCTGGAGTAGCACATTGTTTAACAAGCCGCAGCAAGATGGTCCATGTTTGAAAACAGAACATTCTCTTCCCCCCCCGCCCCCCCAGGTCCTCCATTATTACTGCAGCAGTCCTCCGGTTCAGCAATCAATTTTCTATATACTACTATCACCGTATAGACTACAAATATCGTTTTTAGTATCCATACATCGTGTACTAAAATGCTAAGAACAAGCAGGGAAACAAAGACAAAATCGTGCCCCATGGCATGCAACTATATTCCAAATTGCGTAAAAACAGCTCTAGTTTTTTGGGGGGGGGGTTGGTAACCTTTTTTCATTTGCAAGACTGAAGAAATAGGGTATCTTATTACCCTCGCCTGCTAGAAAATGGTGCCTGTATTTCGGTAAAATAAAGCTGTTGACGTGTGCAATTGTGGTCATTATTAGGGCGATCACGTTGTTTTCATTCATTCATTCAGGATTTGCTAGAGGATGTCAGCTTCTGCAGCAGCAGCTGGCTTGACCTGGAGGAGGGGGAACAAATTCCTCGCAGCGCATACAGATTACAGGGTGCATTTCTTGACGAACCATTTATGATTTTATACATTGCACTCATTAAACCGAATCAAGCCATGTATGCTGCTAACGTGGTTCACCATGAGGCAAGCTCAAACAAGTTTAATGATGGAAAAGTCATTCAGTACTAATTTATAGTCTGATTTATTAAGGCTAAAATAGCCCACAGATGAAGAAGACTGAAACCACTTTCTAAAATTAAAATTTCCCCTTCAACAAAAAATTCATATGTAATAATGAAATACTTCACAGATTTGCAGTATTTTTCCTAGCTGGCAGGCAACTGCCCACATGCCTCCCTCTTCAATACACCTTAAGCGTAGACCTTTATACACTGCACCACTACAATGTTTTGCTCTGGGTTCCCATAATTAAATAATTTACAGTATTCATCATCAGCATCACTATTCACATGCACCCATTTTTTTGTTTTGCCTAGTTTCCCATTAGCATTTTCCAAAAGGTTAAAGAAGGAGGGAAAAAGGAAATCTACATTTAGTATTTCATATAGCAGGAAAAATATGATCTTTAGAATTTTAAATAGAGCTTGAATGAAGCAAAACCACTGAAGCTCAGTTCCATTTTCAAGCACGCAAAAACTTCTGCATAAATAGATGATCTTTTTGAGAAGTAAGTTATGCAGTGTCTCTGTTCAGATTACAACACAACCAATTTGGTCATCTGCATAAGCACAATACTGTATAGGGTAAATTAACTCCATGCGTAACTGGCAGTGACATTTTGCTCATTTGCAAAATGCTGCTCATGTCCTAGGACCGTTCTGATGATGGAGATTTGCCGAAGTTACAAATACTACAGATTGTAAGGTTTTACTACACATTAAAACTGAAAGGGGGGGGTGGGGAGAAGGTAACAGATTCCACTGCTACAAAACACGCTGGCAACCAACACAGACCACAATTTGCCACAGAAATGAAACACAGGGGGACTTAAGGAAGGGACAGAACAAGCAAGGGGTATTGAACCATATAAAAGGTTCCCAGAAAGAGATGATGTGTGATACCCGATAGCTACAGCAGGATAACATAAAAAGTGCATTTAGTCCGATTCATTCAACTGCTAAAGTGATGGGGGAAGGGGGAAAGGGGGGGGGAGGTAAGATGGCCACTGCCACTTTAACACATTCAATAATTTAACAGACAACCTGACGCAGGTTAAGTTCGACTTGCTGGGAAACAATTTTACATCTTAAACTTTACAGGCCTACTTTGGCTACGCTGGGGTTTGGGGGGTTTTTTTGTTTGTTTGTTTTGGGGTTTGTTTTTTTTTTTTTACAGTCTCCAGGATTCAGTATTAAATATGACAAGGAGACAGACTGTTGTTTTTAGGCATCTCAATACGGGAATTTCCTTTTTGTTTTGGAGTCTGTGCTTGAAAACATTACATATTTTAACCTAAGATGTTATAAAAATGCAAGTCTTTAAGAAACCGAGCTCTGCAGAAAGGAAGAGCGTTTGAGGCTTGGTTTTAACACACACTTAAGAACTGGGTTGTGACACCCCAGATAGACATCTAACCCATTAACAACCCGTACTAAATAATTACACCTGTAGACAGGGAAGCGGGTTAATTTTAGACTCGTTCCTCTATTACACACCTCCACTTCCAGAGCCCGTGCGGAAGGGCAGGAAGGAGCAGGAACACTGTCGTTGGAGCCCCTGCCTGCTCCCCTCCGCACAGGGGCCGGGCTGGGGCGGGGGGAGCCGCCGGCGGCGCCCCGAGGGCGGCGGGGGGGGGCGGCAGGGCTCGTCCCCGCTCCGCTCCGCCGGGGAGGCACTTCCTCCCGAGGCCGGCGCTGGCAGGCAGCGCGGGGGGAGGACGGGGGTGTTTTTCCCAAGCTGGCTCTCCACCTCGCCCGAGACGGAGGAGGATGACATTTAAGGGCTCGCCCCTCTCCCCGGGGGAAGGCGGCGCGACGAGGTGCTTTCCGCCGTTCGGCTGCCCTCCTGGCAGGGCAAACCCGGGCACGGCACCTGTCCCGCTCCTTGGGGGGTGTTTTAGGGTTCACCCTCGCCCCCCCACCCGCTCTCTAAGACTCCAGCGGGGCTGCTCCTGCCGGGCCGGCAGTCCCCGGGGCTCCCACCCCCGCTTGCCCGGGGGGAGGGCAGGGCGCACCCCCCACACCGGGGAGCTGAGGCCGGGGGTGCCCGGAGGCAGGGCGGCCCCGGCCCGGCCAGCACCCCCGGGGGGCAGGGAAGCTGGACGCCGGCTTTGTCCCGGTGCTTTACCTCTGTACACCGGGGAGCTGGGGCTCCGTCTCTCAGGTGAGCTGCTCCTCCTGCTGCTGCCGCCGCCGCTCTCCGGCGAGCGCCGCTGCCTGCCCTTCACCCTGCCCGGCTCCGCCGCGCCGCCTCCCGCCGCCAACGGCGGCGTCGCGCTGGGCGGCGGCGGGCTGCCTCCGCCGCGACCCCCGCCGCCGCCCCCCGGTCCGGTATTGCTGCCCACCGAGGCGGAGGGGGAGCGGGTCGGGCTGTGCTGGTTGCCCCGCAGGAGCTGGTACGGGACGGTCGCTCGGATGGGCTGGAGCAGCCGGCTGGTCGCCGCCGCGCCGCCCCCGGCGCCGTTACCGGGGCCCCCGGCCGTGCCGCCGCCGGCAGTGGGGGACCCCGCGGCGCCGCGCCTCATCCTCTGCGGCGGGGGCTGGTGGTGGGACGGGGGGGTCTGCGAAGAGCTGGACGAGGAGGACATGGCGGGGATACGCAGGACCCGGAGAGTCACTCGCTCCGGCGGCTGCGGGGGGCCCGAGCTCGGCCCCCGGCGCCCCGCATGCACCGGCCGCGGGGGGAGGAAGGGGGTGGGGGGGAAGGAAGGAGGGAGGGGTCGGGGCGGGACAAGCGCTTCACGGCCCGAGGGAGTCTCCGCGCCGCCTGCCCAGCTGCCCCCGGCGCTTCCTATCGGCGACGGCGGCTGCTCCCACGCCAGGCTCTGGCCATCGCTGCCCGCCCCAGCGTCGTGGGCACCGGGGGCGCTGCCGAGCCCCGCGGCCGCTCACATCGTACAGCGCTGCCGGCTCAGGGCGGTCAGCGGCGGAGCGCGACCAGGGCGCACGCAGCCGGAGGGGATAGGATGGGGATGGGGGGAGGCGCTCGCAGCCAGCTCCTGCCCCCGCCAGCGCCCGGGAGCCGCAGCCAGCACCATCCGCTCCCCGCGCCGCCCTGCCTCCGAATGGCAACGCGCAGCCCCGACGCCCGGCCGCGACGGGCAGGGGCGGCAGCCGCGCGCAACCATTGGGCGCCGCCGCCGCGCCAGCTCAGGCTCCATTGCCCAGAGGCGCCGTCGCTCTCGGTTTTCAACCAATGAGAGGGCGGCGGGGCGGGGCAGGGCAGCGGGGCGGACCCGCCGCCAGGGGAGGCGGGCTGAGGGAAGTGGGATGTGGCAGCCGTGGGAGGGGCGGGGAGGTGGCGGGGGGCCGCGGCCCGCTGCGTGCTGCCCGCCGGGGGCGGCGAGGGCGGGAACGGCGGCCTCCGCCGGCACGTGGCTTGGGCGCTGTCGGTACGCGGTCGCCGTGCGTGAGGCGGCGGACCGGTGCGGGGGAAGAGGAGGCGTCCCGCTGCCCGGCCGTTGGCGTTCGGAGGCGGCCTGGCCGGCCCCGGGGCCGCTGTGCTCATCAAGCTTTTCCCTCAGGGCAACGGCCGCTTTCCCCCCGCGCAGCTGCCTCCGCCCGGGCCGCCCAGCGCGGGGGTGCGCAAGCGGCCAGTAAAGATGGCCTCCTCAACTGGTTCCCCGGTGCCCGCCCGGCGTGGGGGGTGCCCGGTCGGAGCGGGCCTCCAGGAGACGCTGCGGTGGGATGGCGGAGCTCGCGGGGCTGAGTAAATTGGGAGTACTGGGCTGTACTGGCAATCGGTGGAAAGGGAGGACAGCAGCCCCCGGGGGGGCCTGTTCAGTAAGATACCAAGATGCACTCTTGAGTTTAAAGTTGACTTTACGAGGATGCCGACTTACTTAATACTAATGAAAGAGAGCAGGTATTCTGAACCAAGTCTTGCACTAGCCGTGATCCCAGAAGACTCCCTACCTCCCCCCACTTCCTCCACTCCCATGCAGGGAAAGCTGAGAGCCAAAATTACCTGCAACGAAGTTTATTCGCATCCATCGTATGTGACTGTCAAGCCTTTACAATAATCTTCCTTTTGCTAAAAGATCAAGATGTTCTTCAAAGCCTAATTAAGTGTAGTTTCATCACTTTGTATAAGTGTATATGGAATTTATAAGACTTTTTTCCTAATGTACATCCAAAAACACTTCTCGGAGAATGTCAAGAGGAAAATAAAAAGTTTTACAGTGATATTAAGAAAAGTGCTTTTGTTCTAGGAGAAGGAGCTCCCGCTAGATGAATTGATAACACGAGACAATGGGACAGAAAGAAAACAAAGATTAAGATGAGTAGCTTAATAGCTAAGAAAATAAATGGCTATAAGATCAGAAAGATAAGTTGAGCTGAGTCCATCAAGAGAGCAGTGTTTATGTTGGATCTGACGCAAATAGGATGCTAATGGAGGTGAAGGAAAAAAGCAGTGAGTCTTGCTTCATGGAGGAAACCAGCTCAGCATGATGGCCTCTCAGATTCAAAGTGCAGGCTTTAAGAGAACAAAAAGGACTTAGAATATAGATAGAAGTAGAAGGTTGGTGTTTAACAAGCTGTATTCCACTATATAAGATACTGCCTTCCAGTCAATCAGTAATCAAGCAAAAGTGTCACAGAATTAACTATATCCCTTGTACTCTTTTTGATTATATGACAAACACTCATAATTGTCTTGTAGCACACTGTGGGTTACTATACTTCCAAAGCTGTCCATACCTATCCTTATCCCTTGGTAGCCCAGGCACCAGTCGATAGTCCCAATGAGAAACTGTATTCTAGGAAAATGCATCTGTTCACGGGCTGTTAACGAGACTTTGTTTGCACTAGCACCATGTGATGCAGCCACTGTGGTTATGTTACAGAAAAGGTTGGAATAATACACCGCACATCCACATGACCATGTGCTCGGACAACAAAGCCACTCGTATAAATTAATTTTAAGAAAAATCAGCAACCATGTATTTTTCCATTAGTCCAGTCTTTTTTTTTCTGCTAGCATGAGCCAAATTTGTTTGTATATCTGTGGTGTAGAGACTTTTTCCCCGAAGGATTTTGCACTGTGCTTAATCACAGCTTATGAAGTCTAGCTAGTTTATTTTTTCTGCTTCACTGCACTGGGATCAAAATGGCTGGGAAGCATTCACCTGTTGTAGTAGTCTGCCCACACTAATATCAGTAGTGTTTTAAACAGTAAGCACGTTTTCCTATATCTGTAACTTTGTCAGATAACATTGCTGATACAGTAGTGTCTTATAGACCGAAAATCATTCGGTGTCAGCTGAGAGAGAAGATGCATCTTTGACTAGGACAATAGCTGATACGTTGCAGCTATTGCCAGTGCTCAGGATTACATCAGATTAAAATAACGGTGAACTAGTATAACTCTTGAATTTAGCTGTTTAGACACTATTCTACAATCCCTACAAATACTTCCAACACGTTCTTCCCCATCAAAACAAGTGAGATATTTGAATAGGAAGAGTAGATGAATAAAGACAAGGTAAACGTGTGACACAAAGAAAATCCCACAACCCCCAAAACCAAAACAACCCCCCTAAACCATGGGACATGGCAGTGTAAAATACCAGTAGCAAGTCTTCCTTTCCAAACAAGCTGAGGACCATGCCGCAACCCTACAGTCCGAACGGAGCCGACACATCGCCTGCATAGCCTTCAAAGCAAGCAAAGAAGAAAAGGTCCACTGGGGCCCCTTCCAGTCAAACTGTTACCAGACGCATCAACAGCTGTACGGGGGAGACTTCGCTTCCCAAAAGTTATTTCCATCTCCATCCCTTTCTTAACTAGAATTAGCATACATAGTATAACAACGCTGTGCCGTGTGGCCAGGAAACTGATTTTGGAAGAGACGAAGAACGTATTCTTCCTTATTTTAAAGTGGTATGCTGACTGCTCAGTTTTTCATTATGTTTTTGGTCTAGGTTTCAGAGTACTTCCCTCAGGGAATACCATTGTTCTGTAATATTCAGAAGATATAACAGGGAAAGTGAAGCAAAAACTGAGCTCCTATCAGAATCTTCGTATCTTTCAAAAACCCATGTTTGCCTTAAATACCTTAAGACAACTTTTGAAAAGCCACATAAGAGATGTTTCTTGCTTCTCATTTCCATGTTAAGAAACTACCCTGTCAGCTGGCATATGCTTAAGGGAGTTCACACTGGAGGTAACAGGTATTTCTGAAACTTAAATCCTTTTGGGAGACACAGGCATCCTTAGCACACCTTCTGGGAGAGGCATCCTGAAAGCAGTGGAAATTATAAATGACAGCAAGAGCATAGGAGCAAGGAAGTGAACTCAAGGAGTGGGGCAATGACAGGCAAGTGTGGAGTAAAGCTACACACATCTCTCCTACTATTATCAATTACTAATGGGTTCATATCTTGAGGGCAGAAACAGGTTTACTTGAGTGCCATGAGCCATGGAAACCGAGAAGGTTTAAGCAGTCACTAGACACTGTGCAATCCTAATCCTTATTTTGTTCCTACTTGAAGGCTTTAGAGAGGAAAAACTCTTCAAATCTGGACGTGTCTTTTGTTTCTAGGCACTTACCTGGGCGTAAGGCCATCAATACTCTGCTCCCAGTGTATCTACCTGCTTGTTTCATTATTTTTATGTCTCTCTTATCTCCCTCTGTCTATGTTTTCTTTGCTGCCCTTTGCCCACTCCACTTAGAATCAAGTCCTTTGTGACTGTCTCCGAGGTTTTCACACAGCACCTAACACAAAATAGTAATGAGAAAGGGTGCATTTTTCTTCACATATATTCTGATCCATTCCCTGTATTTCACTTATTTGTAATGAATATACAATTGGGAATATTACATTTGGGAAGAGAGAAATAACAAGATGTACTTACATCAGAGTAATATTCTGAAAGAGACGACCAGAAAGCATTAGCTGTGGCCGAAGACTAGAAGAACCCCAAACAACCCAAGGTGCAGCTCTCAAATGATAAAACTGGGTCTAAAATGAGCTTGCCACTGTGCACTTGCAGCATCCCTAGGCAGGAACGGGAGCACCACCTGTAGTTAGGGCCCTCCGTGTGAAATGCTGCTTTCTGCCACTGAGTAGCTCTGCTGAAGCAGGAGTGGCAGATTTTCCTAGAAAACGTCTGACTCAAGCTGTGGAGGTGTTGGTTTAGTTTTTGGCCTGTTTTGCCTTTAAAAAAAGTTCTAGCTAGAACAAGCCAGTCGTGGAAAAAAAAAATATATGGAATTATTTTTACTAGAAGGCTTTTTGACAGCTGGACACTGCCTTCATCAGCCACGCTCCATCTTCTCAGAGCTCCCAAACGTTCGATGGCACAGATATGATCTCCTCAGATCAGCTGAGCACTCTCTGTCCACAGGCTTCTTGGGACTTACCTTGCAATTGTGCCCTTGAATTCTCCAGGGCTGCTGATACAAAGTCATTATCCCCACTGCTGGTTTTGTTGACACTCACCAGGGAAGAAGTTGGAGTTGAGAAGTCTGGGTGAAATGCAGAGGAGTAAAAAATGGGACAAGACATTAAAAAAACCAAAATTAAAAAAAGGAAAGTATTTGGGAATGGGGTAGGAGGGCCAGAATTCAGGCACAGAGAATAAACGAGAGCAGGAGCCAAAATGGGGCAGATAGAGGTAGGCAAAACTTCTGTCTCCCCATTCAGTGCCACTTACAGCACTTCCAACTCATCATGACTTTCAAGTCTGTACATGCTCAAGTTATCTTCCAACAACAGAAGGAAACCCACTACTGAGAACTTACCTTCACATTGCTGATCATCCAATTTAGGGCCAAACGTGGTCAAGTGTTAAATTTCCTTTCCTCATGTCTTTGTTTTCCTGGATATGGGGAAAAGGCATTAAGTAAAGGAATGTTAGACCTATGGAGTCAAACAGTATTTATACTAGGTCAAATTAGTATTTATGAACACTCACAAACTGGAAAATTTCAGAATTAATTTTAGCATCGAATTTCAGCAAAAAGGTATTATAGTGCTGTCTTTTTAGTCAAATGCTCGTTGTTACTGTATTTCATGCAGTGCACAGGATTGTCGCTATGAGTAAGGACTGCATAATGAACAAGCCAGGAAACTACAGAATAAGAACTGTAAGATTTTCCCTTAAGAAAATTGAATACCATTTTGGATAATTGTCTTTTTTTCCCTGTCTGCCAAAAGCTTTTTTGTGATGCTGAATAACTCACTTAAACCAGAACCTGCCCATTAACCATTACTTTTGTTATAACATAATCTTATCTCATCTGGAATCAGACCTGCTGCTACATCCTCTTCTCTTCTTCAGGAAAATAGGCCAGCCACTTGGGACTTTTGCATTATGTATTCCTTAGGCATTTGGTTTAACATAAAGGCAAACATTCAACTCACAGCTAAAATCACCAATCCTTCTTCTTTCCAGGCTCCTCATTCAGTCTGAAGTTTTTCTTTCTATCCATTGGTACAGGTAATTCCATTCAACACTTTCCTTTAGCTAGCAAGTCAACACGTCAGACTGTACCCCATGAGAAGCTGAGTCTTCTCCAGCCAGCAACTCTGCCCTATGTTACTATTCCGAGTTTGGTCACTTGACTCAGTCACCGTCTCCATCCCCTTTCCCCAGTTCATCATCTGGGAAAAAAAATCCAATTGGCACAGCTGGGACTAAGACCAAGTCCTTTCTCAGGAGCAGCTGAGGGCTTTTGCAGGTTTGTTTTCCCTTTATTCCATTTCTAGGCAATCAGTATGAGGACACTTGTGGCCAGATTTGTGTGGTTGCTGTACACCAAAGTGAAGCTGACTGAAAGAGTGTGAAATGGTAAGTATTCTGATAACCTGACGTGTCAAATGTAATGGACGCTTCTAGCGTTTTTTACCTTAGTTTCTCTTGCCAGTGTCTTATCTATAAAATATCAACAATAATAGGTAAATAATGCAACACTTCATGTTGCACGGACATAATGAAAATAATTTTCCTATTTATAAAACACCCTCATGTTACATCATAGAACCATCTGTGAGGAAACAAATTATGTTTTTAGAGTGGCTTAGGTACTCTGTTAAGTATGTACAGCAATAGTACCTTGCATGGAAAAGGTAGAAACAGTAAGCAAATACCAGTAGCAATTTGAATATATTGTTATATTTATTACTAATAATACCAAATATAATAAATGAAAGGAAAGGCACCATTTCATGCGAGCAGTTATTCTTGCTAAGGATATTAGGAAAGCACAAATGTGCTGTACTTTGCTTTATATGGCATTGTACTTTTTCAATGAGCAGCGTCCCCTTAACGAGGTAGATTTGAAGCCATTATGATCCATTAAAACAGTTATAAGTGTCTGATAGTACAGTCCCTGACATCTTTCCATTAAGATTTCTTGATTTGGTCTATATCTGGTTATTTGTTGTTCTTTTTGAACTGCATTAGCCGTGAATGCCCCTACCACACCAGTGCCCTAGCTCTCCAGTTTGTGCTGGTGTTAATATGGGTACATTTTGACAATACTGATTTAAAAGGCAAATCTGAGGGTTTGGGAACTCCAACCTCCATTCCAGAGCATCCTTCACTGGATTTCTTCTACCTCTCTCTTCATCCTACTTTACTTTTTCTCACAAATAAAGCCTTGTTCGCCACCATCTTTCTTCCTAGACACAACAAACAGCACCGAACTTTATTTGGAGCTTGTCACCGCTGTTCCTTTACCAGCCAAATGGGATGCTACTGAGTGACACAGTGGACTCCACAACCACTACTGGGAAGTAAACATGCAGTCTCTACATCTTCAAAGCAGGAGAATATTCTTTTGTTAAATAGATTTTGCAGCCTGGTAAGAAGAATAAGAATAAAATGTATTAGAGCGCCACATTGTTTAAAGAATTTTAGGGGTTGCTACTGTGTGAGCAGCGTACTCTTAATAAGGATGTTCCATTTTGAGAGCTTCTGTGCATACAACAGGTTATGGGGCCAGAGGAGAGTCACAGCACTGAGACGAAATGCTGGAAATAATTATTATTTCCAGGCAGGTAATATATTCGCCTGTAGAACAAATATTTACTTGTAAATGTGGTTTGTTGGTGTGACAGCTATAAAACAGGCTTTAACAGTTCACCTAATGCTAATTTACATACCGTAAAAGTGCATTTACATAACACTAAGGAACAGACCTGTAAAAACAAGGAAGCATGCAGTTAGCTTAAAAGTGTACCGTTGAGGTGGCACAGTATTTAAGTGAAATATATGATGCATTTCTGTTTTAACTGCATGTTTCCTTGGGTTTGTGGGTTCATGTCACAGCCTTAATTGCATTTAAAAGCAGGTTTGGGGATGTGAATTTCCTTTGTAGCTTTTACATCCCAAACTAAAATAGAATGCAAAACTTAGGCATCATTAAAAGAGAGACAAAGGAAAGGGAACTGCTAGTAGGTCTCAGCAGCTGGGATAATCTCCCACAGGGAGAGGTGGAAACCTTATTCCATGAGTCATTTAATACCGAATAAACAAAGCACTGGAGAATAAATTGTGAGGCACGATTTTTGTTGTTGTTGTTCATTGACAGAGGGAGGGCTACTTGACTTAATGGAGCTTTTCCTTTTTTAAGTTCTGTAGTATCAGAAACTATGGACAATGTTACGGATATAGTTTTTCTTTATTTCTCATTGTCATTTTGGTTCTTGCTGTTATTGTAGTATAGTAAAGGCATGAGTAACTTTAGCCCCTGCACTGTGAAGTGAAACTTTGCTTGCAAGATCGAGCCCTCAAGAGTTGCTGAAATTCAGGATCCTCCTAGAAAGTGGCCATCACTGATGTAGCTACATAGTGTTTTAATTACAGTTCCATAAAAGGTTTTGCACGCCCAACTATCAGAGGTCCTGCTATTAAATGCTATGCTTTAGTGACAAAGCTCTGAGGAAGGCAGCTGAGTAAGGTGTGTATGCTGGCACAGCATGCTCATGGTCTCCAGTGGAATCCAGGAGACTGATAGAAGGCAACAAATAACCCCTTTGCATCGGTACAGTAGGAGCATGTCTGTAATCAAACATAATTATGGAATCACTACCAGTCAGAGCTGTTACAGTCTTGTCTGTAATCAAGAACAGCATTATTGCAACATTTATTACTCTCAAGAGTAATCTGAGATTTATGGGTCCTTGGGAAGAAAAGCATTATTTGGCAAATCTATCTATATATGTTATTTGCCCATAAAGAGAGTTCTTTCTTTGAGAGATCAGAGCAGTTCCAATGAAGTACGTGTTTTGGATAATTTCTTCACATTCTTCATAGTCTTAAATGACAAAAAGCCCACACATTACTTGAAGAAATTCTTTCCAAGCTTGTCATGTGCAAACTTGGACTGGCCAGCCAGGTAGATGTAGGCACACATAATTTCCTTGATGCTTGAGATATGATGTAACCACTACTGGTGGAGATAGAACTACTACATTCAAATAAACAGCTGAAATCAGTGTCATCATGCAGAAACTGAACTCTTTGATGTAATTTTTCAGTTATTATAAGCCCAGGATGAAATGTCTCAAGGGGAAGACCTTCTCCTGTAGTACTGAGTTATGGCTTTGGCTCTTCCAGCAGACAGTGTATCTCTGTTACGTGAGAGGGAATGTTAAACAGAAAATGTATTTGGAGAAAGGACAATACTTGAGATAACTCATCATAAGAAGTATAGAGAAAGGGAATAAGAAGTGCAGTTGATCATGCAAAGGTAGAAGAAGCTATATTTCTTAATTTTGGAAAGAAGAGAAAAAAATTTTTTTGTAACTTCTTAGCTCACAAGGGGACAGAAGACAGCTCTGAATTCAGAATTGGATGTGGGTGGGAAAGCAATGGAAGAAGAAAAAGCTTGTTACCTTAAAAGTGTTACCTCAAAAGGTTTGGAAACCAATTAATAAAACCACTTCAAAGCTCCCCAAGGAAATTGTATGTTTGGTTCTACAAGTTACATAGGTGATCTGTAGAGTTGATCTAGAGGGCACAAAAGCTGATGCAGACTACTCCCCATACCAAGCCTCTGAGGTTAGGAGAGTCAGCTCCTCTATATGGCAACAGTTCTGCCAAATACTTCTCAGATACAGCAGCTTTATCAGTGCGAAGGATCTAGGCTACCATGCAAAGATAATCCTCCCAGTGGCGTGTCAGGCTTGAGGAAGGGTGTGATTATCATTCCAGAGGAGTGTGATGTGAACCTGTGCCTCCCATTCAGCCAAGTGGTGGCGAGATCAAGGAGGCTTCTGCTCTTTGTTCATTCTTTCTTTCTTTTCTTCTCTTTCTTCCTTTTTTCTTCCTTTCTTTCAGCAAACAACTTATCTTCATATTAACCTCTTTTATCATGTACATTTAAAATGTCCAAAGTGTGAACCAACACCCCAAGGCACAGTGGTCTTTGGAAATGGATCTCCAACCAGACCATCAGCAGAGTACTAGGTAGATGGGAGTTTCCCATCTTGGGGCGCTTGGATGGCTGCTGGCTCTGATTAGCATCTCACAATGACAGGTTTTCTCTGAAAACAGTGTAGTGGAGTCTTTCACCGGACTGAATCAGCTTTGCTAAGCCTGGTGTTTCAAGATTTCTCTACCAGCCACAGCCTAGAACACACAAAGCTCCGGTCCCCACGTAAGGGTGACATGGCACTTCTACACCTTTGATTGAACAGGTCTTAAAGATGGATTTTGCCTGTTCTGTCACTTCAAGGAAGCAGGCCCTCATCTAATGAAATCTGATCCCCTGTTCAGTCAAAGGTATGGAAGTGCCGTGTCTGATCCCCCAGGTCTCCTGAACTCCTGTGTGTCCTTTTTTTTGTCGCAGGAAGGACAAGCACATCAAACACCAGATGGGAGAAAGGCGATCCTCTAACAACATCGGGCTGTGCTTATTTATGAGTCATAATCCAGAGACAAAGTATTTGTGTTTGTTTGGAGTTTTGTTCTGGTCTTGCAGGTCCAGTAGCAATGATGGTGTTGAGCCTGAAATTTAATACACAAAAAAATACAGAAAAGTAAGGCCGACAAAACTCAACATTAAACAAATAACTACTGCATGACAACAGCAAGTGAGCTTGATCTTTTAAAACCAGACAAATTTCTGTAGCGAAGCCCCTTTCCTCACTGCGGGCTGCATAAAGGAAGGAGCAGAGGCAGCTGCAACCACCTCAGCTTCGGAGATGGGGCTCCCAGTAGACAGTCCTGCAAGAAAACACCTGGCTGGCCTTAACGAACATTATTTTCTAGAATGTTCCCCAAGCTCTGCTGGCAGGGAAATATACCTGCCTTATAAGGGAGAACATAAAGAGGCAGTTCTCAAACAGCACATGGTTTGACTTACAAAAGCTTTCCTTAAGGGCAGAATTAATTATATATCATACAAATCTATTATATATTCTGTTTATACAATTATAAAGCATTATAGTTAATTAGTTGTGGTACAGACTCCTGAAGCAGAATCTGGTTAGAGAATAAACAAAACGCTCAGTCAGCTGTGACGGTGGTTAACAACTTGCACTTTCATATCACCTTTCACACTGAACTCTCTTGAAGTGATTTATAAGTTATGCAATCCAGTGGGCTTGAGTTTTATATTTTTTGGTTTTTTTGGTTTTATATATAATTAGAATATGCTGATCTGAAATGGCCTGGGATTCTCAGACCTTTAAGAAATTAAATTCAAAATATTCCCTAACCAACTTTAATTCAACTGGTTTTACCGTTTGCTGTCATAGCACCTGAGTGACCTAGTGGTTAATCGTGATCCTATTATGTCTGGCATTGTATATACACAGAACATAAGTACTTCTCCATCACCTTTTCCTCTCCTGATATATACAGCTCTGACTGGCAGCAGTGGGAATCTCTATCTGCCTCACTATCCTAAAAATAGGGGTGAAATCCTGATTGTGAAAAGATTTTGATCTCCGGAAGGAAACGAGAGACCTGGTTACCCAGGACATGGAGAAGGCTGAGGTACTCCACGACTTTTTTGCCTCAGTCATCACCAGCAAGTGCTCCAGCCACACTGCCCAAGTCACAGAAGGCAAAGGCAGGGACTGGGAGAATGGAGAACCACCCACCGTAGGAGAAGATCAGGTTCGAGACCATCTAAGGAACCTGAAGGTGCACAAGTCCATGGGACCTGATGAGATGCATCCGCGGGTCCTGAGGGAGCTGGCGGATGAAGTGGCTAAGCCACTATCCATCATATTTGAGAAGTCGAGGCAGCCTGGGGAAGTTCCTACTGCGTGGAAAAGGGGAAACATAACCCCCATTTTTAAAAAGGGAAAAAAGGAAGACCTGGGGAACTACAGGCCAGTCAGTCTCACCTCTGTGCCCAGCAAGATCATGGAGTGGATCCTCCTGGAAACTATATTAGGGCACATGGAAAATAAGGAGGTGATTGGTGACAGCCAACATGGCTTCACCAAGGGCAAATCGTGCCTGACAAATTTGGTGGCCTTCTATGATGGGGTTACAGTGTTGGTGGATAAGGGAAGAGCAATGGTCGTCATCTGCCTGGACTTGTGCAAAGCATTTGACACTGTCCCACGTGACATCCTTGTCTCTAAATTGGAGAGACATGGATTTGACGGATGGACCACTCAGTGGATAAGGAATTGGCTGGATGGTCGCACTCAAAGAGTCGCAGTCAACGGCTCAATGTTCAAGTGGAGAGCAGTGACAAGTGGCGTTCTTCAGGGGTCGGTATTGGGACCGGCGCTGTTTGACATCTTTGTCAGCAACATGAACAGTGGGATTGAGTGCACCCTCAGCAAGTTTGCTGACGACACCAAGCTGTGTGGTGCGGTCAACACACCGGGGGGAAGGGATGCCATCTAGAGGGACCTTGACAGGCTTGAGAGGTGGGCCCGTGCGAACCTCATGAAGTTCAACAAGGCCAAGTGCAAGGTCCTGCACATGGGTCGGGGCAATCCCAAGCACAGATACAGGCTGGGCAATGAGTGGATTGAGAGCAGCCCTGAGGAGAAGGACTTGGGGATGTTAGTGGATGAAAAACTGAATACGAGCCATCAATGTGCACTCGCAGCCCAGAAAGCCAATCACATCCTGGGCTGCATCAAAAGAAGTGTGACCAGCAGGTCGAGGGAAGTGATTCTCCCCCTCTACTCCACTCTCGTGAGACCCCATCCAGAGTACTGTGTCCAGCTCTCGGCCCCCAGTGTAAGAAAGACATGGACTGTTGGAGCAGGTCCAGAGGAGGGCCACAAAGATGATCAGGGGGCTGGAGCACCTCCCCTATGAGGACAGGCTGAGAGAGTTGAGGTTGTTCAGCCTGGAGAGGCTCTGGGGAGACCTTGTAGCGGCCTTCCAGTACCTAAAGGGGGCCTACAGGGAAGATGGGGAGGGACTCTTTATCAGGGAGTGTAGTGATAGGACAAGGGGTAACAGTTTTAAACTGAAAGAGGGTGAATTTAGATTAGATATCAGGAAGAAATTCTTTACTGTGAGGGTGGTGAGACACTGGAACAGGTTGCCCGGAGAAGTTGTGGTTGCCCGATCCCTGGAATTGTTCAAGGCCAGGTTGGATGGGGCTTTGAGCAACCTCATCTAGTAGAAGGTATCCCTGCCCATGGCAGGAGGGTTGGAACTAGATGATCTTTAAGGTCCCTTCCAACCCAAACCATTCTATGATTCTATGATTGATTGGACTGAAGTGTGCAATACTGCATAGGTTTGGTTTTCAAACTATATTTTTCCATTAATGCAATGAAATGAGCTGACATGCCACAACATTAATGCCTCAAACCATCTGACGTCTTTGAACTTAATTACTTTTTTGCCATCACATTATTTAGTGCTGAGTCTTATTGTTGTGTATATGCTGCTACAGGTGTCTGGGGAGAATAAGTGTTTTTGGAAATCTCGTCAGTGTCATGTGAGTAGAGCTAAAAAAAAAATAAAGTTAGTATTATTTGTTGTGTCATGGGATATTGTACTGGTTACTGTGCACACCCAAAAAGGCAGTTCTTAAAGCAAAAGAGCTTGTAATATTTATAAGAAGTAAAAAACAAGAAGAAGGGAGCAAGAGTGAAGTTAGAGTATGTATTTAGTATAGACTAGATATTTATACTGCAAAAAGTAGCACACAACATATTTACAAATCTACAAATAAATTAAAAAGAGCACTCCCCACTGAAAATGCTGCAGACCGATACCAATTCTCAGTTTCCTGAATGCATCATGAAAGTAGTGGGATTTGAGATAACTTTGAAGGAAGGCTATGTAGGGGGTTTTTTACAGCTTATTTGGGGGATAGTTCTCTAGAAGAAAGCCTGAAAGACATGTGTGAAAGAACTTCTGAGAGAAAGAGATGTACGGGCAGATGAAAATGGCATCGTCAGCTTGGAACAACAAACTGCACAGTAAGATACAAGATAAGATTATAGATGAGTGCCCAATGGATGCCCCTAACTTGTATCCAAAATGGCAGTAAAGGGGAATGCCAGGAAAGGATACAAAGACAGGCTGATAAAATCATAGAAAGAATTCAGGAAGGTCATCTTGACATCAATGTTTTAAGCTCAAGGGGAAACCAGGTATGTGTGATGAAAAGTGGAGAACTTGTATTGTAGAGATGACAGTTACATCGATGCAATCACAAGAAATCACCTAAGAAAACACACGAGTAGAATAATAAGAGGTAAAAATAGAGCCTGGTGAGATATCTGTTGAAAGAGAAAGCTAGGATGGAGATCTCCCACAGCTGAAAGAAAGGTTAAGGAATTGGCAATGATTTGGAAAAACAAGAAAGGACAGCGAGTCAAGAGAGGACAAGATTTCAGAGTCACAGTACGATCAATAACGTCACAGGCTGTGGAGATGGAAGGAGTCCTGAGATTCCGTCACATCATTAATAGTGATCTCAGAAGAGCTGAGTGGAGCGTACACGGCTGAAATGAAAGACAACTCAGGAAAAGGTGAAGTTGGCAGAAAGCCATCCAAGGTAATTGTTTCAGGCAATGCTTTATTTTATTTTAGAAGTTATGGACAAGAGGAAAACTCAGCAGAAATGTGAAAGCAAAATGAGGACAAATGTAGGATTTTAAAAAATATGGATGAGACAGACGTCCTTCTATGTATGTTGGGATGGCCATGAAGAGTTAAGAAAAACAAAGAACAAGGAAAAAAACAGCAAACAAATAGAAAATTACAGGATTACTGGTAAAGGAGGAGGGTAAAATGAAAATCTGATAAGAATTGCCAGGGTAAGGGATTGGGAGAGAGGGGGAAAAGTGGAAGAGTGGATGAAAGGAGAAAGAATGTGGATTTGTTGATTAGATCTTCTCTTGAAAAAGAAAGAACTGATAACATGGATAAGAAGATGGCAGAGGTGTGTGAAGTTGATTTCAGGAGAGCATTATTTAAAATAAATGTTTGTATTTTACAAAGCAAATATATTTTTAGATTATAAACATGGAGAAGTCATTACTTAATTTGATCAATTACTTAATTTGAATCAATGGGACGAATATGTAAAAAGTAAAAAACTTTTCCCAATATCATGTCTGAAGTATAAATAATACTAAGATCCTCGGATGGTGACAAAAAGTTTAAATTTTATCATGAATTTGTGTGGGAACTGATTATTTTTCAAACAACTATCAGCCAATTTTTGTCTTCTGCCACTCAGGAAATATGTGTCCATGTAGATGAAAACAAGATGACATTTTCAAAAATGTTATTCCCTAATATATATTAACACAATATATAACACAGAGATTTAAAAAAAAATTAGAAGTCCTATTGCTGTGGTTTATGCAAGTGGAAGTCCACTTTTGCTATTAGTGTTTTGCCAGCTCCCAGGCATTTCCCTGCTTCCTCAAATAGCCCTGTGATAAATAGCCCGTAGCTGCTGTGTAAACGTCATTTCGTGTGCCTGCTTATTATTCTTACATACCTATAAATTAAGCTTCTTGCTGCCTAAATTTAGCAGTGACAGTGATCAGACACATGGGGGTAGAAAAGATTTAGAAGCTCAGCTTGTCCATCCAATAGTCCAAAAAGCTGGAACATTCCATCCGGTGGAGGTTTAAGTTCCCAAGTAAAACAGCTTTTCTTCTTTCAAGTGGCAAACTTTCCAAAGAAGAGTTCTCATTTACAAAGTCCCATCGAACAGTTTATTAAATTTAAATTTCAGTATTTTATTGCTATTTTCCATATATACAAGTTAGCTATGCTAAGTAACGCTAAACATATCCCACTTTATTATATGCAAGTGAAGAATTTTAATTGGTATTAGTTTCGTAGAAACACTCAAGAACTTAAATAGCTGTACAAGAGTCTTACGTACAAGCTACTATGTAAAGAATAACTATAAAGTTTATGAGAACAAAGATGCCATTGGTTTAGCTTTTGCAATAGCGTTTTAAGTAATGTATTTAGAAACTGTAATACATACACTAGCATGATCACTTTGATCCAGGCATTGGGATGCGTCGAATGGACATCACTGTGACATCTGAGCACCGTGTTAATACACTCCTCTCACTTTTAAAAGTTTAGAATAGGCAGTAGGCCTTTTGTATTTGCGTATTGGCTTTGTTAAGTGTGCCTGCAGTCCAACACCATCTTTCTGAGGATGTCTTAGCGTTTGGGAAATCCCTGCTTTGCCCAGAGGTAGCACAGTCCTCGGCAGCCCAGCTGTATCCCTTAGCTAGCGAGGGCTCTTGGAGTCACTGGCAGCGATAAGAGCTCCACAGCCATGGAAATAAAAAATAACTTTGCTTCCCTCCCACCGCCTTTCTACCCCAGTGCAGAGGGAAGGAAAGGATATTTAGTGCTGAAACTAGAGAGAGTTCAGGTAATAATAGCTTTTTAGGAATAACTTACGAAGATACATGTATTTCAGGCAGTTCCCACCTACCCCTACATTATAGCTTGTAGTGCATCACTCCCCACAGCAGCCTTACACACTTGGTAGAAAAGTACTTGGCTGAGCCTATGTATAAACTAAAATCTAACACGTTCAAAAAGTAGCATAAATTAAAAGTACAGAACAAGCTGTTGTAAGACATTTAGGTTTGTCTTGAAACCACCATTTTCTTTCAAGATGTGCAGCATACTCACGAGCACACAGCAGCAGCTACAAAAAACATTGTCCTCCAAGATTCCAGCTTTTATGGGCATGCTTTAATTAAAAGGATTCTGCAGAACAAGGAAACCTAAATCTTTAGGAGAAAAACATTGATTATAGAAGTACACTATTATGAATTCATATAGATTCAGAGAGGAAAAGAAGTGCTTATTGTAATTACATGACAGAATTTTAAAAAAACCAAGGAAGTTAGTTGGTGTGCCAAATTCTGTTATATATCAGCAGTTTGGAAAGACAAACCTTGATTTCAATCTACTGTTATCCTATCTCTAAATAATAACGGTACATCAATAGGATAACAACATAATAAGGGTGATCTGATATAGTCCATGGCTTACTTAAGGAAGAAACTTCTACAAGAAATTAATTGGATGATGAGAGTCAGAATTACCAGTTAAGTTTTATATCCACATATCTTATTTTCCTCCTGAGATAGTAAGCGTATGATATACACAGAGAAAATGTGTAGCTATTTGCACCAATAAAACATGTCAATGGATTTCCTATGAGATGCTTTTTCATGCTTTACCAAATCAATCCTAAATGGTTCTAATTATATATGATTTCTTAGAACATGTCTTTGGTACTGGTTATGGTACATTTACTCTGGAAAGGCAAAGAACTCCTACCTAAGGTAATTCTGCCCTTTTGAAGTGCTTATTTGTGACTATCCTTATTGCTGGTATTACGTACTATGTAGTTGTCCTATTGTCATTTTTTTTGGCTGAACAGATATTTCCTGTCTCTCAGTCTATATTGAGATCGTCTTTCATTTCTTGCGTGAGACTAATACTGCTCTACACACAGTGGACTTGCACGGATTATCAATGAAAACACAGTGTCTGCTGCACCTCGGAGTTAGTCGTCTCTCTCTTCATTGGTCTTTTTACAATCACATCCAGAAGATCAGGGAGAGCTTTATCACAGTCCTGTTCTTGCCTAGGAAAAAATCCTTCAGAGGTCCACCCTCCTGGCCTCACTCCTGTACTACCTGTCCTGGAACGGTGTTCCAGTCTCAAAACACTTTAAAACTACTTTTAGTTATGTTCATGTTTAATATTTTGAAGGGGTATATGATACACAAAAAAATTGCAAAATGATAGCATGCATTTGGGCAGCCTCTTCTGTTTTAATGTCAAGTGTTGACTGTTTTTATAGTAGATTCCATGCTGCAAATTGTTTTATCAGCCCAGTGAATACATAATACCACAGAATTTTAATTTTTTAACTATTCAGATTGACATGGAAGCTAAACATTATGCATGAAATTATTTGCTTAAAACATACATGGCATATGTGGGTTGACACACTTGGATCCACAGCTGCAAGCTGAGATCAGCCCTCACTCCACAGAAGCTATCAAGGTTGATTTCAAAAGGCTGTTGTAAGAGGCAAGAGCTTGCTTTTCTAACGTAGGAAAGTCAGAACAAAATTCATCTTTGCAATGGGGCATACTCCATAAATACTTGTTAAGATTGAGATGGCCTTTTTCTAATCACTTTCTTGATGAAGTTGTATCTCCTTTTCACAACTAAAAGTCTCTCAAATAGGTTGGATAGATCATAAATACAGAATATATACATTGTAGGTGAAAAAATAATCCATGACACTACTTGAATAACGCAGTGGAACTGCAAGACTAACCTGATCCATGGTTTCTGGGAAATATGTCACTGGCATGAAATTAAAGCACAGCGTGGGCTCTTTGCACAGCATGTAAGCACACGCACAGCAGCAGTCCAGCTCGCTACTCAATTCCGGTGATGGATTCCTGGAGGACAAACAAGGGGAGCAAGTGCTAGGGCTCCTCTCTCTTCCCGCTGGAGGACGCGGTCCCCCCCTCACCAACCAAGGAACTGTCTGGGCTGGCACGTAAGGGTGCACTGCAACAGAAAGGACCATTTCTGGAAAGAGTAGGGAGCCAGAAAGGATTCTTCCCAGTGGCACTGCTCACCCAGCCAACACAGCACCGACCTGCCACCTTTTGCAACGGGAATGAACCCAAAAATTCTTTCCTACCTCTCTGGCAGTAGATTTTACCCCGATAAGAGCAGCTGCATGTCACCTGTTATCAAGAGGGTGGTCACTGGCCAGGAGACCTGTGTTACTCCTTTCTGGTTTTAAGTTTTAATTTTCACCTGCTGTGGAGAGAGAAAATGAATTCCAGTTTAGCTTGGCGGTCCTGCCTGCACAGGTGTGCTGTAAGAATACCACTGTGGTGTTCAGCTGGGTGATTGTTTTAGATGACTACAGTAATTATCAAAAGTACTGGGTTTAGTTTCCCCCCCACTTTAATCTGGATCAGATTTGCCAAATAGTTTCAGCTGGCTTTTTTCCCCGAGGTAAATAAAGCTGGAGGAGGAAAAGGAAAGGCTTGTGCCTCCTTTGATGCAATACCTGGCACTTGAATGATGCAGAACATGGGAGCTGTATAGCCAAGACCTTCCTCTTCATGAGATTATTTGAATTCAGATTTTTAATTTCCTACCTAAGCTAGTCCTCTAATTATCATGTTACTAGCTTTTTCCTGGGTGGGGTCCGCAGTCCCTGCTCCTGATACTGGTGTATTTTGTGTATGTAATTACATACGGGTGGAGCAGCACCTCTACAAGCAGGGTAGGGGGAAAGTTAGGAGGAGCTCAGCGTCATCACCCTCAAGGTGTCCAGCTGCAGGCTCTTCTGTCCTCCTCGGCCGGGGAAGGGAGGCAAGAGCCAGTGCCTCTCCTTCTCTGCCATCCTTCTTTCCATCCCTTTCCTCCTTTGGCAGAGGAAAAAAATGTGAGGACCAGAAGTAAGGAGTTTGTGTCTTACAGGGAGGGGCTTTGACTGAGCTAATATTTATTATGCATTTTATAGAGAAATGGGATGGAAGAGTTGCAGCAGGAGAGACTGAGGGAGATTCAGCTCCGAACATCCTGTCTCCCCAGGCTGGAGGATCCCTCCAAATTTAACCCAGGTTCTCGCATCTCAGTGAGTAAAGCAGCATGACCACACAGCTGTTCAGCAGCGGGAACCCCTGACTCCAAATTTCTGTGAGCTGCGCGCTTTGATTCCTCTTGTTCTAGCTACTTCTAAATAAAATAGCTAACTTCCTGTCAAAAGGAACAACTTACTCAAATTGGGACTTCTGCAGTTTTTCTTTTCATCATGAAAAATGGAAAAAATTTATTTTGGGTCAATCTAAACAAATGTTATTTAATTTTTCAGTTTGGCAACTGATCCAAAAAAATCATTTGCACAATTCTAGTTCCACTGTTATCACTCAACAGTTTCTATAAATATAGCAATTAATTTGCACTCTAGAAAGAGTTAGTACAGCAAAAAAACCCTAGGATACGAAAGTACACCTAGATGATTTCTCTCTGTGTTAGTACCAGCTGTGTCAGTCAAATTAGGCCATCTGTAACATCCTTGTAATCTACAATTTTTAAATTCCCATCCAGCTACACCTATGCCACTCCTTTGTTTTCAGTAGCATCAGATATGATTAACTGAAGAAGGAATCGAGTCTTCAAAGTTAATTAAAACATTGTTGATGATGACCAGGAAGGCATACTTAGAAGCTATAGGTAAAGAGATTTAGATGCTCAACGTGGGGCAGTTGTGCTCAGGCTTTCAAGCTCCTGATCTATGGAAGAAAAATGCCTCTGATTTCTCACGGCAGTGAACCTGCCAGCTAAACGTGGAGTGAAGTATAGCTGCTTCGGCTTCCCCCAGAGGCTCCCATCTTCTCCTTCCGCTGGAGGCCCCGTCTTCTCAGTCTGGTGCTGTTACATCTTTAATAAGATCAATAATCTTTCTCGGGTTTAGCAGCTTCATGAATTCTGATTAAGCTCCGTGACAGTGGCTGTGTATTAAGAATAATAGGCAAGAAGAAGACTTTAGTGTCTCGATCCATGAGGCATGATAGTTTCTTCTTTAGGCAAACTGTTATTGATTTGATCTTGGGTTTTCTCAGTGTGGCCTCTGTAAATAAAGTGCTAGCACACAGTACACTTACTGTACGGCTCCTCTTCCCTGCAGACCAATTCTTTCTGATGAAGACTTACTTTAATTGTTCCATGACTACTAATGTGTTTAAGTAAGGCTCACGTGGCTAAGTCTTCGGTGAGAAAATTAGACGTGCTTACAAGAATTAATATAGTAAGAAATCACAAAGGTACAATCAGGAGCAAAAAATCAGAATGGTCTCTAGCACTGCCTTTCAACCAAACACCAGTGTGTGAGTTTCTGCGCGTCATTAAAATTCAATTAAGTATTTTGGGGAAAAAAGCCTGACACTGACAGGATACATCATCTGACCACAGGAAGCTGTGCTGACAAAAATTCATAAAGTGGAAATTGGAAACCCATACTCTGAAGCTTTCCTGTATTAACAGTTTGATGTCCAACTATGTAATATATAATTTATGAGAATTCTCTAATGTGATCCAGCCTTGCATATTTTGCAATTTATTATTCTTATTTAGAAAGAAGTGAAGACCAAACTACTCTCTCTGATTTCTGAAGTCATTTTTTATCATTTTTAATATATACATCTCATGGTAATTTTCCATAGACTCCATTTGCAAACCCCTATTTTCAGTCCCAACTAGTGGGCTCATTTGGGCTCACTTCTTAGCCACTGTTTTCATTTTGAAGACAGGGAAAAGTTTCAGGGAATTAGACATTTGCGGGGGGGGCGGGTGATGCAATTGTGCAGAAACGTAGATAGAATTATATTGTTGCTTCACTGTTTTTTCTGAAAGCGTCATCTAAATGCAGTTCTGGAATGACTCCTATTGTCAACTTTTGGGATTTGATCTAGCCAAAAACATCCACAAATCCTCTTTCCATACGCTGAATGTTTTGTTTTCTATAGTCTTGTATATACTTTGTGTTTTAAAAGCAGATTTCTTTGTTGCTTATGGTCCTTCTGTGCCTACAGTAGTATCTAAGCATCTTGGTTTAATGACTTTATGGTTTTTGTGTATTTAAACCCTTTCATTTCTGGTACTTTTTCTGAAATGCATTATGTGGAAGAACATTCTGTAAAACTTCTTTGTAAATCCCATTTTTGTTTTTTAATATCTGCTACTAGTTGTGAGTATCCACTCCATTGGGAGCCTCAAGAGAGACGATAGATGCCAAAAGTACCATATTTGGGAGTGAACCTACAGTGGAACAAGAAAAAAAAAATCATCAACGTGCTTTATTTGGGAAGGAATCTGTGGCCTTTAAGAAACAGAAAGGGAGGAGAGAGGCTGCAGAGTATTAAAATATTGACAAGGCTACAGGCAGTACCTTACTCTTTGAAAATATGCAGAAATGCAAGGAGAAGGAGCAGTCAGTGAGCCCTCTGGTAGCTGCCATGGTAAAGGTGACCGTGCCCTTCAGAGCAGTTACCTCTGCAGTTAGATTGGAAAGCAGATATCCACAACCTCGGGGAATAGCTTGCGACAGGGTAAATACGCCACAAAGATGAAGCTAGGGGAAATTGAATCCAGAGACGGGGAAAGTAAAATCAAATGGAAAGCAGTCTGATAAGGAAAAGTGAAAGAATAATCAGTGCATGGAGACTAAAAGAGAGAGTTTTTAAAGTTATTTCAAGATGCAAAAGCTTCCTCCACTATTTCCTACTTGCATTTTAAGGTAGTTAGATAGCTTGGACTCAATGTATCTAGAAGAGGACTAACCTGCTTCAGGTCAGTTCAAAGGTGACATAGAAGAGTATTCAAAACATGTTTGTTAAAAAAGTAAACTTCACTGAAGTTTACTTTAAACTTTCCCATACTGTTGCTCCAAGAACTGTCTGAGATTACTGTAACTGAAAAATAGAGGGGGAGGAGAAAGCTCAATTTTATGGTACTTAATATTGTATGTGTAGGTATTTTCATGTTGCTTTTTTTATTTTTTGATAATAATAACACTCCCATTGATTGTCTGGGTCTTTCATAGAGCAAGTTGGAAGAAAAAAAAGGTTTAAAAAATTAACTGTACAAGCCTGAGTACTTACTGCTACTTTAAAGTCACGTTAGAACAGAGCGACTCTCAAGCTGAGGGTATTCTTACAGATCCCAGTATGACAACAGGCGGAAAGTGCCAAAAAGGTCTATAACAATACCATGGACAAAGATCAGGACCTAAATCCGATCAGCACCCCATTAACTTCAGTACACTGTTACTCGCAAGCATTCGGTTTCTGGTGTTTGAGCACAACGTTGCTTTTTTCCCACCAGTTCCATACGTAGAAACAAAACAGCTTTGCCAGTTATGCCATGGTGCAAAATAAAGGAAATTTCCTTCTTTGTCCTTTGTAACGATTCCTGTGTTTCCAGCCTAATCTAGCTTGCACTGCTGTACATGTGCAACAAGGTTTAATTACATAGAAGCCAAGACAAAACTGGAGGAGCCCAGTAACCATGGAGATTAGAGATCAATAATATAATACTATTTGTTTATAAATTATCCATAGCCCATATATCCTTTTGTAAAAGGCAAATAGGCAAGCGAGACCCAGGCAGCATGCTCAATTTATTATTTCTAAAAGTAAATGTGATTATGCTTTCTGTGGGTGACTACCTTCCCATTAATAATGTTATTTTCAAATTGTTCGATACAGTATGGATTAGGGGAGATGACTGTGTTTGGAGGAGAAATACAAAGCTCCTCAATATAGGAGTCATATAAAGGAGTCATATATATATAGGAGTCATATAAAGCTACATATTCCAATATAGACGTCATATAAAGGTACATACACCAATATAGGAGTCATATAAAGCTACATCTGAAGGCTGTATAGTGAAAAGTGCTTCCTCTTTCGACCAAAACCCTTAGTAGGCACTACCACGCCATGTTACATCTCATGGTGTGATTAGGAAAAAGTTAGGAAAGCGTGTGCACCATACACAAAACACAATTCACATTCCTAATTATTTTTCCAGTTAAAAAATCCTCATCACGAAGCTCACTAACGGTAGCAATCATAATTTGAAGGCTGTCTCAGACAATGATGATGAAGAACCTGGAGGAGGTTTCAAAATCCTATAGTTCCTTTTCCTTTTGGATAGATAAGACATTTTCCGACTAAGCATTGTTTATCTTCCTCCTTACTTTTAAAGAAGCAACTAATCAGTTTTACTGAGAATATTTTCCACTGGAAAGTCAATAGTCATCAAAATTTAAACTCCTCACATGCTTTACTATTCTGGCAACTTTCTACTTGGAAGGAAAAGGAGAGTTTTTCATTAATATCTATTTCAACATTTTGTTCTAGTTTGTTTTCAAAATTACTTTGCCAAAAATGAATATTAAAAGTGGAAAAGATTTTTTACATTATTTTACAGTTTTAAGTAATGCAAACCTAGAAGTGACCTGTTTTATGTTTCACTCCATGATGAGTTTGTTTTCTTGCAATTGGGAATAATAATTTTAAAAAAATCTTCCGAAAAATACAAAATCAGTCTCCCCAACAGTTACGTGTATAAAAGGCAAAGCATGGAGAACTAAGAGCAATTTCAGAATAATTTATTGTAGTGTTTCAGTATATCTAGAGAGTGAATGGATGTAGGAAACTGGATGATATTCTTGAATAAAAATATTGTTATCTGATCTGCATTGAGGGGGTAAGAGGATAACCGATTTTTATGACAAATCCCACTTTTGTAGCAATTGCGTAATAATTATATAATTGCCGTAACAAATCCCTGGTTTATGACTTCACAAGAACATTCAGCATCTCTTCAGCGTGAGTCTGTGCTTGCCGAGCTCTTGCAGTGAAGTCCTATTTAAACACAAGGGGTGCATATATGTTAGCATTTCAGCCTGGGAGTCCGTCTCCAGAAAATTCCAACTTACCGTGTTTCCGTTTGAATCATGGAGCCATCTCGGAGCATGCAAGCTGGTTTCCTTTTGAATGAAACTAAACCAGAAGATGTGCTTTGGAATCCAGGGGACATTCGGCCCGTAGGGCAAGAGCAACAGTAGCCTAAACCAGAAATACTTGTAAGAGCGGGTGTTAAGCCTTCAGCCTTGGTTTTTTTTTTTTTTTACGCTACAGATCCACTCCTCTTGGGCTGCACTACTTGCTGTAATATGGACACGGCTAATGAGAAGCGTTACTACTCTGAGTATTAACAAAGCATAGTACCCAGAGTATCATCTTAAACTGATGTCCATTTAAGAGGGTGGATAGGGCTCAGGATTTTCTGAAAACCTCCTGTCCTCCACAGATGCGACCATCCTGTATGAATTTCAAACCCCGCTATTTCATTACTCGCCGCTCCCACTGCATCCTTGCTCAGTGGGTGAAGAAACTGCAGTTACACCGTGTCCACCCTGAGACAGCTTACAAGTTCCCCTAGTTAGCAGCAGATTGATTTTAAGTTGGCTCTGCTGGCTTTCGAAGTGCCTAATGGAGTCGGTCCTAGCGGGATGCGAATGTTTGCCCAAGTGCCTCCCGCCGAGGAGCGGTACTTCCAGAGCATGCAGAGATGGCGCTGGTCTGCCTGAGGCATGGAGGGAGCCGCGGTGTTGCTGTGGTGAGCCCAAGCGTGTAGAACTTGTTTGCCCATGACATCAGGCTTAGTTCATCCTTCATTCTGAGCAACACCTGGAAACATTTGTTTTCGAATAGTATTTTATTTTGACTATGAACAGACTGTACTCAAATGATCTTTCTCAGATTGTTTTTCTTAAAACCTTCTGTTCTTTATAGCCAGCCTCTAAAGGTAGAACACATACCCCTCTGCTTGAAACAGAGGAGGAAGGCAAGGATTTAACCCTGAGGATCAAGAGCCCCTCATGAAAGCCATCAAACTGCTGCTGAATGTGAACTTTGGGAAGGGATGCTCTGGGATGCGGGATGCTGTGTCCTGCAGGCCTGGATCTCTGATGGTCCAGATGGGGATCTGCGGAAATGCACCACAGCTCCTCCTCTACCCACACACATTCTTTCCAAATGAAGGCAACGTGGGGAAAAAATAGCAGACGCCACGGCCTCATCTTGATGTGCACCCAGGATACAATTTGGGTGTGTATCTGAGGCAAGAAGTTAAAGTCTTTCTGACCCCTGAATTAGATGTATAATTACTAGCAACTGTGAAGTAGGAGTCCATGTCCATGAGAAGCAGGGTTCAGATCCAGCAGGAGCTTGGAAATGGGAGCAACAACCAGTCACAGGAGCAAAATTTTGCCTTCATAAGAAAAAAAGCTCCGGGCTCCCAACTGATCTCCTTGCTTCCACTGAGATCAATGATCACTCTGTCTCCAGGAACAGCAGGTGAACCCAGCGAGGGGCTGCAGGCTCCAATCTATGTCAGCAAGACAGGCAATTAGCTGAACGTGCTGGCCTACAAAGCACAGCTCCTACGTCAGCTGCCTTTTAGGAACCCTGCGGTAACAGCCACTTCGCTGAGCTTCTGGAAATACTCCAGATGCAGACTGTTCCCCCCAAAGCAGCAGAACTCCCATGCTTAGCTTTGCAATCTTAGTGCAAATTGTCTAGATTTAAAAAAGAAAAACAACCCTAGGACAACATGAACCCAGCTCTTGCCCCAAAATCCATCACGTTGGCTCAAACTGCCACCCCACCTGGGCTATCAACAGCACTGGGGTTCAGCTGCCTCACCAGCCTGATAGTTGAAACCATCATGAAAAAGGTGCAGAAGACTGTACTGGCGAATTTCTCAGGTATTTGCTAAGAGCAGAGAAAAGGTGAGACGGAGTTGCCCGAAAATGGAGATGAGATGCAATTCAGGGTGTGTGCTGTTGACTGGAACACACAAGATGCAGACGGGCTCCTTGGCAGGCATTGCACACACAAACAGCACGTTTTTAAAAAGCATGGAAGGCAGCCACATTTTAATAGACTTTCTCCCTGTCCTTTTTTTAATCTTACTTCAAAGAAGAGGTCACCACAATTCCTTTTCCCCGAGCCTCATTCTTGGAAATATCGAACTCACTTAGACTCAAAAAAAAGGTAGGAAAATGTAGACTACAAAAAATGAGCTGGATGTGATCCCCTGCCAAGAGGGATCACTGTTCTTGACCAGATTCTGCCAGCTCTTTCATTATGAGGATTGTCTCCACATTGGACACTTAAAATCAATCACTGGGAGAGGGATGGAGAACAGGAGTGAAGGGAAGGCAGCGATCAAAATAATAAACAATTTGGTGCCTGCTAGAGAATGTGTCCTTCTTTACATGACAAGAAAAACATAATAATGTGTTTTCTTTTGTGTTCATGAAATCAAATATTTTCACACTAAGTCAGTATTAACATTTTAAAAAAGCTTTAAAACATACAACCAGGTTTTGTAGTTAAGATGGGAAAATATTTTAAATTGGAAATGTGAATTTAATCCCCTCAATTAAATGTAAAATATTTAAATACTTAACCTGATTGCTGCCAACTGCAATTTCCTATAATAAGGAATTATGAGGCTAGAGCGTAGTTCTTAAAGGCACATGGTTCACATGAAACCAGCACAGATTCACGTCTAGAAATTGCAACTTCATCTATGTATACAGCCACTTCGCCCCTTCACACAAGTTACAGTTGGAAAAATGTCAAGTACTATTTTTTACAGGGCATTAAAAAAAAAACCCAACTTTTTTTTTTCTTCATGTGGCCTAGCTGATAACTGCGTTATTAACAGCAGATATGGCAAAACAACACAGGTTTCCAGCCAGTAGAGTCATATGAAGCACCTGACATCTGAATTAAAGGACGTAAGAAAATACTTCTGGAGAAACTGACGACCAGTCTCACACAATGTATCTCTTTGTGAATAATCATCTTGTATATCTATCTATCTATACCTACATGTACACACACACACATAATACATCTACATTCTCTGTGTATGTACCTGACTTTATGACACATTTCTGCTGCCCTAACTTTTTACATTAATTTTGCTATAACCTTTAGGACAAATCCTGTTCTCAGTTATGATGATGTAAATTATAACAACTTTGCTGAAACCCAAGTTTGTGCAAAAATCTCTTTTTCCTTTCAGAACTGCTTTTTTTGTGTGTGCATAAAATATCTCTACGCTGAGGACAAGATGTAGGCACCAACTGGCAACTGAGCTTCATGAAAGTTAGGCGAACTCACAAGGCCATTTTCCCACACATTTGGAGAAAGCAGCAGATAGAAAAACGCTGGTTGCTGGCCTACAACTAAGCAGTAGATTCTGAATTCCACCTCAATCCATTTTAGGAAGTGGTCATTATAAATTAACTTCCTCTACATCTCTCTACTTTGAACTGCTGTTCACTTCATAACTAAAACTGTATCTACAGAATGAAGTTTTATTTTTATCTGACTTTTTCCTTAAATGCTGCATATTCTAATTTCCTCCTCCTCCCTCCATGGCTGGCAACAGACCAGCTCTTTCATTATATTTGGAGCAAAGAAACAGCCCACTAAACCTTTCCCAGACCACATTGTCAGGACTTAAACACTTTGAACAAATCAAAACACTTATTTAAAAGTAAATGAATTCCCATTTGTAATACAGCCTTCCACTGCTAACGACAGGTCTGATCTCTGCAGAAATAATTCATCGGGAGGGAATTAGGACAAAAAGGCTGAGATAGATAAATCCGTCCCGTTTCCAGGCACTTTGCTGGAGCCATCTCTGGCAGCAGCAGTCACGCTTGGCTCCCTGCGTAGACGGCCAAAGGAAGAGAGGACAAGCCAGAGGGTGATTCTCATCTTAATGTTGTCCGAAGAGCTCCTCTTTCCCTCCTCTCCTGTGAGCAGAGGGAAACTAGGATGACTGGGATTGTAATTAAGCACATCAGCATGGAGGAAGCAGAGAAGCGAGATTTGTATCTGAGAAATTCCCTGCTTGGACCTTCTGGCCTGGCCTGAGCCAGCATACCACCAGGCACTTACGAAAGGCACCTACAAGTCCACTTGGATGTATCTGAGACAAAAGGTTCAAGGGAGGAAATTCTCAGATAAGAATCATCCCTCTTCTCTGTTTACCCCGAATTTCATCATCTTAATAATGTAATAAACACTGTAGAAGAGGCTTTCTCTAGGTCAGAGGAGTTTAAGATCAGTAGATATATACAGGGGGGAAAGGTAAACAGAGTAAGCCAAGTGTTGCTGAGTTACTATGTTCTCAAAAACATTTCTGTCAGCTATTAGAAAGTAGACCCTCAGTGTTTTTAAAAATAAGAGCAAAGTGCCAAGCTGCCACCTCTCTTTTTTTTCCTTTTTTTTTTCCCCCCCGATGAAAAGCGTAGGATATTCTAATTTCTGATATCACCAGTGCTCTACATTAGATCCCATTGTGGGGATGCCTTCTCTCGTCTTCTAACGCTCTGGCAATGCCTACGCTGCTCCAGTTTGCTGAGATGGTTTTGCACAGATTACCTGTTCTGATACCAGTTTTGGAGTAAGTCCTAAAAGAGAGTGGACTGTTCTCTTGGAGACTGACAAATTACTGGGTCATGATTTCCAGACTAAAGTGATATATCAGAAGCAAATGGTGTTTCAAAGGAGAACTTTTTCAGCATTATCTTCATAGTTTGTTTCTTTGGGGAAGCAGAATATTAGTTTGTGTATGAGCCAAAATAACTCTTTGAAGCAAGATGAGGCAGTAGGTGCCAGAAAGGCCTTGTTCAGTTAATTGCAATTTATTTAAAAACACAATAATCTATTTGCAAATTTCAAGTAAGATTTTATCCTTCACTTGAATTACCTCATCTGTTTAAGAAGGGTGTACTAGTTGGCTTTTATTCTTCCTAACAATTATTTTTATTCTGAAGAAAATAATCTTTGTACAGCTAGGTTGCTGTTGCAGTGGACACACTAGGAACACTTTTCCTACTCTGTGCCACGAAGACAAGGACATACAAACCCATCTAATATCAAAAAGTGATTTTTTTAGTCACTGTGCACATATAAATAGCCAGAGACTTCCATTGCTACAGGAGATCCTTGCAGAGCAAGTCTTATCTGACTTCTTTTTGATATCTGTGGTGAACAGATCAGTCTTGGGATGACTTCCTCTTCTAGGAGATAACCTTTAGCATCTTGGCCTAAATCTCCCCTTTTGGTCTAAGCAGGGTGAAATGGCTCAGGCAATCTGCTAAGATGGGCGGATCACCAGAAGATGATCTTGCTCAGTTCAAAGTTTTTAAAGGTAAATTGTTTTCCAAGAAGACAGAGTGGGACTTCAGCACCACCTTGCACGCTTAGAGGAATTGTGTCAGGTCTCTGTCATTGAGTGGCTAGTCATGTAGGAGATAGGAATGAAAGTCGGTCAAGTCTGCATTACTTTTACCCACAGGGTATCGATGTGCAACTTCCTTTTCTTGAAGGACTATCACCCTTGAGATGCCTGTCTACCAGGACATGCCCCATCCCAGAAACAAACCATCTGTCCAGACCCAGCTGGATGGAGTAGAGTGTCCCCCAGGAGGCATCGGACTGATGTTTCTAAAATAGGGTGCAACTTTCTCCTGAAGGAGAGACAGCCATTGGAGGTGGTGGTGAAGAGGGTTAGTGTGAGAAGACTTAGAGCATTTGAGAGATCTACAGCAAAACACTACTTTTTCATTTCTCAGTCAACAGCCTCTTACTTGATGCCAACTTCTAGCTTTGAAGCAGTTATTTTAACTTTATCATTGAGTGGATGCATATACTGCACCTTACATGCAGTAAACATATAAAAAGGAAGTAATTTTAAATCCCTCTATTAATCCAATATCAATTGCCAATATGACACCTTCCTACTTTGCCTGCCCCCAAAAAATTACAAGTTGAACTAGATCAAAAGATAGAAAATATGCTAACCCTGTGTGTCCAATTTTAGCCATAATTATACTAAGATTGATAAGTAATATCTGCAAGTACTGTAATACTACTTGAAATAAAATTTGGCAGTCCTTTCTGGGATAAATTTAATGCATATGTTCTATTCCACCCTATCAAGTAGAGGGAGAAGTGTAAATGTTTTTTATTTGAGAGACAACTGAAGGAGAACTAGCCAAACTACAAACGACATAGAAGTCAAATAACAACAAAAAGAGCCTCTGAATCAATTGGTAAGATAAATATTAAGTCTTTGACAAAAGCCCTATCTAAACACATGACAGACAAAATCGCAGTTACAGGACTCTAAAAATGTCTTTAAGAGCAGAATAAGCCAAGCAGATGCACCAGCAGTTTCTAAAAACAGCTGGAAAAGGAAATTACAGTACAGTTTCCAAAACATCACACATTGCTTAATTTTCTTAAGGCAAATAGACAACTAGCAGATCTCTTCACAAAAAGGGTGACACAGTGGTCAGACTAAAGTCCCAAAGTCTTTTTCAGTTCTGACATGTATCAGTTGCTTTAAATAAGTAATTCCCTTCTCACTGTGATGGTCCATTTCACCTGAGTCTTTGTTTTCTGAGCCCATCTGCTTCAGACTTCTTTTCCAGTGAGATTTAGATGGATGCCCAAAGCTGACCTCCCAGAACAGTTACATGAACATTTGGATGTGAGTGGCTACTCTAACCGTAATGCTGATATCCAAAACAGTTGGATGAGGGGTGTTTATAATTGAGACTCATCTTTTTTTTGTTTGCTTGTGAGCAGTTTCTTTTATGTTCTGTTATTGAAGTACATGTGTCGACTGACTTAAGAGGACAGCCTTGTAAATGAGATCTTTGATCTCAAGAGTTTATTTTATCTTTGCAGCAAGGAAAAGTGAATTGAATTGGCTGGCGGAACTAAGCCCTCTCATTGTCTCTGTTCTACAGCTGCTGCATCCTTCTGGGGTCATCATAACTTCCACTTCCACCGCTAGATACTCTCTTTTGCTACAGAATTAAAAAAAGGCTTCTCCAACATCTCATCATAACCTGCAGTACAACACTGAAAGCTTTACAACTCCTGGTTTATTATACGAACCATGCAGCGTGCTCAGACTGTTTTGCTTCTGTAGAAGGGATGTATTTGACAAACCACTGAGCTGCGATACAGCAAAGCTCTTTGAGCTACGCTGATACCTCATCAGAAAGTAAACTTTAATAGAATATTCACTGACTTTTTTGGAGTAAAACACAGTCAAGAAAGACTACTGCATGGAAGGCTGCAGACTAAAAAGTAGTATCTGCTCTGAGATGTTGAAAGGAGTATGTAATCCATCGTTACTCTCCCATTATTTATGTTAATGTACAGAGGCATTAGCATTAGCGACTGTGGTGCTATCTACTACACATACACAAAAAAAGACTATGGGGCATAATACCGATTTAATTCCCAATTCAGATCACCAATATGGTAGTGTCATATTCTTACAACCTGCACTTCATTTAGTTTCCATATTTTCATTACAGCCAATGTTAGCTACTACAGAAAAAATGTTCAATGAAAACTGCTTTACGTGTCCTTTCCCCCTCCCTTTCCTTAGTTTGACGTAATTTTACTATGTAGTTTTCCTTGTATACTACTAAAAGAAGTAATGTACACATGAGAACCTTGCCATTTCATAGTAGGTAGATATCTGTAAAAAAATAATAATTTTTAATGGCCTCAAAGTAATGGCACGTCCAATAGCCAGACTTAGTCAAGATCTATTGCACTCACCATAAAGGTAGAAAAGCTTTCCACTAATATGTTTCAGAAAATAAAGTTTAAAGCGTTATTTTTTAGGAGTTCTATTGAATGCATAAAACCATTTATACATGGAGGAAAAAAAAATCTCCACACAGAGTTGTCTTCTGAGGGACTGCATCCACAGAGGTCAAAGTACTGCTTTGGATCTTACTGCTTTTTAGATCATTCAGCTGACCCGGCAGCATGTGCAGGAGAATTAAAACAGTCTTACTCATTAGCATCATATAGTGCAAAGAAAAACTTCACATACCTGTACATAGAACCTAAAATGTGTGCTCCAGAACTAAACAGACAGTGAGATGCCAGGCCTAGAAGACCAAGTTTACTTCTTACATTCCTGGCATCTGCAAATGATGAAATTCTGAATTGACAAAAATTGCAGTTTCATTCTATGGGCAGTAATGCTTCCAAGTTAACTGTCAATACAACGGGAACAAGGTAGCGACTTTTCTCCCCTTCCAGTAAGCATGAATAGTTATATTTCTTCTTTTGGATGGCTATGATTCAGACAGAAGGAAGGCTAAGAAAGCGACTATGGGAACAGATCCCTTTTGCAGAGTGAAGCCCAGGTCTCTTTTCAGAAAACAGTCTCATCTCTGTGAAGGATGTTGAAAAGAAAGAGGTAGTTCTCTAGGAGACTCAAAGGACGTAAATATCTAACTGGTAAAGAAAGAACATGGTCTCAATGGAGGACACAGGGAGATCAATAATTTTCCTTAGTTTAAGGAATCTGACATATTGATGGGAAGAAATCAGGCCTAACATACCTCTTTCTAACTTTGTGAGCTCGTTACAGAATGCCAAGCTTAACGCTGATGAAGAGCTGCAGCACAGCAGGTGGGCTGAACAAACCCAGCTTGGCTTATTAAACCACCTTCTTCCTACAGCACCAAACAGGAGCCTACCTTTGGAATTTGAGGAGGATTTTCTGCCTCTTTGTTGCTGTAACAGACACTCTCCGGCTTCAAAAGGAAATCTGGTTAATCTGGAATTGCCCGGTCATCAGTAGAAGAGTTGCAACTACCTAAGAAGGGAAGGACTTACCCCTAGGAGTTGCACTTCTGGTTCCTCTCCATACTCACTAGGCTGAGCAGAGAAAACCCAAAGCAAGATAAATTATCATGTCATAACAAAAGGGGTGTTGTGGGGAGGAGAGGAGAGGAGAGTGGTTTCTCAAGCGCAAGTTTTATGCTGTTGTTCAGAACAACCCACTCGTCTTGCCCAGGATGCTGCTTTAGTGCTTTTGTGAACACAACAGGTTCTCCAGCTAAAAATGCACTAAGCTGTGTGTTATTTTGAGATCGTGTAATTGCTGTGGTGAGTATGCTCTTTGCCTTTTTCCTTTATTTGCTCTAGGGTCAAAACTTCTCATCTGGGACCACACAAGTGTGTATTTGCCAGCTGCAGCACTGTAGTATCACGGTTTGGATCATACTTTGCAGAAAACATCAGAAACTGGATCTGCAACCACCTCCTTGACTGACCTGCCGGACACGGCATTGTCTGGTTCCACTTCTCCGTTTGTCACCAGGGAGTTGTCTGTAGGGACCAGCTCCCAGTCACCCTGCTGTCGGGCTGCTCTGGATGCAATTATTCTTTGATTTACCTTTGACCATGTGGGCTTCGCTCCCCTTTTTCTACATTTAAAATTAGACTTTTCCAGAGCCTGTATTTACAACTTTTCCAGAGGAAATAAGAAGTGTCTTGTTATGTTTGATTTATTAGAAAGTTCCATAAGGAAGCTATCACACAACACAGAGTACATCTCTTGCAGGGAAAATGTAAAGAACTGCAAACGAAACTCAAAATCTCCCAGGAACTAAAGTAACTCTAAATAAACTATTTAATAAAGGAGTGCAGGCCTAGTAACATGTCCACTAATGGCAGTGACAAAGCTCCCATTTACAGCACTTCACTGGCCCAGAATCACACCTCAGTCTTTCATGATTAGTTCTGGAGTTGGCAACCTGTCTTAATTCTGATGTTAATGACATCAGCTATGAAATATCTTTCAGTTCTGTCTAAACAATTTACATACATATGCACATACACAAAGGAAACAGTTCTATTCAAGTTCTCATTATTATATACAGAATATACAGAAAGGACAGCCAGGGTGGTTTACTATTTTGATATCAATATTGATTATATTTCAATAGTTTTTAAATTTTTAAAAATTAACTATATTCCTTCATCAGTGGTCAAATGTTTGAATAACAATATATAGAATCATCCAGTATTTGTTGACAGTGACAGATACACATATATTCACATATGTTCTATGCAATAATCACGTAGCATATGATGTTAAACATATCTTACACAAGCAATTCACATTTTTTTATGAATTAAGACTCTTTGAAATCTTTAATTTTCTGTTGTGTCATCTTCATGTTATTAGTGGGCAAATAGTAATATCCATAAATCTTACTAATTTATAACAGTTTAAGTGTATTTTTTTCTTATCCCAGTGGGAAGAAATTCACCTTTGTTGTCTGGATACCATTAGGCTTCAATCCACTTTTTATGGATGATCTCAAGCAAGGGAGAGGTTTGAGCCCCAGCCCTTACTAAAGAGAGGGCAGTCAGGAGGCACATTCCCAGCACCCTTGCTCATTACTAGTACTCTTGCTAGGTGTAAATTTTACCCTTTACGGAACACGATTAAGGATGAAGGCCAAATGTTTAACCAACCGTCCACATTTCTCATCATGGGTGAATACAACCTCCTCCCTACTCTCCTTTGCCTCTCCTTTTCTTTTGAAAGGATTCTTGTGAGTGTAACAGAGTGCAATTCTGACAAGATATAATTATTTTAGATAAATTATCCAACTTTAAGCAAAAAATGAATGCAAAAAATTATATGTCAAGTCAGCTAGCAAAGAAAGAACAAGTATTGTGAGTTTGTTCGGTCTTCAACAGCGTTGTGCAGTTCTGCTTCTAGACCAGGTGAGCTGCAGAAACATTTCAGACTTGAAATGGACAACTTGAATGGAAACATGCTGTTTGCAGAATGATTAATTTTTTAACAATTAAATATAAAACAATTATGAAAATTACATTTAGTGCTTCAGATATGTGTTAACTAGAAAACTCAGCACACAAACCAGTTCTAAACAACTTGGTAAAATTAATTCTTCCTTCTAAGAGGTCTGAGTACTTCCCAGCTCACAGCCATACTATTCTTAGAGCAGTGTCATGGATGCCACCTAAACCACTGCAAGTCACCAACACAGCACACAGAATACATCAGATGAAAGTGTGATATATTTGATTAGAAGGACCCCAATTTTTAAATGACACTGAAAAGATTTCCAAATCGAATTCCCAAGTTCAAGCTCCCATGAAGTCTGAATGGTCACAACTATAGTAAACAATACAGGTGAAGCCAAATAATAACTCTCACACATAAAAAATAACTCTCTATTATTTAGCAATTTTTTTATTGGAGTGCAGCACAGATACTTTCCCTGAAACAATAACTTCAAGACATTTATGAACATAGCTGTCAAAAATATTAAATACATACATTTAAAAAATCTAAAACATTACAACCTAAGACGTATTCACAATGTAATTTCTCCATCATTTACAGTATTTATCTCAAATACTGTAAGAGGATGCAAGTCTGAAAATATATGTATTTTCAGCTATCACAGAGCATAGAAAATACATGAAAATATGCACTAACATTTGGCACAATATAAATATTCTACCCCAAGAGAGAAAAAAAAGTGTAGTCTTTTGTGTGACACAGATCATTATTCATCACAAATCATGATGTTACATCAGAGAGCTGTGCTCATGCAACAGCAGCTCTGGTTTTAGTCGGGAAAAACATGCTCAAAGCTTGTGAGCGGGGGACACAGTGGTCTGTGAGAATGCGTGTTTAGGTACTTAGCCATTTAATTTAGCTGGATAAGAAACAATGTAATGTTTTCCTGTTGCTAAACATTGCCATCTGTATCTCTGGCACACAAATTAAAAAAAGAAGGGTGTGACCATTAAAAGTACGTGTCCTGAGATTTCCTTCTTCAGGGGGCAAAGAGGTTAAAATGGAAAAGCTGATCTGTGTATAAATCAGGAACACATGTGGTAATGAGAACAAACAGCAGCCAACAGGCAGGCGGGGAGGACTTCTCCAGGCACAAAATGAGATGGACAAAAATACCATCTACTGGAAAGGGAGTGGAGCAACTGATTTTCACTTTGAAATTGGTAAGTTTAACCAATTCTATTAAGTCTTCATAATTATTTAAGTACTCATAATTAACTCTGAGTTTTAAAACTTGGTTTAATTGAAACGCTGTCTGTCCAGTAGTGCAAAGCAGCGTTGCTTTAACGTTAATACTGGTTTCTATCTGTAGAAAATCAGAGGTGATCTTAACACATGTAACAGGATCTATGTGTTTAGTATCTGAGTGAAATAACAAAACAGTGTAGAGGTGCGTAGACTTCATCTTAAAGTTATGAAATGTTTGTGTCTGCAGCCTACCTACTGGAAGTAGATACCAACAGCCAGTCTCCTACTCAGGCTGAAACAGTTTTGCTTGATTTCTTTGGAGATAAACAGAATATTTAACATAGTAAGTTACAGTTCACTTAAAGCTAAGAAATATAACACAGTTGTGAATAATAATCCTTTTGATGCAATGCATCTGATATACCAGTGGCAGGCCCCCAAAATATTAAGTCAATCAAAATAAGTCTTTAGCTTTACATTAAGACTTGTTCCTTGACACAGACAGAAAAAAAAAAAGAAAACATTATGGATCACAGAGCACTGAATTTTCAAGTGTAAAGTCATACCAAAATCTTGATAAATTATCATTGATGTCATAGGTGAGCAATCGGTCAGGAACGTCATTATGGGTGCCCTGTACTGCTAACACATGTGGTGCTAGGGCAAAGGGTACGTCACTCAGAAGATCTGACATGAAAGGGCTGCTTTCCAAATTTTGACTCCTTTCATTTCCCACCTCTGCACTTGATACAGTCAACTGTGATCGGTGCCCTGTATTTATCTAAAGAGAACAGAAGAACAGAAATTTAGACACTACAAATCAGGCAGCTAAGGCTTTGTACTTAGAACCATCATGACCTACTAATAAATGAAAACAAAAAATAAAATGATAAATAAAATCAGTTTCAGAGTTTTGTTCACGTAGATCTAAAATAGCAATTCTTAATACATGTTGATATAATTCTTTGAGTCAGGTTGACTTGAATTAAGGCTAAAACAATAACAGATTTTTTTGAATGATTAGCAAGATTTCTCCACCTAATGTTACTCTGCATTTATGAAACCCATAAGGCTGGTGGGACATTTTGTCATTATGTCCGGTCTTGTTTAGGGGAAATTACTTCATATAATTCCTTTCATAAACTGATGAAGCTCCATCTTTTGTTCCTCCTGTGCCTTTTCAGAAGTCGTCCAACAAAGGCATGACTTTGATGATTAAAAAACACTCCTATCCCAGTTATTTCAAAGTATTAATGATGTTGCTTTCCAATTTGAAATGGAATTGCATGACTGACTGGTGAGGTCTATTATATATGGCAATATATGCATTGCCAAATATGTGCTTTATAGAAAAACACAGTTAACAAAACTTTAAAAACCCAACAAAAACCCCTGAACCAAAACCAACAATGAAATTAAAAAACCCTGCCATACAGAATTCATCAATATAATTTACAGAAAATGTCAGCAGATAGGATGCTGGACCCAATAGACTTGCAAGCTTTGATATTGGCTTACCAGTATGACCTTATTAAGTGTCTATCCTAAAACTTCTACTGTTTTAAAAACAAAGAAAAGACTATTTACTCTGCCTCTAGAAATCAAAACTAACTTGTTTTACTATTTATAGCAATAAAATGCTATGCAAACTGATAGCCCTCACGTCACCTCTAGGAGTAAGATGTTTGTTACGTGGATTTCTATTTTGTATAAGCACACATACAGAAATATTCAGTAATTTGTTCAAAAGCGCTTAACAAGTCATGTCAGAGCCAAGAACATTAGGCATGAATTTCTGATTGCAGTCCTGACTTCTTTCAACCCTCCCAGACTCAGCACACAGCCAGAAAAATCCAAAGCTTACACTGTTATTAGGGAAGGGAGAGCACTGAAGGCTTTAAATGCTAATTTGGTGTTCAACTGATCATAAGAGTTAAACGGATCTAGTTGTATGGAGGTCGCTTTCATCCTAAATTATTCCACGATTTTTAGGGGAGTTGTGCTGCTCAAGATCTGACCTGTGCTGGAGTTGAATGTTACAGATCATGGCTGTTACAGAGAACCTGAGGCTGTGGCTGTTTGACAGAAGGACAGTTTGGGCGGTGGAGTGGCGGTGGGGTTGTTTGTTTTCTAGCCTGGGAGTATGTAACACAGCTAAGCATTTAGCCAGGTAAAAGGCACTCCATCTCCTTCTTAGAAAAAGGACTGGATTTGACTTGAACGCAATCTGAGCAGTAGTCATTCCTTACACAACCCAACATTTCATCTAGTAGCACAGATAAACAAACGTTAAATCTTCTATTAAACTGTCAACAATGAAGTAGATAATCTTGCCAATCTAAGTCAGTTCAGAGTCAGTACTTGTCTTAGGTGACAGAGGAAGCTCACTCCTCCATAAGCTGCTGAGACAGAACAGGTTAGTGGTGCTGCATGCTCTGAAATGGACCCTCATTTGGAAGCTTTTGTTTATACTCACGATAACTAGAAACTTAAAGCTTAAGATAAACTTTCCAAGATCTGTTACTATTATGTCACAGGATAATAATGTAAAATTTCTTAAGGTTAAGAAGTTTTATTAAAAGGAATGATTGCTAGATGTAACTACTAACCTTTCGGGTTATGATCCCCTACAAAAGAGGAGAGAATGAGCTCCGAAGGAGGCAAATGAGGAAAGCACCTTCCTACTGAGCTGCTGGGATTCCCTTCCAGTACAATCCTATTTGATTTTTCCCCCTCTCTTTCAGATCACCTTCTGGCTAATTGCTATAAAACAATTTATTTTATAGGTATCAAAAAGGAAAGAGTAGTCCCATCTTTGTCTATTCTTCTAGGCCACTTCAGAGCCTTCTGGAGATAGACAGGGTATGTCGCTGGGTTTCTCCTCCTTTAACAATATTCTCTAAGCTATTGTAATACTGACATGTCTGTACTACATAATTCCTACAGTTTCTTGTTCTTTATTTTCCCTAGCTTTCCTTTTCTCAGTTCTCTATTCTTATGAGTAGCTAACAGCTCTTCAGAAAGCTACATGCAACAGCAGAGACAAGAGTTGACAGAGATTTCTTTTGGCTTTCCTTACTGATTCTGGTATCTTTAGAGGGCAGGAAAAATAGGAAAGCTAGCAGAGAAGTCAGGAAGATAGCCTGCATAGTTCTCCTACTGCAGCTTTCCAAGCTCTGAGCAAAAAACCACAGGCAATAGCACCCTAAGTCTGTAAGTTCAGGAAAAACCCTAAAATCTCTTGTACTTGTCTGTTCTAATCAGCACAGTTATCTTCAAGTCGAAGCAGCTCTCACTTTAAAAGGGATCTTAGCTTCTATAGCTGCTAATTGATAACACTTAGAGGGAAGTCTTCCTTCTTGTCATGGCCAAATAGGCTCAAGGTGTGCATCATAACAAAATTCATAAACATCATCTGCTATAGACATATTCTCTTGCTAAGAACACTGCCAAACACACAGAACATTTATTTATGTTAATGATATTTATCTGAACACCTCCCCTCCCCCCAATACTTCAAATAAGTACTTAAATTTGTAGCTGCTGTAAACTTAAAAACTTCCCTTAATTTCTACTCTGCACAAATTTGTTATATTCCCTCTTGAAAGAAATAACCTCTGGAGCATTTATTGAGGTGCTGGTATTCACTTGTATTACATCAATCTACATCAATCCCATATTCTGAAGGGGAGAGCGGAGCCAGAAAGCCCCAAATGAAAAACAGGAAAACGTTACATCTAGGAATCAATTAAACAACATCTTCAAAGACCCTTCTGCCTCCCCCACTTCCACATTCCAGGGAAAAATGATCCCTCACTCGCTGTCCTATTCCCATAGCTCAGATGATAATCAGAAATCCCAAGAATATAATGTTTACTTTGTTCGGCAAATTATACTTTTATGAACACCTGTTTATATCTTAATTGTCCCACAAGCTGGATGAACTCAATTTACAATGCAAATTAGACTATCACGTGGCAAAACTAACTTCAAAGAGGGAAAAAAAAAAAAATCAAAGACAGCACAAAGCATCTTGGATCTTCTTTCTTCCTCCAGAAACTTTACATTTGTTAGAAGGGTGTCAAGTGGGCAGCCCCAGAAATTAAGACCCTTTCTGCACACAGCAAATACCATGTATTGACAATGACAGAGCAAGAACCAGCTTTTCTTACTCTCAGGTCCCACTCCACGTTTCAAAGCAAGACTGCAGTAAGGAAGGATGAATTACATCAGAATTATTTTACTGTTAAACATCATTTTACCAGACTCAATCTCTGCATACTGTCAGCAAGGTTCTTAGTAGTCTATAGATTCCGATACTATTTGAAAACAGTATCATAAATAAAGCCCGAAATGGCTGGCAGCAACATAGTACAGATAAGTCAGGAACAAAGAAAAGTGTCAGGTCAGTATAACAAATGCCATAATCTGATCTCAGATCCAATGGTCTTTGGGTCCCAGTCTACCCAACCCCTCATGAGAAGGCATTGCATCCAATATGACAAGATCAGTTTACAGCATAAATGAAAAAAGGACTCGAGATTCCTATTTCAGTTTCACACATAAACCACTACTGTCTCTCCCATGAAAATGGCTATTTTTCACTATCTTAAAAAGTTCACATTCACTCTTTCATTTATAGGAAGTCACATTTTATGTTACTATTATTGGACTGACATCCCAACAAATTATGCAATGGGAAAAATACACAACCTGGGGAGGACAATTCTTTAATGCAGTATACAAAACCCAAACATGGTAGAAAAATGCTGGCCAAAGTTAACCTGGAAAGTTAACTGAAGATAGGCTGCTGGAAAACTCTCTCATGTTTGCAGTTTAACTCCTTGAATATTGTGGAGCCCATCCCTTTATCCAGTACACAGTGTGTCATATGCATTATGGCATATATTATATTATATATTAGATATCTACTTACAAAAAAAAAAAGTTCCTGTCCTGAACAATTCAGCTGGCAAGAAGTAATTTTTCAATTCTGCCTGGCACAGTCATTACAGGCAATCATTGCCCTTTGCTATGCAGAATTGTTTCTGAGCACTTTTGCAGTGATATTTAGATATTGGCCTCATATGCAAGATCTTATCAAGCGAGACATATTTTTGTGCTTCCAAATCATAAAGACATCCTTTAAATGGGCTAAGACATATTTCACTCATATGCTGGAGAATCCTCATCAGTGAAAAGACCTTGATGAAGCCAACCTGACCAGCAGGCTTCTATAGCGACTGCGGTAACGTAATGAAGAACTGGACATTCTAGTAGAGAACATCAATCACCCATCAGTGCTGAGATCGCCCAAGCTGGTTAGAATGCAAACACCAGCACAAAGCTATGTGATGCAATCAAAGTCAAGGTTATGAAATGGCTTGTGTTTTCACACATGCATTCTTCAAGCATATATAGAACTGCAAGTCCTAGAGAATTTGATATCCCACATTAGTCACACTGCTTTCTACTTAAATGCCTAACTTATTTATCCAGAATACAATCTATTCAGAGCATATTCTCTGGACATTAGCTAAACAAAGCACTGCCAAATGCTATGACACACAATCCTGCTATGAGAAATATTAATTGAATGCACTTAGAAGATCACCAAACAATTTACATTTCACCAAACACCACTGAGTCAAAAAATCAGTTAAAATTACAGAAGGTATGGTAATCAAATTTAATTCAAATAAGCAAGGTGTTTTCTTCATTCTTCGTTTGCAATCCAAATGAACAGGGATAAAAGAAACGGTATGTAAACATATATGGTAGCTGGCCATGAGATACTAATTGTACTCTGATGGCAAGGGTGTTATATGTTATTTCAGAACTAACAAAGTATAAAATTATCTTCTAAAGTAAATTCTTCCTTTTTGCTCTTTTTCCTTTTTTAAGTGTTTCTCAGCTGCCTTTAAAAAACATCTAATTTGCTGCATCTCTGTGTGCTCACCATAACGTCTGCCAAGAGTCTTGTAAGGAAGAAAAAATGCATAGTTTACAATGTACTGAGAAGCTGGATTTACAGTGCTCTGAAGCAGAATCAAAGATCAGTGCTAGCATTATTATCATCCAAACTATTGAACAAGGTTTTCTAACAAAAAGTGATTAATTTAAAGAAATTTGAACTTTCTATTAAAAAAAAGGTTTTTTTCCAGAAGCAGACCCATTTTCCTTAAAAAGACAGCCTTGAGAAACAAACGGTACATTCAATCTTCCAGAATATTTAGTAAATATCCAGCAATATCATAATTATGACAGAGACCTACAACACTACTGGTGATACAGAAATATTATCTTTATTTCAGGCAATTTTGTGGTATTGCAGCAAATAGTGTATCATAATGTATCTCAGAATTTATTTAGCATTATGCAGTTATTTCTGACGTATCTAGAAATGGAAATTGTCTTAGGGGATTGTTCTTCCAATTGTGTTACCCTTTTTAGGGTATTCACTGGGCCTTTTTAGAAAATTTGTAGGAATGCCAGAGTGAGCATCTCCACGGACAACGATTCACTTTTCAAATAAGAACAGTAATGGCAATGAGGAACAGAGGGGAAAAGAAAAATTACTCACAAGGCACTCTGAATGTTTAGCACTTTGTATTCAAAAATTCAAGCTAAGAGAAAAGGATCAGTAAAACCTTGCCGGAGGGGGGAAAAGTGTACATGACATGACAGTTTTTAAATGTCACAAAAAACCCAACCCAAAACATCAACAACAAAACACCCCCACACCCAACACACCAGTAAGTATGTGACCTATATCTTTAACAGAACTGTAAGAAGGGAAGAAATCCCCTCGGACAAGCACAATACAGATGCCCCTGAGATGGTTCAGAAAATATCACATGAATCGCGAGAGCTGTTGTTCTTTTGAGGCTCACTCAAAAGTTTAGTCAGCATCCCCGCCAGGGACTCAAGAAAAAAGTCATTTCTATCTGGGAGAACAAAAGTACATGGAAGAAGTGCTGGAGACCCTGCAGTAGCTTGTTGCCGTATCCAAATGGCTTCTGGTCGCTTTCTTTCTTTCTTAACAGAAATGCAGTGAATGGGATTGTAATACTAGCCTAAGATTGGTGTTGTCAGTGGTTGCAATAGGGCAGACTGCCACGCTGAAAGCTTCAGACTAAGATCAAGTCCTTGGAGAGGCTTTTAGAAGCAAGAATGGCTGTCAATGGAAATCAGCTTTCCCATTTGCTTTGGGCTCTTGTTTCTCAGCTTCTTATAACTCTCATTCTGTAATACAGCAGCGATTTGTCTTTCTTAAAGAGCTCCTGCTACCTGTACAAAATTTGTGTGATTAGTAGGCAGCAGTTTTTTTCTCCATTTATCAATATTGCTAATCAGAGTAAAACAGAACCAGATTTTAAAATAAGCATTTAAGAATGTTTTTACTGATTTGTGACATACCTTTTAGATATTTTTCATTTTCCTCTTTAAAGCATGCTTTTCAGCTGTTTCTTAGACTAGGATGGAATCAAGGTCAGGTTAATGTTGCTGAAATCTTAAAGAAAAAAATTCTAAAGGAACAGTGAAAAGTACCTCTGACATTCTACAGTTTTTCACTATTATAGCAAAGCTCCCCACAGAGTATCCTGGCCTGCAAAGAACAGTAGGGGAATCTTTGCTAACCATACTTTCAGTATCAATAATGATGTACATTTGTACATCCTTATTGGCATTAAAGCAATTAGAAAAGTGTAATTATTCAGAACCAGCTTTTTGTCTAATGTAGGAACAATTCGGTATTTTAAATGCAGAATGAACTTTCTGTAATTAGTACGTGCTCCTTGCCCTCTCAAACAGCTAAAACTGTTAATCTCTGCAGAGGCGAAGAATTGTGAGGTTGCCATTTGAACTCTGGATACTTGGAATGTTCCATAGTTAAAGTCTGCTAGTTTAATTATCCTAGTAAATACTAGAGATGTCTGTGAGTTTTATTTATAAAACACTTATAGAATGTAACTCTACCCTGAAAAGTATTCTTAAGTATCACAAAAGACTGCGTATCTAGTGTCTAAACCAACTATCTCGTTTGTTCATCCTAGAAGAAAAAAATTGGTTTCCTTTGTTAACAATTTCTCAAACTCAAACCAGAACAAGATTAAGGTTCTGTTTTTACTCAATCTCCTATAATAACAATTGGGCACAGGAAATATTTGGAGGGGGATTGGTGATAAATTTAGCAAATATATTGAACTTGATATAACTGAAATTGTATAATGATACTTTTATTCCTAATTCCTACTTTTATTCCTTTATTCCTAATTCCTGTTATTTAATTATTTCATTCAATAATTGTTTAAAGACAGAGAACATAACATCTCAAACGAGGGCATCTATAATGAGAAACTATGAAAGTGTGAACAAACAGGGATAAGATGCAACATGAAGAAAGACTGCAGAACTAAGAGAAAGCAGAAATAAGAAGGAAGCAGAAAAGGATTCTAAATCTTTATTAAAAATGCTGTCTTAATTCCCCACCATAACTAAAATAATGATACTTTTATCTTTCCTTCTATCCCAACCAATTTTAGCACTTTTGAATCTGATAACTGAAGAGCTGTATCAGCATTTATGCCCCCTCAGTAGCAGGGTTCCTGTTCTTGCTGCCTCCCTGTGCCTCTCTGGAGGCCCCTGAGCTTAGGGCACTGCCCTAACAGGTGAATTTTGGACAACGTTCCCCTCTGCAACATGAATACTGTGATAAGAATTATCTTAGAAGAAAGAGAGAGGTGTGGGTTCAGTAAGGAACAGTTTATCTAGTTCCTCTGTTCCCTTCGAAGTACTATGCAAGCTATTCATAGCAAAGATCTCATACATTATAATAAGCAACACGAACAATATTCAGCATGTTGTGCTTCTGCCAGTGCCAGGAAATGTTATTATCTAGGCCAGAGGTTTTTTTTCCTTTTTTCTCTAGCATGTACACTGAAAGATTAAAAAGTTCATTAAAATTACTATAGTAAGTAAACTGCAAGCCAGAAATGCAGGCAGCTCCAGACATCCAGCAGGGCATTCCGCAGCCACAAATCAGCAGTGAAGGACAAGTCAATATATTGCAAAATGAATAGAGAAGCCTGATAAATGCTGATAATGGATTTGTTCTGTAACTTCAGTGTCATCCAAAAGCACAAAGTACTCACATTTATTTTGCTGCTACCTTCATTCCTGATGTAATACAAAACTCAGATAACTTTTCAATATAGCCAGAGAATATACTAAGAAATTAATTTTCTATAAAACTTGAATTGCATATTGAAATAAACAATGTTTAAATAATCTGTTTTAATTTAGCAGCTACATTTGGTCGATGTCGTTAGTGACAACAAGATTTTAGTTTCTCTCTACTGCTCCAAGCAAAAAAATATCCTGAAGACTTTTTGGGAAGCTGATGTCCTGAATAGGAGGAGCTTAGACAAGCTGGGTCTCTGCCTCCATGTCTCTATCTTGTTCCCAACCCCTGCTATTGTAGAAGCTCCAACATGGTAACCTGCTATGGCAGAAAAAAGATTACAGTTTCTCTGAAATGTTAGATGTCCATGGAGCAGAACCTCTAAAAAAGAGAGATAATACTGCATTCTCTCATTATTTTACTAAATGTATGAAAATCCAAGGACTTGAATGGGAAAGGAAGCTGTCTACCTAAGAAAAGAACTTAGACAATTAAACACAAAAGACTAGTAAGAAAATATTTAGCAAATATGGTTTCATGAAAAAAGTCAATAAATTTCTCAGCAAATTGGAACAACTGGGAAAAGCTGCATAAATCAGAAGCTGTTGTTTCAAGAAGAAAAGGAAATCTCTCCTTGAGTAACTGAGGTAGTCAGCAACATCTGTGAAATGTCTCCCTAGAATGTTAGTATCAGACAGAGGGATAACAATTCCCATCTACAATAAGAGGAAAGGAAAAGGAAATTATCTTGGATTTGGTTTCAGAAAAAAAAATTAAGTAGAGTGAACCGAAACATCTTTGTCGGTGACATGGACAGTGGGATTGAGTGCACCCTCAGCAAGTTTGCTGACGACACCAAGCTGTGTGGTGTGGTCAACACACCGGGGGGAAGGGATGCCATCTAGAGGGACCTTGACAGGCTTGAGAGGTGGGCCCGTGCGAACCTCATGAAGTTCAACAAGGCCAAGTGCAAGGTCCTGCACATGGGTCGGAGCAATCCCAAGCACAGATACAGGCTGGGCAATGAGTGGATTGAGAGCAGCCCTGAGGAGAAGGACTTGGGGGTGTTAGTGGATGAAAAACTGAATACGAGCCATCAATGTGCACTCGCAGCCCAGAAAGCCAATCGCATCCTGGGCTGCATCAGAAGAAGTGTGGCTAGCAGATCGAGGGAGGTGATTCTCCCCCTCTACTCCACTCTCGTGAGACCCCACCCGGAGTACTGTGTCCAGCTCTCAGGCCCCCAGCGTAAGAAAGACATGGACTGTTGGAGCAGGTCCAGAGGAGGGACACAAAGATGATCAGGGGGCTGGAGCACCTCCCCTGTGAGGACAGGCTGAGAGAGTTGGGGTTGTTCAGCCTGGAGAAGAGAAGGCTCCAGGGAGACCAGCGGCCTTCCAGTACTTAAAGGGGGCCTACAGGGAAGATGGGGAGGGACTCTTTATCAGGGAGTGTAGTGATAGGATAAGGGGTAACAGCTTTAAACTGAAAGAGGGTAAATTTAGATTAGATATTAGGAACAAATTCTTTACTGTGAGGGTGGTGAGACACTGGAACAGGTTGCCCAGAGAAGTTGTGGTTGCCCTCTGCCTGGAATTGTTCAAGGCCAGGTTGGATGGGGCTTTGAGCAACCTGGTCTAGTGGAAGGTGTCCCTGCCCTTGGCAGGGGGGTTGGAACTAGATGATCTTTAAGGTCCCTTCCAACCCAAACCATTCCATGATTCTATGATGCTATGAAAAGAATTACTAGTCTGAACCCAGGTGAAGCTTCCTCCAGCAATACCTGTGAACAACGTCCTCAGCTGTGCTTTCAGAAGTTTTGTTAGGTAACTAAACCCCTGGATCTTACTAACGGTCTCTCTCCTCAGTCTTGAAGAACATAAATGGATTCTTAGGCAGATGTGTGAATAAAAACTGCTGTACTGAGTGCATTGTTCTGAGGTTTTTATCGTGCTGCTTAAAATCCAAGCATGTGGCAAGACTAGCAATATGTCCTATTTACAACTTTAAAATATTCTAATGCCAAAAAAGTGAATTAGGCAAGTATCTCCTAACACAACTTTCCACCTGCTCTCTCCATAGAGATTCAATTCAGTAAGAGAAAGGAAGGATGGATATTTGACTTTAAGTTCCTCCATACACAGTCTGTAGCTGGAGCACTTGTCAACAGCACATTCAGCAAACAGGTTACCAGGAGCCAGAGTTTGTAAAGCTTCAATGTACAAACAGTAACAAGATTGATTTGTCCTCAGCACCTACCGCTTAGGCTTTTGAGATGCAGGAATAAAAGCATGATGACTCTTAAAGCAGTAAAGGACCAATTAATTAATTAAATAAATACAAGGAAACAAATATTGGTCATCTCTTTCAATTAAGATGGCCGCTTTCAGCCTCCTGGTTCTCTATGGAAGGAAGATAATTGGGCCATAATGAAAAGGAAGAAGGGTACTTTTTTGGCTTTTAAAATAGATTTGTTTTTATCAAGGAGGGCTACTAATTGCATTACAACACTTGAAAAGTATTCTTAAAATTTGTAATACTGTGGAAGCAAAGAAAAGAAATTTACAGACAAATAATTTCTGTTTTATCTTGTATTTTTAAAAAGCGCTTTAGAACAAAGTTTGACTATGTGCCACCCAATGCACAGTCTTTCACAAGTCTGATAGGACTGAGGAGTGGTGAAGTTTTTGGAATTTTTTTAAGGCAGAAATTACAGCAGTAGCACATTGTGGTGAAAGGATCAAACCACACTGATGGAAAGTACAGAAAAACATATTCCTGTCTTATCAATATTAGCATTTTGGACTGAAATGAGGCAGTTTTCATGTCATATTTCCTTTCCATTAAAATGGACTGCCCACTGCTGTTTGTGGTGGGTTTTGTGGGTTTTTTTCCCCAGAAAGTGGCAATGAAACTAACCTAAAGACATTGTTATTTTCCTTATTTGGTGTTTAGAGTAATTATTAATAAGCTGTCCTGTACTACAGTCTTTCAGCCACCATTTTACGCTAATGCATCACGTTGTAAATATCACTGTACCATCAGGCTATATTAGCACACAGTCTCACCAAGTGATGTATGATCTACATTGCATTTTAGATCAATTTTAATATTTGGAAAGCCCAGAAGGGTTGCTCCCAGAGGCAGGATGACTGACCAATCAATTTGTTGACAGCAGCAAAGTGAACCAGCATTACTGGCTTTTAGTCCAACTGCATGTGTTTGGGCAAGAGGTACAGGACAATCAGCAGTTTTATCTGGGGATTAAGCTACTCAGAAGATCCCAAAATTACAGAAAGGCTAAAAAATGTGATGGGAACATCTGGTCAACCAATTTGAGCATCTCCTGCTACAAATAACTATCCAATGTAACTGAATAAGCATGCAATTAAGTCAAGCATACAGTGAGTCTCTGCCCAAACTAAATAGGGAGGTATGCAAATTGTGCTTCTGGATACATGTGCCTTGGGCACTATTTGGACTATACGTTCCTTTACTAAAGCCTAGCTCTCAAAATGAAGAGGCTGACAATCAGGCCAATTTTACTATTTTATGAACTTTTTACATGTGTGTATGTACATTGGTATTTATAGGCACTAAATGATGAAAATATACCATGCTTGTGTGTCGTTCCTTCCCTACAGGAGGTGATTTTGGCTTCTGTTGCTCAAACCTCACCAATCTATAAACTGACCACAGCACTGACTCCGGACTCCACAGGCAGGGCTGTGGGAGGGAGGGATGCTGCAATCCATTTGTTGTGTTTACGTGTATTTGCTGGCCAGACAGAACATTCAAGTCCTATCTTAAAAGCCTGTAAGGCTTCCTCAGTTCTTGTCGTAATGAAATCTCAACTAAGTTAAACAAAGGGTTTAACAGTATTTCACACTTGCAAAGTGCTATAGAAAAGTGCTTTGTAAGACAGCGCTGCATTACTTTTTTGAAAACGAACTGTTTTCTAAGTTCAGAGAGGAAGCTGGTGACAACCATGTTAATTCACATCTCTCAATTCCCACTCCAGTTCCCTATATCTAAAAATACAATGTTTCCCTTTAAGAAAAAGACAACAGACATAGCATTCTTGAGGTTACTATGATTACTAAGTATCTGAAATAACCCCAGCTGTGTATCATGTTACACAGATAACAAGTCTAACTATTCACTTTAGAATTGAGAAAAACCCTACAAGGTGATAGTCTTACAAGACACCCCCAGGTCTTACTGGTTGTCTCTGGGTCAACAGATCGCACAAATGAGAGTTTATAAAATGTTGTTTGTGAAGCCATGGCAACTAATCCTTTGTGACATGCAGAAGCAGACTTGCTTATGGATGATCATGTTGCTTAGATTTTACATATGTATATACATATACCTAATATATTTATACATAATATGCACATACACCCTCCCCTCCCCACTAAGTTGCCCAACTGTTGAGGGCAGACGGAAGTCCACTGGTCCATACGTTCTGGAGATCTTCCTAGTATGAAAAGACCTCTTAAATATTTCGGTCAATTATCAAACAGATAGCAATATGAACATTACAATATAACGAAGCTTTATAAAGTAAATATGCTATTGCATAGTAATAGTTGCAATATGTAATAGTGGATTTTTTTTAGGTGACTGGGCTATTTACCTTTGTTCTCAGTAAGATCACAACCATATACTGTGCCTTTCTTATCATATAGCAGCTCTACTTCGTACGCACTTTCGATCTGTGGCTGCACATGGATCCCGCAAAGAACTGCCAGCTATTTACTATACATGCAAAGGATGGAGGGAGCTAAGAAAGATGATGTCCATTGCAGCTGCCAACACTGAAAACTAGTCATCCTTTTTAAAGGTAATGTTAAAACTTCACTTCCTATAGCTTATGATCATACACAATAGTTGAGTAAAACATAAGATCTTTTGTCTGACAGTAGCAGCATTCAGAGAAAAGTATATGCTTGATGACTTGCTGCAGACAGTCTTATTCCAGTCCCTTCTAAGAGTGGATAATTTCATTAAGTGATTATTGCTTACATACCCAATTAAGAAGACAGAAAATATGCACCAATATGCTTTATGCTATGGACCAAGATATGAAAAAGAAGATCTTGGAGTTAATATGACATACGGCAAGCAATTAATCTGACCAGGCCATGACTAGAATTCTAGCTTATGAGAGCTTAAAAAAAAAAAAGCCAATCTAAGCAGCAACATTTTCTATAGACGCTATATTTCGTCAAAATGGAGCAAACTAAACACAAATATTGGCCAATAATTTTGAAATATAAACCACCTTCTCTAAAGCAAATGTAGGGAATTTAAAATGATGCAGTAAATCTAGCCCAGAACACCCTTCTTGAGATTTTAAATATGGGACCCTCTGAACCATAACCTAAGAGTTGGGTGACTGAACAGAGACACAATCAGCAACAGCTCCTTTTCCAATAACTTGTAAAAATAATCCAGACAGCCAAGCTTTAGTAAAAACTGGGCAATAATAGGTCTGGAAGAACCAATTAATTTTTTTTTTTTTTTTTTTTTTTTTTTAAAGAAAACAAGATAACATTAGCATTATTCATGCCCTGGAATTATATCAGGTGATCTGCTCAAAAGGATATCTTAAAAGTCTATCAACTTCAGCAATACTTCTAATTTCTCTAGAAAAGTAAAAAGAAAATTAAATTAATTTTTTCGCCTACTCTGTGCACTCACAACTTCCATTATCTCTTCCTTGATATTTTATGTCTCATAGTATTTCTGTCTTTCCAGTTGACTAATATGACCCCTAACCAGATGCCTCGGAAACTGTTATTTAAATCTATTCAGAATCCTTACATAGCAGCTTTACAAAGGATCAATTTAATAAGGATATTATCTGCCAATTCAGATAAAAAAAATATTTTTTCTGATTTATTTAGATACTTGCCCAAAACAATGCACACCAGTATCTATATGCAGAAAACCATAGATAATTTTAAATTTACTTGAGGAAACATAGGCTTTCTATCTGCTACGTTCTCAGTTTTTAGTAGCAAATTATGAAAAGAAAGGGCACAAGTACCACAACAGAACTACTGCAATTCATAAAGAAAACTGTGTCCTATGATGATAAGTATCACAGCAAGGTATATAATTAAGAGCGGCTATAACAACAACATATAAATTAGATAATTATGGATTAAGCAATCCCTTGGGGGATTCACTCTTGCCCTAGAAAACGTATAACAAGCTCCTTAGATAGAAGACAATAGCTATTAAGTATTTGAGGGAGAAATAGGACTATAAAGAAAAATAAAAAAAAAACCCCCACACAGCAAGAGAAAAATCTTAATTTACAATCTAAAGACAGCTCTCATTTTTGGTAGTTTATTTTAATACACTTACTGATACAGTTTTCACCCATTAAATTTGCTGACTTCTGTTGGCTAAAGAGCACATGTCAGATTATCAGGAAGTGCAATATCAAATAAACACGAGCTGCTTCTTAAGGTGACAGTAGGGAGATACAAAACACTGCAGCTATTACCAGAAATGTAATTTTTTGTTGTTATTGTTTCTTACATCAATTTAATAATCCCAGGTGTCCTGGACACCAGACATACAATAATCTTCATAAATCCTAATTCACAGCCATACCATCTGTCAAAAATATTTTTTATGTCTCCTAATAGATATGCTACATAATTGCTCTCACAGTAGGACAAAAATACATGGTTGCACTAATTTGTTTTACCAATGGAATAGCTCATTATCAAAAATAACCGCACCACATTACCCGGGTTTCTAGCACTCTTCATATATCAAAACTAACCTTTCCATTCTGTTATTTTCTATAACCTTAAATTCCCAGTGAAAGTAGATAAAGATTGAATTATCTGGAAATTGTACTATAATAATGGAAAACTCACAAGCACGAAAAAATAAAACCGTAACATCTCTTTCTATTACGATGGTATTGCAGTTAAAATTAGAAGCTTTGTATTTCATAGTTATAAAGAGACTAATTTAAGTTCTCGGCCCTGCAGGGCGTTAAGTGTTTTGGCCCCAATCCAGAAAAGCACTTAAATGTGTGTATGACTTTTAGTTCATGAACCTGAAGCAACATCAGCGGGATCGTACATGCTCGATTAGGCCCAGAGCACTCATTGCCCTGCTGGACAACGCATCTCCCTAGGACTGACTTGGCATTGGGAGATGACCCTCCCAAACCTCCATCCATACTCGTGGAGATGGAGAGGATACTCCACATGGGACTGTTCAAAGCAGGAGCTTCTGTTCCCACTCTCTGCAGCAGAAGATGAAATGTTTGGGCTAAAGCTGGCCCAAAGGAACACCCTTCCTCCAACAAGTTTCTAAACATGTTCCTCTAACATGCATGCAATATCAGAACCTCTTAAAATAATGCAGACTGCAGGTAGTTGTTACAAGAGGTTCTGTTACATGTTGCTAGTTGCAGCAAGAGGATCTTGGTGTAAGCTTTTATTTGTGCCTTAGTTTAAATAATTTATGCAAGATTATACAAAAATATGTACTTAGGAATTCAGTAATTGTACAGCAAACAAATCCAATAGTACCTAAGTAAATGGGAAATTCCAAAGACAGTTACCAAAAAATACTCCAGAAGATACTTTCTTCAAAAAATCTGACTCAACCTCATTTCCCTTTTGAATAAGGAAGTGACCCATGAACAAAGTATTACTTCATTCTTTAAATCACATTTCTAAAAGCACTTTCCATGTTCCACAAAGTCTACATCTAATAAGTTGTAAAATAGTTTACATTCGAAAATAAAAGCAAATTTCCAGCAATTGAAAGATGCAGTTGAAGAACTAAACGCTCTTCTGTTCAACTCTGCATGACAAATATCTGATACTACTTTGCAGTCTAACAAATATCTTTTAACATCCTATACTATGTTTATGAAGTATTCTTGTTTTAATGCTAACAAGTTTATTATTTCTATTAATGTTCTATGTCTCAATGACATACTGAATATGTAATACAATGTTTTTCCAGTTTCGCTAAATTGGTAGAGTTCTCCCACAAATTTATAAAAATATACTCATCACTGCAAATAGGCCATTGCTTTCCTAATGGCGAGAATTATCCATTTCATTCCCATGATCCTCAGTTAGTCTATTTAATTTGAGAAACTGAGAATTCCTTTGAGTAAATGTGAAGTCCAAATACTGAAATCTAGACTGGAATTAATAACTTCGATACTACAAAATGCTGTATTTTAATTTAACTGATGTCTCAAGCCAGTTCATACAAGTATTTTTGTGACATATAAGTCTTTTAATAGAAAGGTTAAAATAAATCTTTTTTTTATTTTCACTGTAATATCTGCTGTTTTATTTTGAAAACTTTGCTTCTTTCTTCTATCTCATAAACACTTAAAATCTACCCAAGTTCCTATTTTACTGAAATTCCACAGAATTGAACAAACCACTGACACTACAGTAACTGGCAGTTCACAATACCTAGCAAGAACATCACATTAAGGGAAACTGTCTGTGCAGTAGGTAACCACAACATCAGTGCATTATACTGCCTCAAAACTGCAGGACTTCGGTTGCAAAACACCCTGCATCAGATGTGCATGGATCCCGAAGTCAGACTAAAATTTTGCAATTAATTGTAACTAATTCATACTTCCACATTATCAGAAGGCAAACCACTTATGATGAATTAAAGATTGCTGTATCAGACACAGTTTTTAATTTGAAATTAAAAAAGGAGCCTACAGATCACACACACGTTGACCACTCTTAAAGATGCAACATTATCACACACACCTCTGATATACCAAGGGACTTAGCAATAATAAAAATTAAAATGGCATTGAGAAGAGAGAGACAGAGAGAGACACAGTTAGTTCCAAGGCTACATAGAGAAAGAGAGAGGGAAAGTATAGGTTAAGCAAAAAAAAAAAAAAAAACACCACAAAAGCACAAAAAGTCCCAGCAAAATTTCTCACAGTTACCTCGCAAATATCTAAAAGTATATGGCAATGGAAAACAGGCTCATACTCATTGCAATAATATTTTCAGAGGAGACAGAGAACAAAACGTGTACATCATATGCAGAAATATTCTCAAAAGCCCTCTTTGGTATAAATGGATTAAATATTAAATAACCAGATGAAGAAAAAGAAGCCCAGATTTACAGCCACACAGTACTGAAACAGAATTGAAACAATAAAGACAGTCTATTATACTCACATATTTACAATATGTTACTTATAATGGTAGCTGTGGAAATAAATGACTTATGTAAATGTTTGACATTTTCCATCACTATTCACCACACTAATGCTTCTGTGTAATTCATTAACATTCTAGCTACAGTTTCATGCTTGCACTTCTCAAGTATAAAAAAAGATACTGAGCAATAGCACACAGCCCAGCCTTATTATTTCTTTTTCAAATCAGTATCGGTGGCCTTGATAATATTGCCATCTAATTACTAGCAGGGCTTCTTTTATGATAGATGACAAGGAAGGCTGAGTAGGCACTTGGTCTATGGAAGATGTGAATACGTTGAAACCTTATCCTGCAGGACATTCATGCTTCTTAAATGAGCTGCTATGGAAGTTTCATCATGTGTGCATAAGGAAATAGTCTCCTACCTGTGGAGGCTGGTTGTACATTGGTCTGGTCTCTGGAAACGAAGTTTTATCCTTTGACTCTCTACTTTGATCATCTATTGTGTCACCTAGCAAAGTAAAAAAATACCTATTAAATCACTGAAATCGTTCATATTTTATATAGAATAACTCTTGAGTCTTCCAAAATCAAGTTATACCGTTCCCTGGAAAAGGGGGAACTCTGTTGCCACATTTATATGTTACAATTTTGAACATGAGGAAAGAGAAAAACATTGAGAAGTGGTCTGCAAAACCTGGGAATAAATCTGTGTCAATTAGTTAAAGGGAAAAATTCAGAGGAAAAAAAAAGAGAGAAAGAAAAAAAGCAGGGCCCCTATTTTTGCACACTTTAGGACCATGAAGTTCTAATACTGGCAAAGTGTCAAACAAAGGAGACATAGCAGTACGAGTATCTGGTGTGAAGGCAATACCAGGTGCATGCAGCCGTCACGTCCCAATCCTATATCAGGCTAGGAGGACATGTGCACCGTTACTCTATCCTCATCTGTAACCTCGTTTCCATATAGAGGATATCTGTGCACGAGTGCTGAAAGAGAGACGCAGCATACCGAGAGAAATTGCCTGGGTTTGACCGTACCAGGACAATGACTACTTGGCAGGCTGGGCACTAACCTCCTCCCATTGCATAGATGTGGCTACCTCTGCCCAGGATTTTACTGAGGAGACACGATTCGGTTTATCCCAAAAGCTGCAGGTGGTACCAATCTAAGATGGGCAGATCACAGCAATAAACTAAAGACAAGAGTATTTAAATTTATTTTAAAGACAGAAGGTACATTATTAATTTTATTAAAAAGGCAGAGGTAGTAAAACAAAAACCCCAGCATTTGTTTCTCAGATATTGTAAAACAAATATCCACCTAGCCTTCTCCAATATTCTTTGTCGGTCGGAGGGTGTACAAAAAGTTGTAAAGATTTTGTGGATTATCTCCTGCTGTTAGCACTACTCAGTAAATAGTTTGTAAGAGGAGACAACTTAGAAAGGTGACAGATTTAGTCACATAATTCTGGTTTTATTTTTATTTGAACTGATACTGCTTTCTGTAATGGAGTATTTTGAAAGTCTGTATCCTTAGAGTCCTGCGGCAACAATTCTAAATGAAAGGGTTCAAGTTACTGTAGTTTAACTCCTTTGCTCAGCCTGTGTTTTTGGCTGTCTTGTTCCATTTTCTCCAGAGGTTTAGTTAGAGCCAGTACGCCTGGCAGAAGCTGTCAAGAACAGCAGCCAGCTTCTGCCCATGCCCAGTTAGCCTGGAAGCCAATGACACCCAGGTCCACGCATGCTTGCTCCACGCTGTCATCGGTCCCCAAGGACTGACTGGTCAGGTCCCCCAGGTACAATGCAATATTTAGTAAAGTATCTTATGAAAACAAGCAGTAATATTTAGTCATCGGGCATGCTTTCAATACCCAAATATTATTCCTAACAGTGTATTTTGAGAATCATCAATAAATTATCTTTGTTATAGGTCATTAATGCCTATTAATTCCATTAATGTCTACACTGTTCAAGATCTTTTCTGGAGTTGAAAAATGCTTCTCAGCAAACTAGTAATTCTCTACATAAAATACTCCAAAGCACTTGTATTCACACCATCTCTTAAAAAAAAAGGGAGGGGGGAGACCAAAGGAGATGGGGAGTCAGTTAATCTTCAATTCCACCCCACAATACTGTGAAAACCAAAATTTGTAAGCGCCTATAAGGTAACGAGGTAAGTAACAGCCATGAAAATAAATTATGTCAAACCATTAGTTTACATTTGTAATGAAGTAAAGAGGCCTGCAAAGAAAAATTATTAGAGGTCTTGTAAACGCGCTCTGCAGTGAAAGGTTGCAAAAACTTGGGGAGGCATGAAAATGGTTAACAGATATATGAAGAGGACAGTAAGACATATTTTTGTTACGTTTGCTGTGGATGAGAGTGCAAACAAGTTTAAATTGTACCAAATTTAGGCCAGATCAGTTTCTCCAGGCGTAAGGCTACCTAAGCACTTGAAACAACCTAAGCAAATGGTCTCTCTAAACAGTGGTCCATCTCCAAAAGATTTCAGAGGTTTCAGAGAAACATCTGTCATGAATGGTTTCAATCCTGCCAAGACAAGGAAGATGAATGATCTTTTGTGTTCCCTTCTAGTACTACATTCCATGAAGGATGCAGGAGGAAACACTCCACAGGATACCCCTCCCTAAAATCAGGATTTGTCAAGAGAACTTATGGTGGCTGCACAGAGACTTGTGAAGGTGCAAGCAGACTGCAGCGAGCCGGACAAAGACTCATCCAGTGTGTAAGGGGAGAGCTGTGCAGCCAGTCACTAGCAAAGCGACAGCTAATTGAAGTCAGTGAGATGACTGATATTGGGTAAAGTCAGGTGTATGCATAAACATACTGAAAGAGAGTTACACTGGAGATTTAAGAAACACAGGAACCAACTTTTTACTCCTTGTCTTTACATACTGTTCCTGAGAAAGCACTCAGAAGTTTTTATATGCAAAATACAAAAGACCAAATTCATGTGTGTTAATGCTATCCAGAATATACTTTCTTCCTATGATTAGTTTTCCTTACGATGAAAAGAAATATTTGTTTGAAATCAGGACCAAAAGGTCAAAAATGTAAAAATGTTCACAGGAAAGGAAGAACCAGAACAGCTCATTTGGAGAGAAATGAAATTTTTTGACTTAGAACTTTGACATCCAACTCCCAGAGGTCCTAAGTTCTTAAGGAGACCAAAATGTAGCAAAATCCATGGTGTTTCACAACTCAAATTGCCTTTGTAAACTGAACTTCAATGCAGAGCCTAAAAAAAAAAAAAAAAGGCAAATAGGAAAACCCCAACATCTTGCCAAATTTTCAGGCATATGCTCCTGCAAGGATAAGCCATGAATCTTTGTATAGACTGTTATTTGAGTTAATGGAGTTAAAACAGTTATAGGCATCTGCACACCAAGCTGCCCAAGATGTCCACTAGGATAGAAGAGTTTTCCAGATAAATCAGTATTTTTGGTGTACTTCTTTCACCGGTTCCTATCTCAAATACCCAAACAGATTAGTCATCCTTATTTCTACTAGCCCAAATAATGAATTAACTCTCACATACCTCCTCAGCTCCACCAGTTCCCAACCTTATCAAGCTTGCCATAGCTGACCCATCTTGTTCAGCCACCCCCAAATTTTTTTTGTTCAGCTTGCCTTGATTTCCCATTGACCCAAATTCTAATCTCTTCCCTTAACTGGAAGTCATAGTTTCTCTTCCCTCTTCAGGCTCAGCCTTTCAAATGCTTCCCTCTGACCTGGCTTTTCCTCTTCTCCACTGCAACCCTGCAATCTCCTCTTCCTGTCTACCTACATGTCAGCAAGGTGGATGAATGTAAACACCAAACAGACAGACATCCCATGAGAGCATAGACCTTTGGGAGCAGGAACTAATGTGGGTTCTTTTGAGCACTTTACACATTCTGGTTGATAGTTTTTGACTGGGAAAAAACCCCAAACAACCAAACCACCCCTCCCCCCCAAACACCCTGAAAAAAACCTCCAAACCCAAACAATTCCCCTTACACAATCCTGATGTCGATAGGTATATAATTACAATTTTGCCAAACTAAGCAACTGAAATATGGCTCTGAAAAAATCACAAACACATGACCTTAGTACAAAGGGCTACCAAATACCCACCACCACTCCCCAAAAAAGTCTTTCATCAGAACTGAACTGCAACTATGTTCATAGATAAGGCCAGAGGGACCACCGTAATCATCTAGCCTAACCTCCTGTATAAATAAGATTTCTTGAATTAATTTGTTTGAACTAGAGCAAGTTTAAAGCTGTACTTTAATTAAGAGATAACAGACAAAATTATTCATTTTACAAAACAATTAGATTCTGGCTCATATATCCCTTGGTTTAAAAATGTTATGCAAAGTTTTAGTCATAAAACTCCTATAAAAAAAGATAATCTAAGTCATATATCTAAAAATGTCATATACTATTTAGAGACTATAAGAATTAGAAATGAAGGGCGCTCCATGCAGTGTAATATGGTTTAAACATCAGCAGCATAATCTGTAATATGCGGGACATTACCGGGAAAATTTATCAGGAAAAAAATAATCATGCTTATTGCTGTAAAATATTCCCTTACTTATCAATGGAAAAATATTTTCGAGTTTGAAAAGAGAGCAGTAGACATATTTATCCTACTGTCCAGATAAGCCCACATTTCAAATCCTCAGTCTGGGGAGGCTGTTTTTAAGTTATATTAAGCCTGTTCCAGGCCCAAATAAATGGCATTGCACTCAAAGGGTGGACATACGTTTCTCCTTTCACTGAGCTGGTGCTGGATTTACACCAACATTCTCCAAGTTCCACTGGTATCTTCTTTTTCCAAGAACTGCAGCCAGGTGTTGCACAGGAAAGAAATACCCAGTCCAGTCTTCGGTATGTACTATGTACGTTCCCTCTCAGACCTCAGAATTTTTGGTTTCTTCAGAAATCTGCATTCAGCTGCCTATCTGGACCTCAGCGAATTCTCGTATAGAAAGGTTCAACCACAAGTTTGGCTTCTACTCAACAAGGAAGTGGCATGTCTATTTATACTTTTTCCTCTTCCAGCATTTTGTTATCCTCAGGCTGTGTAGTCTCTTGATCAACAGACAGCATTTAAAAGTCTATTCCACCCTCAGTTTAAAAAATTAAATTGTAAACATATTTTAGAGTCTTCTATAACTTAGACTGCCATTTGTCCTGGTCTGTGCAAGAATCCTATGAGACAGTGAAGCATGTGCAACACAGCAAGCAGTAACTAGCTACCAAATACATGGATTTTCAAATGTCACCTTCAGCTTCAAAAGGAAGACAGATATTTTCCATCATACTTTCGTTAGTTGCTTAACTCTTTGTTGCCTGTCATAATCTTCTTTATTGTGCATAGAAATGGCAAGAACAAAGAGTATTCTGGCTTCTACTTGGAAGCAAAAAGACAAAAAGTTTTAAGAGAGGATTAGTAGGATCTGAAAACAGAAGAGGCTGACTCTGTGGAAGCATCAAGGTTTTATTGCAGTTTCTTGCCCCTCTTTCTTACTCATAAATCTTCCCCTCTCTCTGTGAGATAAAGAAGAAAGACAGGCCAGACACACCAATTTTAAGTCACCCTGCTCCAGAGTAAACTAACAGAACTTCAGGCTTCAGTCCATCGATAGTGGCAGCATTTTCACTCTAGGGAGGTATTTAAGAAGTACTGTAATTCCCTCTCCCCTCTGAATGTCTGAGTCTCAGGAGTCCCTACAATCACATTTCCGTGTAAAGGGGTTTGATAGTATCACTTTTCTGAGTCCTGCTCTTCTCTCAGCCTCATTTAAATAGCCTCCAGCTCCTTCAGCAGGGATGAAACGTGTTTCTGCTGAGTTTCTCCCCAGCCCTGCTTGTTTCTCCAGCACCCACTGCCAGGGTCTCACAGCTTCCATTTACTTCCAGCACCACTTCAACCTTATTAGTAAAAAGCTCTTTTCCATCCTGTGTGCATACAGCAGATGGGCAATCAGCAATGGATGTCAAGTGGCTGCTGTTCTCCTCACTGCCATTTCCATCCTCAAGCCTCATCTCAGTCGCCCTGGTTCCTTTCAAGAAGAATCCATAGCTACATTTAGTACCAAAGAAGAGTGCTGAGCTGCCAATCCAGAATAGCAGTCAAGTATGTTTACCAGCCAATTCCTACCCAATGAGTGAGCTGGGGACTGCAGTGGGGTGGTACCAGGGAACACTGATAGCAGTATCCAGAACCCAAAATTGTGCTGGTTTTATGGGATCAAGACAATTAACAGAAGACAGAGGGAAGAACTTTAGAAATCTTTGCTAATGAGCATAGAATCACAAAATGGTTTGGGTTGGAAAGGATCTTTAAAGATCATCTCGTCCAACCCCCCTGAATGGATTGTACACAATTATAGCAAAATATAATAAACTGTAGGCAATTTGACAGTTCCCATTGGTGATTAACAGACCACTCAATGATCCATCTGAATCAAATAAGGCACTGGCCAGTTGCTGTCCTCTTCAATGGGAGAGATGGGACATTGATGGTGGTTCTTCTCTTTTCTTAAAAGTGGAACTACCATTCTGTCTAGCATTAGTGCTATAAAACCTACACATTAATCCTCATTAGCTTCCATGTACACATGGCCAAGACATAATAGCCTTATAAGAATATGTATAGTTGGCAAAACAATGAAGTCATCCTAGTTTCAGGTCACCTCATCCTGGTTTCATATTAAAGCTTTTCGTATCAACAGCAGTTTCATTTCAACAAGCTAATAATACCCCCTAAAAACCCAATATATCAGCAAAAAGATCCTCCACAGCTGTAACTTTCAGCAAAACAAGAGTTTAAGAGTTTATGCTGCATAAGGGTGAATGAGAAGGAAGTCTGTGTAAGCCCATGCTAAGGCAGAGGTCTGTGTTAGCCTAAGCAGGCACATGGTAAGTCTTTGGCAGCCTTATATTGAGTTTCAACAGTGTTTTTATAGCTGGGTATTAAGGGGTCCTTTTATCGGGAGTAGAACTTGCCAGTATCTTCTTTAATTATCCTGACAAACCATGAGAAAAATCTATATAAACCGCGCAGAGTGAGAACCCTGAAAGACTGATTTCTTCAAACTTGTAAAAGGGAGGGGGGAAACTGTAACAAGGTAAACATCTGAATGTTTTTGTATTTACAGACATGAAGCAACAAGGTTCAGTCCTTTCCCAATTAAGAAGAATAGCAAATCCAACTACAGCACATGCCACTGAAGATTATGGGAGTGGCACTCCAAGTTGCCACCCAGTTTCATTTTAGTATCCCATCCTTCTGCAGGTGATCTTAATGTAGAGTCTCCATTTTCCTAAACAATTCTGTCAGGGTCTTCTCAACCCACATCCCACTATCAAGATCACAGCAAACCCACAGATTAAAAACTCCCCTACAGAAACTTTTTTTTCCCCAAACGAAAACTTTTAGGAAGATGGCAATAGAAAAACAATATGAGAGGATTAGAGGCTCCTGTAGAGTTTCAGTATCCCAGATCTACATACTTTTAAGTTTGCAAAAAGCTTTTTATTTCTGTGCTTTTTTGTATTTCCAGCTTCTTAAAAGTTTGACTTCTTTCAAAGCTTTCCTGGATCCTAAAACAAAGGACCCTTAGAGTTTAAATCCAACTCCATCTCCAACCACTTCACTGAGGCTAAATCATTCCAACTCCCCCGACCCCCATTTATATGGCTTTCTTTTAAGAGGTGCCCAACTCTTTCAGAAAGCTGATGAATCAAAAGCCAAAGTTTCATAGCAAGATTTTGGTTGGAAGGAATCCCTGAAGGTCACACTACTCCAACCTCCAGTTCAGCACAGGGCTAACTTCAAAGTGAAACTATGTTCCTCAGGTGCTTGTCCAGCTGAATTTTGAGTCTCCAAAGATGGAGATTCCACAGCCTCTCTCGTCTCTCAGTTATATCTATCCCTCTACTATTTGTTACCTCCAGGTCCACAGTCACATTCAAAGAAAGCTGTAGAATTCATTCATCCATGAGCCAGGATCCCCTATGATGAAATGTTATTTTACTTCAGTTTTAACTTAGGATACTTTCATGTCAAGCATAAAGTAATGCTGAGGATCGATCTCATTCTGATTTACTGGTGTGATGCATCCATGCAAGTACTTTCTCCTCTATTATACGTGTATACCAGCCTTTCTAAGCAGCCCTCAAAAACAGTGAACCCCCTCACCACAGCATATCTTTCAGTAGATCTCACTTTTCCATTTTGCTATTTGGAAATCTCATTCTAGAGTTCATTACCCTAGATGCTGCCGCACCTTTCTTATCTAGTTTTGCTATCAGAATGAGCAGGCAATATGACTTATCAGCTACTCAATACATCCTTAGTACTGAAGCAACCAACACAGTACAGATCCAAGTAAGGGCTTATGACATGTTCAATCATTTTATAAGAAAGAAGTTGAAAACAAAAGCTACACAACAGAAGTGTATGTCTTCTAAGTCTTCTGACCCAACAACCATGCTTATCTGGGCGTGTGTGCCCATGCCTCAGGGAGAACCTCAAAACTATTCACTACCCTTCCTTTGTTCAACTGATACTGTTCTGCGGATAAGCCCCCAGCATATCTATTATATGTTAGCACTTATCATGAACATTGTCCCTAAAAAAAAAATCTGCAAAACTGCCTGGAAGGCATAGATTAGATGCCATCGGCCAGTCTCTACATGCACTAAGTCGCAGTTCTTGACATTCCCACAGAACCTTTAAATCTTCCTGCCATTCATTTTATCTGTCAGTTAAGCCCCTCCTCCTCATATCAAAACAAATGCAACCTTCCAAGCCCAAGTGAATCTTACTTTTCTGGGGAAGTAAACCATTTAACCTACTTTTTTGAAAAAGAAAAGTTTTATAAGCTGATTACCTCTTTTTTTTAGATTTATTGTTTACATAAACACTGAGTGTTAGCTTATTGTCATGGTCATCTAGACCAGCTCAATCATCCCACAGAATAAGTACATTGTTTTAAGATTAAGAATAAAACAAGAAGTCCCTTAAATTTTTAGATGTTTGGAGAAGTTTAGTGTTAATTTATACAATCTCTTTCCTTTCCACTTCACTCTCAAATCTGCTTCCTGGGTAGTGAAAGATGTCTACACATAGCATAATCCAACTTTGCTATATGGATGGGCTGTTATGCAACAAGTGCAAAAGAAGCAGTAGTTTGCAAGCTAGATTTTCTTCCATGGCTACAGTCTCCCACAAGATCCTTTTTGCTTTTCCAAGGGAGGAAGATTAAGACAATATTATTTGCCTTTATTTGTTCTGTTCCTCTTGCCTAACTTTGTCTTCTTTACCTTTGATGAGAATATGACAGTCATGATAGTTACAATCCTTCCTGCGTTTTCTTATTTTCCTTGGAAGGATGATAAAAAGTTTAATCTCAAAACAATAAAAGTCTTTACCTCTTCAGTTCCTGATGAGCGGTAAAAGGCTTTGGGGAAACATTAGTAACAACAACAAACTCAGTTGAAGATAGTAGTACAGCTCACACAGAGTACTGGTAAGCAACCTCCTCTTAAACACATTTTAGCAGTATCATTTTCTTGTCACTACTTAAACCAACCTATAAAACCTATCTCAGCTTACAGGCTCAGGTGTTGTTCAAAAGGTAAATATTTATTCTAACATTCAACTTTTCACTATGAAATTAAGATTATTTCATTATCCTCACTTAAGTATGAGATTAGGACTCTCCTCCTCCTGTTTTATTCGTGACATGGTTCTAAAGGCAATCCTGTCCAGAATGAAAACAGCACGCTGAAGCCCACTTTGACAAGAACAGAGATTTTCCTAGCACTTAAAAATCTGCAGTGTGGTCTGCCTGCTCAGTCTCTTGGTTACACTGTGTAACCTGCATGTCAGTAGGTCCAGCATGCATTAAAATTATTTGCCTGTCAAAAACTGAGGTGCTGATAGCCTCATATTTGCATATGAAGCTTGCTACATAAATGCAAATTATGTTAGAAGACAAATAATGCAAATTTAACCTGGTTTCCTAAGGAAGTAGATTTCCATGACCAATCTTCTGTCCCTGATAATACAGGAAAACATTGTCAAATGTGGCTGAAGCTGGCACAGAGATAGAAGACTTGGAGATGTTTACAGAATATAATCATCTGCAGTTGGGTAGTAAAAAGAGACCAGGAGTAATGCCCCTGCTGAAGGAAAAACGCACTGCGCTCTGTTCTTCTTGGCCTGCTAGCAGGTCAATTGTCAAATATCGCTGCGGTTGGTCCCTGGGAATGAAGGCAAGGGAGGCCACTATAATAACGCAGGGAAATAGCCAGGGCTATTGTAGCAGGGTAGAAGGACTAGGAGATCCTCAAGGAGGTCCTTGAGAAACTGAACTTCATCATTTCTCCTATTCCAGGGAATGTCGTGTTTTATTCTATCTTGATAGCATTTCAGGTATGTTTAAACAAGAAATAATTTTTACATAATGAAGAAGAGGGGAAAATCCCACAGAAAAATCTGTAAATCAATCACTCAGTCTACCCATATTAGGGCCACTTACATCTTTGTCCCACTAGCTGCTGTGGGATGCACTGCAATGAGCAGATGATCATATACAACCTCATCCCAAAAACTAGCCTTCATGTGTGAGCAGCTGCCTACGACATTCATGTTAGTTATTAAGAACTTTTTTGGTCACATCTTCTAGAAACTCTGAGAGTACCAGAAAGCTGAGTTAATACTTTGTGGGAGAAGAATTAATGCATAGGACAGAACACTCATTTAAGGTAACTTTTATGCAACATAAGAAATCTTCTCCAAAGTAATAATCATTTCATACTTAAAGTGCTACCATCCTCTCAGAGGCATGGAAGCCCCCACTCAATTCTGAAACAAAGTTAAGCAGAATTAATTTAAAACATAAACACCACAAACAAAGTTCTATAGATACACTGATACACAGCTTATATGTGTCTGTGTGACATACAGGCACCAATACATCTATGCAGAAAGTTAAATCACAACATCTAAGCTTCCATCAGAAGGCTTACAAATACTGCAGCTCAAAAAGCTTCCCTCCCCACATTTTTCTGAAAGTTATTGTCTAGACAGCAGCCTGGCAATCTTATGTCACTGTGACTATATAATGTCAATTCTGAGCAGAAAACTTTATGGTACATCCACTGCTGCTTTTGCATTTCTGACACATGCTTGCAGAGTATTTCTGAACACAGCATATTTTGTTTTCCTCTAAAAAGAAGTATAAACTCTCTGTTTGGATTTTGTGTAGTAACAAGTTTATAAACATACCTAAAATTGTAACACAAAGGTTCTGAATATTAAAAAAAAGGAAAATCTACATCCAAAAGCAATCTCAACAAATTATTGAATAAAACAAACAAAATATCTCTGCTTCCATAACTCCTTGAAATACTACTTTTGATTTACACTGTTAATTCCATTGTATTACTACCATCTTCTGATCTACCTCAGACTTAGGAAAGGGCTCTAAAACCAAGAACCAAACAAATAAAACAGGTTAAGAAGTAGGAAGTTTCCTCACAAAATAAAACATAAATCCATTTAACCTGTCCTCAGAAATGGCAAAAACCAGCACAGGAGCTAATCTTTGGATCAGACCTCTCTCATGAATAACCAGCTCCACACAGATGATTAAAGGACTATATAATTTTATTTATTTATTTATTAGAGCACATAGGTCAATAATGTGGATTAACTAGGATTAAAGTGTTATTTTCTGATTACTTTTGTGCTTTAAGCTGGTTTAGTATTTCTAGGAACTTTATTTTAAAGCCAGCTTTGTAGAAGAAACTACACTATGGAACTTCTGGTTTACTTTTGACTTGTGTGTAAACAATGTGGAAATGTCCACTTCAACATGTTATCACTAGATTGCTTGATTTTAAAGGCAATGAGATAAATAGCATTAAATATTCACAGGTTTTTAGTAGTTCTGGCCTCAGTACATTAAAACCTTTCTAACCATTGTTTGGACCTTCAATTGCACTTTCACATTACACATAGTAGTGGAGATCTGTTACAAAAAAAATTGAAGTATCAGCACAAAAAAGCACTAGCAGAATTCTTTAAAAGGATCCAAAGAGCAGGGCAGAAGTTATTTTGGGGTGAGATGAATGATGAAAAAGAGATGAATGAGAATTTCTGAACAGAGAAATTTAGTTTACAAAGTCTAAAAAAGCCCCATCATGTTAAAATATCCATTTAGAAAGACACAAGGGCAATGGATGTAAAAGCCCAGCTGATAAGTTTTTGGCTGCGTCTTTCAATGAAATGTCCAAACGTTTGCGTGTACACCAAAAAGTGACATTAACACTGCCCACAAAGCAAAGAGAAAAAAAATAATAATTGTGCAGTACTTGAATAATTCATTAAAAAAAAAAAAATCTGCTGGGACTTTGTACCGTATTCTTATCATACATGGAGAAAATTAAGAAATGTCATAGCCAGCTCTAACTTTTACCACCAGCTGTTAATGGTGCAGAACTGTCTGAGGGCTACGATCACTTATGCCAAGTTATGCGTACACTGTAGATCAGTCCCTTCCCTAAACTCTGCACAGAAACAGCATTTTCCAGCTGAAACCAAAACATTTTGATCTGTCAAAAAACCAACAACAAAACACCCACGTCGGATCATGCCAGCTTTAAGAGCACAAAGGCAGACAGGCAGTTTTCAAAAAAGAACATTTCTTGTTTCCTGAGATGGCAACCACCCACTTCCCCAGAGGCCTTGGGGAGCCGGCGGGGTGAGCTGCAGTGGGTTTCAAACTCTGCAGCCAGGGTTTCAAGAGAACTCCAGGCTTATGGACACTCAAGATCCATGGTGATGTATCAGTTACGTTAACAGGGGCTACCAGATCTTCTAAGAAAAACTTCCTGATGTTCAAAGATGAAGGACCACTCTCTGTCTCAGGCTTTCAAGCTTGCAACGTTCAGCACACCAGAAGTACAAAGGTTTCTGAATTCCCCAAAATCCAATGGGCAGATTGTCCCAGAGGCTGAAATACAAATTTTTGCAGGTTCTGTGGCTCCTTACCCACTTGCTCAATGTCAAGTTCCCAGACAGGTCTGCCCTGCACATGTAATTTTTCTGCAGAACTTTTTCATGCAATAACATGATTAGAATAGAATAAGTATCTGTTTCAAAACACAACACACGGAAAACAGACAAGGCCACCCTACAAAACAAACTGCGCACATCTGGTAACTCCCTTCTGGCTACTGTTTGAAGAACTGTCAGTCAACCTGTAGTGTGAACGTTATTACCTAAGGGTGAGTTTTCACAACACAGCTGAGTCAGGCTAACAGCTCGGTGCTGCCAAAAGGAGCAGTCCTGCCTCTGCCCCAGCCCCAGTGCTCCCACTGTTTCCTTTGTGGTGGCTCCCAGAGTCTCCTGAGGTCTTGCGAGCCACCTGAGCTCACTAAACTGGTTAAAAAAGATAAATACATACTCCCTTTCTTGCTGGGTTAGTTTTCTGCCAGTTTAGTGAGCTAAATCAGAGACGTCAAATGAGTTGGCAGAGCTGGCACAAGGGTGATAGAAAGTAGTTCTGCTTCCAGGAGCAAGAAGCAGTATGACCCGTTCTTCAGACAGTTAAGTAGCTCAGCTGTCCTGTGGAAACATACCCTATCATAACACCAATCTTGCTTTCCATCGTGAAAAAACAGAAGGCAGTATTTCGGATCTAAATGTAGTCTCCACTCTAGACATTATACAAAACAACACGGAAAGTTTCAAAGGTGTGCTAGCACTCACATATCAAAAACATGATGAAATTCTTAAACATACCAAAACCCCCAACCAATTTATTATATTAGGAAATGCACCTTTTTGTTATTATCAGTAGGCTGTAGGAAACTAGAGATTAATATGTATTTTTAGTTTTCTTCCTTCTCTTCCTAAGGGGTCAACAGTGCAACTAGTTCTCTGTCTTTTGCTTTCTCCTCATGAGAAACTTGCATTCATTTTCACTTTGTCAGCCCCAGGGAATCAGACAAGCGAACACCCACTACACAAAGCTGAGTTGCTGTGTTCACGAGCCATCTCTGGAAGCAAACAGCATTAGTCTGGATGACAGCTCTTTCAGGACTTCCGTAAACTGGCTTTAAGAATTACTATGGGCAAAGTAATTTTATGAAAAACCTGAAAGCTTACTTGGTCAATGCAAAGAATCCACCCAAGTATTTAACTTGTTGTAGGTATAGCAGTAAAACAGTAGGTAAGGTCATGCAATTTTTATAAATTCTGTTTAAGATGCACTTACCTGAACCCTGAACATGAGGAATTTTGCAAAGATGAGACCCAAAACAGTCATATTGATATTCTTTCCCATTTCTAGCTATACTCCTTACCACCTCCATTTTGAACTCAGTACTCAGAGAAAAGCAGAGACCAACAATGTCACCCTGCTATCTCCCCATAAAACAAGCCAACAAACCAACCCATCTCATGCACGAAGGGCTGTGTTACCAGATACCTATTCAACTGGTTGAAAATTGGCAGATGAAATTCTAGGTCACAAAGACCTGAACTCCTGTATCTGATAGGGAGCCGCTATGGTAGATTAACGATTTTCACAAAACAAGAGAGAATTCACTTTCCATGATGCAGTTACTGCTTTATGCGTGCTCTACTCAGGAATGTGTCCTATATTCAGAACCTGAAATCCTCATGCTGTGATCTGCCCACAATCATTATGCAGCCTGATGTGCAGAAAAACTAGAAGGAAAAAAAATCCAGGGCCATGAACAGAAAATGACACCCCTTTCTTCCCCAAAGACATGGCCTCTTTCTGGAAGACAACTGATTACATATCTCCTTTGAGAAGAGGTGAGGACGACAGGCTTAGTGCCTAGAGGTTTACACATGCAAGCACCGCAGCAGGACAGATACTGTACATGGCTGCCGTCAGACCAACTCAATGCTGCCAAAATGCATGGACCCATCTTTCCTCTCTGGTCTAAGCTGTTTGCTCCTGCCATTCCTCTTGAACATTGTGAAGCTAGTCTGGCTCCTCAGGGTGTCCACTGAGCTCTCTAATCCAGAAGAACTGTTTCTGCTGGCTGAATTTGCTCTCACCTTAGTAAGCAGACCTGGCTCCCTATCAGGTATCTGAATAGTACTGAGTGATGAGACACTAAGAGGCAATTGAGCAGCTCACCAGTGCCCAAGGATGAGTTTCCATTCATACCTCCCATTTCTGTCTTCCCTCTTACCTTACCTGGCTCCATCACTCAAGCCCTTTGAACCAATTCACCTTATTAGAACAGCCCAACACTAATCCAGAAGAAAGTTCACAAAATTGCAGAAAAATTAAATGGCAAGAGTGTAGAGTCTGAAGCAGGATGAAGGAACTGGCCCTCCTTCAGGGGGGCAAAAGATCAGCCCAGCTACATACAGAGCTAGCCTAAGACGGGGTGATTTTCTCAACAGATCAACTATTTCTGCATGCAATATGATCAGTCGTCTTTAACTGTTGCCTGGATAAAGGTGATATTGTGTGAGACCACGCGAGCTGATCTAATCGCTCACCTCCACTAACGAGGGGAATTCCTGTTCCCCTCACTCGAAGGCCCTGCGCTGGCACTGACTCTGACAAACGTCAGACTTTCCGCTTATTAACCCATCTTTTTCTGGGAATTGAGCTGATTGACAAAGTCCAGCAAACACCAGAGCTGGAGCAAAGTAAGATTCACTGAAGTGGAGGAAAGTAGCACCTTTGCTTTTGGGTGGCAGCAAGCTGATAAAATCAGATTATCCTCACTTGCAAAACCACTACTGGCCAAACAACTCTTAAATGAATAAGATCAGACATGGGAGAGACAGCATACAGGATTTTGCCTTTGAGATATCCCATACTACTTAACTTTAAAGCTTTTGTGGTTAGAAAAAATTCCTTTGCTTTACTGTCCTGCCCCAAAGGGATTAATTAGGAACAAAGGCCTCAAAAACAACCAGTCTCAAACCTTCTAAGCCACTTGGAGGTTAGAAGACTGTGCCTGTTGTGAGTTTGTCAAAACGTAGCTGTGGTGTACAAATGCACAGCATGTTTTGGGGCTAATTTATTGGGAAAGGGGAACAGCTGCAACACAGATCCCTAAGTTAGGAGATCAGGCTCCCCATGCAGCTATTGCTAACAGGCTTCCCCAAAAGGTGACCAGGAGGCACCTATGTTAAACACCTGCTCTGTATGCAGGGAAGCATCTCTGCATCCTGGGACTAAATTGAAAGAATTGCTCCCAAATGAAGACATCTAAAGTCAAACACTCCTATAAGTGACCTAATCCATGATTTCTACACCATTCTCCAACATGAAGGGTAGACTGAACCTAGGCAGCTGTTCTGAAAGGTTGCGATCAGAAGAAAAGCTCTGCTACAGCGAGAAGAGTTTCAGAGATGGGATGTAAGCATGCCTCTAAGAGCATCCCAGCAACTGAAGAGATTTGGGGAGGAAGAAAACGCTCTGGCACAAGAGACACTCCAACACCCCTCTACTTACCTGAGGTCCATCCCATATTGCAGCCACCCTGCACGTGTTTTCTTTTAGGCATCAGTGCAGGTGAAATGATGCCTGCAGTGAGGGAATGAGGTGGGAACAGGGGTCTCTGCCTTAATCATGGGAAGATCAAAGCCAGAAGCACCAGGGGACAGGAGTCGAAGCTTCACCTGGACTTCAGTGTATATGTTGAATGAAGGTGTAAGGGATTCTGAGTTTGCCTTGCTTGAATTTTTTTCAAAATTAATAAAAAACATTGTAAAAACTAACTGGACTACAAGTGTGTTCTGAAGCATGATTTCCTTCTCCCCATCTGCTTCTTTAATCAATTTACAGTTATAGTTGCAATCAAAAGTAATGAAAATACAATACATCTTAGAATTAGTGTCTCTCTATTACTGTCCCAGAATCCCAAATCAAAAGCTCAGGACAGACCATAGAAACATTACCGCTGTATCGTAATACCCAATCAAACCCTTTCAAAACTTTGTCACAAGAGGTCTCAGATTTAAGAAAGGGGCCCTCAGTTGCACAGACATGCAAATAATGACTTACTTTCACCATCTTACTTCTAATGCATGGGTGTCAGGTGAGTATATCAAAAGCTCGAATCCCCAGCAGCACATCAGAGAATGGAGTTCAGAAAACAACCTGACCACCTTTTGATCTATCACGTGTGAGCTTAAAATATCCCAGCCCTACCAACACTCTCAGTGTTCCCAGGGGTCCAGCAGGAAAACAGGATTATTTTCTTAGCCTAACCCACATGGCATGGATTTATTTACCTGTATTAACCTGAGACCAGGCTGTTCTCATCTGAGGTCTGCACCACCTACCATCCTCCTAGCTTGCTTCCCACAAAACTAAGTGTCATTTGTGCTAATCGGTGCTAAGTGAACCAGAAAGGAGAGAATGGCAGCGATCCAGCTGACTCATTAATACCAGTGTAACGGATTAACCCTTTTACATTGTCTTCCCACCCCCCCCAATTAGTCAGCATCAAAGAGGTTTGAGACTGCACACACTGGAAACATAAAATGGGACAAAGTGTTTGAAAACAAAGGAGAACATCTAGGAGCAACATCATATTCTGCCACAAGGACCGTTATCCTCATATTACTTGGGAATAGTATTTTATTGAAAGTTAAGTTAAACTTTATGTAAAAGGCAGCAAGAGAATGAAATAGCCTGTCTGGAGAGAGTGAAACATTCTGATCTGTATAATTAATCCGTAACAAACTTGTCATATATATGAAGAATGTCTAAGTTCAGCATGAAACATACAACTAGCCACTCCCAGTTCAAAACAGTTATTAACTGTGACTATAAAATTACCACAAAATGTTAAAACTCAACCTTTCTTTTTTTTTTTTTTTAGCATATGGGCAGCACTTTTTGATTTGTGATGCGAAACAAGATATTTTTGGTTTAGTCAAACTGCTATTTAGAAAAAAATCCCTTCTAAAACAAACTGTCAGTCTGAGGTTTTACATTATACAAGATGGAGCACTTATTTCCCCAATACTTACCTGCTTTAAAAAGTTTTTCTAAATGTGTAACTGCCATAACTGCCACCAAGGATTAATGACTCCTCTTGGTGTGTCCAGTAGCCTTCTATTCCATTTGATGAAATATAAGCGTCTTTATTTCTTAAAATAAGCGTATGTATGAACATGTGACGTATATACCTACATTCAGACAAACAACGCATCCCAGACAATTAAAGAAAGAGACCTCAACTATATTTATAATAATGTTTTTGGAAAAGTGGGGCATTTCTCTTTATGCAGTTATATACACACTTCACCAAAACCTGGATTATTGCACTGTCTAACTTGAATGCTAATGCTGAAGACTTAAACCCTGTTTTAGGCAATATATGTAAGAACATCACTATACATAAAATGTTTCATCGTGTAGTAAATTCTTGCCTGTATAAATGCTTCTCATCCTTTTAAAAATTCAGTTACAGTTTAGTAAATATTCTGCTTTTAAGACATCCATCCAGCATTTACATTTGCTTCACATAGTCTGTCTCAAGTATACTACAGCTGTCTCAAAGGGCATAGCTGCCCATCTCCATCATGAACAACCACCACAGAATCTGAAGTTCTTGATTAAAAAGCAAATGGTTTTGTGAGCCAAGCTAAAACTACTGCAGCTGCTCCATTTCACAAACCAAGCGCCATTCAGCTGGGAAGAATGGCACCGACTCTGAATTGTTCTTCCTGAGAGTTTTCACAATAAAAACAAACCACACTACTTCCAAATTTTCAAAGACTTTAAAAAAAAGTCTTCACTATTCTGGAAACAAGTGTTTTCTTTTTACTCTGAGCTTTTGATTTCTACATCAGTGTTCCTCTATGAATAAAAAAACAAAACCAAGACCAACCCCTCCCCCAAGCATACACACACCACATGGGTTCCTGTAGATACTTTTAATGACCATCCACAGCAAGTTTGCAGATGTATTAAATAGGAACTGCAATGCTTAACTTTAAAAAAACCAAACAAACCAAGATACTGCTAATCAGCTGATCACTACTGAAGCTGTTAAATATCATATTCAGTGACAGGATAACTCATGGAAATTATTATTATTATTATTGATATACATTAACACAATGATAAAAAATTGTAATTTCCTTCATCAAGACAAAATATCAATCAACTCCTGATCACTTGCTCTCCAAGAACGTACATTTCTCCACAACATATGAAATAAACCAATCTCATTACAGTGAAGGTGCAGCAAATTAAGTCATAATATGTAATTTGGATAAGTCATGTTTAGTACAACTTGCACTGCACAACTTTTGTATGTGTCGCCTCACTTTTTTAGGTAACCACAACAAAATGTAAGTGTTCATAATAATAAAAAACATAAGACACCCAAAACCAACCCACAAAAATGCTGAAAGAGATTTTTTTTCTACTTTGTTGAAACTGATTTCATTAAGATATCAGAACCAAAACCATTGCATAGGTTTCCTACAAAATCCTAATAACACTTCCTTGGTGGTCAGGCTAGCATGTGTCCAGGAAACGCTCTACAGCTAAGTTAACTTTTATACTTCAAAAATAGTGAATGGTTACTCAGACTTTTGGTTTTTAGTTATTTGGCTACGTCAAATTTATTTGATGTCTTAGCCAGAAATAAATTGGATGTAGCTGAAAACACTTCCCATTTTATTAAAATGAAAATATTCAGGAGTTTTCCCTAAGCTAATGTTGACTGATGCAAAAATGAGAACCAACTCCTTCAAGGTGTTTAAATTCACTCATTTCCCAGTAATGGAAAAAAAAAAAAGCTGAGCTGCATTAAGGATTTTTCTTTAAAATATTGTCTGTAGCTTCCCTATCACCATTTCATTTATTTTGCCCTTATCCCTATTGTACTTGAGCTAGATTAGAAACACCAAGTATAGACTAGACATTACACAAGGCTTCAGAATATTACAATTTATAGCATATAAAAAGAGGAAAAAACAAAAACTTAGTCTACATTACTTTTCATTCTACCTTTAGGAGTTGGAAAAGGTTTGATTTTGTGTTGCCAGTTAATGAGGACTGGTTTTAGGCTACATGTATCACTGCAGCATTTTAGAATGATTACAAGCAAATTTTACATATTTGTTGCTTTTTTAATGTAGTCTGAAAGTAATTACTCAGGATAACAAACTAAGAACACTGAATATCTTTTGAGTATTTCTTAAAAAAATACCTCAGTATTTTAAGAATGAGTTGGTGGATTTGGCTTCACAAGTCAACACACTCCATATGAAAAGGTTAACGGATTTGTAAATTGTTTTTAAAGGATTTTTTCAGTCTGTTCTGTAAACAAAAAAAGACACTGTGAAAGATGAAGAGAAAGTAAATGTTTATCTGCAAATGATAATTTCCAATTTCAGTGGAAACACTACCTTCACTTTGAAAACCTTACATTTCATAGTACAGAACTGATTTGTTTGGGGCTTTTTTTGTGTGTTTTTTGGTTTTTCTATAGACAAGTTCTGAGCCTAAGAAAAATAAGGATTTATATTGGTGTTCCGACAGCTCCGGTCACAAAGTTATTGTGCCACTTCCAGGCTGTTGGTTTTTTTAAAGTCTTTGAGGTAGTTAAATTAAGCACAACTTTTGAACTTCTGGAAGCAAAACTACTAGCTTCATTTCAGCAGTAACTCCTTAGTAACTGTCAAACTGTATGTTCACTTTGGTAAGACTGCATATAAGATAGCATAAGTATTGAAAATTCATACTTCTAGGAGCAAAAGTTAATGACTTGAATCTATATTTGATTTTTACTCTAGTATACACATGTATCCAAAGGAATAACCCTGCCCTACTTCCAATTTTCAATTCTGTTACTTGACAAGGCAGGGAAGACGCAGGCTGTCTGGAGGCCATGCAAAGTGGCAAGGAAAAGACTTCAATTTGTTACAGCGCCCGCCGAATCCACGTCAATGGACCCAATGCATTGGTGTTCCCCACCTCTTCCTCTAATATGAAAATGTTTCTGAAATGCAGGTATTTGGAGAATTATATGCACTTCTCTAAACACTGTAAGCCAGTCAAGAGATAGTGTTTAACAATTTCCCCAAAGTACAGTTTCCAGCAATTTTCAGGCCAGATTAAGAATGAGAAAAGCAGACCAAACCATGTTCAACACAATGCACGCAACAGCCCCTCTTTCAGTCTGATCTTCTAAGAGGAATAAGCAACTCATTTCAACCAAACGACACAAGAATGTAAGTCTCAAAAATTATGACATCTTCACAGATTTCATGAACAATGCAGCCGTGCAGACAGAAATTAAGCTTCCAACTGTAGAAAAACCTTCAGCCAGATTTTGCAATAAATCATGAGAAAAATCCCTAGGAGTCAGGACTACAATAATTCCAGCCCTCCCAGAAACAGCAGTGTAATTCTCACTCTCAATAACTTTTTGTGTGTGTGTGTTTTCAGGATAACTGACATACAAGGAGTGGTGAGTGGAAGGAGGGAATGAGTGGACCTACATATTGAGCCTACATTCACCTTTTTTTTTTTTTTAGTTTCTTCAAAAAGTCATTTCTCATTGTACTAGATCTCCCAGTAATGCCTACTTGAAAAAGTTCTAGGATCCTTGTCTCCTCCAAGCCCTCCAGTGTTTTTATAAAGAGGCAAAGTTACTTATTTGCTGGCTGTTTCTCTGTTTTGAATCCTTATTTTCAATCATAGATGTGCCTAGGCCTTGTATCAGCAGGAAAATGTCTCACCTGAATTCATCAGGGGAGAAAACCATTACAAGTTTTTAATGAAATACCCATTTGATGTCTATTATGTGTGCATATCACATGTCACCATTTTCTTATGGCAACTGAACATTTCTAGATGGGGAGAATGAGAAAATTAAAGTCTAAACTTTAATAATTAATAAAAGTTTCATCAAGAACATGATCTAGTCTGGAGGTTTTGAATTAAAAGAAATGCAGAATCAGCTTTAGAATGCAAATTAAAGAAAGTTGTTTTACCCATAACAGAGTATTATGAAACTCCTTTTGTAATAGTTTCCAATTCACTCAGATGGAAGACTTGCTACTATAGCAATGTTAGTAAGATAAATCAGGTGACATTCCTTAAGGGCTCAAAAGAAAGCTAGTAAGGAGCATGTAAGCTAAGGTCAAAAATCTAAGACAGACCTCAAAACTTTTTTGAAGCAACATTTTCAAATATATATTCTTCATACATAGCTGCTTCAAAAGGAAGCTAAACTTAGACATTTAGATATGTAAAATAAAAACCAACCACAATCAATATACTTTCACGAACACCAAAATGCACTATGCATATACAGCAGTCATTGTGTTAGTCACTTAGCAGGTCTGAAAGTTTGTACTGGGTATCACAAGGCTATAAAGTACCTTTTCTGCAATGCCCACTATTTAAGATTGACAGTGATTTTGTGACAAAGTGCAAGGCACATCCTGCAAAGTCTAGATTAAAATATAAGATCAGAATCAGAACTAAGCAGACCTAACAGTATTTCAGTGGGCGAGAAGGAGTGTTTGGATTAAATTCCCATTTTGATAAAATACCCTGGCAGTAATGGAATCAACTGGATACTCTCATAACCTTTGTTAGGAAGTAAATCTTGATAAATGTTTTAAACAAGCTAGATACATTGTCATTTACTATGAAAGCAGTAAAATCCCAAGCATTTCCCTCCCACTTAGTATTACTATATTTTAAGGTTGAGTTCTGACTGAAATAATCCAGGATTTAAACCATTTAAATCACATGAACCCCTTTGTTCTCAATCATCTGCACTTCCATTAATTTGAAAGTGGCAGTGCTGATACTGATATTTGAAAGAGTATAATACCACCAAATTCAAAAGCTACAGCATGTTTTCCATTACAAAAACCCCTTATAAAAGTCCTTTTCAGTGTGAACAACTGAAAGAAAGAGATAATTTCAAGAGGCAACAGATTAGCTTCAGTACTACCACACTAATATTATCAATAAATGGATACATATGGCAAAGGAACACCAGTTTCTTCTTACTGCAATTTTCCGTATTGCATAACATTTACCCTCTCCTTCCCTTATAATTGATCTCCTACCAGGGATTGCAACATTCAGGACATGGTGGAGCAACTTAGAGCAATAGCTGTATAGAAAGTCAGGATGTGTTTTATAGCTTGCATTTTCTATTGATAATGGTGATAGAGTTGGGCTTTTTCCACACAGCATTTACTGACACACGTTTGTTCTGAAAAGGTAAGTCAGTCTAGAAATAGGCACTGTGAGTGGCAAGCTAAAGAGCTGGAAGACAAGACTGAGACGCTGAACTCACTGACATATAGGGCAGCAGAAGAAAGCAAAAGCACAGTGCCTTTGTAATACAGCTTGCGTGTGAAGACTTTGGTCTATGTTATGCGAGTCACCATCCCGGACAGGTTTCCACTTTCAAATTTCACAAAGACACTCATCACCCAGTTTGCATAGTGACCTCCTTTCTCCAGTATTAGATTGGTGGCCAAGTGGCTTCTGCACACTTTCGTTCGTACTTCTCACTAAATTTGCAGTGTTTCAGAGAACTGGCAAGGGCTGATTTTACCACGCGCACATTTTAGAGATTAGAGAAGTAACTTGTACAAAGAATCAGCAAACTACTGCCTGCGAGCTCCCATTTAACTAATAAAACATTTGTTTAGTGATCAATTTATGTTTTAAGTCTCTTCAGTCTAACGAAGCAATGAAAACGTGAAGCTACTGGATTTGAAAGGGGTAAATGTTTTAAAAAAATATTTATATATTTATGGTACAGCAGAAAAATGTACAATATTGCTGCTTGCACCCATGTAAAAGTTAAGGCAAATGGGAATCAACATTTGGGAAGACCATGTTCCTTTGGACTATCAGACAAAGCTTAAATCGGCTTCTCTTGATGGCAATATTTGTCTTTGAGGGCTACTGTTAGTAGAACAAAAAAGCCACCCATTTGTTCAACACCTTCTGTCTTCTTTTGCTCTTAATTAAGCTCTTCTATGTATTTTTATCTCCCAGTTATGCCATTTCCTTTCTACGCTCTCGTTACTACTTTCCATCTTTGCTCAAATATTTGTTCAACAGCAGCAGAACGTCTTTGCATTTTTACTGCAACTCAAAACACATGACCTCTGAATGGTATCTCAAGCTGATTTTACGGAGTATTTACCCGAAGTAACATGATTCTGTTTCTTATAAATTATGTACCATGCAGTCATTCCTGGCCTGTAGTTTTAACACAGCTAAGCGAAGGTAAGACCTCACTAAAGGAGCTGGTCCTTCAAACTATCTCTGCTGTTCATCTGATGCTTTGGCGAGACAGTTCAGTTTAGTAAGCAGGCAGGAAACCCTGAAGCGTGTGTGTGTGTGTGGGTGACTTGTTTTTCACCAGCTTAGTGAAATGAATCAAATCACCAAGAAATCAGACAAATGGCTAGACTGAATCAGGTGCAGGGGAGAAGCAGCCAGCCCCTTTCAGTGACAGCGATCTGTCAAATTAACTCATCAGTCCTATCTGCACCTTAAGTGGAAGCCTCCTGGGCAAAGCCCCACAAGATTATTCTCCCATTATTCATAAATTCTCTCTCCTCTTTTTTTAAACAGAAGGATGTTATAAGAATGACACTTGAAGCTAGTACTAGGCTGTGCCTCAGAAAAGTTGTATGTGTGAACACTGATGGACATTTATTGCAGATCAACTAAAAATCAGCAATTCACTGAGCTCTAAAATTTCATCACTTCTCACACATAATGCAACACTGTTTATTGCACAAAGTTTTAATATGCAAATATACCAATCAAAAAGCACCATGTCTTTGACACTGGAAGTCAGCCATTTTATATTAAATATTTGTGATGGGTATCTCCAAGGGCACATATGAAGGGCTGTTTTCAAATTCTTCCTCTTGCTTTGAAATTATCCCTAAGTAGAATGTTTCTTTAAAATTCTTTGCAGCAGAAGCTGCTGGCATTTTAAAGTTGCAATGGCAGAGTAGTATCCCCACAGAGAAAAAAACCTATTAGAGCTCTGCTGAAAATGAAGTAGGGCAATTTAAAAAAAAAAATCACTTTATGCATGTCCAATAGAATCCAAATTACTTTTTAAAATTGCAGCCGGGGATTTAGTACGAAATGTCACATTGTGTATAGCCTGAATTTCACTTGCATTTGACTCCATAATTCCTCAAGATATCAGTACATTTTCAACCTCTTATTACCAAGTGTTTTGGGGCATTCACAATTTCCAAGATGTTGCCACTGCTCCCCAGTATTACACTTAAAGTACTTCTACAGTGGACAAATGTCTTAAAACATTGCAGAAGAAAAAAACAGTTGCAAGCATACAAACCAAGGGCAAACCAGTAAAGTTAAACATTAACTGTTGGACAACGTTTTTATGCACATATCTGACTGCAGCACCACTAGATCAAGCATATTACACTCTGTGTATGACTGTTGGACTAGATTGCCGTGACTAACAAATACTGTGTTGCTGCATTGGCCCAGAAGCAGATATAAAAAACATCGAAAACCCCAGCAACTCAGATATATTTATTTTACTTTTTTCATGCTCTGAGAAGGATCACTTTACTTAATTTCCAGCAAGTCCATATTCTTGTTGGCAACATTCCTCTGTGGGTAAAAGAGGCGACGCAGAGTCAAGTTGTTCTCCCCCCTCTCCCTGTTCCCTCCTTATCCACTGTTTCTGGAATCGATTTACATTAGCCTTCATCTCTCTGTTTTAAATGAGGCCCAATATTTTCTTTCTTTTTTTTTTTTTTTTTTTTTTTTTTATTGGTTGGGTGGGGAAAGAGAAGAGGGAAGGATTTGCGTTTTTTTTCCATATAACCAGAGGAGTAATACCAAGTTATGTACACTTGGTAACAGGACTTTCAAAATACTAAGTAAACAAGATTAAAAAGCAGCACCATCAAAATCCATGGTATCACTAGCCAACTTAGCATAGTTATCAAAAATCTACTGAATATCTATTTGGCATCAGCCTTTCTCAAAATAACCCCAATTCAAAAAATTGCTAAGCAGATCCCCACATGCTCTGGGGAACTAAATGGAAAGTTGTACCTTTCCCAACAGCCCTGACATGTGATGTTTGGAAAAGCTGAGGAGAAGTAAGCCAGAAATTCCAGATAACAGAACATTTCCAGATAATGTTATTTCTTCCCTTAATTGTGTTACCCTTAAAATATCCTTGTATCCTCCCATGGGGTTTGATTCTGGTCCTATGAAAAGTAATTAACTTTAGTGATGCAAGATCAAGCCTACTATAAGAGGAGAAATGTTCTACTGTCTATATACTGAAAATAAGCTTGTCACAGATATCCACATGATCCAATAAAAGGAATTCAATGAAGGTACCTAAATTGGAGCCTAGTGAGTTTACACGGTCACCGAAGCTTTCTGGGGGCAATTCAAGGTATTTAAATAGAAGTCCTAAATGTTTTATCATAAGATTTGACTCTATTACAAGAGCTTGAGCTCTTGATTTGTTTACAAATGCTTTCTCTCTGCATCTAACACAATGCTTCTTTGCCTCTCTGTTTATCCAACTTAGATCACTTCCATTATTCTGGTACTGAGGAAAAGGAAGGGAAGAAACATTAATCATATCCTTACTAGCTAACTTTGAACAGATAATCTCAGTTTTTTACAGTTAGTTTGAATAATGATGCCTATGCCTAGGTTATCAAGCCTACAATTACATTGTATGTGTTATTTACCACAACACACATACCTAGCTGTGCTTTGTGTATGTGCTTGTTTTATATAAAATAGCATCATTCATATATTATTTTAAAAAAATTAAAATCTATTATTAAAATGTACAGAGACAGATTTCTTTGCAAAGAAATATGAAATCAATCCCTTCTGGTTTTTTAATTCATGACTTATGATCTATTAATTGTCTCAGATTTGTGATTCTTTGTATAGTCTTTATGCTGTAGAGACAGACGATGTTTCTTTGTTAAATGCTTTGCTGTTTCCCGTTGTGAGAAATTAATTGACTGTTACTATTCAAGTCCTAACAAACAGCATTTCTACTGTCCTTTGCTAATTATGCCATGCCTGCCTTTTACATAGCATTTCACACTACATTTGTTTTTCTACTCTATATTTTAGGGCAGCTTATTTGTAAGAATGTGCATTTATGTTCATATTATCTTGACCTAACAGACCAGATCTGATTGCTTTTTAAACGTACGCGAATAATTGGCTTGGAAACAACACAAAAATACAAGTGCTGCATTTAGTGTGAATGCAAGAAAAGTTAAATTGGGCTGGCACTTTAAATAAGCTCAACTTGCTAGTTTAAGTGCGTGTTTTGCTTTGGGCCCAGTAACAATACAATGGACCTATCTTTGGGATAATAACAATTATGTCTACTTATCTCACTGAAAAACAAGCCTAGCCTGCTGGAGAACCCAAACAGTAGATTGTGTTAAATGTAAAATGGTGGGCAAGAAAGAGTGAAGGGGGAAATATCCGAGATGACCTCTTAATATTCCTACACATGGTCTCAGACAACTACCAGAATAAAATAATTCTCTGTCAGACCATGGACAAATAACAAGCGACTTTAAAAAATAACTGTAGCTGTGGTTTGTTGTAAAGGTCTAAGAACTCAGGCAGGACAAAGTCTATAAGGAAAAGTAATACATCTTATTAGATCAAATAGAGTAGACAGAAATATTAGGCTTTGGGTCACAGAAGTCCTTTAAGCCTAAAACCAGAAGCAATTAAGATTTGAAAATGGAATATGAGTGCAAAGTGACTGTCTGGAGTTGACTACAGGTTTGCACATAGTTTGTAAGTAGTATCTGTTATTTTCTCTGACAGACATTAAAAATCACGGCCTCAAGAAAGATCTTTGTTTTACAGCAATTCTAAATCCCTATCCCTGACTAACCTCTCCCTCCCATAAAAATCTGGGTCCCTATCACCTTTCCTCCCACCCCACTAGCTCTTCCTCTCCTTTCAAAAGCATCAACTCTCTTTTCTTCCCAGGATGGTTTAGTTTACCTGCATTTTGAGCTACTGTCTCGGATGCTATCTGGCTGAGGAGCCACAGCAGCAGCTTTCATTTTCACACCTGAAGAAGGGCTGGTGCCTCCAAAAAGCTAGTCTACTTTGTCTAACAATACTTATGGTTAATAGGAGATATTACCTCTGCCTATAAAAGTTGTCCTGCCTAAAGGCATTTTACCAAACAAACATACAAAGTATGTAAAATAAAACCTAAATGAATCAAAAAATAATTGTGAAAGACAAACTCTATACAAGTTACTGAGAGATCAGGTTACCTCAGAGTTACAACTGTTCAACATTTCCTTTGAGAAGCAAAGGAGAAATACAGAAGCTTTCAATATAACATGTAAGTATGTTCTCATATACTGTGGTTTAGGGAGAGAAAATCTGAACTAAAAATTCAAAGACTAATCTGCTTTTGAAACACGAGGCAAATTCAATTAAATTTCTGCAATTTTAAGTTCAAAGACATTAGAGCAAAGAATGCAGAGAATAAGGCAAAGATCATTTTTAAGCACAGAAAGCGAAGTACAGTCACATCTTAAACATTTCTATTTTAAAATAGCCTGTTGTCATTAATTAGAGCCGTTAATATGATGTGTATGGATAAACAGTTAACACAGTGTAATCAAGCCTTAACTTCTGCATTTCCTGAGTTCGGTTCTCGGTTCCATAACTGACACCATCTGGCCAAAACCTCAAATACAGTCTCACACATTATCGCAGTAAGGATATCTGACACCAGCTGGAGCAGCTCGAGCAGCTCCCATCCCCACAGCTGCTGGTCACCAACCCTATGCCAGCAGAAGAGACCATACTGATGTTCTTCATCTCTTTTCAAAGCAAAATGTTAGGCCTATTTGCCCTAGAAAATACTGTCACTATGACTTGGAGAAAAATTAATAACAATTAGTGTAACTAATTGAGTTTCCTGTACTTTAAAAGGTAGTAATGCCCTTAATATTATGGCTGATTAGAAAAAAACCTTCACAGGCAACTATTCAGCCCAAAAAGCCAGTATTCGAAGCTCAAGCATATGCTAGTCTGCGGCAAGATAATCCAAAGTCCATGCAATGGACAGGTCTCAAACCTTCTGCTGAGATGACAGTCAGGTTGACAAAATTGGTTTTAAATCCGTGATGACTGCAACTCACTGCATCAGTTAATACAGTAACTATAATTAAAAAGTCTCTATGTAATGCACAAAAATCTGTAGTCACCACTAGTCTCCACAAGTTGTCCCTGTGCATGGCACGGGCATCATTTTAGCTACAACCGTGAAGATTTGCTCCAGATAACTCAATTACCAAATTATTGCTGATGCCAAAATCATTCTGAGCTCCTTTTCTGACTACACCTCACTGCCACCCTTTCCACATTAGCTCCTTACTGTGAATAAGCCTTCACCATTTGTATTGCTGCTATTTTTCTTTTCATTGTATCCATGAAGGTAACATCAGCTATTTTCTCTGATGAACTCCCAGATGCCATCAGCCATGTGTGGGAAAAATTACAAAACAAAATTCATAAGAGTTTTCAAGACAATTCCCAAAATTCTGCTCCCTGGAACACGTCCACCAGGTTGCCATTTAGCAACAACCACCCTAACTTCATTTTTAAAAAAGAAAAAAAACTCCACAATCTTTCATATTTTTCTTGATTTGTGCAACTCTTATCTATCTTTCAGATGACAAATTTTTGGGACAGGGACACTTTCCATAACACTGCATCATAAAGTTGGCTACTAGACAAAACAAAGTTATTACCAAACAGGAATTACTACTATGCAACAATTTTGTTTAAATCAGAGCTGAAATATAGCTTTTATTACACAGACTAAAGGGACGGGATGAAAAAGAGAGTAAGTAACAGCAGCTGCAATTTTCTGAAAGCTATGTACAACTTTTTTTATTCCATCCCTAAAGTGAAAAATGTCTTGCTGTAACATATCCATGTCCAAAGGAGAAATTAAGCCAGTTTATTACCTTGTATTTCCCTCTAATGGACTGTTTCTTTTCAACCTATAGCCCCTGTACTAACACAATAAAATCCTTCCCCCTGCCCACCCCCCCCACCCCCCCAAAAAAAGTGTTTTGCTTCAACAAGGACTTCAGAACTAGATACTCAGAAAATAATCCAATGTCCCTTCCTCTAATGACTAGCCAGCAGGAGTGTTCAGGCTCAGTGTAATCACTCCTCCACTATAGCCAGCACTATTGCATTAAACTATAATTTAGTTGATCTACTTCTGGGAGTCATTTATTACATTCTGAGTTCTGTGGATAGTGATAGGGCCATAAATGAAGCTATAAAAAACAAACTCTTATCAGCTGAACATCTATTTCTATTACATGAAGGTTTGGTAAATATGAAGATTTATTAGTTGAGCAATGCTCTATGAGAACATTGTTTATACAGTAAAGTGGAGGTGATTTTTCTTTTATTCTGTAGTTTCCTCCATTTGCTACTTGCACACTGTTTGAAAGTTGAACTGGTTACAAATTTTTAATGTACATGTATTTCTCAAAGTGAGATTTAATTCTTGACAAACTAATAGAGTCTTTTAAAGCATGTCTGATCAAGATTAAAACTATAGTGTCAGTAACTGCATGGTTTCTTTAGGTTAGTGAGCAGGGACAACAGATGACAAATTCTACCTGCCATGCACCTAGTCCCATGCTCTGTGATCAGAGCTTTGTGAATGCTGGTATTTCATATATAGGACTAGATCGAAGCCCAAAGCTTTATGAAGCCCAAAGCTTTATATTGGTCAATTAAAACTGTACGTTCTGTATGTGTCAAATAGATATTAAAAAAAACCCCAAACCTGCTTTTTCAGTTTTAAGGAATAAATTATTTTTGCTCTGTGTTTAACAGAACTGTTGGGTAAAAATAGACTTTGAAACAATCTGTCATTTAACAGGAAGTTGCAATCCACTAACTAGACAAATCAGACAATCTTTTTATTTTTAAAAACTCCCAAAATATTGATTTTTTATCCTTCAAAACATCCCTACTATCAATGTAAACAGATATGCATATGAAAAGTGTATGAATACATACATCTTCGCTGACATTTAAGAATCTGCTCCATTTGTGTGATTTTAAGCAAAGCTGCTAAGTATAAATATATGATTAAAAACTGTTTTGAAGAAAGATGCACAAAGCTGATTCCATGCAGTAAGTTTTATAAGTAGAAAATTAAAATGGTAATGAAATAACTCCACTAGTACAATAGAGCAGCAACTCTTTTATAGTTGAGATGGGGAGGACCTTCCCACATACATACATACATAAATCTTACATCTGCACTAACTTTGGTTACCTTGAAATATATTGTACAGCACTGAAGCATGGTGTAAGGAAGCAGTTAGTTTTACTAGGGTTCTCCTACATACAGCTCCCTAATTTGGAAGACTTCCTATGAAGCAGTATGTCCTGGTTTTAAACTGTGAAGTGTAACTGCTTGAAATCTTTACAGTAAACCAGCTTAGGAAAAAAAGAGTTCTGAACGTTAAGAATGTACTAATCTTTACCCAATTTGGTGATACTCTATTGCAACAATAAAACAAGAAGAAGAAAAAAAAAGATACTGCATGAAAAACACCATTACTTAGTCATACACAAATTGACACAGTGAACCATAAATTAATGACTCAGGACTTTTCAGTTGGTATGATTTTTTTATGGAAGAAAAATTTCTGGTTTCATACCAAGAATCTTGCAGCTGCTTAAAATATATTCCTTACTAAGAAACCAAGGTTCATATCTGCCTTAAACTGTGCCAGGACAGAATTTTGCACCTACAGAAAACTCTGACCAAGCCTCCGATGGACTCAAAAACCCTTCAGAGATGTGCATACAGATGTATCATGGTCTCTTCCTCCTCACTGATTTAACCTGATGGATCTAGCTGGGTAATACCAAAACAGGGAAATTCAGTAAAAGCAGCAAGGCAGACCATTAAGAGAGCTAACTACTGAGTAACTATGTTAGTGGAATCAATACAGTCATGTGACACTAACATAAACTGATTTTTCATCTATGTTAAATATATTGTCCATTTAATTCTAAGATACATTTCTAATTACTTTTTTCTGTGTTGAGTTTTAAAAGCGACCAGTTTTCAGAAAAAGAATTACTATTGAAAACAAACCTCCCTTGCATTGTCTACACACATTTTCTGATTCACACTTGTGAAAAACAGCAACATTTACTACGAAAATTCAGACAACTGTAATAATCATTTTACAAGAAGCACTAGGTTTTCCTCACTGCATGTTTATTTACAAAAATGCAGTAAGTACACATATGCTCTATAGGTTTACCTTGAGGGCTGGTTTCACAATCAATTTAACCAACATGAAGTGCGAGCTGCAGCTGAAATCGGCTGTGCTGTCACCCCCTCTCTCCCCACCCGCATCCCCATCCCAGCCAGACTGCATCATTGCCCTCAGGCCAGACTCTCAACGTACCTGAGCCGTTGATCAGTTCTCTGATCCAACCTGTGTGCAGCCACACCAGGAATGCTGGCACATGGAAAGTATGTGGCTGCCACTTTTCAGGGGATACACATACAGGCTTGCAAAAAGCAAACATGGAACCATGGACTAACAAAAACTATCTGCCAGCTTATGCCAAAATAGTATGCAAGACAGCAAATGTCATGGATAATAGTAAATGCTATACATAAATTTATATAAATTGCCATATATGCTATTTGGCAAACGATATATTGATTTTCTTTATATATGCTCTATATCAGCCCTACAATCCCTTTACAGAAAGTTTAACATTGCGTGTACAAAAATCTTACTTAAAAAACCCACAGATCTTATGACAGGTGTCTCTCATTTGCTTCATTTGAAATTAATTAGCTAAAGTCTAGATTCTAGATGTCCTCTTCTCGCAAAGCACCAAAACTGTCCTTAATTGGTACACCTCAATGAAAATTCCTGTTTAGTCTATTACAGAGTCTGTATTGGGTCACTGAAACTATCCATGTTATTGCTGATATAAGTGTTGAGCATTTACTGAAAAAAAAAATGCACTGTAGCTGAGTCCTGATATATTCAGACAACAGACAAATACTAAGTCTAATACTATACAGAGATGTAGACTTCAATAAATTGGTAAGACAGAAATCAGAATTTTCAACATTCAATTACTTGTTTTCAAGAGTACACCACATGAATGTATGATTAAAAGCCAAAACAGATCTTAATCATATAGCAACACACTACAATGAGTCATTGAACATAAATGTCAACAAGAGATCTCAGCAAAGTTAGTTTATTTTTAGTATGTTATTCAGGACCAGCTGAACACAAAAGTGAAAGAAAAGATCAAGGATGAGGTTCTTTGCTAGCTAAACATGCTTATCACAGGATGTAGTGGAAAACTAATGTGGTTTACCATATAAATTTACAATTAAAAAACCAAAACATAAAACTCACTACTCAGGATAAAAGTCTAGGAGGGAAACAATTAGTGGTAAGAGCCTGGATTTCCCCGTACCTTCCAAGTTGATAAATGCAGTCCTTAATATCAAACAAACAGTAAAGAATCAGACAAGATCTTTAGCAAACACAGATTGAACTATTACAGATAAACTGTACAACCATTCACTAGAGCAGATTTGTGCTATTTGTCAAAGAACATATCTCTTGAGCAAACAAAGAAAAAAAATCAAACCCAAAAAAGAGTCTTTCAAAATATTCCACATCTGCAATTTTAGTGGCTCTCCTAAAATCAGCAGCTGGCCAGAAATACTATGGCAAAAATCAAATGTAAATATACCTGACAACTATTTACGACATGTTGTATACAACTTTAACTATTTTACCTTTAAAGTTGAGATCTACAGGACTTTCCAGTTAATGGAAAACTTCTCATAAGACTTCTACATCAAGCCCTGCCAACCTGGCTGATTTTGCTATGCTATGTTAAACACAATGGGGGGAAAAAACACTGTCCTCCTTCCAACTTGAAAATTTTTTTTTTTTGTTAGCTACTAATATGAAACATTTTTAGACCAAGATAAAATGGAAATGACTGTAGCCTTAATGTTAACAGTGTTAAAAACAAATCTTAAAAAACATGAAAGCACCTATGGTTAATATTCCTAGGTATCCCCAATCAGCTTGTATTTTGAACACTATAGACACATCTGTAAAAACCGAGCACAATTGTACAGTGGTATCAGAATTACACAGCAGGAGGAGCTCAGTCTTTTGAACTTCTCTCAGTCAAGAAAGTTTCCATATCCAGCATATGCAGCTATAAAACCTGTGACTTTTTTTTTTTAAGGAAGTGCTAAACATATCCTCAAGGAGAAGTCAACAATTTATTTTATTGGCAAGTCTGAACATCCTCAGATGTTCATTTCCATTCTATTCTGGACAATCTATTTTTCTGAAGAGTGGGCCAGAACTGTTGACATCACTGCTATAAAACCAGCAGATTTCAGGTAAGCAAATATGAAGAACAGGAAAAGATATACAGATACACTGCTGTGTAAGATACTATAGCGTGCCTCGATAATGTACAGGATCTGCCATTAAAAACAGAGATCTAAAATGAGGTAGAATCTACATGTAAGTATTTTTTCCCATTTCTTCTGTTTATTAATGCACAGGAAAAGAAATGGTACATGCTAAAAATCAAATGATCTGTCTCTGATCACTTGATCAATGATAAGATGCAATATAAACCAAAAAAAACCTCAAAAAGCACAACTCTGCTTTCAGTTTCTGAAGATGCGACACATAACTGAAGAAAGACAGTTTATCACGACATATGCTCTTTAAGAATGACAAACTTAAAATTGATTGAGTTAAATACTAAGCTTTAAGGAAACCTCCTAATTTCAATTAAAATGCTTGACTGAAAATAATCACTTCTGGGAAGATGATACTAGTTGACAAGAGATTTAAGTGAACTTATTATTAAACTAACAGGTTTGGAACAAGACTGATGCCCAAAAAAGGCATTTAATAGGACTTCCTTTTCTTGAACACACTCAAAAGATTGTAAGACATATGACCTTTAGTTCAAATATAGCCTCCCTGTGTTACATTTTACTGGACTGACACTGTAAAGAAAGTTACAGTATAAATTCGGTAGCAGCCACTAGTCATAAATTAAGTTTTTTTAAGTTCTATTGGTGTCTTGAACCTAAAGAACCACCTCATCTCAATAGTCTTTTAAACCAATCGTTTTCCAGACAGGAATGAGTAACAACTTGCTCTTGAGATCAAGTATGTGCCTATACAGCTATATGCTGACAGACAAACTCTTTGCCAACCCTCTACACTGGCAGAAGTCAAGGCAGCTCCAGCCCAGACAATATAGCTCCATTACTGTGTCACTAGCGTCAAGGTAATCAAAACTTTCCTCTCAGCTAGGTCATCAGCTCAGGCACAGTTCAATACTGTTGCATTTTAAAAAGTACAGAAGTCCCATGTCCAGACAACTGGCTGAGTTCAGGCAAAATGAACTGGAATCTGTCTGGACTCATCCATACAGACAAACCCAGACACCCTGAAGATACAACTTTAAGTTATATCAGTAGCAAAAGCCACAGGTCATCCAGGCAGAAAGGTTTAAGAAAATCCACAGCAATATCACTACCGTTCTCTTTCCTACAAGTTTTTACTAGGGCAAAGGTATAGCAGCAAAAAGTTAAAAATACAGTGATGACCTTGCTCTTTATACAAGAGTACAAGAAACAACCCACCATTCCCCATCTCTACTCCGCTCTGGTGAGACCCCACCTGGAGTACTGCATCCAGTTCGGGAGTCCTCAGCACACAAAAGACATGGACCTGTTGGAGCGGGTCCAGAGGAGGGCCACAGAAATGATCAGAGGGATGGAACACTTCTCCTACGAGGAAAGGCTGAGAGAGTTGGGATTGTTCAGCCTGGAGAAGAGAAGGCTCCGGGGAGACCTTATTGTGGCCTTTCAGTACTTAAAGGGGGCTTGTAAGAAAGATGGGGACAAACTTTTTGGCAGGGCCTGTTGTGATAGGACAAGGGCTCATGGTTTTAAACTAAACGAGGGTAGATTTAGACTAGATATAAGGAAGAAATTTTTTACAATGAGGGTGGTGAAACACTGGAACAGGTTGCCCACAGAGGTGGTAGATGCCCCACCCCTGGAAACATTCAAGTGGAAGATGTCCCTGCTCATTGCAGAAGGGTTGGACTAGATGACCTTTAAAGGTCCCTTCCAACCCAAACTATTCTATGATTCTATGATCTTGATTCTGACACTCAGGGGTGGCAACAAGGTATTGTACTCTCAGATGCAAAAAGGCTGGCCTAGCCAAACCCTCTGCTGGTATGCTCTTCTTGCAAATCCTGGTGTTCGTCTCCCCCTGGTGGACTCTGTGCAGAGACAGGAAACTTTGCTCCACTTAGAACAGCTCCACCTAGAAAGAACTTTGCTCCACCTGGAAAGTTCCCCTCTAGAACCAACACAACTCCATTCATCTTCCAGTTATTAGGAAATCCTCACCTAAGATGCACCAACAGGCAAAACCAGCAAGACCATCTAGAGTAAGTGGGTTCTGAGACACCAGTGTGGGCAGCATGTGGCCAAATGGGTAGGTGTAGCTCTCTTGCTCTGGAACCCACTGTACTGAACACTTAGATTTCTCTGCGCTTACCTGCTGTGGCACTGGAAGACAGAACTAGAGTTTAGTTTGTACTTGGACAGGATGGAATGGAACAAGGCATGAAAGAACATCCGTAATTAGTATAGACATATCATATGAAATCTGCATCAATAACGCATGAGAGTATACAGACCCAGACTTCCTAAAAGCCTTTCTTACATTCTTTGAAAGGTGCCAAAATACCATACTACTACCACTGTCCAAATGTCACAGAACACTTCATCAACTGAAGTGCATAACAACAGTGGAAGACAAGTCAATCAACCCTTCTTGGCTGATACCAGTATTAAGCTTTGGTCAGCAGAGCCAACAGCAGCTCTCTATGCCAGACCTACACTCAACTTCTAGACCTACTCAACACAACCCGTCTCATCAATTATTGCAGCTCCTTCACTTTTACACTGAGCATTTCTTTGTATTACTTTGCCTCCAAATTCTGTCCAAAGATTTCAGGAAACAGGCAATTGTTTGGCATTTGCTCTGCCCTTACTCAGCTATTTTCAAAAATTTACTTTCAAAGTGTGGGTCGCACACTTGAGAGTAAGTCTCAACTACAGGTACATTTTAATTTACAGCAGAAAGAGCTACATGCTTCTATTCCGTATTTTCTAGGCCCCTAAAATTTAGTAATGTTTACACACTAGAAGGACATATAGCAATGTAGACAATGTAGATGGATGAGCTCCTTCAATATCAAACCAGATCTACCAACTACACTGTTTCATTCTCACAAGTCACCGTGGTGAACAGATAAACTAAAAGATATGTCTTCTCCCCAGTCTGAGTTAGTACAAGCTAAAACTTGCCACTGTAAACTTTCAGGGTGACAACTGCTCTGTTCAGCACTTGGGAATTCTTAAGTACTGACATTTTACTAAAAATAAACTTGAAGATACTATCTATAGGTAATATTAAACACTTTATCTCAATGTGTCAAGTATACAAAACTGTTTAACTTTCTAAAAACTTCACTTAATCATATTAAGACTTTGCCATTCTTAGTGAAAGCTAACTTGGTCAACTTGGAGGAAGGAGAAAAAAGACAAGTCTGCACATAGAGCAGAAATACAGATGATGACTACTGTTTCTGGAGACTTACAGATTTTTTTGCAGCCTTATAAAATGTTCTAACTTTACCTGAGTCTTCTGATAATCAGCTGTCTTTCATACTAGCACTGAAATGTTTTCCAACCTTCTTCAACCTGAATTCACTGTGGGACACAGCATGTACTTAATTCATTGTGAAAAAGCTGCTTTCACTCCACTTGTGAAAAAGTTCTGATATAAAAAACAGTAGTAAGCGCCTTAAACATACCAGTAAAACTACCTAAACTACAGTTGAAAACACGCTGGAATCTACCAGCTTAAACAACAAATTTGCAATGCCTATGCAGATGCATCTGTATACATACAGGCATTATGTCAGTATTTTCTCCAACAATGTCAATCGATTTAGGGAACTGCTTTCTTTGGATGATGCTTGGCTTTAATAGTTAGGTGGCTCTGAAGCTATCAAGCAATACCTCTGTAGACTTGACTTCTTTCTTCCACTATGTATCACGCTTCATCCATCCATTCTCAATCACCTTCATTACAATTCCAGCTGGCAACTTATGTTCTCAGGAACAAAGCAGTGGCATCCTGCTCCCAATTTATGGGACTTCTAAAAACCCATGGGGTTTTTTTTTGGCCCCCCCCTTTTTTTTTTAAATTTTTCTCTTGTATACTTGCCTTTCCTCCCTTTTAAAGGACTCAATTTGAGATATCAAACCATCCAAGTATCTAGCTAGCATAGAGATTTGCAAAAGCAACCAACTTTCTTTCATGGAAAGATGCATCTGTGAAACATCATTGGTTTATCATGCTCTTAAGTCAGCTTCTGCCATATGGTTGCTCTCAGACAGGTTGTCTATAGTTGTTTCTACTCAAACGAAAGCTCACCAGTGACAGCCTTTGAACTCACCTAATAAGATGCTTTTAGGGACAGCAAAGTTCATAGCTTTATTTCTGCAGAGTCACCCTTATCAATCTACATTCCATCACATTTATTTCATTGCATACCCCCTTGTTCCGTTGTTCTTGATGTCTTGCACACATTCTCATCTACTTTGAATTCGGGGATTGCAGCAAGTTGCGTAACAGGAAGGCACACCTCTTAACAGCCAGCTTTTATATGGCCAGATGGCTTGTCAACTTCCCCTGACATGGGCACAAACGATGGAATACTTACTTGCCATGTAGAACAGTGAGAATCAAGTCCCTAGGAACAATCAGTGCTAATGTTTTTCTCAATTGAAACATATGACCAGCTCTCCTGAAAGTTACTTTCTTAGTAAGGTAAGTCAAGTATAGACTTGACTACCTTTTATTAAAAAAAAAAAAAACCACACACAAAACCCAACAAACTAAGTTTGGGGTAAAACCCATCAGAGTTTAGGCAGTTACGTGAAATAATTCCAAACAAAGGATAAAAATAGTATCAATCAAAAAAACAAAACAAAAGAATTACTATCAATCCAGTATCACAATACTTCAGTTGTGTTTGTGGAACAAACTAAGCTACAGCTACTTGAGTTTTTGTAAATGTAAAACTAATCTACCAAGTCTTGTATACATAAACGACACTGTTCTAGCAATAAAAGAATACATTGCTGAACCACCCAATTTTGAAAGCAAAAATAACAGTGACCCAGTATGAAAATCTAAGACTTTTCCCACTTTTAATAAAGTTTTATGTAATGGTTACAACAAAGGAAAAGATTTTTAAAAAGTTGAAAAATATTTCTAAAAGAAAAAGTTAATTTAGAATAACAACGCATACCCTTTCACAGGTAAGAGGTACAGAAAAACGCTAGTGATTTTAAAGCTTTAAGCAGTACACAGCTAAAATTTCTTTAAAAAAAAAAAAAAAAAAAGGCTTTTGCAGTTGGATGGCCTGTGTGTTTTCCCTTGTTATTCATTAATAACTTTTGTGATCATTGGCCTGTGTCAATTAAGTTTCAACCAAGTCCCTAAAACAGAGCTGCTAAACCAGATCAGCGCAACCAAGGGTTATATGGCTGCGAGCAGCCTCTCGAGTCAGTTGTTATCCACCAGTGGCCCAAAGCCAAGCACTCCATTAGGCTTATCTGAGGGTGGCTACCATCCCGTGTGCTGGCTACGTGACTTTGGACCAGCACGCCAGCTAGTCTCAGAAGTGCCATTCCTTGCCAAGCCATTAAAAGAGAGATTTGTGGGAGAAGGTATGCGACTGAAGGAGGATGAGGGAGGAGGGCTAAGGCTAGTGAGCACTTAAGCCATAGGAGAGCATGCTGTATGGGGTTTGCTTGTAATGGAACAACGAGTTCTTTCGAAAGGTGCTTTTCCTTTCAGATGCGTTATGTATTGCGCACTATTACAGCCTGCACTTATCTGACTCACAAAAGGCATGATTTTCATACCTAGTTAGAAGTGGGCAAGTCACACTAGTTTAGCAGATGATGATACACTTAGAAAGCATAACTACCCCATTTAAAATTTCAACTTTTTCACCTAGAAATTAATATTAAGTTAGAAATACTGTAAAATAATTTTTATCTAATTAGCTTCAACTAGAAGGAAAAAAAAAAGGACTGAAATCTGTATTTTTTCCTATTAATGCAGAAATGTACTATTTAGTTCCCAAAATAACTTTTTATGGTTTTAGCACAAGAATATATTGCATTCTTGCTTTCATCACTATTATCTGCAATAATTAAATTCTTCACCTCCCTAAAAAACAATGAGCAAAACATGCTCAAAATTTTTGGATAAGATGGGCTCTATTTTATTGTTATTCTTCTCAAGTACAGGTACCACTCTGTGTCGTAACTTTGAATTTTTAAATAAAAAAATATAACACTCAACTTTGACTACATCATACAGATTTTTAAAGAGTTGGTAAGGCATATGACAAAAATAAATGTGGAAAGGAAATGAAGGTATTTTCTAGAACTATTTATAGTAATCCAGTCATGCTGAACTGATTGTATTTCCTCCTATATTGAAAATGCACAGACAGCCGCATACAAAATAGATGTCATCAACTTTCAACTCACATCCAATGCAAAAAATAACAGGTAAACATACTCGTAAGTAGACTAACATTGGTTTCAGTTTACACAGGGAAAGAACACTTTACTGTGGCCAAATCTTGAAACCAACAATTTGTACAGATAATCATATATCTCTGTGAAATATATTCACACATAAGAACTCCTAAAGATTAGGCTCATTTTCTTAAAAACTAAATTTTCACATTGGTACAATATTTATTTTAATGAAAGCACTTAGACACAAGTAAATTGTTGGCAACATGAAGTTGTTTTTTATTTTTTTAATTAAAAGAAGCTGTAAAGCGTAATTATAACCTAAAGTTTCCCCCAAGTACCTGGAAACTGGCCAAGAGCTATTGGTTTCTGTAAGATATAAGTCTTATGAACAACAGAAGCTGAATTCTGAACAGGGATAGCTAATACTTTGTATCATGTCCTTGGTAAGGTATGCTTTTTCTATCTGTCTGCCTCTTCATTTTAAAATTTGTTAGCTTTGGGGTCAAAAGGGCACTCTAATTTACATGGACAAACGAACCTACTAGACAGGCCACCTGAAATCAGTTAGTTCAAAGGTAAATTAAAGACATATTTGGTCCCTCTCCCATTTCCTCTCATGTTCTAAGGCATTAACAGAGGATTTAGTTGCAGTGGTTCCATCATACGCAATGTTTAACATCCTGAAATTCCCCTTTGTCAAGAGGGCACAATCATGGAAGATACTAACACACCTGACTATATCCTGGTATTCTTCCAGTGAAGAAGAATACCAGGATACAAGAATTAAATGGTGTTATGAGACCGGACCAGATATTCAATCTTTTTTCAGCCTTTTGCTACTCTGCCTACCTGTTATTGACTGCTTGAGGATCTCCCCTGGAAGATCTCACACGAAAAAGTCAAGAACTGTGGGGCTCTGCTTCACTTGATTAACTCCATATTTAGCTTTGAATCTTTTCAACTTTAATACTATGCCAAATTTATCTCCAGTGCACACACTTATTTTATCGAGGCTATTCCTTCAATTCACTGTTCAGAAAATAATTCATTGGCAATAGAAAAACATAGACATATGGCTTGCTAGAAATATTTTGTTCAGAAGCAGGTGGTGCACATGCAGTAAAGTTTTAGTAGTGTTCGGTAAGGATCAATTCCATACTCTAGTATTTCTGCTACATTGTGTAAGCATGGGAAAAAAGGTAACAACTGACCCTCCCATGCTACAATAGGGACAGAACTTAAGGGGGGAAAAAAGGTAACCAGACACTCAGTTTACAATAAACGAAATATAACAAAGCCTCCTCCATCCGCAATGCTGTTCATTCAAACTGTATTTATTTAATCTATCTACAAAGTTTACATTAACATCTAAAACATCCAAACACTTCCACCATGACTATAGCATGAATTATGCTTACTGGCACGAGAACCTCAGTTTTACTAACAAAAATAATTGTACATAAATCCACTTTGGGAAAGTAGGAAGGCCACAGACATGACCCAAACAAACATATCCCTAAGGCTTCAAGGGAATCTACAAATTGTTCCTGAGCTTCTTCACCACATCTCTTAGAAAGAGTCCATCATGCTTAGCTTCAGGGTGTATAGTAATAAGTACAAATAAGATATTTCAATTTAAGAAGAAAAATTACTTCGTATTAGTTAGTACCCCACTAGAATGTGGGGGGGTGTAAGAATATAGAAAGCTCTTCCTTTGGATATCTTTTTGTCCATCAGGTGTACAAGCTGAGACTCTTCTATCTGTCTTTTGTTAATAAATACATCAGAAGCTAGGAATATCTAAAAGTAGACAGGATTTTAACAACTGGCAAAAGTAAATGCACTTCAGGATATTTCTGCCTCTTCCTGACTAGCATTTTAGCATGTTTCTAAAGCAGTGAGGGTCACTGTACTTATCCTGATTACCTGCACATTGTACTTCACAACTAGGTTTCATACACATCATTCAATTTATAATTCAGAATATGAGTTCCCAGTTAGAAGCTGTTGTTTTGGAGGGAAGAAAGAAGGACAAGGACCATGTTACACTATGTTCTGACCTTCAGATGATTTCTGGAGGCAGTTTATATAGCATTTATCTACTGAGTTATCTTAAACAATACACTCAAAATCCTGACCTCTTAAAAACTGTCTGCTTTTTTCATTTCAACACCAGTTCTGTTTTTCCGGGTGGTTTAACAGTAATAAAAAGCATCCCAGACATACTTACAAAGTAAAACTAAAAGCAAAAGTCAAACAATATCCCCATAGCATACCAGCTATCATCTTCTGCTCGCAGCATGTCAGCGTAGCACATGGTTCAATCCTTTCAAAAGGGGCAGAATACACTGGACTCCTGAAACACTACATGAACATACTGGTCCTTAACACTCCAGGTATCACATCAGAGCGCTTATTCTACTTTAAGTCAGACAACAAAATTAATTGTTGGTTGCTTTCCAGTTGGCAAAGGCAACGGAGGGTATACTTGAGGAAAGTCATCAGTAGTAGAATGGAAATAGAAGTTTTAAAGCAAGAGCCTCTGAGTGTGTGTTCATTTGCACCCCATGTTAAGCCTGATCTCCAGAGTCAAGATCAAAAGCGCCTAGACATGTTCTCACCAGAAACGTCTTAACTTCATAATTCATTCTCTGCACAAGAAGTTCATTGACTTTAGCTACAGAATGTAAGCAAACAGATGGCTTATGCTGCCAGGAATGTGCTGAAGACTTAAAGAAATATAAACCCAGAGGATTCAGAAGTTTCACTGGACCCAAGGGAGAGGGTAGAAAAAAAGAGAGAAAGGAAGTAGTAGACAAGACCACTTACACATATCACACCTTCTAAAATAAGAACACAAAAGAGCAACACAGACATCCTTAGCTTTACATCTGATTCATCAAATAGAGGCTAGAAAAGAAAGCATTTCTTGCTCAAGAGTAGCTGTTATGAAGGTCAGTGTGTAAGACATGCAGCTGAAAGATACCTGCTGACATTAAGCAGGTATGAGCCTGTATTGCTTAACCAGTAAAAGATATCATGAGAAATTGGGGGCAGGGGGGTCTTTAAAAAAGAAAAACAAATAAAAATGCTTTGCCTTTTTGTTTTAAACAGAAGACTACAAAAAACCCCGAACACTGCAAGATAAATTAGCTCAGCAGTATAAGGATAAAGAGCGGACCAACACTATGGCACTATGGCCCTGATCAACTTTAAACCAACTTCCACAGCAGTACTGTGCACTTCAGGTTTGAAAAAAGCAATATGCAGGCAAATAAAATTTATAAAACATTTTCTAATCTGAAGTTCTCAATAACTTCTTATAATCAAACCTGGAATCAGAATGTGCTGGATAGTTTTTACTATTATTTTACACAGAAGAAGATCCCATTTCTTTTACCAGCCAGTGTCGTCAGCCCTAGCCCCCCAGCGGGGCCGGGGGCCCGTGCCCGCCGGATCGCTAAGCCGGCAGAAGGAGCACGCACAAACAAAACGCACCCTCTTCCGCCGAACAGCTGCGCCTGCAACACACCTCCCAACAACAAAACAGGGCTTTTTTTAATCAACTTTCGATGGATAATGAATGTATTTGCGACTGTGACAAGTTGAATATCACCCGAAAGTATGATCCTCAATTATTTTCTTACAGTTCTCCCCCTTTCTTTTAATAGTTTCTTAATACTCCTAAAAAGGTAATTTAGTCTAATAGCAAAGACTTGCAAGTATAGAATTTGACTGCTGTTTAATGCTACTTAAAATGAAAAGCATATTGTAACAAACCACGACTCATTATCTTCACACAGTACACATATTTTGCTATCAACAAGATTAGAATGGGTATGATGCCTGGAAAAGCATATTCGAAACAATAATCTAAAAAAGCAGCTGTCTCAGAAGCAACAAAATGCATTAGGGATCTAAATTCATTAGCTGTTGCTTCTGCACATGAACACAAGCGTCCTGGATCTGATCGGGAAGCAGCTTAACTCCCGCCTCCCCTCGCCTCCCCCACAGCACGTTCCAGGCATAACGGGCACCTTTTCCCTGGAAATGAAAACACGGGAAACAAGAGCTGATCCCGCTTTTCCCCTCACCCTCTAACTGGCCCACTCAAGAAGCAATGGACCTGAGATCTGGTCCCCATAGTCTGAAGGTATTCAAGCTCTTGCCTCCCACAGGGAGCCCTCCCGGTCAGCTATACTTTAATTTGCTTGGGGCACCCTTCTTCCCTTCCTTTTGAAGCTGGACCTGGTTCACCCAAAAAGGAAAGGTTGCCTGGGACAGAGGTAAAACAAATCAGAAAGAGTCTGAGACTGATGCCTAAGAGTTGGCAACACACTTGTCTCTTCATGCTGTTTTTTGGGGGTTTGGGGTTTTTTTTTAACCTTTAGTCATTTCAGTTTAAGAAAAAAAGTGCAAACCCGCAACACACACAGGCTAGGGAGTACAGACCAGTATTCCAGTCTCCTTACTCCCAGGTCACTGCAGTTCAATGATTAATGCAGTATCAGAGAAGCTCCTACATCTTGCATTATTGAAGTAGAACCACAGTGCAGCCAATATAAACAGTGGAGGTCCTCCCAACTGGACTATTTTAGACTTCAATGCTAGAAGATGTGCATCTGACTGCGCTAAGCCTATGCAGAACTAGATTTGAGGTCTCCTGCTTCTCGGATGAATGCTTGAATAAGCACAAGTACACACCAAACATATTTTAAGAAGAACACGCTGTAACTTCAGCTTTTGGTTTTGAATCAAGTGGACAGACGTGCCTGATGCACGGCACCTTGATTCAGACACTTCAGCTCCAGAGCATACCAAGAATTCAAGCTTACTGCCCGTTTCTGCTTTTGCCAGTGGGTCATTTTAGGCAAATATGCTCAAAACACATTTTGTAAACTGAATTTCAGAGACGTTTAATCCTACTTCTTGGTCTACTCTTTCCCCTTTTTTTAAAACACAACGCACAAGTTGGAAACTACTACTGGTTCTTTCCCGGGTCTCACCTCTGGTTCACTCAGTGGTAAAGTAGGAGTAAATTTTCATAAGAGTTGGTATATCCAACTGAAGTTTATATCCAACAGGAGTCAGTATATTAAATTTTGTTTAAATCTAAGGAAAGTTCTTTGTGCATCTCTTTATAACAGTGTTGACATAACTTGTGGGTTAGTAAAAGAAAACAGTTCTAGCAAAAAAAATCTCCCCCCTAATTCTCTCTCCTAATGAAGGGTGCATTGGTATGTGTATTTAATATCCACATTTTAAAGATAATATTGGCTGCTTTCTGCTATAATAGCTTTGCTAATGCTTTTGTAAATCAAATCTTCCTTATTCATAGCCTTCCCCTTCTGCAAGACCTAAGGATGAATCATTTAGAACAAACTATGTGGGGAAGTTCACACTGAAAAAATAAAATGGCAAAGAAATATCCATAAAGTCCCATTCCCTCCCTCTCAAAAAATTGAAGATTCATACAAACTGAAAGAAGGATAAAAACTAATCTTGTGTTTTAAGTTGTTACTTTCCCTTATTCACCCTGGAATAGGAAAATTATGAGTTTAAACTCCTGAACAACTGCAGTATATTGGTGGTCTAGACAGATCTCAGTGGAAAGAGATTTAGTATGATAGGGTCTAACAGGAAAAATCTTTTTTTGTTTGTTTGGGGTTTTTTTTGTTCCAGGAAAGGTCTGGGACTTTGCATCATTTTAAGGAAGCTTGCCCATTTTAACTGAAAAAAATGAGTATATTGTACATATTTAATTGTGGTCACATGCTCAAAGACCTCATCATTAATCTGGGGTAATTGAAAGAGAAAAAAAACCACAAAAAAAACCACCAAAACAAATGGACCTCACCATTGACAACTAAATACTACCAATTGTGACAGCTCTCTCTACAGTTTGTACTTGTATTCTTACAGACAAAATACAAAATCCATATTCACCTAATCCATATTCCCCTAACTTCACCTAGAAACCCTGACAAAAACAAGAAGGAAATTAAAAGACTGTATACATCTGCTGAGTGTATTTGAAGTCCCACATTTATCTCAACTGCTGGGAGGGGGAAAGACAAAGAAACACTCACACTGTATCAATATTCCCGAGTTAAACTCACTTAAGCTTTTGAATGATTTTCTGTCCATTATCATTTTTGCCCCATACAGTTTTTGTAGCAAATAACCATGCGTAAATTGAGAAAACAATATACAGAATTAAGACTGTGATTACATCCTGTGATGTACATGGTTAACTGTAATAACAGCAAAGTGTGTGCTAATTGCTAAAGAAACAAACTGCACAAACGAAGCAGCCCACTACTTCTAGGAGGTCTTGCATTCCTCTTTATTTTTTACTATCACATAGAAGGACATCCCCATGACAATGGAAATAGCACTAGAATAATTTACTAAAAGATATAAAAAGCACAAAGTGAAGTGATCATAGTCACAAAAAATGATTACTGCATAATTTCCCCAGCAAGTCATGGTCAATGCTGTGAGCAAATGCGTATTTGACTGAAGGAAGAGAGAATAATTTCAGAACTGAGTCCACACAGCCCTCATTTGTGGGGGAAAAGCAGTATGAAAAAGCTGAAGATCATTCAGCTGCGTGAGCAGAGATCAGAAAGCACATTACATTTTTGGCAACCACCAAAGATGTCTTATGGCAGAAGCAGAAGAAATAGCACTGAAGTACAAAACAATTGACTGGATAAATCACCTATATCCTTTAATTTCTTTGGCCCTTACTGAAAGGTACTTCACCTAGTATATCAAGAAAGAGCAGCTAAAGAAAAAACACCTTTATGCACAAGGTGACAAGCCATCTTTCATTTTATAAAGAAAAGCCTTACACTTATGTTACTATTTCATATTGAGGCCTATGACACGACTGACTTGAAACACTTGTGAAACACAGAACATAACCTTCTTGAGTTTCTTTATACTACCTAATTAAAAATAAACAAGACAATGTATCTTTGGCAAAGTAATTTTTCTTCTTCCACTGAAAAAATGTAAAAAACCATTTATTTGCCAGAGACAGGGAGGGGGGTGTGTAAAATCAGCTCAACATAACATTTCCTTCAGAGAAAATTAACATTGATTAACATCTGTAGAAGTCTGAATGACTCCAACCAGACAGGCAGTGATTGCATGGGCTAATGACTAGGACTCTCTTTGCAAAGAATGATCTTCTAACTCTGCTGTAAATTGCTGAAAGAGACTTCAACCTGAATTTATCACTTGCCAGAACAGCAACTTGCACTCCTGCAACACATTTTCCACCTCTTGTTTTTCAGTTAGCCCTAGCTGTAAGTTCACCTTTTACAGGAAAAATCAGACTTGGGCTAAAAATACATTATCATATCTTGAACTATTTTCTTTGCATCATAAAACCAAGAAGCTTCTAATTCTAAAAGAGATTTAATGACCAGCATATTCTGGGAAACAAAGTTTACAACTGGCACTTGAAAATCCCCACTTTTACACTACATTTTGCTATTTTTACTCTGTTTTACAATAAGCAATCAGTATTTTCCTTTCTTATACTCCAACTGAAAATTGCTTTAAGAATGCTATATGGACCAGTAGACCAAGGCACTACTACTAGAGAGTAAACTATGTATGGGAGTAAAATTGTCAGAGCCCAGGTGTCAAAAGTAATCACCCTACTATAACCAAAGGTTAAAGAATACTATGTCAACTATGTAAATACATCACTGCAGAATAGTCATGTCCAAGAAATCCCTTCATCTTTTCTGAGGATAAATTTCCAGCAAAAAAAGGATTTTCTTACTTCAGCATATTCTACTTCCGTCACTATTTGCAAGAGTTAAACTCAGTAGGCCCAAACCTCTCAGGAGCAGTTTGGAGACCTGGATATGTAGAAAGTGACTATTATACATCAAGTCAGAAGGCAGTTAATATGAAAAACAGGAATGCAACTCCAACTAATATTTTCTTAGAGGGCTAGCAGCAAACTGTCAGATGCATGTGTGACCTCAAAACAACCTTTTGCCAGATGCCTCTTTAACCTCTTACAATTACATCAACTTCTAAAAAGACTGGTACATTTTACCATTTTCCTCCTTTGGTTATGCAAATTAAGATGATGTGCTTAAAAGACAGATTGAAAATGTTTGGCTCCGTGCATTTTTGTCTGTCTTAAAGCCCCATAATAAAGCTCTCTAATACAGCAGCACATACTTCTTTTTTCTCCCCAGAATTAAAACTGCTGTAGAAGTTAAACAAGAAGTCTTCATCTTCTTTCTTTTCTCCTCCCTTGAGTCAGTGTTCAAAACCAGGTAACTTTTTGAGATAGCTGTGAGTTAAGGGGCCGAGACAATATTCAGCCAAAGCAATCAATAAATCACTTTTAATACTATTTACCATTAAAAAATAACGTTTTTTTCCATAAAAAGTATGTTATACATCTTATGTTGCAATCAACAGAAGCCAATACAATGATTCATATTATTCAGATTCAAAAATGGCCTGTATGCTAACTTTAAAGAAGGGCCTTTCTGCAAATTTAAAAATAACCAAATTCATAGCATGGAAGCATCACGAATGTGTTTCAGGGGCTCAAGCCTCAGAAAGCAAAAAAAAAAAAAAAAAAAAAAGAGAAATGTTACGGAATGAAAAGTAGGTCGGTCATGTATACTAATGTGCTAAAAATACTAACATCTGATTTGTGGCTGAGACAACTATTTTTAAAATCTAGAGGTGTACAAGTAAATGAAGAATTGCACAGTCCTTTGTCAACAAAAATATGCTTTGATGAGGCATTAAAAAGAAAGATTCCCTGTGCTGTACAGAATCCAAGAAAAAAAAATTTCCTTTAAGAAATATACATCCTTATACAGCAAAACAATGAATTTCAATTGTTCTGTAACCCAGTTCCTTTAATCTGCATAAGTGATGCTGACTGAGTTCACTCAACCAAATCACTACTGGCTTTCAGAATACAATCAACACATGCTTTTCAACAGTATTAATATAGCATGAAGCTTGTGCTCCTAATTATTCATGTTTTTGCATTCTGTTTTTTCCCCCTGCTGTAAAATATGCAAATTTACTTCTTTGTGTTATTTAGGTCCCACATGGGCCTCAACAGATCTGTTTGGAAGGAATTACAAGCCAACATCTAGATACATGCTGTCAACATTTCAAGCTTCATTATTTTTATTAGGTTGGAATGCCATTATAGATTTGATATTAGGCTTTAAAAAGCTTTTTATAAATCTGTTGAAAACCTACAGTCTAATAAAATGGTGTACTGATAATTACTACTACTCCACTTTGTGTGTGTGTGCATGAAAGGGAGAGAGAAAAGCCCTACAACTCTTGAATACAAGAGAAATCTCCATCTAGCGGTACTATTGAAAAACGCAGTTTGTTTTTGTGCAAAATCAGTACCCAAGAGGATTAGTTTGACTTCATTACTGAATGAAGGGTAGCCATTACCTCCTTATGCAACTAAGGATCGGTAACAGGAGAGGACTGTTTCTTCTGAATTCCTCCTCCTCCTCCTTTTTCAGTCAGCTCTGACTGTAAAATTCAATGCCCAAATGAGCTACTAATGATTTTTAAGTATGAAACCCATAAAGCAGCACTTCAAGAAACAGGTCACTTAATACAGTAACTTGGTGTGCATCAAAAGTGTTCACTTATAGTGGCACAGGCTGACACGTACAAAGTATTCTTTAGATAAAAATATTAAAAGATTTCCCCAAATCTCAGATTATTATAAAGTTAGTGTTAAATGTTTTTAAACTTAAACTACATAATGAAATAGTAGCTTGGTTATTCGAAAACTGCAAGGTTGGAAATAACTACACAAGCACTTACTGTTATACAAAAAACACGTAATACAAGCCCATTGATGCAGAAAGTGAAAGGACATTGAGACACTGCTTTTTTCCAACTGGCACAAAGCCTTGTGCGTTTCTTTAATGTAATAGTATATTTTAAAACACTGCAGCAGCCTAGCCTTTCTTACTAGCACCACTAAAAGCTCCTTAAATATTAATGAAAAAACAATGTAGAGATTCACAGGAATCTACTACACATTACTATTGACTTCTAGAAAACAAACAGCAGCAGTAACACTAAGATTTTACAAATCTCTTGATGCATTTAATCTCTGAGGTATGCACGCAGAGGGGAGAAACCAAAAAACTATTTGAATTGCAGCAATAAACTAGTATGGGGGTAGTCCTTTGATTTGAGAGGATCAGTATATTAAATTTCCCTTTCATAACAGATTCACTCCTGAAGATTTTAAAATTGCACATTTCTCTCAGAAGCAAACATTTAAGGAGTTCTTCAAAATATATGTAGAGATCTGTACTACTAAGATCAATACGGAAACAATAAGGATCTTGTAAGACCTTTTCACATGTTGGGTGACACTGGGGGTGTCCCTTAATTCAAATATGCAATTTGTCCAATTCTTCCTTCCACAATAAAAAGTACCCCAAAAACTATCTGCATGCAGAATAAATTCATGGCAAAATAGAAACGGGGAGTTGGAGGGGAACAAGTGTATGTAAAATTGGTCTTCAGAAAAACAGTCAAGATTTCTAGAACTAAAGACTGACTTGTGTTGATCATTTTACTTTTTTACATCTTCAGCACAGAAGACTTCCTGATTTGTTAAGGCTGTTCTTTTGCAATATAACTGCAGTTAACAAAGGGAAACATTCAGTTAGCTGTAAATCATACTTTTCACAGTCTCACAGCTGAGTGAGGATGCTCCTGCCCACAGATGAGGATGATCCCGTACAAAGGAATTACAATACTGAATTAACTCAGTAATATATATATGAAATACATCAGAGGAAGGTTCAAGTACCTCATTTAAGATAAAGCCAAAGTTCGAAAGCCTTGCAGAGATTAGCTTAAAATAGTAAGTCATACCTGATCACCAAAATTTTGAGATAAGAATATCTGCTATCATCCATCACAATTTATCAAACTCATTGTGTACTCTTTTTCCATCCCATTATGTTCCTGACTTTGTCACAGCATGTAGTAGTGATGAATTCTACAACACCTTGCTTCTCGCAAAAAAATTCCTGAACTTCCCACCTTTCATCTAATACTAGTTCTCTTCTACTTTCTTAATAAGAAATAAATATTTGCCTTATATCACAGGATCCTTTCCATCACAGGATGAAAAACAGTAGTTGCCACCTCCTTTTCTGCGAGGTTTTACATCCTGGTGCAAGCCTGACCACAGTTGTTCTGTAGAGCTCCTTCTCTTCAGACATCAGCATTGAAACAGAAGGTACAGATCCAAGACTCACTTAAATACCACAAGTCCTTCTCCTTATTGGGAGGAGATTTCAAAACACTTAATTTCTTATGTCTATGACTATTTATGTTCTCTTGAGAGGAAACATAACAGGCAAAAATCATGCTTGCTCCAATAGTGAGAAGCATAACAAATAGGTGTTAATCCAAAATTTGCTTACTAGTTCTAGATGGCCTCCAAGGATCTAGGAAAGTACAGTAGGGAAAAGGGAGGTTTACAGAGCAGGAGTATATCTTCATTATAAAATTTCTGCTAACCCTTCTCACCATGGCCACAGCCTCCCTGCTGTGACAGTCACTCCGCTCTGACGAGAATCCCGTGCCTGTCCATTTTTCCTTGGGTACTTACTCTTGAAACTTTGAAAAACTCTACAGCAAAATTGCTGAATCTCAGAAAACAACCTTCAGGTGACAGTTAAGTGCTCCCTATAAGTCAGTAACAATACTCTCTACCACCTCTTAGAGATCTGCACCTGAGGCTGAGAGCAGAGCTCTGAAATAATAGCCATTGGTCAGTACTGAAAATCCATGTTAATTTACATCTAAAAAAATGAAACAGGAAGCTGTCCTAAGTTCAAGGAAGAAACAGAAGTTAAATACGTTTACAAATCAGGTTTATCAGCACCAGCAACTGAGCTGCTTCTCCAAGCCATTTACTCCATTCCAATTTACGACATAAAAAGATCCCTGAGAGAAAACAAAACAAAAACCAACAACTCTTAAATCCATGAAACAGATTGGTCTTCAAAACACAAGTTAAAAGTAACCAGACTTGAACTCAGGCACGGTCAAAGGCTCAGATCAAGAGCTCCTCAGAGAACCATGCTGCCTCCAGACGCTAGTGAGAGACAACACAACCATCCTGGCTGTTCGGCCCTAAGTGCATCACCGGGCTCAGCAGCCCCTTCCCCAGCCCAGGGGTTTGGCTGTCCAAGCCCACGGCCAGCACTGACACAGTACAGCCTGAGCACATCCATCAGGCAAAGAGCTGCGGGAGAAGCCTCATCTCAGGTTCTTGGTCCTTGCCCAAGCCACCCTGCAGGGATGCCTGTGCCTGCCCGTGCACCTTGATGACCTCCACCCTCTGACCTTACTTCCCGGCCTGGCCTCAGATCTGCCTCGTCCCTGCGGACTTGTCTGGCAATCGCTGGACTCTCGGCTGACCCTGGCCACTGTCACCAGACCTGCTCTGTTGTCCTTGCTCAGGTAGGGTGGGACCGCACCCCTTGTCGGTGAGGTCTCTGCCCAAGGCCCTGCCCTCCTGGCACCCTTACTTGGCTGCAGGCTAACCCGCCTGGTGGAGCCAGCAGCACTTGCTGCTTCCTTTTTCTGGAAAAGTAACCAAGACCCTGCACATCAGCATCTTAAACTAAACCTGAAAACAAAATTAACATTTAGCAGTATTTTTTAAAGGGCAGCTACAGAACAATATTCTGTGATAAGTGATTTTTTTAATTTTTTTTTTTTTTTTTTTTTTTTTACAATGAGGGTGGTGAGACACTGGAACAGGCTGCCCAGAGAAGTTGTGTTCAAAGTCAGGTTGGACAGGGCTTTGAACAACATCATATAGTGAAAGACGTCCCTGCCCATGGCAGGCAGGTTGGACTAGATGATCTTTAAAGGTCCCTTCCAACCCAAACCATTCTATGATTCTATGGTATTTCAGTTGTCTTCAAGCAAAAAACACTCACCACCCACCCCAGTGGAAACCATCAGCACCATATGGATGTTTGCAGAGTTTCTGACCTTCTTGCCAAACACACACGGGAAGCAGCATTGCTGTCTCAATTTTTCAATTCCTGATCTTAGACTGAGATTAGGACTACCAGTTGCATGCATCTTTGAGATCTGGTGGGAGATTTTTAGCTGTGTGCCAAACCAAAACGCTAGCACAAACCTGTCGTCTTCTCTGTGGCTAGCAACAGTAGGAATGGATGGTAGGCTGGAATTTCTTTTATGTTACAAAAGCCACAAAACATGAGAAATTCCTTAAGAACTACTATTCTTCAAGATTCCCAAGCTAACTGAAAACTTACTTGTTTTCCAAATTCTGGCATTCAGAATGTTAACTTTAGAAACAATTTGTGATAATCAGGCAAACCCCTGCAACATTTTTCATATTTCTACAATTGATTCGCTCATCAAAACCATTCACATGTGTTGTGCGTATTTCATAAGCCTCTTTTCCCTTTTCAGAATAATAGTTCTGCTTGTTACAGAATAAGCACCACTTTTACAGCTTCATGAACAGATGAGATGACCAGTATCTGGAAAATAAGTGAACTGGTAGTTAGACATAAAAATGCTTCAGTCCTTGGTAGAAAATTACGTTTTACATTTATTTTGTAGAGAGTGAATTACGAATTCTTTTTTCCTGACTCCCACACATGCAGTATTGGCCCCAAAAGCTGAAAGAGAGAATTTCTTTCAGCTACTATGCTGCAAAGTTGTTTTTGTTGCTTCCAGTGTTTTTTGAGTCATCTTTCTAGTCAAAGAATAGGTATTCAGATATTGAAATTCCAAATGCATTGATATTCTACAAGCAAAGGTAGATTTAAAATATAGCAATATATAACAGCATTTGGAGGAGTTACAAAAAAAAAATAGAAAACAAAAAAAAATGATCCTCAAGATTCGACAGGGTGATAGCTCTGGTGGATCTTTCTCAATGAAGTGTTGAACCTTCTTTCCTCTTTTTCAAATATCAGATGATACAGAAAGAGATTAAAATAATTAAATAGTTAGAAAAATCACACTTAACTATCTACATTTAATTGCGATGCTCAGTACTCTCACTACATTACTAAAGAGATTTCTTTCATACTTTAACGGACATGGCATTTGATTCTTTCTTGATAAGTCTCCTTCAGACTTCCAGAAAGACTCCTGGGTGCCCTTATCAGTGGTGCATGGTGTGAACAATCTTGCAAGGGATTTGTGACAGACAAGCTCTCTTGACCACAACAGTGGAAATCAGGAGCAAGTGACCCCTGAGGATGTATTTTTCCTCTTCTTTCCCCAGAAAAGCAAAGCACTTCCTCCCATGTCCACGGAATATCAGCAAACTAGGCTTTTTGTTCTTACATGCTTTGAATTTAAGACTGGGTTTAGGAACCAACTTAAAACATAAGAAGTTAAATTCTCACTCCCTTCAAGAGTGTTCACTGCCTACAGCAGTATTCACACTAATGGTCCTATAATCCTACTGAGATTTGTTAAAGACATTTAGTGCTGGTATTCTAGAATATTTTATATCTACGTTTAAAAAAGCTTTAGAACCTCCCATCTGAGTAATAAAAAAGTAACTAGCAGAATAGCTAGGTGTTGTGGTTTGCTTTGTGGGTTTTTTTGGACTGCCACTATTCCTAGACAAAAAAACCTTCTAGATAAGTATCTACTTAAGTGCTGACCTGTAATTTCGCAACTACATCTATCTAGCAAGACAGTGACATGCTTCACTGACAAGGTTGACGGCAATTCTTTTGCCCAGAAAAAGTTAGTTAAGATGAAATTACAGTCCATTTCATTGCAGTTTGCTAAATTAACTTGTCTGAGCAAAAAATAATAATAAATAGAAATAAAATAGGGTTCAAGCAAAATTGATAGTTCTTAAGGTTATATTTAACAGAATAATTTAATAAGAATTTCTATGAACAAAGTTTAAATAGTCACTGACAGCATTTCAGGAAAAAAGAATGAAGCTAAATTGAATGCAGAATCAGGACCAGCAATTGTGGGACATAAGCAATGTTTAGGTGCAGAACTCTCTGCCTATTACAGAATTTGAAACTCTAAATGGTCTCCAGACTTTTTTGGGATGACAATGTCTCTGCTTTGACCCTTCCATGATGCAAGTGCTGGAGTGATTTGATGTAGCCATCAAAACCAGTGCAGGTGAACAAAATCTAGTGGAAGGCAACCATTAAACATGACAATACAGAGTCACAGATGTGAAACCAGATTTGGTTTAATGGAGAACTATTACAAACAGTATAAGTAAGTTCTCCTCAGAAAAAGTTCCAATAGTCTCTCATATTTTTAGACTTCGATAATCTAGAGGCTTTCATGACTTCAAAATGCTCAAAAAGAAGTAACACTTAAATAGAGAAACACTGTAAGATTCCTGATAAGAACAAGCCAGTAAATCAGAGCAGCAGAGGCTGAATATTGATGATGACAGATTTACAAGGAGGAAAACACAAATTTTCGAAAGAGGAAAAAGAAAAGGATCAGTTACAGCATGACAGCAATAAATTCTTTATCTTCTGCACACTTAAGCCATCCTACAAGACTGTGAAAGAGCTTGATTAAAGCTGCAAATTTAGCCAGTTCACAGGTGAGTATACTTCAGATTAGTTTTTGAATAACAAAAAGACTTTGAAAACCCTAAACTGCTTAATTTTCATCAAACTAAGCAAGAGTCAGATTCTGAGACAGAACATCTACATTTGCCATGTGACTAGAAATACACAGATGCTTCTTGGCTTCTAATATAAAAAGACTTTGGGGATAACACTAAAAGGAAGGAACCTGAAAAAAACCAGTCCTCTAACCACTGCAATAAGATATTCTCTTCCCACAACTCTAATCATAAAGCTAGAAGCCTCAACTTTGAGCTTTCTTGTTTTGTAAGGACATAACTTCTCCTTGCTCAGAATATGAGAGGAAAGCAAGAAACTACATTTTCAATGCTCTTGAATAAGAGTTCGTACCTATGTAAATAAAACTTCAGTTATTTAGTCCAAATGATGAGTCTAGGAATATGAACTCCTTCAGGAAAAGTAAGAATTCTGAACAATTTTTATCATGGCTTCTCTTAACATTTCATTTGGTCTAAGCATCTCAAAGAAATTTTTAAATTTCAAAGATGATAAGAATCACTTTCTACAGAAGCACCACTTACCCACAATAACAAATCCATCTGCTTCTCTCTCTGGCACTGTAACCTTCTTTGAATCTTGACTTTTTCGGAAGAAGCTGAACATAGCCTCTTTTTTTTTTTCTTCTAAGTTGTTATCTAAAATGAAGACAAAACATGTTAAATAAATGTAAGATAACAGAATTTACCATAAGAAGTTCACACCATACCAAAGGCCACATACATGATATTACAGCTTAATCTTTATTACCAGATTTGAAATATCAGGCATTTGTAGGTCAAACACATTAGCTTGTTGATGTAGCAATTGACTTCCATAGGCAAAAAGAGAGTGAAGTATAAAAGGCTTTTCTATAAAGTTATGAATGGAGTGGAACCATTAAAAAAAAAAAAGTCAGCCTTTCTAAAGGAAAGTGAAAGAAGGAAACTCCCTTCAGCATTTATCCAGCACGTTTCCATATTTTTCTGCTACTTCAAATTGTTGTTACACAAACTTTCTCAGCAGAGTTAGTTCTAAAGTATCTAAACTTTGAAGCCCAAAACATGGTCCTATAGAAAATGCAGCTTTATAATGCAGGAATACTTGAATGAAGCAAATTGCACTAGAGACTTTCAGTCTTAAGTGTCTGTGCATCAATTAAAAAGACCAACCCACAATATTAGCATAGTACCTATTTTCATTTTTCCAGTTTGCAATCTTAGCTTAACACTTGGGTATATTTACAGTTACCACTGATTCCCTTAAAAGAAACTGCAACAAAATCATATGTTGCAAATTTTTCATAACAATAATTCATTAAAAGAATCTTCCAAAGTAGCTAAGAACTCTGAGTTCACAACAGCTAGAACAAAACAAGGAAACCAGTGGGAAAAAAAACATTAACTGCAAAAGATTATGCTCAGTATCTCTTCTCTCTCAAGACTGGAAGATTACATAGAAGCAATTCTGAATAACTTAAAAAGGACAAATTCATATTAAAAACCCCATGAGCATTAGCCAAAAGATAGGCAGTTCGGCCAGCTTTTACAAAATTAAGTCCCATGAACCAGCCCATAAACATGGATATATTGTGGAACATTCTTCTAAGCGATTCTCTAATTATTCTGAACTTTAAGATGTAGACTCAAGGAAGTTTCTCTTTTTCCAAGAAAAGTTATAAGAAAAGCTTTATAAGGAAGCATCACTCTCGTGAAGAACCAACAGAACTATACAAAGCACGTATTCACAGGTTCAGCTTATTGAGAGGACTACCAATGTACCACCACCTACTTTCTATTTTCTACCTAACTGGCACCAGCGAGTGCAGCAACTGAGAGTCTCCCCAGCCTCCTCCCGCAACAGCAGCTCCATCCGTAGCGCTGGGACAATGAGAAAAGGAAAGAGGCACCCCAGCAGCAGTCACCCCTTGAAGGTGCGCTCGCCTCCAGCCCCCAAGGGCTGAACTCGGACCACTGGACAACGCCAACCTATGGAGCAGCCTGTAGTCTGGCTGAAACACGCTGTGTGCCAAACGCAGAGAGGAAGGTTTAAAGAAAGGTATGTGAAGATCGCCTGTACTAAAATACCAATATAAAACCGGCAAAAGTGGAATAATGTAATTTCAAGTTTGAAGCAGAGTTTGAGGAGCAGAATCCTGATTTACTTTGCAGACATGAACATTTAAAGGAGAAAGGACTGACAAACCAATAGCAACGTCTAATACACACCTCCAACAGAGGAAAGGAGCCAGTCTAAGGAAAAGAGGTGTACAGTGTCAAGTTTCGATAACATTATTTCACACTAAATTTAATAAAGAAGAATCTTTAGAAGGTGGGAAAGAGAGAAGAGTGCTACCATGTAATGTTTGGATTTAAAAAAAATAAAAGAAACAAAGATAAAAATCCTGGATTAATTGTTTGCTGGAATTCCTCACTTCCCACCCAAATATTCATGGTACCATAAGCAAAACTTTTTTTGCCCTAGCCAGTGACCTGTAGCAATTAACTGCACAATCAGCACTGACCATTCACCAGATATAAACTGCCTCACACTCTGCTGTTACAAGCAATAGCAAACACTTCCATAATCCAGATCACAGAAAGTCCTATATGAAGTGTAAGCACTGGCTTTCAGGAACAGTATATAAATAGCACATGGCGAAAGCAGCAGCGATTCAAACTGTGGCCCAATACCTGAGACTTAAAGACTGAACACCCCGCAGGCTGGCCAGCTACTGCTTGCTTATGCTGATGCAGTGCAATTTCTAGCAACCAAATAAACTACACTGATGTACAGAAGAACAGAACAAACCATCCAATCCCAGGTATGCAGTAATTAAAAACATGTTACTTATCTGCACTTTATTCTTTTTTGCTTGTTTTCCTACCTTACCACTTGAAATACTGATATTTCCAGTTCCGTGGAGATTACACAGTAGAAACTCCTAATTATCTCATTTATTCCTTACCTTCCCCCACACCCAGGCTCAACACATGGCGCCAACAGCATATTCCTTTTTCAGCCCTCAGGGAATAAGTCTTCTCCTGCTACCAATTAGGGTTGTCAGTCCCATAGCTCAAGTGGTAAAAACCTGTGCTGTAATGCTCAAGAGTCAGGTTTCTGCTCCAATGATGTATGAAGGAGAGGCAGTTGTGGAATAGTTTAAAATGCAATTTTACCTTCATCCTAAGTGTGCAACAACAAGAAGCAAAATCAACTTGATGTGTAAAATCTTACAGAGAGCTTTGGTAAAGGCTCAGATTCCAGTCAGCCACTTCAGGTGCCAGAGCTGCAGTTGCTGCAATCACATTTTTTTCTCTTTGAGATCTGCATTATTGCACAGTTTTCAGCTCTGTCACATAGTGTTTCCCCTTCCCTTCTTTCTTGCACAAAGAAAAGCATCTTAATCAGTATATATGTGGCACAAACGAGTTGTACAGGAAACCACACATTTGCTGTCTTTTAAATCCTGCATATTTAATATACCTAAACTTCACTGCTTAAAGGACAACAGACATTTCAATGCAGAGTAAATTAACAATCAGTACAATTTGATCTAGCCAAATTAATGTTACAAGCACTTTCACACACTAGATTTTTTCTTTCGTTGACAGAAGGCAGCCTGAGCATCCCAATTTTTTCTAAAACCCACAAAATTGATCTTATCTACATACATGAGGGTTGATCTTTACTTTGTAGTTTTCAGTTTCTGAAGTAGCTTTAACTTAATTCCACTGCCAGCAGTATTTCTCAAACAGAAAACAAAACAAAAAAAACCCCACATATCCTTTCGCTTGAAGCAGAAAACCAAACAAAGCTAACAAAAGTACCCCCTAAGCTCAGGCCTCAAGTTTTTACGCTGTTAAAACCACTGGTCCAGCAGTAAGAAAACAGCATATGTTGTATTTTGTGATTGTGACTGTTGGGGAGGTGGTAAGGAATCCACATATTAAAAAGACTAACGTGCTTAGTGAGGCCATTTCCTTCTCTGGGTGTTCACCACTTAGAAACGAAACTTGTGTTTGTAGGTCTCAGGTCTGCATAACTAATGTGGAGGAAGGAGCTCGCCAACTACTGCTTGCAGTATTTCAGTACCTTTGCTAACACAATATTAAGTTTAAACTAAATAACAAAGAACGACTAACAAAGTAGAAGGAGGGCACAGAAACAAAAAGTAGAGCTGTGTACAGTATGGCATAGGTAAAGGAAAAGCTGTAGACAGGCAATGCTGGGACATTTGTGATATTTGCTCTCTTAAGAATTTTATCAACTGTGGAACTTCAAAAGTAAACATAAATCTCTCCAGCAACGGGAAATGCAACCACTAAATTTCTTGAATTACATGTTAAGAACAGAACAAAGCCCCTTTCCAACAAAGAAACACAGAGCTGAATGGAAACACTCATGAAGATAAGAACACAGTTTAAGCACTTGCAGAATCAGGCTGAAGTTTTACTACTTGTAGATAAGATGAGGTTACGAAAGCTGAGAACAACCAGTTTCTGCACAAGTTTCATTTCAGAGTAAAAATTAAATTTGAAGTTTGTGGACTTGGATGCATGGTCACACAGACTAGAGAAAAAAACACTTAGTTGTGTGGTTTTTTTTTTAAAAGCTGTCAGCACAAAATCACAGAAAATACACCCGCTATTCAGAGATAGTACCATGTTCCTGCAGTAATTTCTCCTATACAGCACAGCACTTTTCCCTTCCAGATGGGATTAATTTTATTTCTACAGGAGACCTGAAATTGAATTCACTGCCTAAAGATAAAAATCTCCCTTGGTAGGAATATGCAATTCCCTTCTCCTCATGTTTCCTCCCCACCAAAAAGTGAACACAATTTTTTCTTTCTCCAATCTCAATCGCTGATAGTTAAGAATAATGCTTTTGGCACCGCTTCAGTCATTAGCAAGTAATAAACTGTGAACTATAGCAATTCTGTAAGGCTGCAAAAAATATTTTGTCTTTCTGTGAGGCTCTGAGAACATACGCGGGATTGGACAAAGATGAGTTACAGAGCTGCACAAAGGGGTTAATTTATTCCTCCTGCATTTTGTCAGTCTCCTTTGACAAGAAGTATGGGTGACCTTTGAGCCAAACCAATACGTTAAATCCAATAAAATTTTTCTATACAATGAAGATCCTAGCATATTTAGCATTACTTTTCAGCTTTTTCCTGCATGTTCACAAGTGACAGGAGGAGAAAGGCAATTTAATATTAAAAACACCAAAGATGCAGACTAAGATAAAGAGAGGATGCCCAGGAATACAGCAAAGCAGAATTGCAGCGGCACTGCCGGTAATTACATAAATGATGAAATGAGCTCAGAACAAGATACAAAACTGACCTTAAAGAAAGAACCAGAATAATTTCACATCTAGCAGTTTAAGCTATATAATCTATGGAAGGAGAAAACAGAGAGCATCAGAGCAATTCTCTCTTCCATATTAGCATCTGCTGTGATTCACCACTAAAGTAGCAATCAGAAAAAGAACAATATGTTTACAGCCCTGTACAGCCCTGCTTATGTCATGAAAACAACCAATTTAAGAGTCAAGAACATGCATGTCAAAAAGATTTCTCTGTGACACAAAAAGAACAGTTTAAAAGCTTTTGGCCTAGTGTAAGTTACTATGTGAAGGAAAAAAAAATACGAAATAGAATTTCTTTTATCTGGCATTAACATGAGTCATATTCCTTTAGTCTGTGCTGCTTGAAAACAGAAGAAAGGAAAGTAAGTGTCAAGAGAAACGCAAATACAAAAAAGGGACACACATGTAACAAAACACTAACAAAGACTTTTTTACTTACATACAATGTGAATATTTAAAGTTTTCGTAAAATTTAAGGGAAGCAGAAATACCAAGAACTATGCAAACCAAATTACCATAGTATAAAAACACTCGAAGATGCTGAATCATAAAAAATCAACCACAATCAAGTCAGACAATAAAAGCATAGGTGACAAAGGCAAAGCCAGGAGTGAAATAACAGTACTTAAAGCGATGTCAACATTCAAAACCCTGAAGACAGGAAATGCTAAAATAGAAAGCTAAGTGTTTATTAGATACAATACTCAATAGGTTGAAACCTACTCCTTTCCCTGCAAACAGTTCTCTTTTGACTGCAAACCTTCAACAGCTGCTAAGCATGATACAGACACATATTTGTAAGAACTTCTACAACGCATTTTTCTAACAGCTGACCCTTCAAACATGGCAGACAAATAGCCCTAGAAGAGCCACTTTGCAGCAGCCTGCTGCATCTTGCTCCAACTGTTACATTTATGAGATCTCTCCTTTAAAATCTCTGAAGATATGGTAAGGAGACGAGGATATTGTCTTGCAAATAAACTACTGAAAAGGTGAATGGCATAGTGACACTGGGGAGATGACGACCAGCTACACCCCATCAGAGATATAACCCCACAGCATTCCCCGGCCACACACTGGTTCTGCACAGCTTCTGGCGGTAGGTGGTTCAGCTTGCTGAGCCATCACAACACTAACCCAGCCAACTAACAAAAACCACTTTGTGCTGGTTAGCAAGCTGAACTAACCCGCGGCTGGTTAGAAGAGACAGCCAGCACATCGGCGGTGTTGGGATCGCCCTTTTAAGCCGGAGCAGAGTTAGATTTTCTCAAGTATTTCCTGAAACACCAGTCCTGGAAACAGAAAGGAAATCACAGAATCACAGAATGGCTGAGGTTGGAAGGGACCTCTGGAGATCACCTTGTCCAACCCCCTGCTCAAGCAGGGCCACCTACAGGACCCAGGTTGCCCAGGCCCATGTCCAGACAGCTTCTGAATATCTCCAAGGATGGAGACTCCACAACCTCCCTGGGCAACCTGTGCCAGTGCTCGGTCACACTCACAGCGAAAAAAGTGTTCCCTGATGTTCAGAGGGAACCTCTTGTGTTTCAGTTTGTGCCCATTGCCTCTGGTCCTGTCACTGGGCACCACTGAAAAGAGCCTGGCTTCGTCCTCTTTGCGCCCTCCTTTCACGTATATGCATCAATAAGATCCCCCTGAGCCTTCTCTAGGCTAAACAGTTCCAGCTCTCTCAGCCTTTCCTCATAGGTAAGATGCTCCAGTCCCTTAATCATCACTGTGGCCCTTCACTGGACTCTCTCCAGTATGTCCACATCTCCCTTGTACCCAGAACTTGGACCCAGTGCTCCAGGTGTGGCCTTACCAGTGCTGAGTAGAAGGGAAGGATCACCTCCTTCGACCCACTGGCAATGCTAGGTCTAATGCAGCCCAGGATACCATTAGCCGCCTTTGTTGCAAGGGCAATTGGGAGGAACCACTCCACCCAAGGGACAGTTGGGGAAAATACATGGAAAAAAGCAAAACACGTGGTGAGGGTGCCACGTCCAGATGCTAGCTCTGTCTTACATCCATCAGTCACTCTAACCCTGCGGATCGAGCATAAGCTCTTAATGGTGAAATGAAATGAAATGAAATGAATAGAATAGAATAGTTCAGTCAGAAGGGACCTACAATGATCATCTCATCCAACTGCCTGACCACTTCAGGGCTGACCAAAAGTTAAAGCATATTATTAAAGGCATTGTCCAACACTGACAGGCTTGGGGCATTGACCACCTCTCTAGGAAGCCTGTTCCAGTGTTTGACCACCCTCTCAGTAAAGAATTGCTTCCTAATATCCAGTCTAAACCTCCCTTGGCGGAGCTTTGAACCATTCCCACACATCCTATCACTGGATACCAGGGAGAAGAGATCAGCATCTCTCTCTCCACCTCCCCTCCTCAGGAAGCTGTGGAGACCAGTGAGGAGACTCAGCCTCCTTTTCTCCAAATTAGATAAACCCAGAGTCCTTAGCTGCTCCTCACAGGACATTCTTTCCAGCCCTTACACCAGCTTTGATGCCTTCCTCTGGATGTAACTGCGGTGCACAGAACGGCATAGGGGACTCAAGGTGAGACCGCACCAATGCTGAATACAGCGGGATAACCACCTCTTTTGACCGGCTGGTTGTACTGTGTTTGATGCACCCCAGGATGCCGTTTGCCCTCCTGGCTGCCAGGGCACGCTGCCGACTTAAACTGAGCTTAGTGTCAACCAGCACCCCCAAATCCCTTTCTGCAGGGCTGCTCTCCAGCCATTCCTCTCCCAGTCTATACTCCTGTCTGTGGAAATGTGTGGGTATCGCAGCCGTAACAGGCAACATTTTGAACAGCAATTACAGCCTGTGAAACAAGCGATGGTTAACAGACCGGTGACGGGAATGTTTGGCTTGGGCAGCGGTGACCTGAGGGGAGCCAGTATCTAAAGGGAGAGGGAAAACGGCCGTTAGGGGAGAGAAAATATGGGGTAATTTAAGAGAAAAGGATTAAACGACAGGAGAGGGCTGGAAGGGGCCGGCCGGGCCGCGGCGGGGAGGCCGGCGGGGGGGCCGAGCCCCGGGGAAGCCGGGGAACCCGGCTTCCCCGGGGCTCGGCCCCCCCGCCGGCCTCCCCGCCGCGGCAGCAGCGACACCCGCCCCACCATCACCCACCGGCCCGGCCGCCCGATGCCGCCGCCGCCGCTGCCGCCGCCGCCGCTCACCAACCTCCGCCTCCGCTTCCGGGTCGCGTTAGGCGAAGGGGAAGTCCCGCCCCGAGGCTCCCCGCAACCCCCCAATCCCCTCGTTGCCAACGGTAACGGCGCTCCTCCCCTCCGCAAAGGGCGGGAAATCGCGCCGCCATGGGGGACGTCCATGAGGTGCCGCGGCCGCGCATCGCCACCGGCCAGCTGGCGCAGCACATCGGGCAGCCCGTCTGCTTCGTGGGCCGCGTCGAGAAGGTCCGCGATCTGCTCGGCGGTCGGCTACTGCCCTTTGGGCCGCGCCGCGGGGCCTCGGGGGCGGGGAGGGGGTGTGTAGCTGCCCTGTCGCCCTGGGTAGGGCCTTGCCTCCGGGTTAAGGCCCTGTGTGGGGGGGTTGTCACCTTGCCTGGTGCAGCTCGCCGCGGCCTGGCCTGAGGGAGGCCGGCGGCTCCAGTCAGGCCGGGGGGAGGGCGGGAGGCGGCTGTAACGGTCGGATCTTTCGGAGAAAGGCCAGCTGCGCAGTTCTGGTTGAGGCGGCTAAACCTGTAACGCTTACAGCTGCCTTTTGAGCACACAGGCCTAATGTCTTTTGTAGATTCATCCTACTGGGAAGCTTTTCGTGCTTTCGGATGGAGAAGGAAAGCATACGACTGTGGAGCTGAGCGAACCTGTAAGTTAAGGAATACTTTGGAAATACTTGATGTTGCCACTTGTGGATACCGGAGGTCTTGCACCTTCTGAAACGTGTGCATGCCTTGCATGTATTGAGTGTTTACTCAGGAAAAAAAAAATAATCCCTGGTTTCTCCCTTTTCCACCTATGTTTCATTGCCTCTGCTTCTTACATCTTCCAGCTAACCTGCAGTCTTCATATTCATGAACTGCCTTGGTCTTCATCAATTTTCAGCTGATATTAGGAGAGAGAACTCATTTCTTGTCAGACACATCCCTGTCTGGCTGCTTTGTCTTACTATGTTCGTTGTTTACAATGTAATATATTCCACTACAGGTATTAGCTTTATTTTAATTTCACTTTTTCCTCCCTGTTTCTTAATGCCTTTATATGCCTAACAGAATATTTTGTGAAGATAATCCAAAAAACCCAATAATATGGTATTCTCAAGAGTTTTTTGAGTTGACATTTCTATATCCTCTTAGAACACTTGTCATAGCATTCCAGTAAACTTCATAGTTAGCTTGAGCATTCTTTCTTAAAAAAAAAAAATCAAGCAATTAATGCAATGGGTATAAGATATGCTTTAAACTACTGCACAAAAACATTGCTTCCTTTGTTATCACGTACCACTAAAGGAATAACACCCTGGCGTTCTCTTCTGTCTTTAAGTATTTTCTTTCCTCTAGCAAATGTTGTAATTAAAGGATTATTTTCCTTGTGATCGCAAATGCTCTGCTTAACTGAGCATGTGTGTAGTCTTTACGTCTTTTTCTCTGAATGAGTTGTTAAGTGCTGAGAAATCTCGCCATTTCCATGTGAAATAACTGCACATGGTACTCTGGCTTTCAAGACGGGAGTCTCTCCTTGTTGGTGAAAAATGCAGTTTGATCCGGTAAAGAGTTTTGTCTTATAAATGTGAAGCTTGCTGACGTCATCTTGAAACTGCAATAAAATGTCTTTCCTACAAGTTCTGCCTGTCTCTTAACTCTTTCTTGAGTTCATGAAAAGGTTTCCTGCCTTGGGTTGTTAAAACTTCAGATGTCAGCATCTGACCAACGATTCTATAACTTTCTGTAACAGAGGAAATGGTTGAATTTCATAAATGCATAGCTGCAATGTTGGGCACTTCACAGTCTGTGTTCCACTGCTGTAGGAGAAACTGGTGTGTGTGGAAAAAACATTCTAGGTTCATCTCTGTGGTTTGCCTAATGTCAATGGAGGAACTTCTAGATTTGCTAATCAAAATGCTTTCTAACTTTTTTCCCCTTTAATAGATTGCTTTGTTTGCGTGTGTGTAGTTCCTCCTTTCAACAGAGAAACCCAAAATTACAGGGAGGGGAGGGGATCTATTGCTGTGTTCCAGGAGGCTTCCTAGAAAGTTAAAAATAAGAGTTAGATATTGGAAGAACGTTACTGAACTAGTACCGCACTCTTAAAATTAGTATCTTAAAAAAGAAAGAAAACATGTTCAAGCTATACGATTTTGGAGTAAGATAAAATTTTTAGCCTCTTTTTTCTTCCCTTGTTCAACCAAAGGCTTGTTATTGTCAATGTGTTTGTATTCTGAACACTTACCGACAGCTTACTTAAGAAATAATTTCCAATTATACCTCCTGAATCTGCAATACTGGAACTGCTCTCTGGCATGCATGATACCTCCTTAGCTCTTACAGAGTTCTATAATTTACTCAGGTTTGAATGCTGTGCATTAAAATCTGGATTCTTCCGCTCTCTGTGTCCTAGATTAGTCTCTGTTCAGTGATTAAATGACACAGTTTTACGTACTTATAAACTGGTATCTTCCCTCTAATGCTGCTTCATATATTTTTTTTGTGTTGGTGCTGAATTTGCTGTTACAAAAACTGTAAATCTGTAAGTGGCTCGAGGCTTTTGTGGTTTTTTGGGGAGGGGGACGAGGCTGTTCAGTAATACTATATTGTTTGACATGGAACAGAATCTGTCATGAACAAACAGTCAGTTGTGGAGAGTTCCTAGCTTGAGTGCTGTGCAATAGAGACAGCAGCGAATTTAGTGATTCTAATTTCATATTTGATATGTTTCTAGCTAGATGAAGAGATCTCAGGAGTTCTTGAAGTAGTGGGAAGAGTAACAAATCAAGCAACCATCATGTGCATGTCATATGTCCAGTTCAGAGAAGATAAAAGTCCATTTGGTAAGTAAGAATATACATTATGACAAATTCATTTTGAGTTCTGAATTCTTCTTCAATAAGTAAGAAGGGAGAGCCTGATTATCTTTTCTTATGGACAGGGTCTTTCTTCAAGCTGTCAGATACGGAGTAGAATGTAGAAAAGGAGAGTGTCATGGGAAAAAATCTGTACAAAATACACTGTTTTACTGTCAAACTGTAGGGACTGACTCGAAGCTGGAGCCAGTCTAGATCATTGCCATGGTCTGATCATTCTCCCACTGCTGACCATGTGATTCTTGCCTTGCACTGGACCTTGTGTGATTGTGCAGCTAGCAGGCCTAAAAATAACCCTCCAGAAAGCAAGCAATGAGAGTGTTGCTGCCTCAGGGAAAACTGGAGAGGATGAGGGAGACTAGGAACGCTCAGCTATACTGCTTTAAAATAAGCAGTGCTTTAATGCTGTCATTTGCTTGTGGGGAATTTAGCTTTTCCATCATAACCATTTTGTTTGCCCTCTTTCAGATCTGGAGCTCTACAATGAAGCACTAAAAATTATTCATGAATTCCCTGAATACTTCCCGTTTGGTACTGGGAGGAACAATTGATTTTTCTTAGCATATATTTAGAGCTTCAGAGGGCACAACAGTACCGTAGCTTTCTTGCCTGACAGCATGATAACAGTTGAATTTATTTCCAACAAATACACTGAAAAGATGCTGTTACGTGTGCCATGGATTGCCAGTGAAGAATGTTTTCTTTGAAAATGTATTTATTCAGTAAGAAGGAGAACACTTCTGTGGATATCTCACTCTCTGTATATACAGTGTATATTTAACGCTTTTGCATCCACGAGGAGTGTTCCGTTGCAGGATTGGACTTGCTAGAAACTGAAGTTTTGTAGGCATCTTTTTGTTGTTGGTAGAGGTTCTAGGATACTTTGCAGGAAACTTGTATTGAAGACATTTGGTGGGGTTTTAATGTAAAGATTTTTTTATTTCATTTGCTTTGATACAAATTTATTGAACATGGGGAGGTATTTTGCATCTTGAAAATGGTCTCTTCTCCAATAAAAAGGATCTGACGACATTTAGCTATTCGTGTCAGTATTACATGTTAGAGTGCTGTTTTCAGTGATATATGGTGACTCCTGTTCTGTTTTACCTGACAGTTACCTGACACAGGTAACTTTGTAGCAAAGTGGAGTACAAGGTACTTCCCTTTTGCACTGATGTTAAACACTTGGAAGATGTCTAGTTAGGCCTGGGGATTTCAAGCGCAGTTGACTTCCCATTACAACCTTCATTCTTGGTGGGAGTCTATGCAGAAGTACCAGCATTCAGCCAGCTTGTCATGATGACTTTAACCATATAGACTTCCACACAGTTCCCAGTTTTGTTGCTATCCAGGCTACTTACAGCACACAGCAGAATTCGTATGTCTCTTAAGGTAACACAATCAAAATCTAACTTTGGAAATATTCTCTGTGAATTAATAAATAAAATATTTCAAAGTATTTTAAATAAACCTTAGCCATGTTCATTATCCTTTCATACAAACAGGTTTCAGGTTTAATAGCTAGATTTAGTGCCTTATTAAGATTGCTAGCTTTGTGCTTATTTATAGACATCTCTGTTTTTAGTCAAGGAATTTATATTTTAAAGACTTCTTATTTATCAAAGTTACTACAAACTGGGTGGATGATCAAGTTAACAGGTGATCTATTTTTTTCCCCTCTCTACTTACAAGACAGATGGTGACAAAGTTACTGTCACTGGGAAGGGGGAGGCCTTCTGGAGCAGGAGTCAGTCTCATACAGCAAACAAGAACACGAGGCCCATGTGGCATGATACCATGCTCCGTCCTGTAGTGCTATCACTGCTATATTTTAGTGCTCAGTAGAATAAAGTGTCATTCTTAATAACTGCATGCACGTTCTCCTAGCATTTAAAAGTCTTTTGTACTATTCTACTTCAGAAAATTGATATTTTGTGCATGTACATATATTCTGTAACATGTTATGTACAGTTAGTTACCAAGACTATCCAGGCCTAATAAAACAGTCTACCACTAGATGGCTATAGCACTTCATCCCTGTACAGAGACCATCCTTGGATATGCGGTCTTCTGTGTGAACGCATCTGAGTGTGAAATGCTACAGTTTCCCTTTGTCAGTCAAGACTCTTCTTGTTCTTCCAGTCCCGCAGCAATGATACGTGGCTAGGCAAGCAGTATACAACTAAAAGTTTCCGCTCTGTGCTTTTCATTCATCTGCTTCTCTATAGACTATCGAGGTTTGTGAATAAATGGACTACCCTGGCTATATGGCTATACTAACAAGACAGCAATGCAAGGAACTGTAAAATATTCTTGATACTAAAGGAAAAGTAATGCTCAGGTCATATACGTACTTAGCAGGATAGCAATGTGGGAAACTGCCAGCCATTCCAGATACCCAAGGGAAAGGAATAACCATCGGGCCTGCTTAACCCTCAGTTAGGACTGCACTAACAAGATGAAGTTGTGAGAAACTGCCAGACCTTGTAGATAGATAATAAAGTGGGAAATTGTGGCTTCATGGGTTGCTGACCGAAGGGGAGTCGCCAGGGCAACTGTATCATAAACACCAAAGAGGGATGTCACCAAAACCAGGGCCAGCAGCAGGGCCAGTAATGGAAGGTGTGAGGAGGAGCTGGTGGCTTCTTTGGGAGGACATGAGGGTGGTAATAAAGGGTGGGAGCTTGGTTGAGGAAAGGCGGGTATGAAGTGAATGATGTAATCGGGGCTGACTGGGAGAGGTTCCTGTCATTTGGAGCAGGACAGCGAGCTTACTGCTCCCGCCACACTGGTGACTGACTTCTGGGACCCGGCCCCTTTTTCCTTGCCCTTGCTAAGGGAATGTTTGGAGCACCCTTCCTAACATCGGCATGGGGGGACACTGTCACGTTGCCTTCTCTTCCTGTAGCATCTGGCATAGTTGGCAGGATCCTGATCTAAGTACCCGTAACTGGAAAAAACAAATCTGGTATAGAAGGGGTGTCTGCCAGAGGCACGGGGAAGCAGAGATTGGGCAAGATAGCTGTTGGAAAGGTGGAGAGGGGATTGAGCACATCCCAAACTGGGCTCCCTTGGCTGCAGTGGAGGTTAGGCTTTAGCTGAAGCTGGTTACTAAGCACTTCAAAAATGAGATGCAGCTTAAGGCTGCCTGCCGTGTTGCAGGGGCTGCTAGGTGGTCCAGTCTTCATGAAATACTGTTTTGAAGTCGGAGAGCTATGTTTTGAGAAACAATTCTTAAACTATCAGTCTGTTTTAGCTGTCCAGCAGGCTGAACTGCAAATAAAAATTATGAAACAGAGGTGATGGAGAGTCTTATTTAGGGAACCTGCACACAGGATGAAAGAATCTCTGCACTTTGGGAGGGCAATGGTACAGCTGCATCCCACCGGCCCTTGTGCGGAGTCACAAGAGATTGCCACTGTAACAAGGGCCACGCTGCAATCCAGGTCCCCCCACTTTCTCCAGCCAAATCTCTCCTTGGTGCGTCTGGTGGACATGGAAATCATCACTCGGTGATGAAGAGTCACTCCTGCTCAAAGCCCCGTAGCAGTAGGGCAGAAGGACTCCCAGGTAAGGAAGCTGGGAGCAGCCCTCCTTGTGGGCCAGCAAGCTACTGTGACTTCCCTCTCTGCTCTGACAGCTCAGAGGGGGAATGGTTTTATATCCCAGTTGGTTAAGGTACAGAAGGCAGCCCGTGAGTGTGAAATGGAGGAACAGACTAAAATTTGGCAAATTCTCTTGGGGAAATTAAATTCTAGCGGGGATCATGAGGAAGGCCAGCAGAATGCAGCTGTGCAGTGAAGTACTGTGCAGGAACCTAGGGCTGCACACAGGAGGCGTCAGGGGCGTCACTGCAGACTTGTCTGGCAATCGCTGGACTCTTGGCTGACCCTGGTCACCATCACCAGACCTGCTCTGCTGACCTTGCTCAGGCATGGGCACGTGCACAACTCCTGTGGTGCTCACATGAAAGCAGCCTGTGTGTATGATGAGAAAGTGCTTTGTGCTAAATCAGGGAAGGGAGGCAAGGCTGGAGCATATAATGAAATGAAAATAATGAAATGTAATCAGCATGAACCATAGGGTCAAAACATTTTAGCATGCAAGGCCACCTTCTATCAGAGTTGAGCAGGTATCAGAAAACAGTAAATGTAACTGCAGCTAACAAAATGTCTGTAGCTATACGTTGTGTTAGAAGACAACAAATCACCCCCAAAATCACAGCTTTATTAATTTAAAAGCAAAACAAGGAAAAAATCTGATCATTTAAAAACATACACATCTTTGTAAATTTTGCAAATAGTGTAATTACTGGCCTGAAAGCCTGGTCACCAATTACAACAGCCAAAACTGATAGTTATACTGTGCCAGAATATGCACACACAATCCAAAACATTTCAAAGACATGCTGAGTATCAAAGTAAGCATCTAATTTAATGAAAAGATAGAATTTGACACAAACAGGTATCGTCAAGTCAAAAATGTTCTTTACATAAGAAAATGAGACATTGTAAGTTAGTAGTTGCATTCACCTGGACATGGAATTTATCAGGAAAATTTACTAAACATTGTTACTACAGAGGAATAAAAACATATCCTTGACACTTACAAATCCTCATTTTCATAAAGCAAAAGTTTTATTGCCTGTATTTATATAAATAGGGTATCATACATTAAGCCCCAGTTTACATTTATAAATGGAGAACATTTTAAAGAGCTCTTCAACAGCAACATGAAGTGTGCAAAAATACTGGAAAGAGAAATAAATATTCTAACAAGAAAAAAAGTAACTGCTCTCCCATGCCTACAAATATCAAGTACCTCTTAGATTTTTAACTTTAAAAAGATCTTTGTCAATTAGGTAAGAATTTTAGATCAGAATAAATGTAGCAGATGTATTACAACATTAATGCTAAATCAGAAAATATAACCCAAAGTCCTGAATGTAATCTTGTACATCTACAGAAAACGTTTCCACATTCTATCTTGTTGCAACTACACTAGAGCACTTAGAACTAGTGGTATATTACAATATATTCTCTTTCAAAACACCGGTTTTCACGGTCCTGGCAATACGGTACCAGTTTATTGCTAGCATTCCATTTAGTATTTCATAGCACGCAAGTGTTAAGTAACTCATATACTGTTTCTACTAGTAAATAAACACACACCAAGTAAACTGATGTTATTATCACATACCTTAAAACAGGTTTTTTCCCCTAATTTGTGTGAATTTTGTTGCCAACAAAATCAAGGACAACAATACCGATTAGCTCCTAGCACAGTATTAGCAAAATATCATTGACTCTCTCTCAAGTTAATAAATAATCTTAATTCCAGCTGGTAATGCATCTAGAACTACTTCTGGTCAATGATCTAAAATTGTGCAGCCTTTTGGGAGCAGACTGGTGTCCACTAGTGACCAGAAGCAGGATTTATATAGGTTGATTTCACACTTCCCAGCATACTTCAGAAGTACAGGGAAATGCTGATTATCCAAAAGTTTTCAAATATTTTTGTAGTCAAAACTCAGCATGTAGTTTAAAACTTAAATATTTACAAGTCTCCAGTCCTTGAGATTTCAGATCGTCACAGTACTATGTTAAAAATTAATCAGTCAAATGAAACCTCCTATAGTTTACCTGCACTCTGCACTGAGACAGACACATGACTTTTCAGGGAACTCTTCTCTAGGATATAGACATCGCTAGGAGACAAAACCCCCAAATTCTTTAGCATTAAAATTCACATCAGCTAGGTATGTAGATAAATTAAATAAGACCTTGAATTGCAAAGATATTACTTTAACAAAGCTTGGGAACAGAAAGAAATGGATTTTTGTTTAGAATAAAAATCTTTAGAATACAATTAACAGTGGCACTTTGAATGAACTTACAAGGAAACGATCATTTGCATACAAGAAAGTGTGATCAAACAGTGAACAGAGGAATCCACAGCATCACTTTGCGATCTTCTGAAGAACGCTTTTCAGGTGTTTATTTTGAAGGCCCACTTTCACAGCATATAAATACTGCTTTGTTTGGAAAACAAATAAAAGGGCCAATCAATCAGCATTACCCTGAAAACTTTATTAAAAGTTCTTTGGATTTTAGCAAATCCAAACAGTCCACAATTCCAGGAGTGCTTTTGAACTAAACTGCTTCAGTCCTCTGAACAAGGACCACATACTATACCCAGAGGCTCATTTCAGGAATACCTGTTTCTACCAAGCACAGTCAGACACACATCATTTTACTAATCTGATAGCAATTTATTTTTTCACAGTAAGTCACAAATGACCTTTGTCTAAAATATATGCTTGGACTATGATGGACATCCATTAGAGAGCCCCACATTTTCAAACAATATTTATGCCTGGACAGTCTCTGCTGGAATGAGATTCCCTGTTGTATCCAGCTGCATACACTTGCAAGAGCAGGCAGAAACCGGGCACTCAGTATGGTCCCTAGATAGCAACAGCAGAAAAAAGAAAAAACATGTAAATTAAAACTAACAAGAATTTCATAATCTATACATTTAAGTATGTGCAGGGACATAGTATCTCAGAAAAACTCAGCATCATAGTTAAGGTTTGCATGTGTTCTAAACCAACAAAACATTATAATGACAGATAGAGCAAAGGAGGCATGTCCTACACAGTGCAGCATACACATCTGAAATAAGAAAGATTTTAACATCAACTTACCTGAACCAGCTAAGCATATGCCCAGCATGTCCACCATGCCTACAGTTGTGACACCAAGTAAACCAGTTGTTGAACTGGGCTAACTTCTTGTCTTTGCTAAGATCCACTTTTTCATCTGACTTGGATCCTCCTGTGCAGAGGCAAACCCACCCCCACAAATATCCTTGTAAATCATTATGCTTCATTTATATTTCAGTCCTAGTAACACCATTAGAATAAATTTGAAATTAGGAACATTATGTGAAGAAGTGGCCTGGTTTTAAACGAGATGTCAGTAAAATTATTAAGAACTGGTGGAATGCCAAAACAAGAATTATATTGCTGAGCTGTTGTTTCACATCTTACGGACATGCTAAACTTGCCTATTCAACAAATTTTACAGACAGAATCTCTTTCAACAGTGATTTATGTTTCAGTGATTGATTTATGTTCCAGTGAATTATGGGCCTGTTTTACGGCATGTGAAATGTTCTGCTTTAGAAAAATCAACAAAATCTAAGTTATGAATTGGAACAATTACAATATAGAAGTCATAACACAGATCAGTGAAAGAATGAGAAGGGATATATAAATAGATGACAACTGCACAGCTGCTCATGGCTCTATAAGAAGGCTGACCTAAAAATATGTACAAAATCAGTTTCATTTAGACCTTGTATAATGCTGAGCCCAAGACATTTAGAACCAAAAGACTCTAGTCATATTTCTTAGCTGTGACAGCATGACCCATACAGTCTTTCATACTTAGTGACAGAAAGTATACTACATTACATTTATTCTCTCTTCCTCTTCCAGCTAAAAATCAATTAATTTACATTCCAAGATTTCTGTAGCATCCCTACAATTCATCTCAACAAAACACACTTCCCATTTCTTGCAGTTTTAAAGCTCACAATACTGACCACCACAATACTTGAACCTTTTCATCTGTCTAACCATGGAATTTCACTGACAATCTCACTGGGAAAACTGTCAGAACCAAGTAACTGTGCATACAGTCTGACATCAAAGAACTGAGACATAGGTTTCATCATAAAATCAGATGGGATGTAAACAAGTTTTCAATTACGGTCTTCCTCCCTCAAAATGATGAGTATGAATATTTACAGTATGAGTACAAATAGAAAGAAAAAGGTGCAACAGAAGATCTTCCAACAGGAGCTGCTAATTAGGCCTCTAACTAGTACTCTAGCTGAATAACTAAAACTCACTGTGTCATACCTGGACAGCTGGAAACTGGTGTTCCCATATTTATCAAGCAAAGTGCACAGCGAGGAAGGGGTTTACGGCAACCAGGACAGCTTGTAACTTTTGACTTAGTTGGTGAACCGCTAACTCCGTACTGGCTAAAACCTCGTCCCTGATGAGGAATAGCTGAACAGCTGTAAGAGATTGATTTTCCACAGAAATTGCAACTCACAAACACCTGAAGAGAAAAAAAGCCAGTTAATTTTTTGGTTTGGTTCCACTTTTGCTACACCTATGAGTGAATTCCTCCAAGCTAGCAAACACTTATTTACCAGATACCCTAGAGAGTGCCCTGGAAAGCCAAGGCTGCTTGTGAAGGAGTTCCTAACATCTTGGCTTATAGATGTGGCACACAGTCCTGAGAAGTAGGCCTTAATGATGCTCACTTACCCTCAAAAGCACATAAAAACATGCACAACTGCTAAAACTTGGAAGGGTATTATTTAAGATAATAAAAAGCTGTATCTCCAGTAATGAAAGAAATTAAGTTTACTCTCCTTAGTGTATAATTAAGTCTGGTCTCTCCCTCCTTATAGTCAGGTCACCCACTCTAGAGTCCCCAACATGAGGATTTTCCTAATAATCTTTATCTGCATACCTTACGCCACAAGTTGTGACTTGATACCAAGGAGCACATATTTTAAACTCTTTAGGGGGTATTTATGTTGATCACATAACGAAGAAGCAGTAAACTCAACTCCCTCCCACTTGGAGCAGTATGGATGCAGCTCTCCTTAAACAGCTGTGCCTGACACATGAATTCAAAAATAGCCTTCCTTAGAAACCCTTGGGCCCTAAGGCTTGTAATACACATACTTAGCAGACATGAGAGAGTGGAAGGTGCTGTGGTAAGACCATGTTGGCTAAAAATGCCACCAGATGTTAAGTAGATAGCATTTGGACAGGGCGTTAGTTTTTAGTTTAGCTTATGTTCAGAACTGATAATGAAAGTTGCTGCTGTTCACTTTTAGTTTAAGGTTCAAGGGCTTCAAAATAGCTTTGAGGTTCACTTCAATTAAAACAGAGCCAATTTGAACTAGTTCTTGGTTCAATACCCCGGGTTCAGCACCACCTTCACCCTGATGCTGAATTCAGCTGGATGATAAATTTCTGATTTTGTTTTTCAACATGGGAGGGGAAAAAAAAAGTTTCCCCAGAAAAAGTGCTGAAAAGTTACAGTTTCTGAAAGACAACCTGTTATTGGAAAGAAAAAGGTTTAAGAAAAGAAAAAAAAATAACACGAATAAAATGGTAGTGAACTGATTTCCTAGATTAGATATGAAGAAATGTAGATTTGTTTACCATATTTCTGTACTCTCTATCAAAACAGTTACCAAGTGCTTTCTAAAAAAATATTTGAAAAAAACAGAGCTACTTTTTTAGGGAGCCTTAGTTGAAACCTTTCTTTTGCACATGAATCCTCATGAAAGCCAAGGTGCAGCCAGCAACTTTTTTCTATAGAAGTACCATGCCACATTCCTTTCTGGACTGGTCATACTTCATACAAGAATTACATTTACCTGAGCTAAAGGTTTTGAGCTGGGATCCAGCTTACTCCTATGGATATCAAATTCTGCACGTTTATGCCAAAATCTCCAAGCATCTAAAAGATTCCTGTAGTTCTCGATCCAGTACTGAACCCTCTCATCCTTAAGTACATCCGATGGAGAACCCTAAAGCAGGCAGGAAAAAATGTCAGACACACACTGAAGATACACAATACATATTATTCACTTTTTCAAAAAGCTTTACAAAGCGTACTACAAGATATGACAAATAATACAGTGTAATTTGTCTAGATGATGATTAATTTTCTGTTAAACTGTAATGCGAGTTTGATAAAAATTTTCTTCAGTCTGCCTCTCTGGTTGAAAATACTTGTGCTGCCACGTCCTTCTAAAAACTTGTGTCTGTCAGATGAAGGACTGTAAAATTCTGTCACATATCACAGTCTGTATCATTGTTATGATTACATACGCAGTTAAACACAGTGCTGGCAATAGCTGCAACTGTGTAAGGGCCAAGACAAGTCCATCATAAAAAAACCCAAACCCAATGCCTACAGAGAAACAAAAAAAATCTCACCTCAGTTCTCTATGAAAATCCTGGAAGCAAAAAAAAATAATGAACCTGTCAGGAAACACACTAGCAATAAGCAGGGCAATGAGTATTCCCAGTTCAGCTAGTGAAAAGGACGATGTTTTCTTTTTGCCTCTTTCCCCTACTATCTCCTCAAGCTATCTCAACCAGGGAGAGTGAAGATACATGTTTATAGTTAACATTGAGTGTTTCAGATGATTCCGCAAAACAGGCATGATATATATCATCCCAATTTATTATAGAAAATACTTTTTAGTTCGCAAGATTCAGTACTATACTGCTAAAGAAACTATGTTTAGTTCTCCTCTATAAAGATTTGAGTGAAACACTAACCTGTAGCATGCAATAGCTTGCTGTCTGGACATCTCCAGTTCTGTCAACGTAACTTTCCATCAAGTCAACTCCATCTTTTGTCAGCCCTGTTAACAGTATTCCCTCCAAATTCCCAGCATCTTTCATTTCATTCGTCAGCTTTTCAATAAACCTGTTCAGCTATTAAAAAAATTTGCTTAACTTTTGCCATCTGTTCATCCCTTCCTAACTCATTTATCTTCGCATATGACAAAACTTTTCACGATTTTAATAGCTTTCTTTAAGAGTGTCTGCTGCTAACAGAATATGCTGCTTGCTGGATGTTACACAGAAAAAGTGATGGCTATATCCACTATATTGCAAGAATTCAAGTTATTTATCAACAAACTTTAAGCCTCGTGATAGGAAGTGCAAAGAGGGAGGTTACGTATTCTTTAAATACTTCAGTGAATTTAAAAGAAAACATTCCTGCTGTAAAACCAAGCCTTAATTTGAGAAAACGTAAATATCTGGAAATAAATACTGAATAAGTACAAATACTCTCCAGTAAAACAGACATACAGGTAATGCAATAGCATTTAACAAACTAGCATGTCATGAATACTAATAAAAAGCCAAACAAACAAGAAAAAAACCTAAAAATCAAGCTGAAGGTACAAACTGAAGACCAGATTACACCATACCTTATATCCTACTGTGATGAGAAAAACCAAATCACTCATGACTCATTGCTTCCACTGTTTATCTCTCCACCTTAGAGTTTCTTCCGCCTCTAAATAAGGCCCAGCTTAACAGTTTGCTTGAATGTGCAACCACAAACTTACCTGAGCATCACTGAGGAACTTGCAAGCAAATGCCACTCTGTCTCGTACAGCTACGTTATTTTCATACTTTGGAGAGAAAAATGGGAAATTACATGCAAGTTTCCAGTTTTTCAATACATTGTTTGTAAATATCAGAACATTCGCACTATTGTGTAACTAATACTATGAAATTGATTATGTACAAAGAAAACATCACATCTGAAGAAAGCTAACACCAAATATCAGATTGTTTATATTCAGATACAAGTATCAGAGCAGACTGCGGCTACTGGAACAATCTACTCAAACGGCAGGAAAGCCTGGTACAACACATCCTACGTGGTTTATGAAACTCTAGAAAAAGAAACTTTGCAAGTCATGTAGAGCTGGGCTTAGTGCTTCTAGCACATATAGCCAAGAGTCTCGTCAAGTCACAGGGGGAAGAAAAGCAAACAAACCTTCATTTACCATATTTACAAAATAACTAGCCTAACCACTCAATTCCTTCCTAAAATCACAACTAAAAGTTAATAAACAAAAAAAACCCCAACCAAAAACTAACTCCAAACACCCAGAACATGGATTTCTCACAAGTATATTGGCACTCAAGATGCAGCAATGCAATAATATTTACTTTCTGCTTTTTAATCCTTTTACTAGATGCGACACTGAAGAAAAAAAATCCTTGACTAGATTAATTCTGGTACTTAGCTGTGCCCGCATTTTTCCCTCCTGATATTCTCAGAATAGAAATTGTGATTGACGCTGCCAAAACAAGGAGATGTGCTTGGCAAAATCTTTTTCATGCAAACTTCAACAGGTCTCACTGAAGTAAAAATTAAAAAAACCAACCACCTTATGATCTGTCAGTTTCCAATTCATCAATAAAAAATAACTATAAAATTATTACCTAACATCCAGAAAACAAGAACATTCTCTCTTGAAGAAAGGAAAAAAGACTCGGGTTTCTCTCCTCTGGGATTCTTACCTTATTTTTTTTTTTTTAATACCCTAAAAGCATCATATTATGACAACTTTGTTTTCAACAGGTTTAGGCCAATTACCCTGTTGCATTACAGGAGTCCTCCCTTAGGCTAAATAATACCTATTGAATCAAGTATTTCTGTTATTCTCTAACCAAGGATCAAGTATGTTACTCCTCCTAAGGCTCAAAGTATCTCATAATTAAAGATTTAGTTTGCTCTTCACATGGCAATTTTATACCAATTTCAGAAGATGTGAAACTATTCTGGTTACTGTTTCAACTCAGTGAAATTATTTTAACAAGTAAACAAGGAAAAATAAAATACAATTCAATGCAAATATAGCTTGATGAAAGTTCTGCAAACTCCCCTGCACTTATTCTGCTTTGTGCATTTCCATTATTAACCTCTCTCCTCCTTTTTCCCCCTGCTTAAATTATTTTGATAATGTATTTCTAGTGGTTTAATAACTCCATGCTAAAAAAAATTCCTCTAAAAAATGTGTGAACTATATTGGATATTTTGGCTGCTTATGCATGTTTTGTTCACTAATGTAACATTCACTAATATGAGATGTCTGTTTTAGCAGAAAAAAATGTTATCTGCCAGCATCAGGAGAAAGTAATACAATCTAATCTGATTAATTCATGGCGTATATAGCACTTCCTCTACATGTGTGTGTATATATATATATGCACCTATTACTTACAGGAATTTTAACGTAACAGAAATTTACTCACCAAAACACCATCATATGAACCAGACTCACTTGTCAGGAAAGCAAACATAGCACACAAGTAGGGATTGTTCAATTGCAGTCTTAGAGTACTGCACATTTCTCTCCAAAGTGAGTTCTTCTCATCTGTGTAGCCTGATAGAGCCATTGCTACTACATTAAGGTTCAGATCACCTGATTTATTAAAAACAATCAGTGAAACAATACTCACGTTAAGGACTTAAAAAAAAATCCAATTAAAACTGTAATTGAAAGCATCAGTTTGAAAAAGGACGTTTTGTCAGGATGCAAGACAAAATGCAGTAGAATTAACACTAGCTAAAATAAATGTGCATACACTAGCATTTATTACTTTCTACTTTAAATGCCTCTCTTCAGGTAAGTTAACAGCTCTAAAAGTCACAAGCCCACATGCATGACAGCCTGAGTTATACTTTAAGCAACATCACACTGGTTCTGGTATTTTGAAGTAGTTTTGAACTGCTATATGTGTTCCTATCGCTATCATAGAAGATTGTCATTACCATAATTCATATCCACAAGAAGTGAAAAGATCGGTTTGTATATATGGCCATCACTTAACAGACCTAGCTGGGGGATGACAATTGCATATAGCAGCTTCAAGTTCACAAGTTTCCTAAAAACATTAAATCTATTTCATCTAAATATTCATTCTGTCAGAAAGTTCAATTTTATTTTTGAATTTGAAGATAGCGTGTCTCCACTCTGAATCTTCCCTATGGAAAGCACACACACACCTCCCCGCACCAAAAAGGTGAAATTAAAGAACCTTAGCAGCTCCCTTCATGTCTTACCTACCCACTTTAGTGGTAAGATAGTTTTTTAAATTTAATAAGAGAACACAGATGCAAATTGGAGTTGTAGGAGGAATACTGGCAAGAAAACAGAACAAAAATGCCTCCATCTCCTGGCGCCAGTATCTTAACTTTTCCCTCTTACATTGCAACTCTTACCAAATATTACTCCAAAACAAATGTTTTCTGCAGACCCTGAATATTACATTTCAGTTATTCCACAGCCATCGCACTGGCAGAAAGCTGCATACAGCCCAACGGAAGCAGATACACACGACATCTAGTCAAGACGCAATTCCATTAAAATAAAAGAACTCCACTAGTTCTGAGTGTAACGCTTTCTGGGGTATGTATCAATAGGAAATTCTAAAATGCACAATCTATTTTAACTACACAGTAAGGCATATGATAGTCTGAGGAGTGAAAGATCAGGATTTGTCAGATTCTCAGGCTCCAATACAACCAGTTCAAGTAACTATTTTATTAACAGGCATCTTTTCCATACTATCTTCCAGATTATCTTCTGTTTACAGAAAAAAATCTAAGGTGATATAATGCCAAAATAAAAGATACTAAACACAATACGCACCTTTTCCCAAGGAAGCCCCTTTATTTAGAATTTGTATTGCTCGCCGTATGTCCAAGTTGAAAAGTGCTACAGCAGCAGCTCGCTCCCAGTCTCCTTCCTGTTCCAATGAATTTAAAAAGGGTTCCACATCTAAGTCTGTTCCCTTCTTTATCCACCCACAGAGCTGCAAAGCCAAGGATCTCTCCTCACTCAGATACTGAATAATATCTGCCTGTCTATCAGATCCACTCCTGCTGTGCCTGAGGTTCTCTGTTGTTCCTAGAAATGGGAAATAAGTTAAATTATGCTTAAATCACAATTTAAATTGCAATCGCAATGCAATGCTTTGATTTCAATCATAAAGCAGAGTACAAAAGCTGAATATCATATTTTAGTACTTTAAATTACCATCACTAAAAACTCCATGGTAAGGAGCAGCATACACAAAAATATTTTGATCTGCTAAAAATCATGCATCTAAACTTGACACATTCCCCACTAAGTCATTTTTCTTTCCTCTACCTCCTAAGATTTTGGAGGTTCTTGTTACAGGAGTTATCAGTATGTTCAATTTGAAAATACTTAATACACAGTCAAGCACCTGCTCTACCAGTTCTCTTCTTAGCAAGCATCAACGTGCTAGAAGCTTTCCCACCACTGAAGAATTATTTTTTGCTCCAAGGAGCATAAACATTAATAAGACACATAATGAATAGACACGGAAAGATTCAAATAATAGATTATACTAATAAAAACTTCACTGAGCATGAGAGGCATAATGTGAGGCACCAGAGGTGATTACCACTTCAGAACAAGACAGCTTATTTAAACGTAGTTATACAAATGCATTAGCAGTGACTACAGTAAAGTCAGCTTCCTAGAACTACACCCTTGTGTGGAACTTTGAAAAATATAATAGTTATGTAGGGAGCAGGAATTTTCAGCACCGTAGTCAAAACCCAAATGTTTGAAATAGTTCAGTTGAAGATTTACCTCTGAGGATACTTTGTTTTTATGAGTACTGACTCTCCAAGAACACTGAAAATTCTGCAAATTACTGTAATATAAACTGTTAACCTACATATATGAAAACACAAACAGAAATACTCTGTTTCTATATTTTTAAATAGCCTCTTTCAACCATTTTTAAAGCTAAACCTATGAGCGCATCATTCTGTAAACATACTACAATAGAACTTATCAAAGGTGGAACATTCTTACCCAAAGATGACTTCACAATTGACTTAATGCCAGCATAAACTAAGGGACCTTTGTTTCCTGTAAGTTTTTGATCCATATCTTCAGTATACTGCTTCATAAGTATTTTCACGTATAGGAAGCTTAATTTTTCCCAAGTGTTTGAAAAACTTTTTTTTTTTAATTTAAAGTCACATCCTATTAACATATGCCAAGTATTTACAGGATGTTGCATTATATTTAAAGATTTTCATGTATTTCATATAACTGGTTTACATATAAAGGTATATTACTTCTTTAGGATATGAACTACAGTAAAATAAAGGATATAATGCAGAGTGTACCAAAGCGATTTCAGCTGAGGATCTTCATTTCCAGCTAGGAGGTGATTTCTCCAAACTTGTTCAGTATCAAGACCATACCTTGACAGAGCTCTGAGCCGCATTTTGGTTGCTATGTCTTTTTCCAAGGAACTAGCCTTTCCTTCTTCTGTGCACTCATATAAATGTCGTCCGCAAGCCCACATTAAGGATGTCACTGGACTCCATGCAAGAGAAATTCTTTCAAAAACTGTGAAGTCAGACATAGTCCTGTTGGGCGTCACTACTACCATTCGATTTTGACTTGTGGGATGCCAGGCAAATGAAGCAATGTAGTTTTCACACGGTTGGACACTTCTTTCAATTATTGTTGGCTCAGTTTCATCTCCAATAGGGGTGGGAGTATGCTGCATGTCATACAGTCTAATGATATTACTATCCCTTGTTAAAGTAGCTAACAGTCCAGTTCTTGTTGGACACCACGCAACTTTTGTTAAGGGTTTTGGTTGCTCTGTCAAGGTCAAAACAGGCTTTTCAAACTTTCTTAAATCCCATATGGCAACTTGACCTTCATAGAAGGAAGCTACACGATCGTGGAAATAGGGATCGACAGTCACTCCTTGGACAGCCTTGGTGTTTACAAATATTTTTTGGCTTGTGTTCCTCAGATCAAAGATAGCCAGATTTCGATGCATTCCAGCTAAAAGCAGCTTCTGGTCCCGTGGAAGCCAACAGAGAGAGAGACAAGCATCGTTCTGTCCTAATTCATACAGTGGCTTTGTTACTACCAGTCCTGCTTCTGGATCTCCTGCTGAAAGTCTTACTTTCTCTGTAGCAACTGCAGTCTCTGGGGCATATTTGCTACTGATATCCCAGATCAATACTGAAAAGTCAGCCCGATGTTTATCTAACCCAGCAGCAAGCCAATTACTATCTAGTGGGTTCCACGCGAGGGTATTGCATTGCCGTGCGTGTTTGGGAACAAACTCTTTGCCTATCAACTCTTTAGATTTTGAGTTGTGATCTTGACCGAGGCTAGTAAGTACCACTCGACCATTGGCCTGTCCAACAGCAAGGAGACATTCAGGATCGTACTTTGGATACCAAGCCACACATTTCATATACGGTGTATCTGAATTTATTGACAATAGCGTAGCTGTAGTTTCTTCTGATAACCTCAAGGACCCCGCCTTGAGTTCTGAACTTACAGCAGAGTCAATGTGATAAAGGCTCAATTCTGAATCACATACAACAAACCTGTCAACGTGGTGCGGGGCCCACAAAATATCAGGTTTGGAGCCACTCATGTTTAGGGTAAGTTTACACACAGTTTAAGCTCTTGTAAGAAGATTCAGGTGATATCCATGCATATGGAAACTGTTGAGAAAATAATTTGTAGGAATGTTATCAAAACCTAAATTCCTTTGTAATCTGAGATCATCTTTAAACAAACAAAAATATGGTTCTGAATGACTTTTAGCACAAGGGTTTAACACGTATACATTTCAGGCCAAAACCTTACGCATTCTCTGCATTACATCACTTTCCCCACAGCACACTTTGTTTTTGCTGGTATATCCCTACTGAGACAGAACCAAGATAGCCACCTATAAACTGACAACAGGATTTGCAGTGTTTACAAACTCCACACCAGTATTAAGGAAGAAGGGATTAACTGAGATGTGATGTGGCATGATATGTGGGTGTGCTGCTGGTAAAGAGCCACTCCCTAAAACATGCAGAAGAAGATTTCTCTGCCTAATTGAAGTGCACTAACTGACAAAAATTAGTCTGTTTTGTCTGAAGTCTGTTCCATAGCCTAGAAAGGCTTGCCCTCTTTGAAGATTTCTACAGAAATACAACTTGCCACTCTTCATCTTATTCTGCTGCTCCTAATCCCATCTTCTGCCCCAACGTTAGCTTGTCTTTGTTCATATTTGGCCTAGCAGCATTCATAAATGTACATTACTGTTAAATTCCATTTACACTTTCAGTAGCTGCATGCCCAGAATCACTACACGCGCCGATATACAAAAAGACCCCACAGAGCCTATAAACCTCTTCTATAATTGGAGAAAGGGACACACTAGATTGGGAAGCACGAAAAGGGAGCGTTATTTACTTCTCCCGGGCCTCCTTTGTGTGTCTGCTGGTTAGCTCCCCCCCCCCCCCCCGCCCCGCCCGGCTCCTACGCGCTCCGGGGAGCGCAGGACGCCCTGGCCGCAACCCGGCCCGCCTCGCCGCTCCCCACCCAGGGGCAGCGCGACGCAGGAGCCGCGGAACGAGGAGGCCGCCGAGGCCCGCCGGGACACGGCGGCGGCGAGAACGGACCGGAGCGCGGACGACCGCTACCCTCCCACCCTTCCCGGGCGCGGCGGCTGCTCACCCACCCCGCGGGGCCCTCCGACAACCACCGTCGCTGCCGGGGGGGGGGGTTGGGAGGCGGCGAGCCACCCCGCCACCAGCCGGCCCCGCCGTCCAAGGAGGAAGAACGGGAGGCGCACGAGGGCTTCCGGTTGCGGGGGCAGCGGGGAAGGAAAAACTGCGGCACTTCCGACACGCGGGGAAAGAAAAGCTGCTGCACTTCCGGCGCGAGGGGCGGCAGGGAAGCTGAACGTCAGCCCACGCAGAGCGCCTTCCGCCGGACGGTGCCGTGCGCTCACTTCCGGCCTCGGGCCGCCCTTCTTTCATTGGCCCGTGCGAGCTCCTCCCCCCCGCCCCCCGTGCCGCGGCGGCTGTTGGGGAGCGGTGACGTCACGCTCGGCCTCCGCGTGGTGGGGTGTGGCGGCTGCCATTGGCTTGGGGCCTCTGAGGCTGGGGTGCCTCCGCCGGCGCTGGCCGCAAAGCACGCATAGACTGGGCGGCGTAAACCCCCGGGTTGGGTTTGGGTGGCTTGATTAAAGTTGGAAAGCTGGGGTTTTTAGTCAAAGGTAGAAGAATTCGTACGGGCGAAGGAGCCCAGGTCGCACCGTGAACCAGCGACAGAGCGGGGGGAAGGGCCACCTGACACCCGCTCTGGCTTTATTTGCGTAAATGCTCTTAGTGCTCTGTGTAACGTTGCTCAGTGTCTCATCATTGAAAGGTTAGTGTTGACAAGCATGCCAGTGACAGGTGGAAAAAGGGCTAACAGCGGCAAGGATAATAACTTTTACACATTAGTGGAAGTAACTAGTAAGCAGGAACAACTGGACGGTATTATTTGCACTGAAAAATGCGACGGGCATGAACTGAGATGACAAAAGCTCAGAAAATCTCACTCGGTTTGGAGCCTGCTGTTGCCTGCTTGCCTTCCGAATGGCTTCCCAGAGCCCTTCCCACGCAGAAGTGGGGTGTGACACACAAGTTTCCTGGTACCAGTAGCTCTCTTAGCTTCACGTTCAGCCCTTTCTGCATTTCGTCCCTCTAGCTTCTCTCTTTCCCAGTTCTTTTCCCTGTTCCAATCCAAGTGTTTCACGACTGGGTGCAGATTACCTTTTTCAAAGGCTTACAGGTTGGCCAGAAATTCGGTGGATAAGAACTACGGCAAGTACATCCCTCTTCCACCTCCTTTCTCCTACCCTAAGCTCTGTACTTTCCGAAGTATACCTTCCTGCTTTAAAACATAAAGGATGCAGATTTTATTTAACCAAAGAAAAACACCTGGTTTTCGTTAGCCTCGTTCTTGGAAATGACTGAATTGCTTTGGCTAAAATTTAGATGGAAGGACATCTGGCACGAATAGTTTCAGTTTATGTCTTTAAAGTTACATAAAGCTATAAACAACAAAACCCAGAGTCTTAAATAGGAAATATTGGGCAACTTTAATAGAAGGGCATGGTGCCCAGCCTGTCAGTAATTATATAGTTGTGTTCTATGCACGCTCTCCACATGTGTTCTTTGTTTCATCTCTGGTTTTGAATGTGCTCTGTGATGGGAATTACAAGTGGATATGGAGTCTAATTCAAGCCCTACAGATGCCAAACAGGAGTCCTCGTTTGACTTTGTAGGCTCAGAAACATGCCTAGGGGAAGAACAATGGAAGCCTTATTACCTAGACATGTAAGATAAGTTCAAAATTACCACGCGTACGTAAGTAAAAAATACTGAAAAATAGGTATTATTGTCATTGCTCAGATTTATCATGTGGATCATAACTACATCCTGTCAGTGGTAATTCTGAGTATTTTTCCTTACATTCTATATATTATATCAAAGACAAAATGGAAATGTTTGTAAATTCCTAGAGAGCAGTCATTAAGCAAAGTATTTCAGTGAAGAGCTCAAAGGAAAGCAAGAAGTTTTGTCAAACAAAATAAAAAGTAGTCTGCAACGTGGTAACGTTCTGAAGGCACAGGAAATTTTATGTTTCCCCTGGGGTTTGTAGCATCTCTTCAGGAATAAGGGAATTATAGAAAAAAAGAAGTTGAAACATCAGTCTAGAGAGGAAGTATTTAATATCTCATATGAGAAAGGTGAAAAATATCCTTACCTTTTAAGAAGCTGTTAGGAGGCCAAGGAAACTATTTTATCAGATAACAGGAAATTATTCAGGGCATGTTTTGAAGGCCACCTGAACATAAAAAAAGCAGCCAAGAAAACTGTACGTAGAATCTCTTGGGGCAGATTATAAAACTTTTTTAGGTAACTTGTAAAAGATAATGATGAAACAAGCATTTGTCATCTGTAAAGTATCAGAAACTATAATGAACTAAGAAGGGCTATAAAGGGCAGCAAAAGACTTGTTTTGTTATGAAGGAGGATGGTTCAGGGTATTTCAGTGCAGGATATCGGCATATTGTTTAAAAGGAAATCTTTTATTAAGTTGATGTTTAAGAATTAATACTGAATGTGTTTTATTTTAAATGTATTTTTAGATTTTTGATAATCCAACCAAATTCTTAGTAATTATTAAGAAGTGTTAATAAATAAAAATACTTTATTTTTGTCTTCCCTTTTTTTGAATGTAGGGAGTGGAAGGTCCATTTGGCCCTAAAGGACCTTGGGGACCTCAGGTAAGTAAAATATAAGGTATAGAAATACTCTTACATAGTTTTCTGAGAGTTCATTGTGTATTTCATAAACAATCTAATTTTGTTGCTAAGTGGTACACATTTGGGGACAAAAAATAGTACATTCTGGTAATGCTAAGAACCTGCTGCACATCTGGCACGGGGCACAGAGCTGTGTTGGTGCAGTCAGCTGTTCAGCTGGGCCCTCTGTATGTGTTGTAATATTTTTTTTCTTTTACTGAGGCCCTGCCGGTTCATTTTCCCTGCTGCTGGAATTTCTGGTGAGCTACTCAAGTAGCCAAAGTGGCAGCTTGCAGAGTGTCCCAGAATGACTGGCAAAGTAACTCTTCCAACAGCTGAAGAGACTGAAACTGATCAAGCAGTCTCAAAAATGCTGTGATTGTTTAATAACTCTGTGCTGAATCAGAGAAAAATCAAAACAAAGAGGCCCCTTGGTAGCAATTGCCCAACACGCTTTTTTTTTTTCTCATTAGCTGTTGTCAGTTGCAGGTCCCTGATGCTTTCTGTCCCGCCAGTTCCTGGAAGGGGTTATAGCAGCTGCTGGGTATTTTAATTTCTACAGTCTTTTTGGAGAGGAGACAGGAATCTGTAGAGAGTTGCTTACTGTGACAGGGATCTCATAAATAATGTCGTATGTTGCTAGCTCTGTATGTCGACAAAGAGAGGACAGAATTTTCCTACTCCAGTGGGACTGCCTGGACATGAGCATCTCTGGAGTAGATGAGACCGTACAGCAAATACAGAGTATCACAGATTCACAGAATGATTGAGGTTGGGAAAGAGAGTAGGGAGTTAAGGAGAATTTACTCGGGTCAGAACATGAACCTTTAGTCCTAAATTCCATTCTGCATAGTTTAAAGCAATAATACTCAGTTTTCCCTATAGTGGACAGTGTCATTTCTACGATACTATGCAAAATCAGTATTTTTAGCAAAACCGAATTTTTGCTCTCTAAGAAAAAACAACATTTGTTATTCTTGCTAATTATAAAAGAAGAATATTAAGGATTTGGGAGATTTAAGATCTGCCATGAAAGGGATTAACAAGAGAAACAAAGGAGTCAGCATTTCCTTGCAGAAATTAAGCTGTTACTGCAATGTTCAATTTGTATACTTTAAAATGTTAGCTGGTCTTCCAGGTGAAGTCACAACTGACTTCTGTTAAACTGATTTTTTAAGGTGGAAGCAGGCCAGATTGAATTACTTTTTTCTTTTAAATATGTACTAGTTATTTGATTATTACTTATAATCTCTTTATTTCAAGCCTTGCATTAATGCTGCATGATGTTACAGCCTACATTCTGTTTATATTTGACAGACTTCTCATACCAAACAAAACAACTACTGAGAAGTAAAAGCAGATGAATATTCTACTAAAACAGAGGAATGATCCAATAATTTATTGTAACAGCAAATAGCGGGAATGAATTACTTACTAATGGGCATATAAGTCATAGAATCATAGAATAGTTTGGGTTGGAAGGGAACTTTAAAGGTCATCTAGTCCAACCCCCAATGAATATATAAAAATGAATAAATGAATATGCCATGCAATAGCAATAAATAACAACAATTTATATTAATGTATTTATAGACAATTACACATTATTAAGTTCCATTATTCCATAAAGAAAAAAATGCCCCATAAAAGAGTGAAGATTTGGAAGCCTTTTTCAGTTTTTGAGTTGTAAGAGACTTTTACATAGGATGTTGGTGATTTTTACATGTCCCTTAGGTATTAACTTAATAGGATAGAATTTGTTATTTAAATGAAAGAGAAAGCTGTTAAAATAGCTGGTAACATTTTCAATTAGTGATCAGCTCAAAACTACAATACAGGAAAACCAGGTATTAAATGAGCAAGCCTGCCTACCCTGACCCATGTACACTTGTTTGTCTTTCCTCTTAAGCAAATTAGGTGATTACTCAGACTTTTAAAACAGGGAGACACCTGAATTGGAGCATGCTGTTTCTGGCATGCCTGGGTTCTTGGTCAGTTCTTTCCAAATCTGTGTGGTTAGGTCTTCAGTTTTGCTTTGAAAAAGCAGAAATTTGCTTTGCTTCTCTTTTTCATTATTGGATTTGTGACTTATAATGCTTCTGTGTAGTGATGTATTTTTGTATGGTTTGTCCTGTTGTCAGACCTGTTGTTTGTTTAACAGAGGAAGGGATGATAAGCATTTTCATGTCACTCACAGAAGATCAGAAATGAGTTTTTTAACAGCATGTTTGAAAAGTCGGGTAAAATAGGTACACATTAATAAGTCTGGTACCCAACCCACACAGTTGCTGAGGACTTGCAATGGGAATAAGGTACACTTATGAGAACATTTTTGTACTTTTGAGTGAAATTTCTGAAACGTGTTAGTTTCTCAGTGAAATTTGGCCTGGTATCACAGAATCACAGAATGTTTGAGGTTGGAAGGCACCTCTGGAGATTATCTAGTCGAACTCCTCTGCACAAGGCAGGGTTAGCTAGAGCAGGTTGCTCAGGATCTTGCCCAGCTGTTTTTTGAGTATCTCCAAGAATGGAGACTCCACATCCTCTCTGGGCAACCTGTTCCAGTATTTGATCACACTCAGAGTAATAAAGTTTTTTTATTTATAAATTACCTGAAAAAAAGAGATTTCCCTGATACTATGTGATTAGGATTTCAGAACCTGCTTTTCTGCAAGCCATGGAGATGTGCACTTTTACCTTTTCTCCTTTATTTGTTATTAACTCTCTTTAAAATTGTCTGAAATAGAAATTATAAGCTGAAGTACTAATTGGACAATTTCAGGTTCTGTCTGAGTAACTTCCTTCTTCAGATACAAAGGCTGATTGTTGGCATGGAAATACTTAAATGTCACATTTTTAATGGTTTCTTTGGCACTGTTAGAGTCAGGATCTTAGTTCCTTATTTTAGCTGCCTCTCATTTCTTCCTTTACTCAGAAAACAAAGGAAACACGTAGTCTTTAGCTTCCTTATTAAATATTTTCCTACTTCTATTTTGAATTACAGTAAATAACTTTTAATGAGTAGTATTACAGTAAAAAACTTTCCAATGTTTTTATAGCTTTGCAAAACTTTTTAAAGAAAACATATGATAAACCATTGTTCTTCCATCCTTCCAATAATCTCCCTGTATTCAGTGCCTTTAGTTTAAAAACGTGGATGGACTGGCTTTTTCCATCATTTGCGTTAATGTGTGTTGGCTGTTTTTTCTTGTCTCTGAACATACTGGAGAATTTGTATTATCCAAGAAACTACATTTCATGTGTTACATATGCACAGGGTTTATTAATTTAAGCCACAAGTGTGGTCTAATGGTACAACAATTAGTTGGCTTATATTTCATTTTAATATTCCTTCCATTTTAAAAGCATTTTTCCTCATAAACCCAGCATTTTTCCCCTTAATAACAGTAATCTTTAAGAACTCAGCAATTGTTTTGATAAATAAAGTAGGCCAAAATATGTGGAAAAATTAAGAGTAATTCAAACAGAGTAGTCTGTCATATATCAAAGGCAAAATTGGCAACCTGTATTTTCATGCTTATGTGTTTCATTTTTTATCATTCCACTTCCTCTGCTACTGTTGAAGTGGGACATTGTGACTTTTTCACATCTGTTTCCACTAATCACCTACTGGTTCCTTTTATAACAAAGATGAACTTCAGTTTGTGTGTTCCTAACATTTTTCCATAGGAAAATATGGGACATGAGTTTAGTTAATACTTGCAATAATCACATCATCTAACTTTGATTTTAAGAGGAAGTTCTTGAGGTACTAGGGAATCAGCAGCTTAAATATCTGACATCTTACTCATTTCTTGAGTCCTAATGATGGTCCAAAGACACTACTAACATATACACAAACTACAGAAGAGGCATTTCCTGCGTCTCTGGCACGAGAGAGATTCAGAGAAATTTAAAAATGAAAAATTGTATTTTGAACCAGTAAATGCTGTTATGCTAATGACAGGTACCAAGCAAGTTTAATGGAAACACAAGAGCTATTCGGTGTTTAAGAATGCAGAAGAATTTCACCTTCTCAGAGACCACTGTGTCACAGTTACTAGATCACATGAACTGTTGGGACATACACATTTTATAATTGATCGTTCTACCGTACTCAGAAATTGTATTTCCTATGTTGATCTCAAAATAAATGCTGCAACAGTATTTGGTTAGTGACGCTGTGAATTTCTCAAAAGTTTCTGAGCCTTTTAAACTCTTGGATCTTTGCGTCTGTTTTCCACACTGTGATTTTCCCCTTCTAGTTTTCCTGTAGCTATCTCTACATTTGCACCTTTGTCCAATAGCAGCATCTTTATTTATAAATAATGCAGAATATTTGTTTAGTTTTGAGGTTGTTCCTAGATTATTATTAATCTCTTCATCACCATTGCATAATAGCTGCTTTTTATATTTCCCTGTTCCTTGTAATTGATATGGCTAAATAAACTTACACATTAAAAAAAATATATCATTAAGTATCTAATTCAACTTGACTTTTGGCAAGTCTCATTTTAATTGTATGTTTTCTGGCCTCTCAGACATTGCTTACACTTCTGATCAGTCCCTTTTATATTCCCTGTAAGATCTGCTTAACTCTAATACCTTATGTAAGAATTGCTTTCATGCAGTTGTATCTCGAACTATTTTCAGCAATTTCTCCTCATGGATGGGGTGTAAATTTACATTTTTTGTAACTGCAGAATGTTCCAAGTTTGGTCTATGTACTACAAGTCTATGAGTTCTTTAAGAATTTTTAATCATGTAGGGACTTTGTAAAGTGGAAGCTCCATTTTGATCTTCTTTTCTTCTTTAAAGATCTCTTGAAATTCGTAAGAGATCAAGGTATACCAAGGTTAGTTAAGGGGTTTTGATATATTAATTGGAAACAGTTTTTTCCCTGCGACTTTGTTATGCTTTTCCATATTTGATTCCTGGAAGGTTGGCTTTTCTTTTCGTTTATGTCCGTCTCTGAGATTTATTGTATTTGTGTCATGTCTGGCCAAGGGGGACTAGCCAAACTAGCCAAGTCCTTTCAGGAATAAGGAAACACACCACCTAAATACTACTGGAGTTTTGCATGTTGCAACGCGATATGAACACTGACTTTTTAAAGACATGGCAATTCCTAGTCAAGTTATGTAAGTCTACTGCTGCTCTTCCCGTTACAGAAAAAGAAAAAAATTGTAGTCTGACATTGCTGTCATTCACATTACTTCTGTTTTGGATTATGATTACTTAAACTTGCAAAAGCTGTTGCTTGATGGAGCCTAGCAGACTGTTTCAGATGTGCTGTTGTCCTCCATGCCATGATGCATACCCAATAGTACTGGTTTATCTGATTTTAGGTAAGAGAAAGTATTAATTACATATGGATTTTGAAGCTGGGATTCAAACTTCTCTCAGTCTATGTAAAATGTGTGTCCTTTTAAAAATATGCCAAATTATACGGATTCAGCAGTGTGATTGCAAAAGTTGTAGGTACGGATTGCAGGACTGTTTCCCCTGGGTTATAGTATTTCTACTGAAAATTCTTTCACTTGTACAGATCATACTTTCATTCTTTGTATATGTTGTGCTTATCACTTAATTTTGCATGATTTCATAATAAAATTCTAATGCAAGTTACTGTATTCAAATACCGTATATTTTCAGGGCGAAAAAGGTTCTGGGGGTCCAGCAGGTCCAGTTGGCCCACCAGGTCTTTCACCTTGGGCATTCATTAGCTGAAGCATTCAAAATAATAAGCCTTTTGAATAAGGAAGGTGGCTGGTTTTAGACGGCAGAGCATCATATGCCACTGCATAGGGTTGGATGAGAGTGAAAGAACCTCTCAACTTCACTTGTTCCATTAGTATCAGTTGTTGTTGCTGTCCTTGTTATTCACTGAGATGCATAGAAATGTGAGCGAGGGGAATTGAAATAAAGACAGCCAGACTTTCACAGACACATTTATTTCCTTTTGAAGGTAATTACTTAATTTTATTAATTGAAAAACTAATCTATGAAAATTTTGAAATTAATCTCCTACCTTATCTTTTTAGGGTATCCAGGGTCCTGAAGGAATACCTGGACCAAAGGGATCCCAAGGTTTGGGTGTTCAAGGTCCAAAGGTGACCTGTGAACAAAATGCATGATTTTAAAATGATAGAGCAAAGGATATATATGACTGAGGACAAGCCTTTTTATACATTTAGAGCTCCTGTTCTTCTAGGGAAACTCATGAAAGAAAAGGTAACTCTTCAGTTTGGATCACTATCAGTAGCTGACTGTTAGAGAGAGAACTCCTCTTGAACTATATCATACATTATGATAAGCAACCTTGGTCACCAGGTGCTTACAAAAATAAATTGAAGTGTGGAGGCTTTACAAAGGGTTATTTAAAGGATTTGAAGATGAAATATGCTGTATTCTAACCAGGTTCCTAATTGCTGAGCCTGACCAAAGCACTTTTTCAGACTGATAATTTTTTGTAGCCACAAAGTGGCTACACAACAGATGATGTGACCGCCACACATAAAAACTTTGGTCATCTTTGCTTTAAGCTGTCAGTGAAGTCAAACATTTTACAAAAATGATTCTAAATTGAAATTTTTGGGCTTCAATTTTTTTTCCTTGGAGAGGTAGAACAAGGTGAGCCTGGTCCAAAAGGGGATTGTGGAATTTCAGGAACCAGACTGCCAGGAAGTAAAGTAAGTCCGTTTTGGAACGGTTACAGTTTTAATCCTTGCTCTGTTTTCTTACAATTGTAAGTAATAATTTACCTTAAAACTAATGCGGAACATTTCTAAGGCCAGTATTACATGTGTTTCTAAGTGACACAACAAGACTGTCATTTGAATTCTCTGACAACCCGGAACTGTACTTACTTCGGCAGATCATACTACCTTGCTGATACATTCATTGATCACTTTCAGCTTTCAGTAACTTTGTAGTGCTCAGAAGATGCATGTGTCAGGTACTGGCGCTCCTAATCTGGGTATCTAAGAGAGAGGAATGTGTGAAATGAGTATTTAGTTTCTCAGGATCAGATCAGGAACTAAGGAGTAAAACCAGTTCTTCCAGGAGATATCCTCCCTCCTTGAAGCATGGTATCTTAGTCTTTTAATATCTTAGTCTTTAGCTTCCACCTTCTGTTACAAGAGGACAAATGTTTTGCCCAGACAGTAGCCTCATTTACGAGCTGTGTCCTGATTAAATGCTGAATGAGTCATCCAGTATGAAATACTATCAGTATGCATTATCATGTAGATACACCAGAGGGCAGGATTTGGATAGCATAAATATCTTTATAGCTTACATAAATTGAATTCAGCAACTAAATGATCCTTTTGATACATTTATTGCAATCTGATTTTAAAAAGGCATATAATCATGGCTTTACTTACATAGTGTATGAATAACAATGGCACTGAATTAAAATATGTCTAGTATTTGGAACACTGGTTTTTAAAAACTGTTTAAAATATTTACTTCAAATTGCATCTATTAGCTATGTCTCCTAGCCAGAAAAAAATCTACCATTCTTTATAGTTACTATTGTCATTCTTATTGAGTGAAGAGCATACTGGGGGAAAAAAAAAGTAAATTTAGGGCAGTCAGTTTTGGTTAATATCATCGACCAAACTGATCCACAGTGTAAGTCCTTTGACATACTACATTCATGTACTATACAATAGTCACCTTCTTTCATACTTTTGTAGATCTGCATCACATTTGCATTCAGTTGTGGCTTTCCAAGCTACAGAATCGTAATTTACTTTGTCTTCATACAGAAGCTGTCTCTCACCTTTGTCAGCTCTCTCTCTTTCGTTTTATTTCTTCTTTACCATTTTTGAGTTGCAGTAACGAGAATAGCAGGAAGTATTCAAGGAGGATAGGTGGTGTACCAGGAAACAAAGCTGATACATGGTTTTTTCCAATAGAAGAGGTGACTTAGCATGAATGCAGGAACTAAAGGCTAAATGAGTGCATTTAGACAGATTCAGTAGTCCTGGGAGCTACATGTACTGAGCATCTGGTTCAGAGCATGTGGTTCAGAGCAGCCATTGAAACACTGCTGTACTAAACAGCTTAGCAAGAAGTATTAGTAGTGTTAAAAACAATGCTTTAAATCTGGAGGCATTACTTCCATCAGATTTGATTTCTAAGTGAGTATAAAGCTATGAAACTATATACTGGCAAGACTAGTGAAAAAATAAAGCTCTGAATTGTACATCTACAATTCTGTAACAGAACTGTCAAGATCCTTATACTTACTTCCAAAGCACAGTAAATAGTGATGAGCAGCTTAGGCTGTTTCCAGAGACCAATTACACACAACATGTAACAGATCTACAGATTTTCTAGCCAGAGAAATACAACCAAACTTGACCCCATTGCTGTCTGAATACTGGATGTTTGTGAGAACTACCAGGTTATATGTGTATTTGACCAGTCGAATTGTTATGTCTAAAAATCATACATGTTAACATTTTCTGATCTCTGCCAGATGAGAGTCATGTTTGCAGGTCCAAAAAAAGTGAGAAATCTTTGAACACAGCTGGAAATCCATTCACTCAATTCTGTTTTGGCACATAGTGCAGATAAGCCTTGATGACTGCTGGAGAAAGCGTTCTTCTATAGCTGACAATCTGTTCCTGGATGGGTAGGCTGTTTACAAGTCTTGATCTAAGCATGCATAAGGGTAAGAATAAGTATGTAAACAGTATGAGTGATCCATGTGACTGATTTGTTGCTAATGAAATGCTTAATCATCACTGTTGTGTCTGATGCAACAGATGCTGGATGCTGCCAGTAATTATCATTTATATGTAGCATTAACAGATATTTAGTGTAAAAGATTGTGTTCCATTGAAACTCGTTAGTCTCAGTTTGTATAATGAAGGCAACATTTATTTAATGAAGACAGTTAACCTCAATGGAGGTGATACATGCTCATCCGTCATCTGACTGGAGATGATGTAGAGGTTTCTAGGCAGGAGGCCTCTCAGGAGCAGGCTGCAGCTGCTGGGACAGCTAATCCTTCCTCGGTTGCACTGGGGAAAGAGTGTGAGCAGTGGTGGCATGTAGGATTTTTTTCTGGTAGTGGCATGTTCCTCCAGTACATTTCATGTTAACAGAGCATGCACAGACTGACAATTCTGTGTAGGAATGGTACTATGTACAATCATATGGCAGATGTATAGCTCTCCCATGCAACCTGTCGTGGTTTAACCCCAGCTGGCAACTAAGCACCACACTGCCACTCGCTCACTCCCCCTGCCAGCAGGATGGGGAAGAGAATTGGAAGGGTAAAAGTGAGAAAACTCGTGGGCTGAGATAAGAACAGTTTAATAATTGAAATAAAATAAAAGAATATTAATAATAATAATAAAAAATGTAATGAAAAGTAAAATAACAAAGAGGGAGAAATAAAACCCAAGAAAGACAAGTGATGCAAATGAAGACAATTGCTCCCCACCAACCGACCGATGCCCAGCCATTCCCCAAGCAGCAGACTCCCCGGCCAACCTTCCCCCTAGTTTTATTGCTGAGCATGACGTCATATGGTATGGAATATCCCTTTGGTCAGTTGGGATCAGCTGTCCTGGCTGTGTCTCCTCCCAACTTTTTGTGCACCCTCAGCCTACTCACTGGTGGGCTGGTATAAGGACCAGAGAAGGCCTTGACTCTGTGTAAGCACTGCTCAGCAATAACTAAAACATCCCTGTATTATCAACCCTGTTTTCAGCACAAATCCCAAACATAGCCCCATACTAGCTCCAATGACGAAAATTAACTCTAGCCCAGCCAAAACCAGCACACAACCAGATTAGAATTATCTCCATCTTTGCTAAGAGCTAAGACCTAACCGAGTTACTGAGTATGTGTTGTCTCACCCTTTAAATGAGTTAAAGTTACATAATGCTGTCATACTCGTGGCTCACAGTACACATGAATAGATTATGGGTGTTTGCAAAGGTGTGATTTTTAGCTGAATGTCTTTTAAAAAAGGGATCTACCCTTGGAGAAGCAGAAAGTGGGTACTTAAGGCAGTGTTAGGTCTAGCAATAGAGGAGACTTTGCTCCCAGGCTAGATGAAGGGTGCTTTTACTAACCTGAATGAAGGCAGAGACTTTTTTATGCTCACTGGTCAGTGGTGCCCTGTTCTTTTTCCCCCTGTTTTTTCCCCTTCACCAAAATTTTAATGAAATCAGCAGGAAATGTACTCTGCTTACTTAAAAGCTCAATGTACTCTGCTTACTTAAAAGCTCCTAGTTAGCATATTCCATTGCTGTTATTTAAACACCAAATGAAAAGCAAAGCAGGCATGGTTTCTGTACAGTTTTCTGCAAGGGAACTGAAAAGAGACAGGAAAGTGTGATTATCTACACCATTTTATAATGGCAATGGTTTGTGAAACACCACTTGCTTCAGTGTCTGTGGCCAGGGACATCAAACACTGCAATAACTGTCCGATTTAGGAGAAACCCTATCCTATAAGACATTCAAATACATCGCTGTTAGGGTCTGCACCTGTACCAAAAATAAAAAATGAGGATTTGATTAGTGAAGTTTAAGTAATTCATTCTTTTTCCTTGTAGTTTTTCATATGGCAGAATTTGAAGGTAATCTGAATTTTAGAGTGTTACTCTCCTCACTAGACTGCCTCTTTCCCTCCCTGCTCATAACTGTTTTAACTTCCTTCAAGAAGAATGTAACATTTTGTATGCAGATTTATGAAATGTGCCTTCCAGTACAGCAAGTTGTTTGATAAACAATGAAACTAACACTGGTTTTCTTTGGGTCCTACATCCCCTACACTCCCAGCCGTACAACAGTAACCTCGGATTTCCTAGTATTTCTGTTTATTGCAGTGCACCCAGATACTCCTCCAGTGCTTGGAGTCCTCTTTTGCAATACTTCTGCTCCCTTCCCACATTACTTAAGTTTCTTGTCTTCATTCCCCTTCCCTGTCCTCACTGCTCCCACCACCCTTACCAGCCACCCACGTCTTTTCCCTCTGTTCTGGTAAGAGTTAGCAAATGATGTGTCTGGTTTGCAGGCTTGGGCTCTGGTTGCCAAGTTCATGAGTTCATCTGGACTGAGCAGCTGGTGGAGGAAACTCAGGTAAGGGCTGACCTCTCTATGCTCTGTGTGTGTATGTCAGGGGGTGGGGGTGGTAGATGCCACCAAGTGCTGGATTCACTACACAGCTCCTGTTTCTTATTAAAGGTGCACAAACTTATTATCTCTGTTTTAAATCTGGTAGAAAGTAGCCAAAGAACTCAAAGGCTGACTGCGTGAAATTCACTTAGGTTAGAAAAGAGGGTCTCAGGATTCTGCAGGAAGGAAAAAAAGGTTTCCCCACCTTGTTTAGTCTGCTGTAGGGAAAATATCCCCCATTAATTTTAACAGACTTGGTTTTATATGGGTGTAGTAGATAGACTGCTGCAGGCATAGTTCAGTGGATTTATAATCACAGAAGGCCAGTGTTTGCTACTTGTGTACTTATAGAAGCCCTTCTTGTTGCCTTAGGCTTAGGGAATCACTAAATGGCTTTAATATTTTCCATTTTGCATTTTTAATTTAGCATATGAAACAACATTAATGTTAATCTTTTGATTTATAGTTATTCTTTTTTCTTTCTGTTTCTCTATTTTCCCCTGTCCTGGTTTCGGCTGGGACAGAGTTAATTTTCTTCTTAGTAGCTGGTACAGTGCTGTGTTTTGGATTTAGTGTGAGAATGATGTTGATAACACGCTGAGGTTTTAGTTGTTGCTAAGTAGCGCTTATCTTCAGCCAAGGACTTTTCAGTTTCCCATGCTCTGCCAGCAAGCAGGTGTGCAAGAAGCTGGGAGGGAGCAGAGCCGGGGCAGCTGACCTGAACTAGCCAAAGGGATATTCCATACCATGGAACGTCATGCCCAGTATATAAACAGGGGGGAGTTGGCCGGGAGGGGCGGATCACAGCTCTGGCATCGGTCAGCGGGTGGTGAGCAATTGCATTGTGCATCACTGGTGGTTCTTTTTTTTTGGTGTGTGTTTGTTTGTTTGTTTTTTCCCATCCTCCCCCCTCCTTTTTTGTTATATTCCTTTTTATTACTATTATTATTATATTATATTTCATTATTACTATTGTTAGTATTATATTTTACTTTAGTTATTAAACTGTTCTTATCTCAACCCACGAGTGCTGCTGCTTATCACCCATAAGGTGAGGTGGATTAAGGTTTTCGCTTTGCTTTACTATGTAACACTGGTTTATGGTACGATAAAATTATCAGTTGTGGGACTAGTCCGGTATTTGTACTCAGCATTGCCGTTATCTCCGTAATTCGGGAGCTATCTAGCGGAAACTGTTAATAATTACACCCTTTACCTTTTCTCCTCGGAGAGCCAATCTATGGGGGAGACACCTTCCTTCACCTTCCCCTCCTCCTCCAGGCTAATTACAGTAGTGGTTGAGAATTTTGAAAATTTTGAATATCTTTGGAATGTTGAAACTAACATGGTTCTATTGCTAGGAACTAGCTTGTTCCTGAATGGGGTTCAGGCGTTGTTTAGGGTTAAACAGCTATTTAGGAGATCTGCCCCAAAGAGATCTGCCCCAAAGCTGCAGAGTTATGAGTGGCAGGGTGTGTGGGGTAGCATGAGTAAATGCCTAGGACAGTGGGGAACTCCAGTGTTTTGGAACTTCACCCTTGAACAAGTGCAGAATTCTGAAAAACTAGTAGAACATTTGGAAAAAGTATGCTGTCACCCCGACAATTCCAGGGAGACGCAAATCACTGCAATGTGCTGGGGCCTGGCTCATGCCTACCGAGCTCTGTTTAACATTATTCAAGGGGATTTGATTTTAGGTGAGAACAGTCAATAGATTAAATTGTATGCTATATAATCCTGCCACTGTATGTCATCATTATTATAACTGTTATGTGCTATATTAATGGTATTACAGTAAGAATTACTTAGATTAATGAAGAATGAACTTTGACAAAACTGAGTGAAGTGCAGTAGTGATGGAACCAGGACTGACTTCAGCATGCAACAATCCGACACCACACACCATCCTCCTGCTGCGCCCAATGTCACCTGCCTGCCACATCACACCGAAGCCCAATCCTGTTCTGCCGACTGAGCGGACTTTGCATCATCCCTCCTGCCCAGACAGACTGTTACGATAGATGGAGCTCAAAGTCATGGACTGAATGAACTCAACACACATTTGATAGAGATGGCCCATAGACCGCGGGAATGATATCTATATGTATATATTAAATGACAGGAAAGGTGATGGTGATTAATTGGAAATGTATTGGAAAGTGTGGGATCTGGGCATAACGTAAATGGTATAGAATAAGGGGTGGATATTGTCCTGGTTTCGGCTGGGACAGAGTTAACTCTCTTCTTAGTAGCTGGTACAGTGCTGTGTTTTGGGTTTAGTGTGAGAATGATGTTGATAACACGCTGAGGTTTTAGTTGTTGCTAAGTAGCGCTTATCCTAAGTCAAGGACTTTTCAGTTTCCCATGCTCTGCCAGCAAGCAGGTGTGCAAGAAGCTGGGAGGGAGCAGAGCCGGGGCAGCTGACCCGAACTAGCCAAAGGGGTATTCCATACCATGGAACATCATGCCCAGTATATAAACAGGGGGCAGTTGGCCGGGCGGCGCGGATCGTGGCTCGGGAACTAACTGGGCATCGGTCAGCGGGTGGTGAGCAATTGCATTGTGCATCACTGGTGGTTCTTTTTTTTTGGTGTGTGTTTGTTTGTTTGTTTTTTCCCATCCTCCCCCCTCCTTTTTTGTTATATTCCTTTTTATTACTATTATTATTATATTATATTTCATTATTACTATTGTTAGTATTATATTTTACCTTAGTTATTAAACTGTTCTTATCTCAACCCACGAGTTTTACTTTTTTTTTCCCCCCCCCCTCTTTCCTCCTCCTCACCCCACTGGGAGAGGGAAGGGGGAAGTGGCTGCGTGGTGCTGAGTTGCTGGCTGGGGTTAAACCACGACATCCCCATAATAAAATCTGGATCATAGCAAATCATCAGCCTTGTTAATGAAATGTCTTGATCAGGAGACTGGGAATTCTCTGGGAGCGAGTATTTGCACTCTACCATGTTGTGCTCTTAACAGTTTTCCAAAGGGCATGCTGTGAAAGAGCTATGCTTGACGCAGAATAAACAGATGTGCTTTAGCTTTTTTTTTGAAAGTTGAATGCCTTCAAGAAAGACATATCAATGGCAATTGATAAGCATGATACTCACTCTATTTCTACTAAATCACCTGATTAAATCTGCAATATCAAAATCAAAGTTTAGAAATTCTATATTCTCTGCCTTTTCCTTTTCATCTTTCAGATGCACTCTTCCGACAAAGCTAAAAAAGCAGAAATTGCTTACAGAGAACGCAAAGCCTCAACTTTCATATTTTTTTGGTAAGACAACAATTCCTAAGCTTTGCCCACTACTTGCCGGGCTGAAAGTGTCTTCTGGGTAATGAGAGGTATTCATTTCACTGTGAAACTTCCATCAGGTGCTGGAACAAAAAGAGCACACGCAGTCTTTGGATTTATAAACACAAAAAAGCAATGAATAGACAACATTACTGTCCTATAGAATTAGATACTGAATCTGTTTTTGGTGTATACATTTTAAAGTAGTGTCCCAGATGTAAGCTACCAAAGTGATCTCAAGTCTAGAAAATCTGTCTTGAGAAAAGTTAAAGGGTGCAACTTACATGGCATTGAGGCAGATTTTTTTTTAAGCTATTCAGTACAGTTGGATCATTAATAAACAACTGTTTATACATTTTCAATCCTACTTTTTTGATGAAAGATTGGACTTCTGCCAAAAAATCTGCTTCAGTCAAAACCATCTTTTTACGACGTGTTTTTGAAATGCCCAAATTATTTGTAAATTTTTTAATCTATAACTGAACCATTTCAATGCTTAATCAGATGGCAGTCCAGGGACCCGATTCATCCCAGTGATGAAGCCCGAGTCCTCCCTTCTGCAGCACTATGTGAAGGAGCTCTCCGTTCTGTCCTGCCACAAAGGCGCAGAGGGATGTCTTGCCTGGTAGGCGGTGCCTGTCCAGAGGCTGGGCACTGACCTTCTGCTGGGTATCTGCACAAAACTCCCTCAAGGCATGTTGTGATCCCTTGAGACTTACCATACTTTCTCTCACCCCGATTTTTTACTTAACACTGCGACAATTCAATTTTACTCTGAAGCCTGCCGTTAGATAGAACAAATATAATTTGCATGCAGCATGCTGAGAGCTACCTAAACGACAGCCTCCTTTTAGATATCCTATCTGCGTCTGACCCCTCAGAGGATTTAAAGAGCAGAAAGAATTTCTGAGGAAAACAGCTCAGGAAAACTTTTTTTTTTTGAAGTTGTCTTTTATTATTGTAATTGCTAATGCAATTACCACCTTTGAGACATGCTCATGGTCCTGGCAGACTCACTAACCATCGGGTCAGAATTCAGTTCTAGCCTCCAAATGATGATGTACTAATCTCACATTACTGATCTAGCCAGTGCTGCAACATTAACATGGACAACCTGAAGAGATGGGTAAAGATGCAGATTGTCTAGAAGTGAGTTTTTTAATATAAAAGTTCAGTTATTTAAAATGGGAAAACACTTGTGCTCCCAGACTGACACTGTCCCTTTAATAAAATGGCTTGGTCTCCCACTCAGCCCTGGCTAAGTGCCTGACTATCTTCATTTAAACTTTGGCCAACTAAACAGCAGTAATGGACCATAAAGGATCTAGATGCAAGGTAGAGCCATTTACAAGTGGGTAGGCTATTTATTTACAGATTGCTTTATTTTTGTAAACAAGGCATGTTTTCCAGGATGACCTACTGGGCATATTTTCTACACTGACAGCTTATCCAATCCACAGTTTGCTTTTTTAATGCCTTCAGAGGTAAGAGACTTAGTTATTTCCTTTCTGTTTTTAGCGGACTGCACTTATGGTTTCTGTATATGTAACTGCTTGATGGACTTGAGGATTTGGGAAGGATATTTCAATTTAATATATTGTCTTTGTTATTAATGATATTTAAAATGAATTATTGTAAATTACAGGCATTTTTTGTAAACAATTTTAATGGAGTTTTCTTTAGAAATATGTTGAATTGCTGACTTAAATGTTGCAATGTTCACTTTATTAGTGTATATTGTCATTATAATAGAATATTGTCTTTATGGAAAATATTGCACACATTCTGTTACAGCCATGTAACATTAATAATACATTAATGTATTGAATTTCATTACTAAGCCATTGTTTCTTGGAAGAATAAGTTGTTCATACTGATGCTCCAGACCTAGGTAATGTATCTGCATCCCAAAACACCCAGATCTTTTTTTATTCCTAACAATTAGGGATTTCTAGAAACAAACTATATTCTATGTTTTCTATAATATTTCTGCTAATTTAATATAATTAGTTTAATAGCAAAGGATGTTAATAGCAATATGCATTAGTAACAGTTTCTTTTACCTTTCTTTGTTAGATGTTCAAATGAAGGCTAAAGATAGCACTGGCTTTTTTTAAGAAAGAAAAGGGAGCACTGTGTTTGTTCTACCTGTATTTCTTCTCTAATAAAACAGGTTCTAATATACATGTGAGCTACAGTTGGGATTGTACTGGCTGCTATGCTTAAATCACCTACTCGGGGACTTTTTATAATTGTTTTTTATATGGTGTCTCTAGAATTGTGCTTCCCACAAATGTGTGTTCTGTATGTAAAGTATCTGTATTTATTTATTTGCATCTATTAATGAAGTATTCATAGGTGGTTTTTTTACTTTTAACAGGAAGGAAAAGTCATCTAATTTGGGATCAAAGTCACTATGTGGAAAAAACATTTTTTCTTTTGCTTTTTACTTCTGGCTGTGACAACAAACCAGATAGTATATGGGCAAAACAGAAAGAAAGGAAAGAATTCTTATTCTCTCGTGCAAAAAGATGAAGGTAAAACGATTTTCTTAAAACTTCTGATTGACCATGTTGTATGTCTCCGCATATTTCAGGATAATTAGCTAGTAATTGACAACTTATGTATGCATTTGTAAAATGTGATTTGTTTTGATTATCAGGCCTGGAAAATACTGTGGTGACATTTACTTGGTCACGGACTCCAGTTTGATCTATGATTTTCATTGACACGCGTATCTCTCTTAAGATAAATGATAAGGAGCCTAATTCTTAGTTTGAAATTGCATGTGCAAAATTTTGTATACAAAATCAACTACAATGCTAAAACAATCCCATCAAGACCCTAATTTGAAAGTTTTTGTCTGTAGACTGTATTGAATAATACTGGTATGAATTAAAGTAACTTAAATTTAGTTACTTGACTTCAGTAGAATTTCTTGGCATTTACAGTGAAATTTATCCTTAGAATTTTTTCTGGGAAGACAGAGGAATCCTTGGGGAAATGATTTGAGCATTGGGATTGTTGCAGAGAATTATCTGAAATCTGTTGTGCAGGTGTGCCCGTCACTCATAGATTTAACTTTCTTGTTCCATTACAGGTGATATGTGTCTCATTGATATTGTCTTTATCTTGGACAGTTCAGAAAGTGCCAAAAATCAGTTGTTTGGTTTACAGAAGGATTTTGTTCAAAACTTAACTGACAGCATTTTGCGGATGAAGCCAGTTAAGTTTCAGAAGTATAATGTCAAATTAGCAAGTATGCAGTTCAGCAGCACAGTCAGCATTGATCATCCCTTTACAGCCTGGAAAAATGTGCAGAATTTTAAAGAGAAAATCAAGTCTCTGGGCTTTATTGGCCACGGCACCTACTCCTATTATGCAATTTCCAATGCCACTCAGCTGTTTAAAACTGAAGGTCGTAAGAGAAGTGTGAAAGTGGCTTTTTTGATGACTGATGGTGTGGATCATCCAAACAGCCCTGATGTCCAGGGTATAGTCACAGCAGCTAGGAGTCTTGGAATACATTTTTTTACCATTGGCCTTTCTAAGCAAACAGTCCAAGAAGAAAAATTGCGGGTGATATCTGGTGATTCATCCTCTAAACATGTCTTATGCCTGGATGATGAGAACCTGATAGTTGAAGTAGCATTGGAACTGGTAAGTAATGCTGATGTTAGTCTTGTCACGCATCTATCCATGGCAGATTTCATTTAACTTTGATAGGTACTTCCTGAAGGCAGTGCAGAGGTTTTTGTGGTGCATGTCTCTGCTACATCAGGAATCAGGACGGAAGGAGCTTCTTCCTCCCAGCTGCTCTCCAAGGAATTGTGTGCTTGGACAATAATAGCTCAGCTGTGCTGATCACTGATGGAGGGACAGGGTATTTCCCAGCACACAGAGTGTGTCTCTGAGCGTATGATAATACTTCAGAAGGTAACTTGTTCTCATGCATAAGGCTGATAAAATCACTGAGTCCTTCCCCTATATATTATGTTAGTAGGACCTTCCACAGCAAGGCCTTTCATTAGGAAGTCTTCATATTCCCCATGTTAGCATTGTTCCTTGATATTGTCTGTTTAGCTGTCCCATTACATCTCATTTGTTTTCTGATCATTATGGGTCACATGAAGTAACCCCCCATTCCTACCGGAGAACCCTTTTTCATATGAGTAGTTCCACAGACTGGTTCTTACCACTGTGAGGAAGGGATGAGGGATGAAGGTATTCATATTCTTTACCATTCACCTTGGAAATTCTGTAAACTAGAGAGGAAAAATGATTAAATCAATACTCTGTTAAATTAAATCTATATGAAAGTAATATTTTTCTTTTCTTTTCAGGAAGCCTTGCTTCAGAACCAGGTAGGTTTTTAGAGTTTTGTGTGTTTTGATTACTCCTATTCATACTAGATCTCCTGATGTCTGCTTCTTCTATAATACAACAATACTCCAGGATTAATCAGCCTTCCTTCCCTGAGTAAAGTTTCTGACCATGGTTGCTTTTATTTTAGCTTTCATCCATTTCTTCTGTCCATTCTCCTGAGAAATCTACCACTTCTGTTCATTAGTGATTAGTATCAACAGTAAGACATAAAGAACTCTTCCTACCAGGGTGCGATAGGACTAGTACAACACATGCAAGTTCATTAGTTGTCTCATTAGAAAACAATAGCAATGTCAAAATGGTCCAAAAATTATGTAAGGTTTCACGGTACTATATACTACGTATAAGCTACTTTAAATGTTTGATGCTATCTTAAACGTTTGTAGTTACAGTAGTAACAGATTTACTTGATTTTGTTAAATCAAGCAACTGATTTTGATTGGGCTATACAGAAGTGTAATGTTGATTATATAAGAAATATATATATTAGAAGATCATTTATTTCCTGTTATTCCACTTTTATGTTCTCTAGTCTGTGGCTAGGCAAAACCAAGAGGTTTTGCTTTAAAAATTTGAAATAATACATTTGGAAAATGTTCTCCTTAATGTTTCTATTAACCTTGTAGTGTATGCGGAAGAGCTGTGAGTGTGAAAAGGGAGTAAAAGGAGACAAAGGTGATTCTGTAAGTATGCATTCATTTGAAAAGCCTCCAGAATTTGAATTTTAATCATTGAGATCAATGTTGCACAGTATTTTAATTGGTTACTATGTCTGTAAAAAGCAAGACATTAGCTATGCATGTACTGCAAAAAGAAGTGATGTATCATAGCATATCACTGTGAAAGGCCACTGTTATAAGAGCTCAGAAAAAAATCCATCCATAAACACGTACTGTCTTGGAAATATATTTGTATTATTGGGTAATAAAACACTGTAGATAAATAGGTACATGATTTTGAAGCCCAAATCAAAAAGTTATTCCTGAATCTTGCAATGGGGAAGGAAAGGTCCGTTAAACAAAGGTTTACTGCCACCAGCAGCTTCTATTTGTGTAAGGGATAAAGGTTCAAAAGATTGAGGGTGATGGCATATATGAAGAAAGGTCTAAAACTCTGCCTTCAACACTCTCTTTTCTCTTGTGACACTTCAACACATAACTCTTTCTTGGCTCTGGTAAAGAAGAGAGAAGTGGGAGTTCAGACAGTGTGTGACCTCTCTGATCCCTTTTGTATCTTTAATAGCTCCCCCCGAGACAACCAAGGTACATACAGAGGTTTTTGCCTTTCTCCCTAGATGCTAAGAACTGGTCAATCATATATGTAGCAGGTTATGACAGCAGGGCCTATCATCCAGTCCCTTGGCTCTGGATAATGTGCATCTGGAACTAAAACCTCTGTTTCCAATTTAAAATTTAAGATCAAAGAATTTTAAGTTATTTTATCCAAAATGATTAGGTGTAACCTATTATATATGTATTTTTTATATATACACGTATACACCAAGCTTTCTAGTCCCCACCTTCATGATCGTCCAAACAGGAATAACGGTGTAGTAATTTTTTATTTTGGGGCTGCTGAATATTGACACTAAGCTGTTCTGTGCACAGGTTTTTTTTAACCAGAGATCAGATAGTGGTGGGTAATTCTGAAAAATGGGGAGGAGGAACTGTGTATGTTTTCTGTGACACCTTCCTAGTTAGATTTTCAAATGCTCTGTAGAAAATGTATTTATCATTGAATATTGATTTTAAAAAATCACAGATACCTTATAATAGCAGATTTTTTTTAGCTAAGTGAAAGTAGTGCCATACCTGAATCAGTGTGGGTTTCTACCTAAGCTTATTCCAGAATGATTTTGGCCTGCCCCCAAGATATAGTCTTAGAGAAACTGGAGAATTTTAGCCTCACAATGGTTACAACATTTTCCTGCTTTGTTTCAGGGCAGTGCTGGTAACAGAGGGGAAAAAGGTGAGCCAGGACCGAAAGGAAACAAGGTAAAGTGAATTTAAAAAAATAAAGCAAATTTCTATCTAGTTTTATTCAAACCATAGAAATTAATGTAGCAAAGGAAAAGTATGTTAAAATATGATTTAAAAGATTGACTTTTGCTATGAGAGTTTTGTAGTTAGCTGCTTCAGAAGTGAGAGAGAAAAATTTGAAACTAAACTGCTACCAAGTTAACACTGCCTATCATTCCAGTTTTTCTCTGAGAGCAGAAGTCTCTGAATCTAGCTGAAGGCTTTCTAAGCTCCACAGAGCTTTCTAACAGTACACAAATCTGTTGAGCAGAGCAGCTTTCTCTGATGACTAAGATTTCAGTCATCTAATAACAGTAGTTGAGTTTTCTGTGTTAATGTTCAGGAATTGTGTGTCCTTGATTGTGGGAGGAAGAAGTGTGGATGTTCGTGAATAGGAAAAGCAACTTCTGCTCTTTAAACAGTGTTCTTGGTTTTAGTGTAATAGTGATAAATAAAAGAGCAATACATATTTCAGTTGTATTCCTTTACTTCCAACAGGGCGATGCTCAAAAAGGAGATCATGGAGAAAAAGGTGAAGAGGTATGTGACTACTACAATGCTAACGCATATTTGGTCTTTTCAGATTATCTTCCAGACCCTGATTCACAGTTTAGTTCCACTGAACTGAAAATGTGTTTTCCATTTTTCACACATGTACTTTATTCAATTATTTAGAGCACCTAAACTAAGTTCTGGTTTAGAGAAGCATCTATACTGAGAGAAACAGTCTAACCATATGCTTACGTATAGAGATGGGATGCTACTGACAAAAGGAACTTTTGAAGCTATGTGATTTTGTATTGACTTGCATTAGACTTATCCCAAAGATAGAATTGAAAATGTCATCACTAAAAACATCTAAATAGTTCTCCGATGGCTTCTGACATCTGATATTTCTCAGCTTGAATTCTTGTTGGTTCCCAGTAGAAAGATTAACACTACTCCATGCATAAGATCAATTCAGTTTAAAAGTCCCATTTAAATGGTAGCGTATATCTGCTAAGAGGCTGGCAAACTGAGTGGCGTATTTACAGCTAATGTTATGAGGAAAAAATAGACATCTAAATTTGCAGAAAATTATATGTTAAATGATTCCAGAGAGATATTTTATTGTTGTGAATAGTTAAACTTCTGAAATGAAATTCTTTACTTGGATTTTTTTTCGTACTTAAATTAGCAGTATGTTATCCCTTTGCTTTCTCTTTTATGATTTTTTCCTTTTTTTTTTTTTTTTTAATTTTCAAATAGGGAGCTCCTGGCTACAAGGGAGACAAGGTAAGATTTTTGTAGAATAGAAGTAGTCTGAAAATAGATTGTCACTTGCTGACAGTGTATTTGAAAGAATGGAAAGAAGAGCCTGTCATGTCTTTTTGTCACAAGAGCTCCTAATGCAATCCCTAGAAGTAAATTCATCATTTATGTAAATGCTTACAGACTGGCTTGTTGGAATAAAAAAAAAAAAATCAGAAAATGTGATCTAAATATAAAAAGAAGAATGTCAAAGACCAGAAATAAAGCTTCTGGAAGGAAAAAGAAAGTTGAGGGTTGAATACATGGTTAAGTAGAAAGAATGTGAAATCGTTTACTACAAACACAAATAGATGTGCAATCATTAGCTTTCAAAAAATTTACCACAAGGAATTTTACTTTTAAGCTAATTATAACTTGCAAGGGCTAATGCTTGATCAAAAAAAAAGCTCGATATAGGCACTCCAAGAAGCTAAAAAAATTACACACTTCAATGACTTGCAAGATTCGAGAGCTGAAATTTACATTGCAAACTGGACCATCATAGCCAGAACAGAAACACAGATAATCCCATTTTGACTTTACTTGGTTTGGACACTTACTTCTCTACGTTGTTAATAAAAGTAGTGCCTCTCTGAATCTTTGTATTCATTAGAAAAATGCTTCAGTCAATTTTATGGAAACATTTCATGGAAACGGGAGAAGTAGACTCATATGTCTACTTTTCATATGTCTGTTGATACGTTAAATCATCAGTGGCACACATTAGTAATTCTCCTTCTTCATTCCATTTGTACAATCTCACAATTGTTATTCAGGAAAATCTCAGACATCGCAGTAATGAAATCAGAATATAGAGAGGGTCTCTGGATGCAGCGCAGCAAGGTGGAAAAATACAGCAAAACTTATTAGATATTAAATGTATTATCCTCTTACGATGTAGGTTGGAAATTTTGTAGGCAGTCTCAGAGAGAAAAAGTATTTATCTTGAGTAGAGCAGACCATATCTTGTACAGACCATATCTAATGATGCCACTCTCAGGTCCTCAGAATCTACTAAACCTCTTGTGCTACTGAACTGCTTGCACAGTCTTTAATGCATGTAGTGTAATCAAAACATCTTGTCTAGCTGTTAACCTTTTGATTTCTTATAAAGGGTGAAAGAGGAGAATGTGGATCCCCGGGAATAAAAGGGGATAGAGTAAGTATAATTTTTATTTGAACTGTTTCACATTGATGAAGATACTAGAAAATCATGTAACATATTCATAAACATAGCTTGTAAAGATTATTGTAAATTTGGAACATCTTACAATTCCCTGGTAGTAGAGATACATTCATAGTAGAAATACGATTCGTAGAAACTGAACCCACAGTTCACCATATCCTTTTTTTCTATTTTGCAGAAGAAATGTAGTCACTTACCTAAAACAAAAGCTGTCCTGACCAATGCTTACAAAGGACTGTGAGCATGTTACAGAGTTCACCAGATTTTTTTTCCTTAAAACGTTAATTTTAATTCAAATGTATAAAGTTATATTACAATAGAAGCAGGTTCTTACACAACCTGAACAACTTTCAGGTCTACCAGCCCATCTGTGCTGATATGCATTCACACTTCTATCTAGTACTCCTCTTCTTTTAACCTGAAGTGCACAAGTGATACAAGTGAATATAGATTTTTGCCTGGTTTTTACACTCTGAAAGATGGAAGGATAATGTACTCCTGAGTGAGATAATCGTGTATCTTGAGTTCATGTAAGCAGGTTTGTATGAGTACTACAAACCACTGATTTATAGTTAGAGTTGTTAAGTACTACCAACTAGATTGCAATTGATCATTCTATTAAAGCACATTTCTTCAGTTTTAACATCCATATTATGCTTACCTTTATCAAAGACCAACTTGAAAAGTTTGTGGTTCCTGGAACCTGCTATTTGATGATAAATTCCAGGTAGGAATTAGGAAATATTCAAAGCAGCAGTATTTGTCGCAAAGAAAAAAGGGCATTATGCTATAATCAAAATCTAAAGGCTGAGAATATCTTGTGAGATGCTGGGGTTCAAAATGGCAGCGAGTCAGAAAAGGCTGAAATATCAAAAAAAAAGGAGAAAGAGTTGCATCTCTCAGAGGAATAAAGAAAGATCATAACTTCTTTATCCAGGCAATATGTAAGAAATAGCACGAGGTTATGTGAAATGTCTACTAAGATGACAGGAAGCTGTTCAGAAGCTGGCGAAGAACATAATCAAAGCAGCCAAGAAATACGGATGTAGAAAACATGTGCCAGGTCTGCCGGAAATTTGCTTGTTTCATTTGTGTTGAGGACAGTGATGAAAAAAAAGTTTGACATCTACAGAGGATCAGAGGTTATAATGGATTATGGACTTCAAGAACTTAGTGAACAAATGAAAATTACAGTCAACTCCAGAATTCCCAGCTTCACTTTTACAAATGCAGAAGATAGAAGAAAATGTTTGGGTTTTTTTGATGAAAGTAGTCTATGCTGGACAAAATTGTCAGAAACAGAACATACATGGCCAAATGTATGAGAAGTAAATTCAATATTGTGAGGTGGATCTTCAATGGCGGTGATGGATATTGAAGCATAATTGGCAGTAGTGTTGTCTGATTTGAAAATGTTGCATTTTTCCCCCACTGCTTTCCAATCTCACTAATCAGACTGAGTCCAGCAGAGGTTTTGATGCTGTGAATCTGAGTTTCTTCAAAAGCTGTTCAGGCTTGAAATTCAGACAGTTTGTGTTTGGCTTTGAAATCAAAACTGACTCCAATCATATGTGTGTATTCTACCAAAAGTAGCTATCATCACATCAGCATATTGTTGTTTGTGCCATCCGTTGCTGTGTAGTTTTGTAAGTGGGCTAGAACTGAGTGGAGTTATCTGCTCTCTCTGGTGGCTGATGCTTGGCCTGGAAGCAAATGCCAGGGAGTAGAGAATAGTTAAAAAATTCTGAATCTGAATCTGTAGGGGAAGAGAGTCGATGGGGTGTGGCTGCGTAGGTATCACTGCTAAATTCATCAAGGCTATTAGAAGTTCAAAATGTGACACATGCCTTGAGAAATGCAGCAGTCTGCCGGTGCCTCTGTGTGTGGAGATGTAGCTAATTAGAAGAGAAGAAAGAGGAAGAAAAGACCTGTAAACTATTTGCTGAAAGCTATTTTTGCTTTAGAAACAAATTATAAGTGAGTATTGAGTCAACTAGAAGTGAAATCGCATAGAATATGCATTCTTGTGACTGAGGAAAAAACAGTGCAGCAGAAAGATTTGTGAACAATCTACAGTGGTGGTAACTGGTAAGAACTCATTAAATGGAGAAATGACAGCTAATGGAATAAAAAATTATGACATTTTACTTTTTTTGGATGTGTGTTTTAATGTTTTTTGTGAACTATTGGTGTGATTCTGCCGTTCTGATCAGCATTTTGAGTTAGTGAGACAGTTACCTGAAGTTATTTCGGTATCAGCAGTGCAGCATTTTTTTTAAGAATTCTGTATCTAATATACTTCTAGAAATTTAATTTAAAGACCTGTGGCAAATAACAACTAGTTAATCAAATAGCTGAGATGTTAAGTAGCCATCCACATTTGTTGTATATGAAAAGTGTTTAACCAAACATTGAGGATAGAATGTAACAGGCAATTACTGAATACAGAATGAGAACAGCAGTACTCTGGATAGAGAATAAACTCCCTAGAAAATGCTTGAACAGAGGTATGAGTCATTACACGTACACTGGGGTTTTCAATAATTTAAAGTAGATAATTGCAATTTCCTATTAATCTGATGATTGAATCTTATTTTTCCTCAGGGTTTGGAAGGTCCTTTTGGCCCTAGGGGACCTCGCGGACCTCAGGTAAGGGAACTAAAAGCTACCAGATAAAAAGAAAACACATTATATTCTGTAAGTTTCTTCTACATACAACCTGCCAACTCTGTGAAGAGCAGCACGTTTGGTGCATGAGACACCAAGACAGCAGAGTGTGGCAAATCTTTGTCTTTTGGAAATAATTTTCAAAGAAAAAATCTTGGCGGCTGCTGCTGCTTAAAGCTACTCAGAGGTGTGTGGCCTACTTGAGCTCTCCAACTGCAGAGCTCTCCTCTTACCCTTAGAGTATAATCATGCCCTGTTATACCCCTACTTGCTAAATTCCTCTTATATTACATGGCAGCATCCACCTGTATCTTGGAAAGCTGTACACAGTCCTCCTGAAGTATAAGGCAGCCAGAGAGACTGAAATTTGTTGGAGAGACTAAAATCTGCAGTAATTATTTAAAAACCTGAGAAATGAGTCAGAGGAAGTCTCAATGTTATTAGGAGCAGAGATTGTTACCACTCTCAGATCAATGATCATTTATTTGTTATCTATGCAGAAGTCCAGATCGTCCTCTTTCTTCGCCGTTGCTGAAAAGCGTTATTGCTGTCTTTGTGTTTCTTACAACCTGTGTAATTTCCATTTAAAAATTGGTACTAGGCATGTAAAAAGAGCTGCTGTATGGAGTAGAGATCTCAAGAAGTTATACCAGCCTCCTAGCAGATCCATAGGTAATGTGGAATGATGATGGCCAGCACTTGCCCACTCACTTCTCTGTTGAGCCTGTTTCTGGGTTGTACGAAAGAAAACATAATGGGGGCATAATAGGATAACAGAAATTTATTACATGGTATTAAGATGTGAACATTTAGTCCTAAATGCCATTTTTAATGTTTTTAAATTATGTTTTTCTGCTTTCCTTTTGCTTGGCAGTGGACATGCAGTAATGCTACAAATTTATTAATTTATTATTTTATGCTCTAGTAATTCTGTCTGGTAAGCAGTTAGTAAAGATGTGAACTGTGCCCCAAAAGATGACACTTATTTATTCTTGTTTATTAAAAAATGGAAACACATGGAATCTAAAAGATTTTTGGCCAATTTTGACAGGTATTAATGAGATAAATCGGATCACCAGCATTTCCCTACATAAATTCAACTCACCTTGCAGTATATGTTCAGTTTTGCACACTCTGTAAAATAACCAGCTGCTGTTGCAAGTCTAGCCATCTCTAAATTCTCGTACAATGACATAACCTGATTATTTTAGGGCAAAATCAACTTTTTTTTTTCTTTTCATATCCCAGTTTGGAGCTTAATGTTACATGTTGTCATATAGTACAATGGTCTACATTCAGTTTAGGTTTCAAAGGCTCATTACAAAAAAAAATCCTAACTACTGGAGAACAGAAACAGATGAATGTACCACTATACAAGAGGACTGATCAATGCTTACAAGGATTTACTGTAATTCTGAACTATGAGAACTAAGTAATTACCATGGGAACTACAACCCGCTTAATGACTAGAAGGAAGATAGCATGCAATAAGCTTGAGAATGATTTATCTTAACTTATGTATTTATATTAATAGATTATATTATGTATTTCTATTAGCACATCCTGCCTCAAGCACATTGCCATTTTACTGCTGGGACATTTGTCAATCTCACATCATGATCATAATTTTTTCCTCAGGAAGAATAGTTTATAAAATGTGATTTTTCAAAGTCTCTTCTGGAAATGCTTTTCAAGTACTAGGAGATTTTAAAGAAATATTTTATTTCTTTATATAACACTGAGATACTAAGAGAATAAAGTAGAGTTTGCTTCTTTTGAAATGAACAAAACTGCAGGATTCCTTTTAGTAAATAGTACTCAAAGTGCATAAACCAAGGAGTAAGGCCATATAAATGTGAGTTTGTGTACAATACAGCACTTGGGACATCACTGTACTCTTATGAGACAGTTATTCCCTAGTTTGTAAAGTTATGATTTTAGCATAATTTGGAATGCTAACTATATTTACTTCATTCACTGTTTCCCCCCCAATATTTGATTTGTGGTCATATAACTGTTACTTAAGTGTGTGATTGCATTTTTGCATTCCTTTGTGCAAAAGGAAAGGAGAGAATAATAATTTTTTTTTTTCTGACTGGAAGTCCATGGGAGATACAAAATCACAGATATTCCAAAATCTTCATATCTGTTTGTGAGCCAAAATGCAGTATTTTGGAGGATTTGCTATAGCTGTTAATGATGGTAGCTGAAAGGGATTATTTTTATTTCTTTTTGGATAGTCATGTGTTTCCTGTAGTTTATCATATTTAAGAAAGGGAATGAACACACTCTGAGCACATTTTTGTGTCAGCAATGAAACCAATACCTTTAGATTTGGGCTAGTTTGTGTCTTTCTATAAGCATAAAATTATCCATATTTAACCCAGCATTTTTACTACAATAAACTGTAATTTTGTGATATTATTCTTTTGATAGCTCATTATTTTTTTTTCTCCAGTCACTTAAAAAACTTCCTGAGGCTTCCACTTCATTTTGATTATCAGCTCTGTTAGTGGTAGTTGCCACAATGTTGACCAATCTGACCCAACTGGGCAGCCCAGCAGATGCCAGTGGGATGTTCACTAACTCACAAGTTGGTGAACTGGAGGGTTCCCGTAAGAATTAAAGCTTTAACACTGGACTTGGGTGTAATCTATTCATCCTGTGATATTATTGCTCTTCATAATTCTTCAGACCTACTTTTTTCTAGCTATTGTACTAGCCACTGTATTGGTGAAGGGACCTCCTGAAATGTCATCACTCCAGACAGAGTACCTTACCTGCTCTGTCTCTTCCAAAGAGCCATTGATTATTTCCTTCTGTGAGGGGACACAATGGTTGTAGTAATATCAGGGAATTAAAATTAATCTCAGCTTGTCATCAGAGAGAGATGTAGGGGAAGTGATTTCTTACAAACAGAACTAAATAGGATGTGACAGCTTAGTTTATTTGCTTGGGCAGAAGAGAGAATATGAAAATATGGCAAAGTTGGGAGCAGGAGAAGAAAGGAATGGAAAGCTTCAGATAAAACAGATGCAATTCATATGGAGTAGTAAGATATCCTTGCTGCCAGCACTGGTTATTGAATATTAACAATATTCAATGTGTTGGACACTTCACAGGATATGATGCAGAAAGCTCTGGTCCTTAGCATTCTGCTACGTTTTATTGTGCCCTGTTCAGGCCAAATTCAAAAGAAACTTTACATGCGTCTTCAAAGGCAACTCATTCTGTACTTTGACATTTGTGTAGGGTATCAGTGGACCTCCAGGTGAGCCAGGACCGAAAGGCATTCAAGGAAGCAAGGTAAGATGTAGTTGTATATGTGTAGTTTTATTTATATAGGGAGAGAGGATGCAGAAACTGTGTAGAATCTTTATGCTCTACTATCCTTTTTCCTCAGTAGTTTTTTGTTAGTGGTGTCCTTTGCACAGCAATAATGTACGCCACCTGCTTGGTGCACCATAGCGTTGTCATGTTATGAAGGCTTTGTATCATTGGCACATACAGCCGGTTCTCCATCTGGGTCTCCGAGGGCATTTTGTAGGGCCACAATAGGATGCTACCAAGGACCTGCCTAGAGCCACAGCACTTAGGTTGGAATTTAAGTCACCTGAATATGTGTCTTGGCTTCTGCCATCACCTGGGAAGTTTTTTCTAGAATATTTTTGACTAAAATGCCTTGTGTTTCAAGATTTTAAGTGATTCTAGATGGTGGTTATAAAATCTTTAGATTGAGTATTTAAAGTCATTTTTAATTGCTTGTATACTGTAAAAAGACAGCTTTGAAATCAGTAGAGGTGTAAGATTTGATGATGATTAATGCCTTAGTTATTTAAAATAGATCATTTAGAGTTAATGACTACAGCTTGTCAAGCAAAATCCGTTGGATAAAGTATCTGATTAATTTAGGCAGTCTTCTGGTTTGCAAACCTTTGGGAAATTGCTTTATGTGAATACAGTTGTCTTGCCCATGGGACAGCTATTAACATCATTGCTCAGTACAAAAAGATCTTTTGTGTATCAGTTTGAAAATGCAGGGTCTAATGACAAAGACTTTCTACCACAGGATTATTGATAGCCTGGTTAATACAATGCCATATCAAAGTTATGCAAGGCAACTAAAGTCACACAAAGCAGTTTGCCAAAGATGCAATATTTAAATGCTCATGTTTTGTTTCTTAGGCAACAATTTCATTTGAAGATTCACAGAAATAAATTTAGATATGGGAAATGTTTATGGTACAAAGTTTGGAATACTGGCATCCATCATTATTTTCCTCTTCCTGACAAATGCTTTTTCATACTTCTTATTTCTTCATCTTCTCAACAAAATGCTTGATTAGGAAAGCTGCGACAGAATATTTCAGAAGTGGGGAAAGAAAGAGGATGATGGGTCTGAAAGAAGCTATTCATACATGTGGTGGAAAAGTCATGCCTCTCTTCAACTTCAGCACAGCAAATGACAGTAATTTTTTTATCTGTCATTTCACACTGATGAGTCCAAGATAGTGCTATCAGATACTTTTATTATACACTAAACTGTATTTGTTGAATGTTGTTTGTCCTCCTGTCAGTCTCTTCACACACTTTCATGTCTGTAAAATACAGGCAGCTCTCTCTAGAATTCATCTACCTGGATATAATGTTTATGGTCTCTTTTTATGCTTTAACTGCAGATTTTCAGTATGAATAAGAAAGTAAGTTCCCTCTTTTTTCAGCTTCCAACTCTGCAACCTGCTGTTTAAAGTCTATAGTCAAGGTTTTTCCAGGCTCAGACATCTATCATAATAAAAGTATTGCCAGACAAATTTAATTAATACACTTAGGTAATTATACTTAAAGAGTATAACAAAAACATATGTATGTTTAGAGGTTATCTCTTGTCCATACCTAGCACCAAAGCTAACCTTTGGCATTTTGGAGCTTGTTTGAGATGAGTGAAAAATTTTTTAATGATCAGTACAGATAAGCAGTGGTTGTTTACAGCTTAATAAACACCCATTCAGCTAGTAAAGGTCAAGGCCTTTTTTGGTTCAGACACATAGCAGTCTTTCCAATATCTTTTGTCCTTACAGAAGGATTATTCAATTGCTCTTTTAAAATTAGTTTTCATGACACATAATACAATATCTCTGAAAAGTGGCAGTTATTTATAACTAACTGCCTTGGATAAAATAAGTAAGTCTATTCTTAGTGCAGTTCCTTATACCCGTGGCCTTTCCATGCTAATACTTTCTGCTTTTTGAGCTAACTAGTGACTTCACCCTGGTTTAGCAGAGCTAAAGACAGTTGCATGGCATTAGTATCGATGTGACATAACACAGAACACGGCCGCTGAACGCTTTTATTCATTGTTAGTGGGCCATGTTGAAGTTTGAAAGAGGAGATTCAGTTCCTCAAAATATAAACTCCGGATCAAGCTCATCCTACAGATGTTTTGGGTCTCATTTGTGAAGTCTACAGTTCACTCATATCTGGCCAGCTCAGTCCATCCCACACCTCTGTAAGGCAGTGCTGTACTCGTTCTATCGCTTTGCAGTGTCAGGCGGCAGACACAGCTGGGGACAAAGTCATCTGTGTGCTGTCTGGATGCCGCTGGCTCTGGCAGCCACCAGCAGGAGAAGGCTGGTGGCATTGCAACTTCAACTAATTTCATTTGACTTGACTGAAGCAAGGTAGCATGGAGTCCAGAAACATTGTCCAAGAAATTACTTAAAAGAACTTTTCATACCTTACTTCTTCCGTTATTCATATGCATTTTCTTATTCTCTCTTAAGCTGCTGGCTAATCTATCAGTGTGAAGTCTTACTGGCTGCACAGTACTCTATGTCCATCCCTTTTCATGATATTGCCGTATCATATTGCCAGTAATGAGTTGAATCTCTCTCAAAGTCCCACTGCCTGCATTGACCAGCTTTCCACTGACTACAATAGGAACTCAGCCAACCTGTTTCCATGTAGACACCTAAGTTTAGGAGTGATCATATGGAGCTGAATCACATCCTTAGCCTCTTAAAGTCTTTCTGATGCGCTTCGCAATCAGTCCTTATCTTTAATAACCTCTTTAATATACAAGCAAACTTCGTCACTTTACTTTCACCCTCTTTTCAAGTCAGGTATGAATATTTTCATCAACCTATATCGTGCACAGGATGCAGCTTAGCGTGGCATTAACTAAAACCAGTTTTTGCTATTAAACAAACTTTAAAAAAAGTTCTCTCTATTTGCATTTCTGCAAAGTTATAACATCTCAAAAACATCTAAATAGTTTTATTACCATATATACAAACCTTCTCCATAGAGGCATTTAAAATGACGAATTTGAACTCCACTTCTATAAAAATAAAAATACATGTTAACTCATCTTATCTTATTATTAATTTACCTGACTAAATATGCTTCCATTTAACCAAATGCTGAACTTCCATGTTAACAGTAAACCTACAACACTGTATAAAACATAATAACTTTAAGAGAAAAACATTAGAGAGTAACAGGACATTTTACTCAAACACAGTTAAGAGTTGGGAACTGGCTATTTTCACTGTGTATCTCCTGTCTTCTGAAGCAGTCATCTTGGTCCTGTTCCCCAAGCATGTCCTGAGCAAAGAAGCAGGATTATTCTGTTTGTTTTCAGCTTTACTGACTTTCTATTGCCTATTGGCAATGTTTCAATAGAAAGAAGTTAAATTTACAAAAGAAAAATTATGTTGTTAAAGCCAAGTTCTGCGTTATTTTCTCTCTCTGACTAACTTAAAATACCAAGAAAAAATACCATTCACAGCTGTGCTTTTTATTTTCTTAGACGTTTGCTTCACTTTAAGGCATTCTTCAGCTTCATCAGCTACCACATATTATCTGCATTGTAACATAAAACAAAAACTTGAATCAAAAAGTGTACCATATACCTCATTCAGCTATAAAACATGTAAAGAAAATTACAAAAACTCCATAGGAAAAAATTTTGTGGTTCTTTTAAGTTATCACACACAATTAATTAATTGAATTTGCAGAACATCAATTTATAACCCTGTGTCTAAGGTAGAGACACTCAACTCTTGTCAAACAGCAGCTTATAGGAGCAAGAGAACTCAGGTTTTGTGTTCCTTGTCTCACTAAGAATGCAAGGATGGCCCATGATACCATTTTGCTGGCTGATAGAACCATTTCCAAAAACCCAGAAGACACTATCTCACTTAGAGAAAGACTAAAAGTACCAGAAGCAGAAAGCCAGCAAAGAGAAAAGCCATGCCACTCTTGGTTCTGCTCCAGTAATATCCCATATTCCTGCCTAGATGGCCAGGAATTGGCTAGATGGCTGGTTAATATGTGGTTTGGGGATTAAATCAGTTGTGGTTGCTTTTGCTTGGTTTTCTTCTCAAAGATCCCATTGAAGTTATTACAGGAAGCCATAGGCTGTCAAAAGGGGACACAGGACATAAAGCTAGTATTCTCTATTAATAGAAAGAAAAGATTCACTTGCTCTGTAAATGTAATATATTATTATTATATATTACATTTACATGTACAGATACATGTACAGATACATTTAGATGATACAGAAACATTATCCAGTGAGAATCCCATCTCTCTTCCAACATTCCCAGTAACCTGTTTTCTGTCATTTTCATACTTAGGTTCTACATATCTCTTAACTGCATTGGTTAATACAGTAAAACAGAGTCCTAACTAGCCACTGCATTTACTTTTGTTGGATTTATTTATTACCACATATATTATGTGGTTATGTTCTCATTAGAAGACAGCTTTGCCCTTCAATAAAAACAGGAAAAATGCAAATATTCTAACACAAAAGGCCTTCATGCGTTTTGGTTTCCTCTCTAAAAAGGAAGCAGGATCACCATGATTTTTCTGGGAAACAGAGTTGTAAGAATGAATACAATGCCCTTTATTTTGGTCAAGCAAACTTCTCAGCCCTAAGGTTCTGCTGCTTACATTTTTGCAAAGCTGAAGTACCTCATTGGGGTCAACAATGTAAAATGTACACATCCACTTTCCCCTAGTATTCTTGGTGTTAGATAAAAAATGAATTTTTGTTGCGCATGGAGTGATGCACTTCATTGACAAGAGAGAAGCAGCAATATATTTTATTGATATAAGACAGTGAGTTAACAAAGTTCAATGGTAAATGTGATAGTGGTTTAACAAGATGTGATGGCAAGGTACACTTGAGTATTTACTGCATAGAGGACAGAGTCAGACAAAACTGTCAGGGAGACCTTCCCGTTGAGTCATGAGGTTCAGAAAGGACCCCCTTGTGTTCTAAACTCCTTCTCAGAGGAGAGTTTAGGTGCAGCTGGATCCAGACTTAGTCCCAGACTTGGTCAATGGTTTATGTCTAAAGGATTATATATGCGCAATCAATCCTTTATATCACTTAGCTAAGATTTCAAAGTTTCAGTGCTCTTATTCCCAATTGACTTACCGAGTATCTGACGCAATAAGGATTCTCTCAGCCTTGAGGAGTAACCTTGAGAGGTGTCCCTACTCAGGGGGAGATCCTGGTGTGCAGCCTGCTGCTGTGCAGGAGAGCTCAACGGGCTCTGGGCTGTCCACTGATTATGGAGTAAGATGATTGACTTATAGTCATAGTTGCATACCAGCCATATTTCGGTTGGCACGTGCTCGACTAGTTCTTGGCTGTTGTGTTGTTATCTGTCTCCTCTGAATCCACTTTGAGCTGGATGCAGCCGTCATGACCAGACGCATCCATTACGACCGCTACTAGTGGTTATCGCTTGAGCAGGGTTATGGGAAATAAAGGTCAGGTTGGGGGGCAGGGGGAGGACACCATCACAATTTTCAACATGCATACGTCTATTGATTTATTCAAAATAGTAGGCATTATTTTGTCTGCTTTCATGAATTTATTAAAAAATGCTTAACTAATATTTATTTTAAAAAAAAACAACAACGTATTCTATACAACAGCACCAGTAAGGTTCCATAAGAGTGTTTATATTCAAGGTAATTTTGAAAATATGTTTGTTAGTGAGGGGAATAATAGTGACTATTCGCAAATTTCAGTGGAAAATTTATAAACAGAATGATATGGTTACAGATTATAAAATTGGGGCATAAAATCAGGAAGTGGGCATGACCTGTGTTCCACTCATAAAGAAGTGATAAACAGGGAGTACTTATGGTTATCATTTCAGAAGTGACATTGGGTTTGTTTGTTTAAACTCTTAGACCAGATACTAGAAATAAAGTACACATTTCTAGAAACCGTGATATATTCATGCAAAGACTGAAAAGAACACATTCTTAAAAGCCACTGCTATAGTAAGAGCCTCTCTGGAGAATTTCATATGCATAGTAAGATTCTGAATTAGAGTCTAAAGTTGTATGAACAGATGTGTATTCAAACTTCTAAGGAAACAGTTACGTTTGAACGTGGGTATTCAAAGCAGTTATTCCTGTAAAAACATCTTGGGACAATCCTGTGAAAAATCCATCATTGCCTATTTCCCTGAAAACGTGTCCCAGAATGAACTCCTAAGGGATGCTGCTGCTTCTCTGATGACTTATAAATTCTTTCCTTACTTACGTGGCAAGTTACATCTTTCCCAGAAGACTGAAAAATCCCGTTTCCCTGTAAAGAAGTATAGTTCCTAGGTACCTCAACTAGCTTAGAAATACAAAATATCAATAATATCTGTTAAAATATCTATATCTACTTGCATTGTTGTTGCCAATGTTTTCTTTAAAGATAAAATCATTATATTTGAAAGATTATTTTTTACTATAGCTTAATCATTATCACGTTATAGACTGAATACAGAGTCTTTGTGTTCCTTACAGTATGTATGTGCTTTCTTAAAAGTAAAGAAGTTATTTATCTTGGCACTAACTGGTACTCATCATAACATAACAAACTATTTTGGGGGGGGGAGTAGACTGTTAAGTATGTTCCAAGCTTAAAATGGTACAGTTTTAATATGTAAAAATGTTACGCTCAGATCAAGTGTACTTTTCCTTCCCATTGCTCTAGCTGACATCAGATGCCACCTGAAGGAAACTCCCAACAGGGAGAGAAAAAAGAATTTGAGCAGAGTGTTAGACAAAGAAAATAATTACGAAGAAGCTACTTTGAAAAGCAGACTTTTCCTTCTGCGTGTAGAGATAATGATATTATTGCCAGCACTTTATGGTTTTAATAAATTCCACATTGCCTGTAGCACCAAGACCATAGAAGATAAAAGCCAGGCTTACTAATAGCCAGATGAAGTTTGAAATATACAGTCTTTAAAACAGATTAAATAGTTTAAGTTTCCAAGTTTTGCATGTTGTCTGGTAGAAGGTGGGGTTTCTTTCTCCATTAATATTCAGGCATCCTCTGCTATCAGTGAGAAAGCATTCAACAGAACAAAATTTTCATACTACTCTACGTGATTTTTATCATAGGGCTGTTTACACTGCCTACACCAGTACCTACTAGTACAGCTGCTGCGAGGCAGATTATACGACACCAGTCACTGGAAAGAAAACTGTGTAATGTTTTTATCATGGTTAAAAAAAGAGCTTTTGGAAAAACATTAACTTCAGTAGGACTCCCATCTGCATTCAAGGCAGTGCATATATTAGCATAGCTCTATCATTGGGTGAACTTGTGAAGGAGCGAATGATTTGCGATAGGAAGCATCCCTCAGAGTTACTGTCCTTGGGAAGTTCTGTCAGGGGCTGTCAGAAATAGATACAAAACACAACGTCCGTTTGGACGACAGGACAAAAAATTTGGAAGACACTTTCCAAACACAACAAAGGGGTTTGGTTTATTGTTTCAGCTGAGAGATGAGCCTGTATTTATCAAAAGTCATTTTTCAGAATGGAACAAGTTCCTACACCATTTCAGAGGTTTAGTTTTGACAAATGGAGCCAACGTGCTTAGTGGCATTTGCTGTGCCCAGAGTAGCGTACTTACACATAGTGGTGCTGCATGCTGCTGAATTACTGGGGTTTTTTGTCTGATAGATTTTTTTAGTATATTTTCAATTTTGCATATCTTTTGCATTCATTCTGTGGGGTGTGCTAATACATCATGGCACAACAGAGATCGCAGGCTGCCTTCTCCATGAAAGAAATGAGGACTGTGAATTTGAACAGCTAATATTTAGCATACTACCTAGCCTTACAGCAGCCTGTGCCTATTTCTTTCTCACTGAGGCACTTCTTCCTTGAAGTGGGGAAGTCCATCCCTAACTAGACTGTCTCCAAGCCCTGAAGCTACATGGAGCTGTATCTGTTAATGTTGCTTGTCAACTGGAGAGCTATTGAAGTAGGGGTTGGTGGTGAGGTAAGGGAGCCTATGGGCTGAAAGGCAAAGCTTCTTGGGCACCAGGCTGGTGTGCTTAGCTTGATGTTCTTCCAAAATCCATGCTTTGTGCATCTTGACCAGCTTTGCAAGAAGCACAACTGTGGGTAAAAGTGGCAGAAGTATCTCTGTCCTTGAGGGAGTGTCTATGCATGGAAATTTGCTTGCAAAACTTTCTACTGAAACCTTAATACAACAGTTTTACTTGTATAGCTCCTATGGGGATGATTTTGCCCTGGAAGCAGAGCACACCACGAGGCTGAGTGTGTGTAACTACAGCACTGTGGCTTTGCTGATACCATTCTGCCAGTGCACTTCTACATACTGATGCACAATCAGAAGCTGAACTTCCATTGATGCTTAGATGCTTGTGACCTGTTGGCATGAATGAAATTCAGTAGCCTAAATTACTACTGTTGGAAATGAAATGGAGGCTTCTAAGTCACTAAAACGCTTCTGAAAATGTTGCTTTTAGTATAAGTTATTTTCTAAAGAAATAGTATAAAACATTTCCTTACGTATTTCCCCTACTTCTTGTCTAAACAGAATCAGCCCAAAAACCCTGAAATTCAGCTAACTGTTGGCTTAAAGGACAACAGTACTTAAAACAGAGAGTTTGTAAAGAGAATTAAAGAGGAGACAAGTACGAGCTTTGGTTGTATTATTCTTGGCCTTCCCTAAATTTCCTGCTGATGGGAAACACTTAATAAAAATTATTTTTGATCAGCTGATTTTAAAAGGACAGTTTGTTCAATGCCAGATTAATCCCATGGAGGAACTGAAAGTCTAGAAGATGGGCCATTTGAGGAATTTTTATTGTCGTTGTTGTTTAATCAGTTTCAAAACAAACACAGGAGGAAAAAAACATCCATGAACAAAAAGGGTCAATTTCTAATTGTCTTTATATCAGTAAAAATTGCATCATTTACAGTAATCTGGATACACATCAACCAAGTTGTGACTCTGGTCCAAAGGCTTCATGAAAATATTATTAGGAAACCCGAACCATAAGGTCTACCTAGGAATACAGTAAACTTCTTTGCTGTATTCTGTATTTTGGCAACAGCTACATGGACAGAATCCACATTAAAGCAATGTCAATGTTGCTAATACCCTATCAGTGCGCTATGTGGAGATACATGTGCTATTCTGCTGAGTTATACCAGCTTTCTCTGATTTTTTCTCTGCCTTTTAAGACTTATCTCCTATTGATGCTGTATTAATTTATTAGATTATGAAGGTGTACTATAAAATCTTGTATTTTGAATAAGCATTAAATTTCATAGCTGCTCCTCAAATTATCGTATTGTCCTGTAATGGAATGAATTTAAGACTGGGCATCAAGTTCCACTTTATTCTAGGTTTAAAGCTGCAGTAGTAGGACTCCAAGTGCATAGTTATCAGAAATTAAGCTTCAAGGATAATCTGTTTATTTACTTTCACTGTATATTCCAATTTCTGCATCTTAGCATCATTCTTTGGGAGATTACAGACTGGTAGATTTCTGGAGAAATATCTGGCTTTGAAGTAGTTTTTTACACTTCCATTGACCTCTCAAGTGCAAAAATCTCATTGAAAGGTTTCAGAACATAAAATTTCTCACTGTATACAAAATTTCAAACCCCCAAATACAAATGCCTCCCCAGAAAATAAACACATTTTGATAAAAAAGCCTTTTTAATAATCATGTGGCTATGTTGGCTTTGTTAGAAACATATTAAACACGCAGGAGAATTAGGAGCTGCAGTCAAAGATAGCAGTAGGAACAACAGTCGTGATATGCAGTTGTTGCTGTGGGAAGAACCTTAAGTGCAATGTTTAAAGCATAAACACTGCTTAATTTCCAAATGCCCATCTTTCTAGCAAGAAAAAAGCTGAGGAAGCACCAAATTATTGGATAAAGTCACAACCAAAGATATGACAAAGAATAAATATATTTTTTATCTTTCCTGATGCATATGAAAGAATGGCTTTATAACATCATTATCTATCCCAGCAACTTGTATGGCCAGGATATTGACCCTGCTCCTAATCTGAATATTTATCTTTAAGATAGGTTGGTTTTTTTGTTTTGGTGGGTTTTTTTTGATACTTGAAAAACATATTTCTATAGCCCTAAATGAGGCTGTGGAAAGACGCTCTGGCAGAATTTGGTTAAGGTTCCATTTGCATTAATAGTTTCTTTACATTTTTTTTCCTTTAGGGAGAGCAAGGCCCTTTAGGTCCCTATGGTCCTCCAGGACTCCCTGGTGTTGGACAGCCAGGACCCAAGGTAACTCTCAGTACTATGTCTGTTAAAGTGCTAACTGTGGGCAGTCATTTTTTGGATGAAAGTTCTCACCTGCTGTTTTATCAAAGTCATACTCTTATCATCTAAATGTAAAACTGATACAATATTGACAGGTTTTTGTATTTGCATAGAATGGAGATAACAGACCTGCCTTTCCTGCAACTCTGAGTTTTTATTATGATCCCATTGATATAATAGAAGTCAGAAATAATGCCATTTAAATGGGGGTTAAATATATGAGATCATTTTCAAGCACTAGCAGATGCTTGCACTAATGACTAAACCATACTTCAAGGCATAGAAATACATCTCAGTCACTGTGATACGCAGTCAAGTGACAGATGAGCCTTGTTATTTCTTCACTAGGGAACAGATACTCTTACAGGTTATAAAATTCTGTCTCTCATGCAGCATTTAATTCCTCCTTCTTATTTTATTGCAAAAGACGAGAAGGTGCAATCTAGTCTTGCTAATTTGGAAAAGTCACGTCTGCCTATGCTAGCCAGCCAAATCTCCTTTTGAAAAACTGCAAAAGTATCTACATAGGAAACATGACTGCTTAGTTTATGAGAGTTTTGTCAGAGACCTACAGCTCAGACTCAAACAAGAAATCTAAATTGGGCAGAACTAGATCTCACCCTAGTTCTGGCTGCTAAGTCTTTGGTGTTGCTTTATGCCATTTTTTCCCCTGTTTTTTGGAGCCAAGTGCCAGTATCTAAAATACCTGCACTTTTTTTGCTTTTACTGCTCTAATTTGTACATTCATTGAACTCCTGCATATTTTCTGTGCAGTGGGGCAGACCCCGGAACATAGGGAGGGCTCAGAAACTACCAATTTGCCATGTAAAAGGAACAACACTGGGTCATTCCAGAAGGGGAAATAGTTCATGGAGAAGGAATGTCACTCCCAGTCTCTGTACTGCTCTGGGGAGAGATAAAAATCCTCTGTGCTCTTATCCTTGGAGCACGTAGTCCTCAGTAAACTGGAGGAATTGTGAAGATTATGACACATTATAAGTAGAAGATAGAGAAACTATGCAGTTCCTCGAGTTCCCATGCAATCCCATACTCCACTGAAGCAGGCTTCCGTTCAAATTGAGTGCCTAAATAGAGGCTACGGTGAGGATCCCTCACACCTGAGTATTCCTGCTTCACGGTTGGGTTGTACTGCAACCAAGTTTAGCCTGAGTTCACTCCCTCATCCTGCATCTTTTAAGCAGTTACCCCTGTGCAAAGTGATACCACCCCTTGCTGCTGGCATGAGGGCTGGAATGCGATCTAGTGCTCCAAGTGTTAATCGAAAGGTACTTTCAAATGTTTCTAAATCGTTATTTGTGCTTTTTTTACACCAGGAGATGTTACACATTTGATTTCAGACCTTTCTGGTGACATCATTAAGTCATCTATATGTAAATGTTATGCTTTTCAAAAGCATCGAGTTGAATTAGGACTGAACTTTCTAATATTTTTTTTCACAAGGGTGCTCAAGGTCAAGAAGGTAGAATTGGATTCCCAGGACCTCCTGGAACTGGTGAGCCAGGATTACCTGTAAGTCAGTGATATATGCATTGGAAGTGGCAATATAATAAAATAAGTCTTGGTGAGTGTAGTTGATTGACAGCAGCTATGTTGGCTACTGATTCCATAAACCACCTTGTACCTAGTCTGGAACAGCAGAAGCGTGTTCAGCTATGCCAGCCCAGTATTGCGGCAGTAATTGCATGTGGCATGCCCAAGTAGGAGAATGAAGCCATGGCCAAACAAGTTTTAGGGAAATAAAAAATTGCTTGCTCCATGTGAGCAGGATTACAGTATCCAGTTTTCAGAAAGACATGGAGTTGTATATAAATAGCTGTACCCCTACTTGTTTGAGTTGAGGATAATCTTTAAAAATTGTCTAAAATCAAATTTTAAAATGAAAATCCAAGAGCTGAGACATTCCTCAACTCCGGTGTGTAATTTGGATTGCATGAAAACCAAAGACCCAAATCATATGCTTTTAATTATATCTTTATCTTCTGAATTACAGAACTTTAGCAAGCTTTTTGTAACATTGAGTTAGTGCTCACTGGCTGCTTTTTCTTCCTGAAATGTATAAAATGGATGGTTTTCTTGTGTATTTCATTAAAAATCTCAAAGAGATTGTTAATTAAGAAGTCATGAATGTAGATGGGTGTTAGATTCATCCTAATAGTATTTTTGAAAGTCACTTTGTGGTTGTAGAAGACTATTTTTCTCAGAAAAAATGTAGAAACTTTTTGCTTAATCAAGATCATCCTTAAAAACTCTTTATTAGCTTTAAATAATGAAAGTTAGCTGAATTTTGTGGAAGAACAGAAAGTATTAAAAAATAATTATTTCTGTACTTGTGTAAAACAAAATTGACATTCTCTAATTTTGTATGTTTAACCTGCCATTTTGTATGAAAAAACATATGTTCAAATTAATGATTTTCATTATGAAAATCATGAAATTATATGAAATGATAGGGAATAAATTTCACAGTGGTAAATGTATTTATTATAAATTAATCTACAGGTTCATTTGAGTTTTGAGGGTACAATATTTAGACATTAATTATGTAGTTCACATCATTTCAGCATTAGCTTATTCTAATCTAAATCCTCCAATTAAGGGTTGCTACACTTCATTTTAATTGCCTGGGCTCAGCCAGCTGTTATGGAAGCATTTTTACTTACCAGTGTCATAAGAGTTGCAAGAACCTATACTAGCAAGTTAGACAAAATGTCAATAAAAAATGGAATTACTGATGTGGTCCGAATATATTTTTCTTTTCTTACAGGGACCACCTGGCCGTGATGGTCTGCCAGGTGAGAAAGGTCCACCAGGAGAGGGCATTCAAGGCCAAAAGGTAGTTTTATGGAATTTTTTTTTTTTATAACATTGTGGGCCAAATTTGCAGTAGTGTCTAAGTTATTTAAGATCACTGGTCATTCCACTGGTATAAACTGTCAGCTGATGGATCTTGGTCTTCTGAATCACTGTGCTCTCTGAATATGCCTCTGAGTTCAGAAACTCTATCAAGATAATTACAAAAAAGTTGTACAGTCTTCTGTTCTGTGTTTAATGATACTTTATTTTGGTAGCATTAATGAGATAAATTGTCTTCTGAAAGACTACTTAGCTATTTATATTCTGTATTGGAAGAAAACATTCAGGAACTGTTTTCATTCTGTCTTACCATTTTGGGAAACTAAAGCATGGGTTGTATGAGTCTCTATGGACAGTTATCTCATTAAGGGCACTTGCTAGGTTAATATACGCGAACATTCCTTTTTTAAAAAATAAGTACAAACAAGCAAGGATTTATGATTAAGTCACAACTGGGATTCCCATCAAAATGTATCCCTCTTTTTTAGTGGCCCCAAGATTCTCTAGAGCCTTGAACTACTAAGCAAAGATTTTTCTTCCTTTCATGGAAAAGATGTTAGTCATGTCCTTGCACCAGATTCTGAACTGCTCTCTCTAATGAACATATTATTGCATTTTCAAAATGTAGCTTCCTTCTTCCTAGTATTTCATTTTCTCCTTTTGAAGCCCTGTGTTCAACAACACAATGAATGCAGATGAAGCATGTTATGAATTGTAACTGAATTGCTTTTCTCTAATATTGATAATTCCATTGACTATTTTTCTTGGTTTTTTGTGAAGGAATACTTTTTTCCTCATTATCCACATTGTGATGACCAGTTTGTCTAGGGTGGTGTTCTTTATAAATTCCCAAATACAGTTACAAAACTGTCACATATTTCTAGGGTGAAAAAGGTTCTGAAGGTGTAGCTGGTCCTCCTGGACTGCCGGGTCAACAAATCAAAGGTGACAAGGTGAGGCACAGAGTATTTTTCTAATCGTATCTATAGTGAATTATATTTAGAGTTAAATTAATGATGAATTATTCACACAATATCACAACAATACAAAGGTACATTTTACCTGGAATCTGAGGAACTATGGTACACCGTTCCATGCAGCTCCATAGGCTGCACTCATCTATACAGGTAGCTGAGCCTGTTGACGTTAACTGAGAGCACTAAGGACTGTATTCTATGCAGCTGGGTGTATGAGGGAAGAAATGGACTTTTTTCCTCCTAAATTTATTTCAGAAACATTGTATTTGAAATATTCTAATTTTTATTTAAATATTTTAAAAAATGTAAAAAACCCTTTTGAGTCATCTAATCTAATGGACCTGGAACAGGCAAAGGAACAATCTGGCTTTTGAAATTTGTTGGCTTTTTGGTGCCCAGTCCCCCAAAGAGGGATCCAGAACAATTTTAATTCCCTTGGCCTGATGAGATTCCAGCCTGTATGTTGTGCATCCCCAGAGAGTGGCTGATGCAACATGCCCAGATGTCCTATAGAGCGGAGGCAGTGATTCGAGATCTTCCTTCTCATGATTTAGTGCCATAGCCCTCCTCCTCCTCCCTGTTGTTTTCCTTCCCTCTGTCCCCACAACTCCTGCTCTCCTTGTTGCCCCACATTCAGCTTCAGTAAGAGGAGAGGACGGCACTCCCATCCAAAGTTGTTGACAGCTTAGCCAGCAGGGAGTGCTTCGTGGATGTGGGAAGTTTAACTTGAACTTACTCATCTCACTGTCCAGTCAAGTGGCTCTCCAGAATCTTCAGAGCAACGTAGGTGGTGTGGTGTGGTCTGATTTGGCCTGTCTCTGAGAGATATGCTTGGTGAGCACCTGCCAGACCATCTTGCTCGAGGCCTTAGTTAGAGGAAGGTTGGTTATCTGTGCAGGAATGAGTTGTCTTATTCCCATGTCTGTATAGGAAAAATGCAGCGATGGCCAGGACAGTAAGTGTTTGGGACCATTTCAGTAAATAAGTGTTTCTGGCATAAGCAAAACTAATTATTTTTTGTTTTCTAGGAACTGGTGTCACACATCCTTGACACCTTCATGGGTCTGTGCCACTTCCAATACCCACATGTCCTCCCCATATTCCTCTATTCCCATAATTCCGTCTGCCATAATTCCTCTATTTGCTCCCCAAGTGCTGTACAATACCATTACAATACCACATGACAGAGGTTTTTAAAAAATACTCTCTAGCTGCTCTTTTTACACTTGCAAGTTTTTCTTCTGAGTGTTGTGCAAGAAACTGTGTATATTTCTGTACAAGAAAATCTTTAAAATTAATCCCAGTATGTAAAGATAAGCTATGGATCCTTCTAATAATAAAGTTACAGCTGTGATCATCTAATGTTATAAATGAGATAGAGTTTGTAGGTAGGAAGGGGTATTATTTTTGTTAGCTCGATTGCCATAGGCAGACTTTCAGGTATTCCAAAGACATTTAACTCAGAAGCAGCAAACTTCAAGATAATACAGCTTGGGGACTATTACTCTGTATTTAGTTTAAATATGTTGATCAGTTAGCATGGACTATTGCAATTTAGCTCTTGGGAATACTTTTTGTATAGGGTGAACAAGGCCAGGTAGGACCACAGGGCCCAGCTGGACCACCAGGAATAGGCAATCCAGGAAGCCAGGTAAGTCTACATTTTGGACCTGTAACGAGCATTTGCATGTAGTTTTTGTTTTATACTTCATCAGAACTCTAATTTTGATGTGAAGACATTAAAAATCTCACAGTGATTTTTCATTTTAAAAAGTATCAAACTAGTCTTTAGGCAAAGCTTGTAAATATAAGTGATTCCAACTGATTTGGATGATCTTAGAATCAAGCAAACAGAAATTTGGTCTAATCTGCATAATAATTTGCACAGGAGATAAATAAGATGCATTGCTTGGATGATGACATATTATAGATAAGAGTTTCACAAGGTAGGAATCCACCACTTCAGAATTTCAAGCCCTTTGAAGCTTGAACACAGCCTTTAACAGTTGGATGCAGAAAAACTGAAACATCCCAAAAGATCTTTTGGTTTTTGTTTTTTTGGTTAGAAGATAAGAGTTCATGCTCCCACCATACTATCCCAATGAATCAGGGCTTAGATGCAGATACTGAGACACTTCCCATTTTTTTTCTCCCTAAACCGTAATTGTTGTTACACTTGGATACATCAGTGAAATCCACAGGATAGTGACAAAGGAAAAATAAAACAAAGATCTGAGAAGTAAGCCTGAGGACAGGCAAGCACTTTGTTTTCTTTTAAAAATAAGATAAAATCATTATTAACTGAAAGACAGACACACGGTGAATTTCAGATGTGGAAGAGTGTAATGCACTAACTCATTTATTTTGCTTTGTAGGGTATACAGGGTCCACAAGGAAACCCTGGGGCAAAAGGATCTAAAGGTTTTGGTCTGCCAGGTCCAAAGGTAATGATTCAGACATTATTTTTGAAAAATAGCACCAGCAAGAAACAAAAAGCAACGTATCTTTGCCAGGCTTTTCAAGAGTGGCAGTCTTGAAACACTTCATCAAGTGTTTGATGAGATGAAAACGTAACTCTTCATTGGAGATAACAATTCACTTTTGAATCTTTGAGGGAAAACCACCCATGTTATCAAGGTGTTCCCCAAATGGAGCATATGGCTTCTGCTTAGCATCAGCCCTTAACCTTTGTGAATGTGGATTTTAGCTTCTAAATGAACACAAATTTATAAACAAAGTATCTTTCAGACATGTTTATATCAGATGAGTTTGGTGCCACATACACACTGCGTTCAAGTAAAGCATTTTGCCAAACAACTTAGCTGTAAACCAGCGATGGTTTTGAGACTTAAGGCTAGTCCCACCACGCATTCAGCCTGTCCTTCAGCCTTCCATGGTCATCATGAGAAAGAACCAAAATGAAAGATAGAAACACTAGGAGAGAAAAAAGAGCTTAAGTGTACTTAGTAGCTGACACTGCACCACAAAAGGAGGGAAAGTAGGAAGAGAACAGGAAAGTGGGGTAAACAATTACTGCTGTCAAAGCCCAAGCCTCTAGCGATGCAGTGTCACCATAAGAGGAGAAAAAGGGAATTGCTGAAATACCAAGGACAGCAAGTGGAATGAACTGATGAACTGTAAAGCAGAAGTGTGCTTTGTAATCACCTTGATTTACAAAAGGAAGACGTTAGTCAATGTAGCAAAAGCAGGCAGAAATGCAATCATTTTCTTCTGGGCATTACTTTGGCATGTAAGTAGCAGTTACAGCAGCAATGTTTAATATCAATGTAGGGAAAAGTAGGTAGCTGTGCAACATGTTATGTATGAATTTTCCTAGTGTGAAAGTATTTTAAAAAGCAAAATTGAAAAGTGGAATTCCTATTTCTTTAACTGTTTTAGAACTACTGGAAGGAAGAATCGTGAGGGTAAAACTTTCTCTTAAACAGAAGTTCTGATTTTTGTTTATTTGGACTCACTTTTCATTCAGTGACCAAAGAATTTTTGATATAGTGGTATAAAGTAAAAAATAAAATGTATTAAAACAAAAAGGAGAAAGTTGGAGTGATTCACTTAGACTTTCTGCCCACTGCAAGGTTAAATAAAATAGATGCAGTCCAGCTGAAGAACAGAATTTTCCAGTTGAAAACTGCTTGGCTGAAAACTTGACCACTTAGAATCATAGAATCATAGAATATCTCAAGTTGGAAGGGACCCATAAGGATCATCAAGTCCACTACTATGTGTAAAGCAGTTACTGAAATAGTGCAAGTAATGAATGAAGCTAAATTGTGTTCCTCCATTAAACAAAAGACTTTTTGTTACTAGGGTCAACCAGGTGAACCTGGAAAAAAAGGGGAACCAGGACTTCCAGGAATTGGTGTACGAGGACTTAAAGTGAGCCTATTTTTATTTTTTAACTGCTCCTTACAGGGTCTTCTAATTCTTTCACTAGTTGCTGATAAACTAAGTAGAAGACTTTTTGGTATAAATTGACTGTGATCAAAATAAGAAGGAATTTCAGCGACAGATACTCACTTAACTTCACAGTTTTAGCTTTCAAACTCAAAATGCTGCACTAGAGCTCCCACCTTCTCTCCTAAAATCATTACTGCAGCCATAACTGGAACAGAGTTTTGCCCCATCTTTTCTAAGCTAGTGAGGTTTTTCCAAGGCCTGTTAGAAATGTTACTACCTCCGTTCCTCTGCAATGATTTGAAAAAAAAAAAACAGTCTGTGTGACACTTAAAGCTTTGACTTCAGCTGCCATTTTGAAGACTGTATACCATGTTGTTAATGATTTAAGTAGGGCTTCCAAAATCTTGGGTAAGATGACATAGACATCTTGTTTTGGGTGATTTTTCCCAGGATCATGGAAGAAGCACTTGGCAGGACTAGTTCCTATGGATAGTTTCAACTCTTTGTGGCAAGTCTTAAAAGCAATGCCTAGACCAGTTTGTACAACCAGCAAGGTGTTATTCTCCAGTCAACAACTCCCTTTAGGCATTTTTGGCTGACCATTCCTTAAGTCCCAGATGTTTGACTTTGCAAGTAAATTACATTCTTATCGTATTGTTCTTGTGCACAGAATAACAAACAGCATTCAATCATGTTTTTACTCACTGAATAAATGTAAATTTATTTAATACAAAACCAAGATTTAAGAAGTAGGTAGGGAGCTTGGAAAGAAATTTAAAATACTTATTTTAGATTGTATGAGTAGAAAAAATTACTGACTCTATAGAATATTTAACTTACTGGGAATAACAACCTTTATTTGAGCAAAAATATTGTATATCATAAATTAATATTTTAACACACTGTTAGATCCATTTTACAGAATAAAGAAATTATTGAAGTATGCAGATGTAATTATTTATTCTTCTTTAAGGGAGATACAGGTCTATCAGGACTCCCAGGAGAGAAAGGGGTGCAGGGAGATCCTGGGCAGTCAGGGAAAAAGGTAAGGAAATATATTTTACCCCAGGTAAAAGGCGTAGATGAAAGAAGAACAAACCATTATTTGCAATGGCAAGGAGTTCATCCTGGAGGAGGGCATGTGCCAATACTTTTGCCAGGGAAGAGGGACTAGGCTAATTGAGATATTTCCAACAAACTTTACTAAGAGTGGCTACCATCTGAATCTGCAACTGATTTAGCTGCCCTGCCTTTTGTGGGCTATTGACTACTGTTAAATTTCACAATCTTCCTGGAGAACAGATAGCTTGTGTCTTTAGCCTCTTCCTTACAGCCTGTTCAGATTTTTCCTGACACCAAGAAGTCATGCTCAAATTGATGTGACTTAGGGCAACTAGCAGGGTGGTGAGCTGTGGCTGAAACCTGTCAGCCTGGTGCAGAAACTGTCACAAACAGCTGAAACCAGGGCTGCTTGTTTCCAAGGGAAATTCTGAGATTTTAAGAGAAACTCTGCCACATTGGGAAAAAGAAGCATAAACTCAAAATGGTGGAAAGGAATTTAGAGGGGTGCAAAGCAGAGTGCCCAAAATAGTCAATTTAGAGTAAGTTAAATGGAGGCTTTTAATTTTACTCTTTCCAAATAGAATGAGCTGCTGAGCAAGCAAAACTCAGTGCTTTGGCTGATTGTTGAATTGCTGCTGAGAATCCAGGCGCCTCCAAACTCTGCTACTGTGCAGCATTTAAATGAGGGTAGCAGCTGGCCAATGTGTAGAATTGATGAACTGAACATGATTCAGAGTAAGCAAATCAGCATTTTTTGACTGCAGTTCTTTAATCAGAAAATATCTGAATAGCTGTAATAAACATCTATTAAGAATGCAGCTTCACATTTTTTTCATCTACAAGGGCAGTGCAAATACCAGTTTGACAAGCTACAGCCTGAGGCAGTAAGCCTTCCACTGTGGAAAAATACGTAGCATTTCTGTTGCTACTTAATTATTTTTTAAAAATTTGAAATCGCCCGCTATATAAGTGCTCAAAAATGAAGATCCCAGTGTATCAGAAGTGAAACATCAGAATTAAGAGTAAATGTTGGGTTAAAGTTACAGGTGGCTTTTGTATTTGGGAATGCTGGGGTTTTTTTTCTCTTGCATATTGCCTTTATTCTGATGGTCAACTTCGTGCTGTCACCTTCACTGTCGTAATTCATTATAAGTGAAAATACTAGTACTGAGCAGCTACCTGGGGTGTTCAGGCAGTGCAAAGAACAGCTTGATGCCTGCAGTGAGTAGTACGGTAATGTTGCAGCAGTTATTTGCAGGTGTGAAGCTGTCTCACAGAAGTGGGATCCAGACTGATGCCTATCAACAGCAGACTGTAATGCCATTTCCATCAACAGCTCAAATCAGAAATGGATTTTTAAACTTCATTTTAATCTACTTTTCACTTTCTGAATTACCTACAGGCATTCTGATATACTAATCTGACTTATATTATGCATAAATATTTTGTAGATAATGTTCCTTAATAGAATGTTTTATGTGGATTATTTGTGAATTATTTGAAGTAGTGTTTCTGGCAAATGTTTGCACCCTGGATTGGTCTTTGGCTACAGAGTTGCCTAAAATTACTGCTTAAAAGTTGTTTTTCTTAGAATAGGTCAACCAAGACCTTTTCTGATAACTTCGCAAGCATTTCTCTTACTCATATGAGTATATGCATGCAATTCTTCCTACAAAAGATAGATGCAATTGCAAATGGCACTATTACAAATGTCTGTGAAAATAAGGAATATGAATGCAGGAAGGTGGAAGGGGTTTAAGAAGACAGAATACTTTATTGTTTGCAGGAAAAAAAATTAACCAGATATTTACTGACATTTTTGGGAAAAGCGTTTATGCAAGCATTGTTTCTCATAAGTCTATTGATGCAATAAAATTAGCTACATGAAAATGAATTAACCATCTGATCTCTGCTAGGGGGAAAAGGGAGATCAAGGTCCAAGAGGCCCGGAAGGACCCCCTGGCAAAGGAGATGTAGGCCAAAAGGTATGGCTTGACATGCACACTGGAGAAATACTACAAACTTTAGACAGACGTATTTTATAAGAGTTCAGATTCTGGCCTATTTTTTCATTCATTGTATCTTAAGTAGCAACTATATTTTAACTGATGATTTAAAAGGATTTAAGAGAGCGTGATGTGTTCCTTAGCCTGAACAAGTGCAGCAAAATCAGACGATAAACATAGACCCTAAAGTTAATTGGGCAGTAGAGATTTCCTAAAAATTCAGTACGGAGTTTTCATTAAAGTTAGGAGGAGGCAAATTATCTCAGTATGCTGATAGGGAGAGAGAAGGAGCTAAGAGACACTAGGTGACTAGTTAGATATCTAAATATGAAATTAAAAGCCTGGAAAGATGTATTAGTAGACAGACAGCTTTTATCTCCCACCTGGTTAAATTTAGGACATTTGGGGCAGATTCTAGAACTGAGTGAGATTTCAGTTGGAGTGGAGCATCTAAATACCTTTGTAATTATGGGCATCGTTATCGTCGTGTTTTTGGTTATTTGTGTATCTCCCAGTTGTGAATGAATCTTTGCTGTGATTGAAAAAAAAGATTTGTTTTCGTTAGGGTGACCCCGGAGAAAAAGGATCCCAAGGAGTGATTGGTTATAAAGGAGTACAAGGCCCAGCTGGACCAAAAGTAAGCTTGTTCCTCCAGGGTATCCCTTCACTTTGTATTTTATAAAAGAATCTATGGAATTTATGTAATGTACAAATTTCTCAAGCATCTGATGCTTGGAGACTTAACAGAACAAAGGAAAAGCAGAAATATTTCCATCCTCTCTCCTGAATGACACAAAGTCCCAAGGAGAAAAGGAATAGTAATGTAACATGTAATTACAGACCTTATAGTTATGCATGAGCACTGAGAAGCTAAATTAAAGTTGTCCAAGTGATTCTAATCATGAGCATTTCGCAGATTTTTACTTTGAAACATTAACTTTCTATTATAATATTTTGTGAGTAAGTGTCACTCTGAATGATAAGGAAATTGAAGTAATACGGGTGTTCTTGTTATTCTATTGGCTTTGTAAGCCGGACACAAAAAATTAGTTAAAGTTAAAAATCGAAAACACAGTTCAACCAATAGTTATTTCAAACATGAAACTTGGATGAGCTTTCACAATAACAATAAGTTGATTTATGGTTTTTCCCAAATATTGTCTATTTTGTAGACAGATCTATATTGTAGATATTTTTATAATATAAAGTGTTGAAAAAACTTTTTGCTACTTGTGCAGAAAATGAAACTGTTTAAATCTAGATGATACCATTTTGTAACAGGGTGAACCGGGAGAGAGAGGACCACCTGGTGTCGCTGGATCATCTATTCAGGGACCTGCTGGACCAAAGGTGATTATCTGATATGTGTTCGCTGGAGACCAGAGATTGGAATATTTCTAGTGCACATTTCTGTCAAAATTAAAAGAAAATAAGTTAAAGAAGTTAAAATTCCTTGTTGTAGTAACAAAGATGACTGAATTTTAGAAATAAAGACTGAAAAGTACTAAAAATTAACAGAGAGTGTTTGAGGGCCCTATAACAGGATGCTGAACTTAGTACATGTTATTGCCTCCTGAAGCCATTTGTTAAAAAAAAAATTAAAAAATCCTTATTACATTTCTGTTGTGGTTTGGCCCCTCCTGTGAAATTAATCACTTTGAAGTCTTTTTTTTTTTTCAAGTTTACTATGCATTTTGTTTCTTAGACTAAAGGTGTCCTGAATGTGGCAGTAAATCCCTGCAGAAATGTGTCTATGTATAGTTCTAGGGAGTTATATGCTGAACTAGATGATTTTTTGGAGATGAATGTTTGTATGTCATTTCCAAGTGAACAGCTGGCCTGTAGATACTACTTTAAATGAAATGTTGTATACAAGATAGCTAGAGCTACATCCACCTCATTTTCTCTATGGGGAAAATGTACCTGAAATGAGTGGGACTTGTCCTGCTGAGTAAAATAAGCGGATTCAGCAACAGTAAAGTTAACTTTGAAGGTTTTAAAAACATTTGAAACTTCACTACCACCCCATTTTTATTTTAAGAATAAAATAGTTGCTGTTTTTATAATATGTCAGTTAACTTCAACTTTAATTGATGCTTTTCAGCTTTGGTGATAGTTTTTAGGGTAGAGAAATCACTAATGTACATCCTATCTCTCTGAAATATTTTCATCCCCATTTTTCTTCTTCCTTAAAAATATATGTGCCCCCCCACACAAGCACATGTAGGTATTGTACGTACAATGTACTCATCAGCCTGGCAACAGGACATCACAGAGGGCTAGGATGTGGTTTGGACTTGTTTGTGCATGGAGGAGGAAGGAAGAAGGGAATGCAAGAAGCTCAGGGTACACCTGGAGTAAAAATGCAACCACAGAGAAGAAAGAAAAGAGAGGATTGTGGGGTGCTCATATCTCTTATATTGGTTTAAAACCATAATAATGTGCCAAACTTTATGTCAGGAAAATATAAGTGGCATGCTATAAGGCACAACTTGTATGAAGACAGATTTCACTACACCGGTCTCCCCTCTTCACATTTTCCTGGTTACTGTGACATTTTTGAATAGACCAGTAAGTGAGTCAAGATTGTTTATTGATAAAATTCATGCTGACAAATAAGAACTTTGTAGACTTTATTGCCTTTTTCACTCTGATTTTATTCTGTTCAGTACAGTTCATATCACTTTCATAGCAGACTGGCCACGATCCAAAAGCCACTGGAGTCTGTAGGAGTTTTTCCAAACTCTTTACTGAATTTTAGATCAGGGCTTTTATGTACAGTGGCTGATGCGAGAAAACAAGTATTTTGTGTAATTATAAAATGCATGTTGATTTTTAGAAAAGATACAAAACTTTGTCTCTTTAGCTCCATAATAATTTCTTTGTTTAAACGAATATCTGCTATGTTTCTGACAATTGCTCAATAATGTAACAGGCTACACAGGTCTGTTTTCTCTCTCCACTGTGGAAAGTATGATGATTACTAGTAATTGTGTTCTTGGAACATCCTGGTATCTGCAGTAGTGAAGCCAGACATTATAAATTTCTAACACAGGGAATCTGCATGCTTTTCAAAGCTGGGAGTTACCATGGTCTGAGGTCTTTTTAGTACATCTCTAAGTATTTGATGTAGTAGTGGGTGATTGCTAGAGGTCGTAACTCCTGGACAGCCATGGTTGTGTCCACTGGAAATTTATTTATTTCAAGCTACACCCATGTTTGGGGACTAGAGTTTTTTTTCCCTCGACAACAATTATGCTGTTACTAATATGGAGACAGTAACATCAGATAGCTGTTTTTTCTCATATTCCTTTCTCATGGTTACAGCTGCTCAGTGGTTTTGATAGAACATTTGATCTGCATTCCTTAGTGAATGTTCCCTGAAATACTGCCTGTCCTTCTCACTAGTGTTAAAAATTGCAAAAGTTTCATTGAAAATTGAAATTTTCTTTTTAAGATCCTTAACATAAAGTAAAACATCTGTTACCATAGATTAAACACTAGAAGGAGCCAAATTTTGCTCTGTGAAGGGATAACATGAGGAACTTGAATTCTAAGCCTGATTGCTTTCCAGGAAAGCCACTGACAGAGCTAAGATTACCAAACAGTTGTATGGGGTAGTATTTGAGGAAAAACTCAAGTTTCTTCCTGGGTCTTCAGACTGTGGAGCTTGCAATTTCGAAGTGTTGCGCCATTGCATCTGTAGCCTTTCTAAACATACTCTGTGTCAGCACTTGTCTTTGAATTTCTTTGCTGTTCTCTGTGTGCTCTGGCAGAAACAAGGTTATGCAGCCTTGCTTGTATGGGCAAAAACAGGCAGGTGAATCTGGCCACTGAAACTGAATTATGATATTCAACCTTCAGTTGAAAACTGAAGCCATCAAGTTATTCATCAAGGCAGAACAAACTCTTTGACACAGTTGAGGAGAAGCAAAAGTGTAAGAGAGGTCAGAATCAGGGTAGTAAAAGGTTCCTCTGGAAATACTGATTTCATGTTAGCTAGCTCAATAATTGTCACTGTCAGAAAGAATTGAATACTTGTTCTTTTCTGTAAAACTTTGGAAATGAAAACTGAAAATAATGAATATGGTTTTGGATTTGTTTCTTTTTGGATAGGGGGATCCAGGACCCAAGGGGCCACCGGGAGATGATGGACTTCCTGGAAATTCAATAATGGGACCAACGGTAGGAGGTTTTAGACAAAAGATGGAAAATAAAGAAACATGAGACATATGCAAAACTCTTGTGAAAATGTTGAAACCTCTTGAACAACTTTTTCAGGAAAGTACCTGACCAATTCTTCAACTTTTCCATCATTCCAGGTTAAGTCTATTTTTAAAAATAAACTTACTATCTTTTCAAAGAAGACACACAAAATAGATTAAATAACTAGTCCAGTGTACCTCACCCTGCAAACTTTCCTCAGGAAGTCTTCATTAGGAAGGTAGCTCTTCAAATTCATCTCCACCTTTCATTATCTCATGTGGTCTTTTATACCTCCATATGGGCAATATGCTCGTTATTGAGTATAAACTGAGAGGTATTAGTTATTTTAACAGTGGTGTTTCAGTATTACCAACCTTGCACATTCAAAAACATAAGTAAGACTGAAAATAAAGGATTTAAATAATAGATCTTTTGGAAGTACTTATTTGCATATAGGTTACAAAATAGGATTTAGTTGGTTATATCCTTTACATTTCTAACTTCAACACCAAGAATGGAGTACAGTAGTCTGTAGCAGGATTGCTGCGCTCACTGTTCGAGCCTTTAGTGGTTAACTGGCAAGATCAACACACAAGTGAAAGACCAGAGATAAAACTGAGGATTCAGTGGTAACACAGAGATTGCAGTCTTTGCAAAAGTGAGAGACTGAAAAATTGTGCTCTGTAGTACACGTGAGTTGATATAAGACTGCTCAAAGAGTAAGGTGAGACCAAGGACCATCCTCTTACCGGTGGGAAATAAGTTAGAGGAAAACAATATAGATTAATTTGCAAAGGATGAAATTTATGGGTTTTTATCACTGTTGAACAGTGAAGTGACCTTTTCAAAGAATGATTCTATCTCTCCTGTTGAGATGTTAGGTACATAAAGTTATGACTGCTTTTTCTCCTTGCATAATGCATTACAGTTATCGGCATGGAATTTTGTCTGATATTTTATCACCAAATTGCTCAAACCCTTAAGTAGGGTTTTTCCTCAACTCCTTGGAATTGCCTTTCATTTAACTAATGAGAATAATATGGCATCATGAGAAAACAGTGCCACTCACCTTTCTACATTATTTAAGAACAAACTGAAAAGCACAGTCCCTAGAACAGATTCCATGTCCTCTACTGCACAAACTGGATATGTTTCCTTTTACTTTGCAGCTTTCACCTCCTCCCCTCTAATGCGTTTTATGATATCATATTGTACTTCTATCAGTCATGATCTGGGTTGAAACTTTGTATAAGCCTTCTGCCACTCGTGATAAGGGAATAGTTCAGGAAGACTTCCTTCAGTGTTTGGGAAAGGTACCATTCCTGTGATCTCCTTTCCAGACTGAAATCAGGAACCTGCTTAGTAAACCTCTTTTTTTTTTTTCACGTTTACCGTGTCTGCACATAAAATGTTCCACTCAATTCCACTGTTTCACTTCTTGGGAATATAGTTGATAGACTCGAATTCAGAGACCAATTAGTTTATGTGTACCTAACACAATGTAGTTCAAAATAAAGCAACTTAATGCAATAACTTTTGTGTGATAACATCTTAGGAATACCAATAATGCTTTACTCCTATCTTGACAGGCTTCTACCAGTACACCTACCAGAGGATGCTGGATAGCACATTGATCCACATGCATTCAGTAGCTTGTATTTTTGAATTCTCAAAACCTCCAAATTTATTTACTTTGTCTATATATAATCTAGAATGCTACTTCACTCTGTTTTTCTTATAAAAAGAAGTGATGAACATGACTTAATTTTCCAGTCATGTACTTAATCATTTAGGTTTTGATTATGGCAGTTGTTTTTTTTCTTAACAATGACCATGGACACAAGATTTATGTTTATATTCTGTTTTAACTTTTTATTTTGTTTTGTTTTGTTTGAAAGAGTGTAGAAGCAAATGTCTCTATATAACTCTTTCAGAAAATGACTTTAAAACCTGCCCTGGAAAGGTTGGCAAAGTAGATGAATTAATTCAGCATGCCATCTGTGACATCAGTGGCACTTGCCTTGTTGCCAGTGCACTGACTTTGAGTCACTGTGATTGTCTTTTCTAGACCCCACAAAACGGTGGGAAGCAGTAATCACAGAATTGCTCCTGGGCCATCTCTTGTGTATTTTCGACACAGCTATTAAAAAAATTAAAACTAAATAATCTGGACTAGAGAACTGTTTCTTCTAGCAGATTTGGCCATAGATTTGACTTAAGTAGATTTATAGCTGTGTTACTAATGGCAAAACCAGCCACTTGACAAAATCCCAATTCTTACAGAAGAGACTGTGTTAACATGTATTTGGTATTTACAATGGCCTGCGAAGATTAAATGAAAAAATCTATTTGGCTGGTTTTTACTGTAGTGGAATTAGAAGTAAAAATAGAGATGAACTTATGATCCATGGTTTCCTTTCTTGTTAAAAAAAAATATTATTGAACATTTCTAAAACATTTCTCATTTTATCCACAATTTAAGAACTATGGATATTAAGAATGAGGGAGAGGTAAAATTGGCTTTCCATTATAAAGCTATTTATGAACTAGAAGCACACTTGTTGGTTAAATTGTCACGGAACTGGATTAGAATTCCTTGAAAATTAGGAAACATGAAGAAACATCTTCGAGGGCTGATGCAGTTTGAATCTGGTGGTCAGGTTGTGTTTAAAGTCTTCCAGTGAAACTGTCCCTTTGGACTGGACGGTAGGAGAGATTCACACAGGAGTGACCTACCATGTAAAATTTTGTTTAAGCATAAGGCATGCTTGTATCCCTATCCCAAATTCCATCTTAAAGTGGTTTCAGGGTTCCATCTTAACCAGAACATTGAGTCTACCTTGTCTTTCTTCATTCACTTACCTCCTAACCTAAACCTGTGATGTATATCTTTAGGAGAGCCAAAGCAGCTCTTTCCTTTTTCCTTGACAGGGCTAAATTGGCTAAGAAGATCTGATTGCTTGTGTCTATGCTGGAGATGTTCATGGGACAGGAAATTTGGACCCAAAGTCTGTTTTTGTTGCATATCTGACTAGAATATGAGTTGGTTTGTTCTCCAGTCATGGACACTGTGTTCAGACAGACCAGCCACTGAGATCTGAGCTGCTATCAGGACTCCATTCGTGGTTTCTTGAAGCATTATGTTATTGCAGAAATTTCCAGGCACAATGCACTGATGAAACAGCAGTTTTCAGTCATTTGTAGTTTCTTTTTTCTAGGTGTTTATTTTTACTGGAATAGACAGGGAAATATTTGCTATTTGCATGTAATTATTCTTCAGGATGTGTTATCTGTACCTATATTACAGTATAGCTGACCCTCCAAGACTCTACAGGAGAGTCCATTTACATTTCTTGGTTCTGTGGGACTGAGTGAAGGGTGTACACTTGTCCCTGTATGGCCATATACATACTGTGCTTAGGAGTGGGGTGGATGTGTGACCTACAAGTATCAATAAGGATTTCCAATTGGCGGTGCTGTCATGTGAACATCTACAGTACAGACTGCTGGCATATCTTGAGGGATACCTCAAAGTAATATGTTTTCTTTCTTGGTTCTGTGAAGAACAGTCTGTTGCAAGCTCAGTTAATTTTCTCATTAAATGTCAGGAAAATGATCACTGGAATGAGGGAAGAGGAAAAGATTGCTTCTCTTCTGGTCGTGAAAGGAAGCATTGAGGTTTTGCAAATGCACAAGTCTTTAGTGGGAGTCAGTGGAAGAGTCAACAGAAGGATTGATTGTCTCCTGATACAGAGCGTTTTAGGCTAAACTAAGAGAAATTATATATTTCTTATAACTGGTTGTATTTCTTTCTTTTGCTTCTTTCCCTTGTAGAATGCAGTTTTGCTTTACAGTATGAGAGAACCAATGTGATTGATTACCTGGAAGCGCAAAATGTGCAACATATGATAACTTAAGGCTGACATATTATGTTTCAGTATTGTTAAATACATTGTTCAAATGTCAGGACTTACCCCCAAAGTCATAAAAGTTTAACTTTTTAAAAACAAATTTAACTTTGTATTGGCTGAAGATCAAGTCAATGTTCTGAAGATTTCTCTGCAACTACAAATCTAGAAATTAATAATTTCCTAATAAGAACTCCTGTTCTTCTGAAATCTTAATTTGGTCAACTGAAACGACAATAAAAAAGCACAAAAATTTCTGAGCTTTGCAAACAAATTGCAAGAGCTGGTAACTGCTATTCTATATTTCCAAAAGGATATTAAATAGTTTCCTTACATATTTGTTAATATTTGTTACATCATGATGATCCAGTTACTGGCATGATGCCTGACTTACTATTTTGTATTTAGGGTAACCGAGGACTACCTGGACTACCTGGACCCCGTGGAGCAAAAGGCGATGGCCACAAAGGAGAAGCTGTAAGTACAATTTTAGTTCTGTATTTTGTGTTCTACAAAAAAAATGAATTACTGTGTGATAACTCCATATTTAGTTACTTAACTAAGTGCAGTTAATCTTCTCTTTCATCCATTAGGTAATTTAAATATTTCATGTATATTTTGAAGTCCTTTCCTGTCCTAGATACAGTGCCAGTTCTACAGGCAATCAGAACCAGATATAAACTGTTCTCATTTCAGCATCATGAAAGGGATACCATGTAATTCCATAAAAATCTTCATGGCTGTTCATACGTGTTTAATATAATCACTGCTTTGAATTCTTCACTCCTTCCCTCCCTCCCTTTTCTTTTCTGTTCTTTGTTCAAGATCTCCAATAACATCTGCTTGGCCAAATCATGCAGCCTTCAATTCCTTGGTTTTTCAGCTGCTTTTCATACTGGGGGATTAAATCCTCTTTTTTGAAGATTTTCCCCCCTTTGCCTTTCTGATGGTTAGCTCCAGAGGGGGTTAATGCCTGAGTATTCCAGCTGGCACATTCCATTACAAGGGCATATCATCCTGAATTTCAGTCATCCAAAGCCACACAGACATGTTTGACCAACCTTTCACTAGAAGGTGAAAATACTGTTGCCATCCTTCAACCACCACCTGTCAAACTTCCATTAGCACTATTTCTGTATGTCCGTAATCCAGCTTTATTTCAAACCACAACCACAAAGGCACTCCCAAATACACTGAGGTGGGACCTGAGTGCTTCCAAATAAGTCACGGCTCAGCTCCAATTTCCTGTCATTCAGACTGATCCTGGGAAGATCCTTTGGGATCAGAATTAGTTCAGAGGGCATTCACTCAGAATTCCTGGTGTAATGCCATGTACCTGACACATTTCACAGCATGTAGGGACACTAGACCAGCTCCAGACTCCTTGGAGGGTCGAGGAGTGCCAGTAATGGACCCAGACCCATTAAACAGAGGACATGCAAACAAATGAAAAAACCCTGCTGTCATCCCAAATAAAGATGAAAAGCAAATGCAAAGGCAATCATGAAGAAGGCAGGGATGCAAATAGATGACTGATGACTTTTTAGTAGGCCTTAAAATGCCTCATAGGAACTGAAGTTTTAAGCTTTACAAGTTAAGATATCTGTTTAAACTATATAAAAAAGAAGTATTGGTAGATACAGAATCAGAGAGATCAGTGAGAAGCTGAAAACTTTTCATTTCTAATTAATCAAAGAATTCAAGAGAAGCCTAGTTTGGTAACCATTGATTAATAAAACTATACAAATGCTGGTTGTAGTCTGCCCGGTCACAGGATGTCAAACTTATGTTTATGCGCTTCCTGCATTTCTATTAGTGACTAGACAATAAAAAAAAAGAGCTTTGCTCTGCAGTAGTATTCCTGGGATCATGTCTATTCTAGGATTCCCATCTGCAGCTGCCATAAGAGTCATGCTTCTCTGCAACTTAATCCCAGGCTTCAGTAAAAGCTGGTTGTGTTTCTCCCTGCCACATGAGTACTCATCCTTGAAATGTGTGAAGGTTCTGTTGTGCTGTAGCATGCATCTTTCCCCTTCTCAGGCCACCTTGCCATGCCCCATGATCTGGAAAGACCAACTTCGTAGATCAGTGGCAGACATGGACAAGATTTACGTAGCTAAGTCTCTGTGGCATGATGGGGCAAAGACATCTGCCTTATGAATGCTGAAAGGGAGGCTGGGGATGCCTCCAACAGTATGAAGGGCAGCTGAAGGGGCTGTGACGTATTGAGTGGGGAGTTCAGGAGAACAGACTATCGAACACAAATACACCAAAGTATGTTAGGGTTACCCAACCCCCAAATTTACGTGGTTAGCTCTGGTATCCCAGATGTGTAATGTCTGCAGTGTATGAATCATGGAGCAGTGTCTGCTTTCTCACTGGTTTCTCTGAACTGAGAACAACTCCAATGTTCTTAAGTCAAGAGCTGGACTTTTTTTCCACCACTCTGGTAGTCTTTTCAGGTTTCCACCTGGAACTGAGGATGACTGTTGCTCAGTACATATCAGAAATGTGAAGAATTTGACAAAATACAGCAAAACCAAAGAGATTAACTATGCTGAAATTCTCTTCTTTGTTGAAGAACACAAGTACTCTTCCTTTAGGACAACTACTGACATGCTTTATTCTTCTGCTGTACCAGGGACCTCCAGGACCAGCAGGCCCCCCAGGACCAGCAGGCCCAAAAGGCGTAGGAGATGCTGGACCAAAGGTACTTGTACAATGCTAGTACATGCATCTGACTAGTAGACAAGGTAGACAAACATCTTCTGAAAAATGCATTAGATTAGAATGGCATATATATGACAAAATGCTGCAATCTCATCTCCCACTTTCCATTTCAGTTAGAAGAAAAGCTTGCAGTAGACTTTTCTGCCATGATAGATACAAGCCAGTTCTTGCTTTGTCCCCAGGTTTGATGCAAATCTGCAGGTTTTCCATATATCCAAAGACCCAGGATGTTTCTAGGTGCTGGAGTTTCCATGTGGAAGTCAGAATCCAACACCGGCAGAGTATTGCCCAGTAATTATGCACTTCCTTTCTCCTACAGAAGTGCAAGGGATGAGGCCCCAAAGCAGTCAGGGGAAATGTTGGTTACGTGGAACTAGTAAGGTATTTTTAAAGTTCCTAGAAATGGATTCCTAAGAGAAGACTACAAACCTTCATCTAAAATTAATATTAGTTTAGAGGCAAAACTTGGCAGAAAAAAACAAAACAAAACAAAACTGATAAAGGGATTAGAAATACAACACTTGAACACTTCCAAGTTTTTTTCATAAAACAGAATAGCTAAAGTGTTATGAAGTTCTAAGCAGTATGTAATTCACCTAAAAAGTCGCATTATAACTACTATGTTATAAAAAGTTGGAAAAAAGAGACTTAAGACTAAAATCATACAAGAAATTGCTTTAAAATATCCCACAGAGTGGTTTTATTAATGATTTCCTCGTTACATATGTGAAATAGGGAACAGGCAGCCTGTTGCAGGAGAAAGCAAAATAAATATCGCCCAAACAAGTTTTTTCCCAAACAGAAGGAACTTTCAACTTCAGTTCCCAGAACATGAGAATTCCCATTTAAAATAAACAACAACAATAACCTCTTAAAAATATATCCACAATAAAGGAAAAACTGAAGGACATTCATCCTTAGAATGACCTGACCTTAGAATGACCATAGAATGGCCTGACAATGGGATCTGGGAAACTTGGCTTTGTGCTCCTACTCTGAATTACTGCTTATCAATACCAGACATTTCACATAAAGTAATGCAAGGTCTGGCCCATGACACAAACTACTAAAGAACTAAAAGTCATTTCAATTATGTTATTCAATATAGACTTACAGAAAATACATATGGCTAAACTAATTAGATTTTTTAATATGAGATTATATCTTTTCCAAATAGAGGTATCAGACTTGATATAATACAGTCTTAAACATTTTTTTTGGTACTACAGAACATTTCATTAAAACCCTAGAATCTTGTATGAAATTATTAACACAGATATTGATAAAAATGTAACTTATGACTACAGAATGTCTAGGGGCATCGTTATGTCTGGAATTACCCCCTTACTTCCTAAGTGCATAGTTCTGAAAAGTAGTGTTTCCCAAAGAAAAGGAATTGGAAGGTCATGTCAGGTAATCAAATAAGGTGATCTCCCACTGTGATGCCATGGTTGAAAGATTACAAACCCCAGAAATATAAATCAGAATTTCAGTGGGAATATAAGGGTTTAGTATAAAGAAATTTGAGTTAAATCCAAAATGGAAATAATTTATTTTTTTTTTAAGTGAAAGGAAACCACTAGAGTAATTGCAGTGAAATTTCTCACAACTGGAATTTTTAAAATCAACGTTTGTGGTTGTGTTTCTGAAAAGTATCACAAATATACAAGGTATACAGAAATGCACTTAGGAAGATGATAGTGCCTGGCTTATATGAGAGATCAAAAAGTGAGTCACAAGTCCCTTTTGCTCTTATAATCATGAATTCATGTAATTGCTGGGACAAGCAATTCTTCGGCTGTATAATTATTAGGAAAGTTCCAACCCAGATCATGAATGATGGAAGTACAATATGGTATCATAAAATGCATTAGAGGGGAGGAGATAAAAGCTGTAAAGTAAAAGAAAATATATCCATTTTTTGCAGTGGAGAACATGGGATCTAGTCTTTTTATCACAGTTACTCTTAAACCACTGTAACTCTTGTGATATAATAACATATATATTTAATTAAATTATAGATCAGCTATTATAGTACTTACAGTTTTCACTTTCAGCTCTAAGTGATGTAAATCATTGCCAGTTGAAGTGAGTTGTTCATATTCCTTTATAAAGACATCAAATCCTTACTTGTCAGTCTCTTCTCCACCTATGAACAGCATAAGAAGTATTACCATCCCTCCAGATCTGTGGGCTGAAGTATATTCATGGTACTAGTAAAGGAGGTTTATTGGTAGTATCTTTTTGTGGACAAATATGACCTGTGTTGTGTTAGTTGAACGTTACCAATTAATAATAAATTTGGCAATAGGCCCATTACTTCAACCTGAATTTGACAGAGCAAAAGTGAAATAGCTGTGACCAAGAGGTGAGGCTCTTATAATTTAATAGTATTTAATTACAACAGGAAATAGTATAATGGATTATCTAGTAATAGAAACTCTTATCCTAACTCATTGTCTATAAGGAAGCCAGCAAAAGATTAGGCAAAGGCAAACTGATAAATTGTTGTCACTATTCTCATATGTTTTCTGACAATTTCAGGTCAGATCAGGGTTGTCATGTAAATTAAAAGTATCTTCCTCATTTCCATCAAGTCATCTCCATTTTCACAAGAATTGTCAGAATTAGGTCGCTTGATTCTAAGAACCAAATTGTTGAAAAACATGGATGCAAAGGAAGCTGTGTTTTCTGGTTAATGGAATAGGTTGTGGGAGCTGGGTGTGATACAGCCTAAGGAGCAAGACCTCAGTATGTGCAGTCAGTCTAGTTCAGGCAGCCACACATACGAACTCAGGGTCTTCTCAGGTGATCTGAATGGGTGTTTTGGGCTGGATCGGAAATGTGCTGTTGAAGTGAATCTCCCAGTGGACCCATTTACTGTGCTTTGGGTTCTGGACCAAAAAGAAGTCTTGAGCGGTCCCACAACACAGGGAACTGATTTCCTTCAGATGAAGCTAAACTAGATGATCTGATCTGGAAGGGCTCTTCACGTACTTCTGCTGCCAGCGGGTGATCAGTCCACAGGAGCAGACCAGGCAGGTCTCCTCACATTGCATACAGTGTAAACATCAGACTTCAAACTCACAGCTATTGGGCCTGTAGCACTATTTGTTGATGGACATGTACAGTTAGAAGCTGCCTATCAAGCAGAGGTTTCTACTCATAATAACCAGTCGTGGGGTAGATTCAGAATGCAGCATAGCCATGGGTTATGGAGAAGAGGCATCTTGTTCTAGGAGGAGTTGTATTACAAAGAACCCTGTAGAGTAGCTGTCTTTGCAAGTAACACAACACAATTAGGGCAAATCATGCTCACATCAAATCTTGTATGAAAAGTTTTGTGGGGGTCTACAGGTTTGATTGTGTTGCAGGGTGATATTGCCCATCAAATCTGGCTGCTCAGGTAGTGCTTATCTAACAGTCTCTGTCAGAAAATTTAAAAAAATCAAGAGTTAAAAACATCTGATAAAAATTTAATTTGTACTTTAAAATGGGTAAGTTTCTTTTTTATGATGCACCTAGATTGGTGCGTTAATCCTATGGGGGGAAATGGATATTGCTTCTATAAATGGTGAGCAGCTGTAGCTTTTGCAGTGTGTGACTGCTGCACCAAAGCATGCATTATCCGAATAGAGTCACGTCCGTGATTTAATTCTGTGCATCCACACTAGACATGGTGTAGAGTACACTGGAAAAAAAGAAACGAAGTATATAAACATCTCTTCTCCCTTCCTGATGTTTTGTTCCTGTTTGCTTATACAAAGTTTTGAATCCTTAGTCTCCACATAACTTGCTGGTAACAAAGGTGCCACAAGGAAAAACAATTCACTTGAATTGCAAGAATTCCCCCAGAACTTAGTTCATAAAATGGACAATCTTCTGTTTTTTCAAATAAAATGTAAAAGTGCACTGGCTACCTCTCATCCCTTCCACATAAAAAAAAAAAAAAGAAGAACAGCAACAATCTCTGCATATAGAAAAGAACATTTATTTGATAAAAGAGACTCATAAATTTACACACTAGTTAATTTGAAATTCCTTTGAGTATCATTATATAGGAATGTTCCACTCAGCTGAATCAGAGCTCTGTTCTCCCCACTTTCAGAAATGGCTCACATATGTGCACACTGCTAGATAGGAATTTTATGTATCAGAGGTCAAATTCACATGAAAACAAAATTGGAACATGTGGGATGCATTCAATCCTAGCAGCACCCTATTTTCTGTAGCATTAAAACAGAAGCACATAATGTCAGAATACAATAAAAAATTGATTTAAAAGCACTGCTGCCAACTAGGAGGTGGGTTACAGACATTCAAGAGCAAGAGCCCAGCACTAGAAAGCAAGCTTCATTCTCAGTAACTGGATAGCAGAAGGATTATTAAAATCCCTAGCGTAGTCCCTAGTGCATGAACATTTGGGCTGGATCCAGTTGCAATATAAATAACTTTTGCAGCTTGGGCCCTGTCTATTTGAATTAAAATGTGGAAAGTAGAGATGCAATGTCTTTTTTTTAATATGTTTTTACAAATACCATTATATCCACTAGCTGTCACTAAAGAGAGTATTGCAGTGTCTGTTGTATGTTTCAGTATCAAATATACGTGCTTCACAGTAAATGAGGTGTATATATTTGGAAGCCAAGATTTATTTTTCAGGTGACCATTAGGTCATTTAATGAATTTTTTTGAACACAAGGTGCGGAATAGACATTCGAATCCCATACTTTACACTGTCTTGACTGTGTTTTTCTAGTTCACTGTTTTGCTGATGGTGACAAGCTTGTCTACAAGCACAATACAGGAAATAAATTAGACCTCATCAAAGAACGGTACTAATCCTTCTTGAAATGAATTCCCTGGAGGACAGTTTAGTGTCACACCTTAGAAAAAAGAACTGCTCCACTTCACAACTCATAAAGCAAAATAAAAGTTTTTCTCTAAGCCAAGAAATACAGAAACTTTGAGGATTACTATAAAGCTCTACAAAAGGGCTTTTCAGTGAGACATCTGGTATTAACTAAGCATGTGAGGCTAAAATTTGATCCCTCACCTGCAGTGACCCTGTGTAAGAATGTGTTACCCATGGGAGGAAGACGCAGATGACTTCAAGTCACCCTTACGCTCCTTTTGGTCAGGGCTGGTCTAAGAGCAGGTTGTAGGTATATGATACTGGACCGTAAGGAATCATTTACTTGTTTGGTAATCTCCCATTCAGCTTCCATCACAGCGGCTTACAGGCTGTTTCAGAGGTCACAGCAGCCCAGGATCTCCTAAAAAAACCTTATAATGCAAAGTCTTATCTGTATATCCACCTCTTAGCTCTGGCACCTCTGGCAGGTTTCAGAGGGAGGCTTGGGCAGGGAATGCTTTTGCTGCTCTGCGCAACTTCTGCTCATGAAGAGTGTTCCTATGAACAGCTTAAGGTTGTATTATGGTTTGTGGGGACATTGAGGACCAATAACTATTCTTTTGATAATAGATGGTACTAAATAGGAAGATGACTACATTTGCCTATACTCTCAGTATTTCCTAGTAATATGACAATCTCAAGCTAATTGTAAGAAAATGCATTGCAGGAGGAATTGAGAAACTGGCCGTGTTTTAAAAGATCAGGAATATCTACCATTCATCCCACTGCAGAGGGGCATTTCCCAGCACCATGTACCAGACTTAAGTGCTACGATCTTTAAGTACTTAAGATTGTAATCTTTAAGAGTTTATAGCTAGAATTTGGAAAAAAAAAAAAGGGCAAAAAGTTCAAGGACATTACCAATATCTTGGCTCTTTGCATTAGCAGGAAAGGTGTGATACAAAAGCCTTAGGTCATCTGAAGAAGAACACGACTAAAGAGAGTAGCTCTCTCTTTAGTTCTCTTTTCCAAACCAGACTAGACGAAAACAACAAACTCCCCTCTCTGATCAAATCTGAGGGAGAAATTTCCTCCCGACTGAACATGGCAATCAGTTTAACCCAAGCAGCTTGACACACCAATTTAAAGCTAAGAGCATCCACGTACCATGCCTATGTCCTGACTCAAATTGGCCAGTCTCCAGTGCTTTGGAAGAAAGAGGAACTGAAAATAAATTCAGAAGCGAAATGTTACATCAAGAAGGAAAGCATTACAAGCTCAATCTAAGCCTTAGCCTTTGGATTCAGAGTTTCCAGCTCTCCAAATCCATCAAACCTGAGCATAGTTTGGGCCCTAATATATTTACATAAATAGCACATATGTCAGGACTTAGCATGAGAGTATCATAGCCATATATAAAAAGCACAGATTGGAGTGATCTCTCACTAGAGATTGAACCTTGGGCATTTCACCTAAAAGCAGTCGTTATAATGACTGCACACATTCCTCGCTGAAAGAAAGGAAGTCAGTAAAAGGTTCTGCACTTTTGTTTCCTTCCTTTTTAATCAGTTTGATATGTTGTTTCTTTTCACCTTCCACAACTCAAGTGTCATCTGTGATTTGTGTGATTCGTACTTGCACCTCTCTCCTAGTTAGCATGCTCCCTCTGCAGGCACAGCCATTTCTACAGCTTTTCTGAGTGCAAAACCAAGTACAGTGAAGAATTTTTATAATGAAATTTTTTATTTTGTCAAGAAATACAGTTTCTTCTTGGCTCTGTTGTTACTATATCGGATGATCAATAGCTTATCAGAACATTTCTTTCTTTTGCACTTGCCTGCACAAGCATAGGTTTAGGGACATTCGCTAAACCTGATTCAGAATTTTCTGCATCCATAACTTATCAGTTATAGATTTCTTTTTTCTTTTCAAACTGATGGGATTTTTCTAGTGATCATGTGCTGAATGTGTGCCTGTTCCCTCATTTGTACAGTTATGGACTGAGGAAAACAAAACTGCCTCTTATGTCCCTGTGCCTTCCCCTTACCAGTAATGTCCCCTGACCCCCATCTCCTTCGCTGGGCTTGTCTGCAGCATGAGGGGCAGCACCGGGCTCAGCATTACCGGCATTCCCCCTGGCCAGCCAGCTGCTGCCTTCTGTCCGCCTGCTGGTTAAGGGATGAGCCCCCTCTGGGTTTTTTTTCTCCACTAAAAGCATAAATTGAATCTCTCTTCTTTACCCAGCCTCCAATTATCACCAAAACTGTCAAAAATGAATATGCTTAAGGCCTCTACATTTCTGACTAATTTGGCTGAAATCAACTGATAAGTTCAAAATATACTGGGAGAAAAAAGAGGACTAACACAGACAAGCAGAAACACAGGCAGAGTATCACTTAAGCCTCATTTCCTTAAGAAATCAAGCTAAACATATATGCAGTAAGGCTTTTTAAGAAAACAAGAAAGGGCTGTTCTTTTTGTTCTTCTATATCAATGCTATTAAAAGCAACTTAGTTTTCATAAACACATTAGTTTGACAGTTCTGGAGATTAAATGTCTCTAGTTTCAGAACAAGCACAGTATCAGTAAAGGGCATGATCACTGTTGTGTCCCACTAGTAAGCTCCCTGTCCATCCTGGTAAGCCCCTGCAGAATGTGATGGAAAAATGGTGTTGTTTCCAAATGAGTTTGCTTTTCTTTTTCTTCTGTAGCTGATAAGTTTGCAGATTAGAGTCCTAACTCTGTTGGTGATTTTGACCGCATGGACCTTTGCTCAGGGAATAATGCTCTTCACCTAGAGCTTAAATAATGTGGGTGCCTGCATTTGGGGCTTTTTTTTATATCTATCTATAAAGCAACTGTTTATGTATGTAACATTGGTTTGTTTTGTTTTTTAAACTCACTAGTTTGACTGACTGCTTCGTGAGTGGATGAAAGATGTAACAGTTAATAGGTGATAAATTACTGACATTTCTGTGACTATTTTCTGTGACAGGGAGACCGTGGAATGAGAGGCTATCCTGGGCCCCCAGGGCCACGGGGAAGCGGAACGGTTGGTCCCAAGGTTGGTACGATGCCGTGTTGAAACTTTTGTCATGCTGGCTGCCAGACTCTGATCTCTCGGACACCGAAATAGCTCCATCAGTTATTGATATACATTGGTGCAACTGCAGGAGAAATCAAGCATAAGAACATGGGCACTGACCATACACTTCTACCAACTGGATTAGAAGGGCATACTGACTGGATGAAAATTGCATTTGCAGCTAAATTTTATGAGATTACAGCTGGAAACTGAACAGAACTATCAGGCTGATAAATTAGTTAAATGATGCATTTCTTCTGTTTGTATCTATCTATCTGTTCTGTTTCCAAGGGATTCTTTTGTGGTGGAAAATATGTTAAATGTGAATTTTATGTTTGCAATTTTTGCTCAATGAAATTGAATCCAATTAATTTCATTAGTAAAACCATTAGGAAAGAAACATGAAAACAAAAAGTTAATTCTATAAGCAGCCAGCATGCAACATCTGGGCAATTTCTTCCTCCCTCCCCTAAAGTGATTTATAATTCAAAAAAGACATACTGGCAAGAAAAGAAATTCAATGCATGCCTGGATTTCTTTATTATAGGTGTATCTATCAATCATTTTTGCAAAGGCAATAAGGAGAAACAATGTGTATATTTCTCCACTTTAACTTAAGTTAAAAATAGATATGCCTTTGTAACTTTTTCTGTGATTCTCTTAGTAGAGATTAACAGAAGTCTCCACTGCCATTTTGAATAAACTCGTAGCTGAATGGAGAAACATTGCTATTACCAACCTGTTACAGAAATGCAATGAGTGACAGAGCATGAATATTTTCTCAGGATGTATGTCTGACTTTGCCTTGCTTTCTGAAAGCTGCAGCAATTTCAGTACCTTGGTAAATCATACAGACACAGTCAGTTTAAAAAAAGTAAGTTTGGACTGAGCATCAAAATCCTACAAATGTGTGACACTCTGTGCTGCTTCCACAAAGCCTTTGAGAATGAAAAATATGTTCTCTGTGGGGAAACAGTATTTTGTTTTCAAGGATGAGGACGTGCTTGTAGCATCTAGTTCTTGAGATAAGCTAGTTAGCACAATGTTTTGTGTGAATCCCTGCTTATAAATATATAGATTAACAGTATTTTCCACAAGAGATTCTGTCAAAGTTTGTGGCAAATTTTTTGTCTACACAGATGAGAATGATGACGTTTCAAGCGTCACTAAAATCTAGAAGTTAAATATTTAGAGCTATGTATTTCTATTTAATGATGATCAAGTTTTCATATACTTCTGCCTAAATATTCAACATATGCAAAATGTAGGTAATTTATATACCACTGAATGAATTCCATTTACTGTATTGGAGCGCGGTGATTATTTATTATAAGACAGTAATCAAAAATCCAACCTGAACTCTACAGAAACTTTTATGAAGCCTGGTCAAATTTCAAAAGCTTTTTTCAACTAAAAATAAAGAAAAAAAAAAGAAAAACAAACATTTAATTTTGATGTAATCAAAGGGATATGCTTCACTTTGTCGCTTTGAAATGTTAGATTAGCCTGCCTCCAAAGCACAAGGGCTTTACCTGGCTTTGACTGTATCGACACAAATCAGCAAGTGCTGCTTTGGCTTTTGTCTCTTCCCCTCCCACTTACAATTTTCTGAATGACTGGTGCTCCCAGAGACTGTGGCACCACAGGGGCTTGGCATATATACGTGGTGCACAAGAACTAGCTAACATGCCTGGCAGATTTACTCACGCTGGGTTTTATTGCTCTGGTCCTTTGTGCCTCTACTGTTGTGCCTCCCTTGTGTGGAGTGACTGCATGAAGCTGTTGTATAAAGATGGTTTCTGTTGGTTTCTACACGGGAGAAACTGGGGAAAATATCACACTGTGTCATAGGCAAATTTTATTCTTTAATTATTTTCAGCTTAATTGTTCCTTTGCTTTCCTTGGCATTTGCCAAGGATAATTACTAAGGCCCACGGTGAGAAACCATAAACCAAAGAAGAGTCAGAACTAGAGTCTTTGACATGGTTTTACTTTTTGCTTGCAGTGGCTTTGAGATTACTTCCTTAGTGTTACCAGGAATAGAGTTTACCTCCTAATTCATCTATTTTTGCCCCACTGACTGTTATAGGGTATTATGGGACAGAAAGGCTTGCCTGGTCCACCTGGCCCCCCTGGCGACAGCATACAAGGAAGCAAGGTAATCCAGTTTAATGTGGTATCTGTCCAGTTTCTTCTCAAAACTGCCTCTTAAGGAGATTCGTTGTCTGTTTTTCTCTTTGCCACTGACTCAGTGAACTCCTGCAAATATTCATTGTATATTTAAGTTTCTTGTTCAGGTATGTAATATTTACTTTAATTGCTGAGTTTTCAGTATTGGTGGCACCCAATTGCTCTCCTGTTATTCTTGTCATTACAAATATATTTAACCTGGGAAAAAAGTCTCATCTATGCCACATCTTATTGATTTACTTAGATTTAAAGGATGCTCCAAACAAAACATCCAGGGTTTTCTCTGGATGCCCTTGTAAAAGCCAGTAACAGAGATCTACCATGTCAAAATAAGTCAAACAAATATAGGAATATAAAAGAAATTAGCCAGTCTCCCACATACTCTTCATCAGGTTTTTACTCACCCATTCCAGCCATAACCACAACTTCTCTCCTTATAAGGAGAAACACAAACATGCTAACATATTCTGAATATTCAAAGTTAATAAATTGCCTTGTCATAAATGTGTGGAATAAAATTATTAAAACTGGAGGCTCTAGTGGGGAACAACCCAAGTTTCTCCTATTTCTCTTAAATCAGTGTGCTTAAAGTTGAGCATATGATTGAATATTTCCCTGGATCAGGAGGATTGTGCTCAGCCCTCCAACTCTAGGTTATCAAACCACCAGTGATTCAGTAAGATGGGCACTGTTTTAGCTGGGTTAGGAAAGATGCCTCTCTATACTGCGGTTGGCTGTAGACACTAAAGCCACCAGGGAATTCATTGACAAAATAGGTTTTTGTTGGAAAATAGTGATACGCTGAAACAAACAAACAAAAATCATTAAAATGTACCTTGTTGGCAAAATGTTTCAGAGGAGAACCTTTCTGTGGTTCAGTGTGGAATTACTTCATACAAGCTTTACCAGAAAAGCACCAATTCCTTCTGAATTTCTTTTATTCAGTACTTGCTCTGATTCCAGCTTCAATGTCTTCTATTTTTATATTCGTGTTCAATCGTTTCCCTTTTTATACTGCAGAGAGCCCTTCCTTTTTTCACTGTGAGGTGTTTCATAGCATAAAAACACACTTTACTGTGTTCTTTCTTTTCTCCTTATTGTATAACTCTCTTTAACAGATTCTGATTTATCTTGTCTCAGGACTTTCCTAGACAGAGATCTCTACATGGTTAGAGTCATGACTGTCTAGACCTTTGGTTCTGATCTGTTTGCAGTTTTCTTCTGTATTAATTGTTATCAGTAACCACAAAGCTATTACGTATTTTAATGTGAGGGCATAAGGATCTTCTTATTTTCTATTCTCTTCTTCCTTTGTTTGCTGAATCTCTGAAGGCTCTTTGCTCTATTCTTGTGGAAAATAGAAGAATTTCTGCCATCTCTGTATGGCTTTACAGTATAGGAAGACTATTTCCTACCTGACTAATAGACATTTCTGACGTGTTTCCAGTATCTAATACTTGGGATATATCTTTGTTAATTCTATGGGTATGTGAGGTTATTTATAAAAGCGCAATTGCCATTCTGAACAGAAATGTTTCAGCAATCAAATGCGTCTGATGATACATGAAAAAATATACAGATTATATGATATGTTTTCTGTTCCTGAAAAAAGATAAAGGTTAGTCAAAATATGCTCCGTGTGTACATATACATCTATCTATCTATCTATCTATTTATCTATCTATCTCTATACAGATACACAAAGAGTTATGGATGTTATGTTGGCACTGCTATGAATAAATATCTAAAGCATATTTTAGAAGTGTAGAGAACTCAGTTTCATCATGGAAGTTTTCCAGTGGAAGAACGCGGTCCGCTGACACACGCTGTCAGACAAAGGCATGTTTGTAATGTAAGGATGTGAAATTTAGGGATGTAGGAAAGTAACACGTGCTCTGGCTATGGAAGGTCTTTGTCTTTGGGTTTGAAACCAAAACTGTAATGATGTGGTGGATCAAACTCAGCTGGTGTTGTTTCTATAGCATTCCACGAGTTGTGTAGGTACAGTCTTGTTATTTAAATTTTCTTCCCTTAGCAATCACTTTTTAAAATTATGATTATTTTTATATAATTCTTAGGAACAACTTCTTTCTGAACAACTTTGGCAGCTGTCTTGCTCCTGTAGTATCGGTTTCCTCCATACACTGATGCTTGTTGAGCTTCTATCTGTCTCTTCTGTCTTTCTATCTCTTCATAGCCATGTAAAGCTTCATTCTTTTTGGCCATTCTTCTTCAGCTTAAAGCTACTATACTCCTGCATTTCAGCTATCAATATCACTCCAGGTATTTTTTTTATATATATACATAGAGCTCAGTCTGCATATGGTAAGAACGGAATGTCAAAAATGAGATCGTTTTCGAGTAACTTTATGTTGATAGCTACATTCACGGGTCTTTTTTTTTTATGCTTGGTTTCCTTTCAAAACCACAGTCTAGACATTCTCAGATCTGCACTCAGTTCATAAAGTGACATTTTTACGTAGAAGTCTGCTTATTGATCAGTAATCTAGCAGGATATTAGGGTCAGGGATCCAAGGGTCTGCATTTTTACATGCATACCACTTTGTTTTTTATGATAAGACTGATGGTCAAGTTTGAATTTAATTATGTACGTGGATTGAACTGGCAAAGCAATAAATATTTTTAAATTAATACAGCATACTTCTTGGTTTTTACTAAATGTTCAGTTATGGTATCTATGATAAATCCTTCTTATGTTGATTGATTGCACAAGTAGAGGAAGCAGGATTTGGTTCTGCAGTTGATGTTTTAAAGGATAAAACTCACATGTGTGCCTGTGACAAATGTCAGCTGTACAGGTATGAATTTTTTTAGAACAGTAGGTCTCATTCAGTTTTCATTGCCTGAACACCATCCTAACAATGTCAAATGGGTTGTAACAAATGACAGCAATAAATCTATAGTTTTGTCAGATCTGATGTTTATTATTAGTGAAGGACCACTGGCATACACAGCGTATCCTAATTCTGGTTCATATGTATGTGCTCTGCAGATCTGCAAAGGTGTTAATCAGGAAGCTGTGTGATGACCCTAGTCAGGAAGGATAGTCATTCCCAGTGCTGCACAGCAAGCATTGAAAGAAGCTGGCACACTGTTTCACTGTATTTAAAAGCCATTTGCATTAATAACCTACATGAAGGACGCAGGAAGCACAATCCTGCTAAAAAGTGACTTAAAGTAAATTAGATTAAATAGTCACTGTGCGTTCCTACAACAGCACAAAATAAATTGCCTTGTGCATCCCATTGCCTTAGGAATATTTCCTGTTTGCAGGAAATTCTTTTTTTTTTTTCTTTTTCCTAGTGAATCAGCTATGTAATTTGGTGCATCACAGTTTGTTTTCCAGTCTCCAGAGTCTACATAACAGTGTCTGAGTTTTTGCTGCTGTAAGAAATTGGGGAGAGAGGAAGGGGAGAAGTTCTGCTTACAGAGGCAAGAGGCTGCCGGTTAGGAGGTCAGTGATAGGTAGCCCCGATGACAAGCAGAGCATTTTAGCTCCCCGAGTTAGTGGTAGTGGACCAAGAGGCTCCCGCGGGGCAGGGCTGTAAAGGCAGTGCTCCAGTGGAGATGTGAATGGTGGAGTGCAGTGGGTGCCTTTGCCTAGCACAGGGCAAGACCACAATGCACCCGTGTGCAAGCAGAAGTTCCCATCTCAGCAGGATCTCAGTCAAATCTGGAATTTGGACAGGGGAAACCATCCATAGGCCATGACTCGTAGTATACTGCCTCTTTCTAGGAGCTGCATCTCATTGTCTAACTCCTGGTGAACTCCCAGCTCACGGGAGTCAGGAGCCTTGAGTACAAGGAAGAGAAGGTTGACTTGGCTGTGCACTGTGCAGCTGCTTCTCCACCTGCAGAAATCTATAAGCCCCTATCCAGCACAGCAGGAATGGTCAGTGGTCAGTCCTGCACTAGTGTGCCTTTGGTGAAGGCTGGAGTCTCGATAAATTTGGACACGTTTTTGTATTTCTCTGCCCATTATGAGCAATATAACCCCTTTAGGCCTGTTTGTGAGCAGCTATACAAGTATTAGTAAAAGATGCTTTAGTGAGACGGTCTGAGAGCTCTTGACTGAAAAATAAAACTAACTAACTTTGTACCTGCATCTTGTAGGCTAGGTTTGGTACAGGTTATGACTGCTCCTGATCTCATTGACATTCTCTGGAGCTGGTTTTGGTATCTGTACCAGGCACTGCAGTTATGTGAATTATTTATGTAACGTGAATTCTGGTGAAGCATTTATGTACCAGGGAATATAATCACCTCTAGCTTGTTTAAAATGTATATAGCAGTTGATCTGAAAAAAATATTTGTGTTACCCTACTAAATAAAGCAGGAACGTTTCTGGAAGCCAGATGCTGTGAAGGATTTTCTGTACATATTTTATAACAGCTGTGTTTTATAATATGTTGTATGCCCACACTGCTAGCATGAACATGCTTTTCAAGTCTGTGTGCATGCAGCAGGGCATGCGTAACAATCATTATAAACAAATTGGAATGTTATAGCTGGACAGATACTGTCTTTTGAAGTATCAGCAGAAAGATGTTCTGCTCTCCATATTGTGAAAAGCAGAGATGTCTTTTTATTTACTTGCGATCAGAAAAACTAAGTCAACCCTGCAGAGATTCTGGGTATGTATTTCTAGAGAACCTTTGTGTTGGACCTCGTTTTATTGCTTGTAGAGTGGATGAATAACTGTCTGAGCCTCCGTGAGGTTACTTGTGTCTTTCATCTCTTTCAGTGAAATAACAGTATTTCTTTTAATTAATCAGGAATAAATTCTTCATTATATACTTTTTAAAGTCTTCATGTATGTTCTGAATCATACCCAATTGCTTACTTCTCCAGCTTCAGACCACTTCTGTTTTGAAAATTATGTGCTTCATTGCATAATACAAATGTCTGGCTTTCTCTATGATGCAGAGTGTTATAAAGTAAATAGATACAGCATAGATTTTACTTCAGTTTTCAGTTAAACTTACTTTCCATATTCTGTTCAGGGAGAAAAAGGAAATCAAGGTTTTACTGGACCAAAGGGATCAACAGGAATTGGCTTTCCTGGACCAAAGGTAAATCCTAGGTTTGTGGAAAGGAAAGAAAGGTAATTTTTTTTTCCTTTATTAGTTATTCGGTGTGACAGGTCTTTGAAGAGAAATAGAAGGCAAAGACATTGCCTTGTATAGCTAGCAAGGTAAGTGCCTACTACTTATTGTCAGCTTTGGAGTCTGTGAAAATCCTAATTGTCATTAAGGACCAGGATCTGAAGTAGGATCTAGAATGAGGTCATACCTGTTAGCAGGAGAATAATATTAGTCAAATTATGTATTCAGTTATCTTAGATATTTTTCAGGTATTACAAACGTTCTTTTATTTGCCAGGCTTTGACAAAAAAAGAATTGCTTTTTGACTAATATCTGTTAAGGGCTCTGTTTTATTTGACTCATTTTTTTACAATGATTGAAGCCCAAGCTTGAATCTTTCCTTACTGGACAACTTCCCGGTTGATATAAAAATTGTAAGAATTTCCTACACATACCTATTCCCATCTAACAAATTTTGTGCAAAGAGAATTTAAATACTTGGGCTATTTATTAGTGATTTTCAGATGTGCAGCTTCTGATGGGAGCAGCCTAGCCAAAGGAAACCAAGGCTTATGGTCAGTGTGGATGTGCAGACTAACTATGTGCATACACAAGTGAGAACAGAGTGCCCAGGCGGAATGAGCGTTGATGTAAATGCGTGATGCAGTACACCACCTTTAATTCACAGCATATGCCTGGGCCAGCTGGGCAGCCCCTCTGCAATAATTATGACATAGCTGAAATACTGAATTTATTGTGTATCTGTCTGGAAAGCCTGAGGAAAAAAACCATGGCAGTCTTCATGGGAGAGCAGCGATGATCAGGCTCCCTAACTTTAAGAAGTTACCCAAATAAGAGTTCAATCCCCTCTGTAGTCACCTGAGGCAGGCAGTACCCATTCAGAGCCCCAGCCGTTTGTTGCCTGCACTAATGATGTTCATGGTGCTATGGTCTACGCTAGCTTACATTATATAGCACTTTCTCAGACTTCTGTATTATTCAAGCTACTACAGCTTGGAGCTTTTATGCAACAGTGAATATCAAGCTCTTTCACACAGATTCAAATTTCTGCCTCCTAATTCTGTTTTCTCTCAGATGCCAAATGCTACATACTATCATAATAATTGCAAAATTTTCACTGTTCTTCATATTCATCTTGTATCTTGACTAATCTTTGTGACTCAATGTATATCTCTCCAAATACTCACAGTTTTTCTGTTTGCTATTAATATAGCAGACTTGTCACACATGAAAAGGAATGGTTTAGTTCAGTAGGAATTTCATATAAGTGCCAAATACCAAAGAGATCAGGTTTTACTATATTTATGTGTAAGAGACTAGCAGCACCACTGCAGTCAGTAGATCATATTTGCTCTCCCTTATGCTGACATTAACTTTGATGAGGTTAGATTCAATTCATGGACAAGTAATGGAAAGTAATATCCTTTGCTGGATATTATGATTTTGTGAAATAGGATAGAAACTGTCTTCCAAGAGCTTACTTAGTGGAGACTGGTTTTCTTAACACTGTGGAGGAGCTATGTACAATTTTCAGGTTTATACCAGTTTGAATAAGATCAGAATCAGACTGAGAGAGTCAGAAAGGTTCCTTAAAATTTATAGCAATCACCACGGCGAACGCTGTAACACAGGAGGTATCTGTGTGATTCCATTGGCTGGGTAATAATGAGGAATAATATCAAAATGGACAGTAATCTAGATAAATTTCTAAGCTTTAAAGTTTCAAGTGAAATGTAAGGTGGTCAGTAACTTCAGAGAGAAGTAAAAAACTGTCTTGCACAGTCTTCTTCTTGAAGAAATGTCTAATTTAGAACCTGAATCTTCTGATAGTATGTTTCATACCTGCATTATGTGAAAATTTTCTCTTGAAATACTGTAATGTTGAACCCTTTCTCTTTTAGGAAATCAAAATGTCTAGTCACTTGAGGAAAAAAGTGCAGAATTGCTTCTAAATGTGAAACTACGTATTTTCCAATGGATGTAACAGTCCAAGCATGCCTTTTCCTCTGTTCTTTGCAAGCTCCCAGTTTTTCATGTGGGTTCTATACAAAGCTGGTGTGAGTTTCAGTACGTTGGCTGATCTGAGGCAGTTTTGTCTCTCCATAAGTCTGAATTAACATAGGTCCAGTATAAACATTGTTTTAGAGTTCAAGAAAATCAAAGAAGAGTAAAAAATTATATATTCTCGACATTTGCATAAAGAAGTCTTTACCCCTCACTCCTGAATTAAGGTAATTTTTCATAGAAATTTCTTAAAGATGTTTTTACTGCCCATCTTGCTTTCTCTGAGAGCTTGCTTGCAGATCTTCTCTTCATCATACGTACAAGATAAACCAGCCACACAAAAAAAAAATCAGAAAATTTGTCTTAAAAGCTCATTGAACCATAACTCCAGCTCTGACTGTCAACAAAACTAGAGTTACTGACTGTGTTTAATATGGTTGTTTTAAATTAGGGAGACTATGGAGATAAAGGTGATCCAGGGAGCAAAGGTGCCAAAGGAGAGATTGGAGACCCAGGACCTCCAGGACCAAAGGTAAAACACATTTTCATAATACTTAATTTTACACAATAGAAATTAGACAAATTTGGCTTTTGTTAATTATCTCACTCTACATGTTTTCAGGGAATTTGGGGAAGAAAAGGTGAACCTGGTCTTTCAGTAAGTATGTACATGAATGTCGTGGTTTAACCCCAGCTGGCACCTAAGCACCACACAGCTGCTCGCTCACTCCCCCCGGTGGGATGGGGGAGAGAATCGGAAGGGTAAAAGTGAGAAAACTCGTGGGTTGAGATAAAGACAGTTTAATAGGTAAAGCAAAAGCCGCGCATGCAAGCAAAGCAAAATAAGGAATTCATTCCCATCGGCAGGCAGGTGTTCAGCCATCTCCAGGAAAGCAGGGCTCCATCATGCATAATGGTTACTTGGGAAGACAAATGCCATCACTCCGAATGTGTCCCCCTTCCTTCTTCTTCCTTCAGCTTTATATGCTGAGCATGACGTCATATGGTATGGAATATCCCTTTGGTCAGTTGGGGTCAGCTGTCCCAGCTGTGTCTCCTGCCAGCTTCTTGTGCACCCCCAGCCTACTTGGTGGCGGGGCGGTGTGAGAAGCTGAAAAGGCCTTGACTCTGTGTAGGCACTGCTCAGCAACAACTAAAACATCCCTGTGTTATCAACACTGTTTTCAGCACAAATCCGAAACATAGCCACATACTAGCTACTGTGAAGGAAATTAACTCTATCCCAGCCAAAACCAACACAATGAATTAATTTAAAAGATAGGAGTTTATTTTGGGAAAATATTTAAAGGTTATGTGATGTTACACAAGGTTGTTTATGGGGCATTGCATTGCCTGCATTTTTGTAAATAAGTAAATATATGTATAGATTTCAGCATTCTTAGAACCAGAACACACAGCAAATTTATTAATACTCTTTTTCAGAGAGAAGAAGTTATCAGACTTATCAATGAAATATGTGGTAAGCATTCCAGTATGGAAAAAAAATAGTTCTAATAAAACACACTGAATTTTTATTGACTGAATGGATTTGTCCTCTGCATGTTGTGTGTAAGCATACCATTGATGTGAAAACAATGCTCACTATGTTGCCAGAGCTATACTGGAAGTAATTTGGTCCAGCTCTGTTTCTGTTTATCAGTATCAGTAACTATAAATTAATTCATTAACTGAGCTTTAACTGACTGTAAATCTGATATATGAGTTCAATTCATTTTTATGAAGGTGGTTTCTCATAAAATGTCTGAAATGTTTATTCTTCTAGGTTGTGGTATCAGATGTAGAGTAACACCACTGGAACTAGTATTTGTCATTGACAGTTCAGAAAGTGTTGGACCAGATAACTTCAATATTATCAAAACTTTTATGAAAACAGTCATTGACAAGGTATCGACCAACCACGCTACAGCCCGCATTGGCATTATCAACTTCAGCCATAAAGTGGAGTTGGTGTCTTCTCTGAAGCAATACACAACCAAAGAATACCTGAAATCAGCTGTTGATAAAATGCCCTACTTAGGAGAAGGCACATACACAGCTTCTGCTATCCAAGAAGCCATTAATTTATTTCAGGCAGCACGCCCAGCAGTAAGAAACGTGGCTGTTGTAATAACAGATGGACAAGCGGACACTCGTGATAAAGTACAACTGAATACTGTAGTAAGAGAGGCCCATGCTACGAATATTGAGATATTTGTTATTGGGATTGTTCAAAGGACTGATCCTCATTATGATGATTTTCTGAAAGAAATGCAGCTCATTGCAACAGACCCTGATGAAGAACATGTTTACCAGATAGATGACTTCATGACGCTTTCAGGTAAAAGAAACTGTTTTAGTAAGAAGAAACTTGAAATAAGCATATAAGAGAGTTTGGCCTTCCCATAGCAAGGCAAGGCAGCCTGCTGAATGGCAGCTTATATTTCTCTTTTGGATGCAGCTCTTTCTTCTGTTTCTCTTCTTCTTTGGCCAAATGAAACTTTTGCCAACTTTTTACCTCTTGCAGAAACAATAAAACACAATGACCATCAGTTTTCTGAGCCAAGGCCTTCTTTGGGGCACTCCTCTTTTGTGAGAGCTTGCACCAGCCTTCCCTCGCAGTTCTTTTGTGCTTGGCCATGGTTTCATCCCAGAGAGGTGCAGATTTCCTTCCACCTTGACACAACATCTCTGTCTCTTTCTCTCTATTTCATATGGCTCTTGTCAGCCTTGGAGTCCCTCCACCATCTCTTACAAGCACTCTTTTGGGGTTTTTTTCTGAAAGCCGTAGGGAAACCTATGCTTTCATCCTGATTCTAGGGGAGAAGTGGTAGAGCAACACACAAGAGAATGGGGTCTGATAGTACATTGTATATTTCAAACCGTGGCTTGAAAAAATCCTGTAGCCACAGCTGGAATCAGGAGAAAATCCAGAGGACACCTATAATGACCTATGGAAAAAAAAGTACATTGATCTAGACTAACCGCAGACTAGCCCTATAAAGTATATTTTTCCTGAGCATAAACTTATTTTGCTATGCTGAGCCTGTGGATGGAGTTAAGTCTGGATTTAAGGCGTTAACAGTGAGAAGAGAGTCCAAGCTAAGGTTCTGGTCCCAGCTGGGATTAAATTTAGGGCTCTGACTCAGGCTCCAGCATTCAACATGAAAGTATTCCCAGTCACTGAACCTTTTTTGTGCAAATGAGTAGAATGTGTTGCCCAGTTTTTCTTTTTCCTTCTTACCCGTAAACACTTTCTTTCCTTCACTCTTTTTTTTTTTCTTCACTGTTGAGCTATGACTTGTGCTTAAAAAAGGGACTTGGTATTTTTATCTGTTTCTTCTTAAAAGAAAAAAAGGTCCTTAAAATCAAATAATTCAGAGAGTATGTTACTTTATTACTTGTCATTTGCATTTTGACATAACTTTAGAAGATGGTCTTTCACAAGTCACTATCATTAAAGATTTAGGGTTAATACTGCACTAAAAGCTTGTGGTGAACATCATGACTTTTCTTGATTACCCTTAATAAATTTCATAATTCTATTAATCTTTTCAGCTCTTGAAAATAAGCTGATCACAAAAATCTGTGAGAATGTGTCTGAAGTCTACACCAGAAAAGATGTTTTATCTCCATCTCCAAGTCCAGAATCTGAAATTGCTAGTGAAGATACTCATAGCCAGTTACCTAAAATGACTACTTCAGAGATTTATATGCTCCCTACAGAAGGAATCAGTTACCCCGTAAGTAAAGAAGTAACAGTTATCAAATGTTTTTAAAAGATGTGTGTCTTTATTTGAATTCAAATACTCTTTATTTCACTGTTCACCAGTCTTTTAATATGCAAATAGTGTGTCATGTGGCTAGACGAAAAGATTTGAACGAAACTTTCAAAGTTAGAATGAACTTATTTGTCGAGAACAGAAGCTTACAGAAGAAAGAGGGCAATACTGTTTCTTAGTTGCAATAAATGCCAACAGTCTTCATATTTTTTGTAGTTCTTAGAAGTGAGTTAGAAATCTTACACATACGCCTCTATTGAGGCAGATACATAGTGTATAAGGCATTTATTTATGTGCAAGCTGATTGTTAGTACAATGTTTCTTGTTGTGGTCACACACTTTCCAGGTGTTATTAAGCCTTCAGTATTGTTTTGCTCTCCACGTTGGGCTGTACTTCTAGGACTCCTCATTCATGTTACTCTTTGTGCTCCAGCTTTAAATTCCTCCTGCCCTGCATTGGGGTTCTGCCCTCCAACACAGTGCTGCTGCACAGATAGACAGGACAGGTGGAGTTCTAATGCACTAGATAAATATTTTCTGCAGGTGTGTCTCATCACCTTCGTTCCCTTATTAGGTCTTTGGTATTTTTCAGCCACTGTCTTAGTATCAGAGTAGGATATTTGTCACCTTTACAGTATATCAGCACTAACTCTCTAGGGTGGTTTTATTGCTTTGCCTAAAAATAGCTGATGATGAAAATTGAGCGTTGCTTGCCCCTATAACCTGTTGAATAAACTGTTGAAATATTTGATGTATAAACCTCTGTAGCTGCATGGAATGGATATAGTAGACCACGATACTGGTTTTTAAATATTAAGTGACTTGAATACGGATTGGAGCTAATTAAATATTACTGACTTACTGTGGAGGAGTCAATGGATTAGCCAATATTAATCCTTTGGATTATTGTTTATGTAATATCATTGATAATTAAATAGTTCACTATCAAAATTCAGTTTAATTTCTTTGAATAAGAGCTCCCTCAGTAGCTGTGACTGATTTGGGTTTGGGGCTTGTAATACTACCAGACAGATCTGTGTGACACTGAGGGTCAATTTTGACATTCTGTATCATTAAGGAGAATAAATGTAAACCTGGATTTATAGATGCTGACTTTATAAAGTGTGTGATACGGATCACAGATAGGATTAGTTCTAAGTGATTAGATGCTCACACACTTGGTTCTGGCTGGCCGTGGTTATAGTTAAATCTTCAAAACTGTTGACTTACTATCAGAAATAAACACAGCCTTTTTGTAGACGTGGAGAAGAAATGCAGTATGCAAAGGATTCAGTGAATGGTCTGCATGTTTACATTTCACCTTCAATTTTCAGAGTCCAGATGACTCTGAAGAGTTCTTCACTGTGAGGGTGGTGAGGCACTGGAACAGATTGCCCAGAGAGGCTGTGGATGCCCCATCCTGGAAGTGTTCAAGGCCAGGCTGGATGGGGCTTTGAGCAACTTGGTCTAGTGGAAGGTGTCCCTGCCCTTGGCACGGGGGTTGGAACTAGATGATCTTTAAGGTCGCTTCCACCCCAGACCATTCTATGATTCTATGATTCTATGACTGTGTCAGTAGTGGCCTGTAAATGGGAAGATACTGAATAGCATCAAATTCCTTCCTGTTCTCAGTAGGTAATCAACATGTGGGATTAATGCAATCATTTGTACTATACTATACTAAGATCCTTACAAATCTTCTTGAATATACTAAAACACTAAAGAGGCAAATTTTTATATAATAGTCTTAATTTGAAGAGCAGGGTTGGCTTCTTAACACTTCTGTCAAGGTAAACTCTAAAACTCTAATGATTAGCAACTGGCTGTTAGCTAGAAACAGGAAAATGGGTGATTTGTCACTTGGCTTGATACAGGCAAGGACACATCTATGAGATAATCTTTATTAATAGGATGTGGTTCCCATAACACAAGTTTTGGAAATTTTTGCTGTACTCAAGGGTTTCCACACCAAAAAAGATCTTTGGAGGAACATAATGTACATGTGTTTTTCTATCAATAACAAGTACCCTGTTCCTCCTGCCTGCCATTTTCCATTTCTTGACAGATTGAAGATGTCACATCATTCCCAGTGAGTGTACTAGATGTTAAGAAGCACTGATTTACCCCAGAGTTCCTTCCATTTTTTGTTTTATTTATATTACAGACTAAGTGGTGACTGAAATTTTGCTTCAGTTGAAGGAATTCAGCTTAGTGACTAAATCAAAGGCATTGCTTTGCCTTTTCATTCAGCTGTCAGTGTCAGAAAATTATGGTCATGTACTGAGTGATCACGAAAAGGAGGTACAAACCCACTTGCTGTTAATGATGTTTTTTCACGTTATTTAGCAAAAGTTTCCCACATAATTCTCTCAATTTTTTCTCTTAGCATCTGAGCCCAGACAGAATTTTAAGTTACAAGATTTTGACTCCTTTTGCAGCTTAGTCCACCACAGACCAGACATACTGAGCTGCTGCCATCTGCTCAGGATCACACTGCAACCACCTCTGCTCACAGAGAATCAAGATTTCCTCTGCCTTATGACATATCTGAAGTCAGATCTCAGAGTCCAGTTGTCAATCCTTTGTTCAATGTAACTGCAACTGAAGATCACCACCTAACTGTGTTGCAAACACAGGTAGCTACAACCCGAAAAGGTAAGTAATAAATACTGTCCTCGGATATTGGGTAGGAAGTCTGCACCAAAAAAACAACGAGCAAACCCCACTCTCTCCCCCAATATAGTTACTAGATGTTATCACCTTTTGTTTTTCTGGCTGCTCTGTCTACAGACCTCACGCACAATGAGAGCCAGATTTCCAAACCTAGATGAAAAACAACCCTTGCGTACCAATTGTGTACTTAGGTGTTTAAATAGCAGCTTGGTTCTTACACCAGGAGATTTAGGCAGTCTCATTTCAAACTGATCCTGTATTTGTTTAGGCCTGTTCAGGTAACTCATTACTAGAAATGGAATTTGGCTGCAAATTTGAGAGAGGTATATATATTCCCAGGCACTACAAGAAAGAAAAAAAAAGGGTGCTCTTCTTACTGAAGGAGGCACTTCTAGGATACTGTAACTTATCCCCAGAATCCAAACTAACTTCTACTGATATACTTTCAGATCCAAGGTGCTTGGAACCTATGAAACCAGGGGATTGTCGGGATTACGTGATAAAATGGTATTATGACAAGACTGGCAATTCTTGTGGCCAGTTCTGGTACGGAGGTTGTAATGGTACCAACAACAGATTTGAAACAGAAAAAGAATGTCGAGAAACCTGCACTGATTGATGAATAAGTAAGTTGTCTCCGTCAGGTCCTCCTTCAATCACCTCTTTTCCAGGCTAAAAAGGTTTAGTCTTATTTACGTCTCCCATACTATACATACATATTATATCAGCTTTTATACCTTTGATCAACCTTCATATGTTTGAACCTTTTTGAGGTGGTGGGACCAGAAGTGCACTTGATAGTCATGGATTTATACAGTGACACAGTGAGGTTTTCTACTTTGTTCTCTATTCCTTATCTTACAGTTTCTAACGTTGTATTTGATTTTTTGACCATTACTGAGATTGGAGGTGATATTTTCATAGATCATAATTCCAAGACTTAATCTATAGGATAAGCTGAGAACCCATCATATTATATGTGAATTTATGATCATTTTTCCCCTTGCGTATTACTTCACATTTATCAAAACTCAGTTTTCCTTTTCCACTCACAGCCTACACAGTCAGTATCATAAGGTCCTTCTGCAATTTCTTGCAGTCACCCCTTTTCTTCACTACTGCAGAGTAACACAGTATTGTCACCAACTTTGTCAGCTCGCTTTTTACTCCCTTCTCTAGATCACTTACAACTATATTGAGTAGGACAGACCATAGCATACATCCTCCAGTGACTTCTCTCCACTGACCATTTATCCCCTTTCCTTTGTTTTATTCTTTTCACCACTTACAAATTAGAAGACTGTCCCTCTCAAACCAGTATAACTTTCCTTTGAGGAGGGACCTGATGTTCTGGAAATCCAGGCAGACTATACTAACTGCCTTAGGTCCACATGCTTAGTGAGTGAGGCACGGACTTCAAAGAGGTTGCTTATCAGTAGTGCATAACTTCCTTTACAAAAGCCATATAGCTCATCCCCAATGAATTGTACTTTATTTCATCTTTCAGTACAGGAAAATTCTATTGAACTGCAGCGTGTGTTTTTCTTAACATTTCAGGAAAATTAAACAATTCCTTATTTCTTCTAGAAATGACTGCTGTTTGGAGTTTTTAAAGCTGGAAGTTCATGTGTATTGAGGAAGAACCGACTGAGAAGAATCCAAAATGATGTGTTAACATGAATATATTACTACCATGCTCTACTGCTTTCCCCACTATGGTATTCACATTAACTAGATTCCTGTATAACGAATGTTATCTGTAACACCATAGCAATAACTTACAATCACACATACACACACACGGGAACATACCTTTTCCCTCCAAATTTATATTAACTTGTTACTACTACATGTGGCAATGATGAGATTCTATTTTTAGGATTAAGTGTTTACACACTTAAGTGTCAAAAGTGTTTACACTTAGCATTTAATGACAGAGGTCTTTTAGTCTCGTGGAAGAATAAAATATGCTCTAGTTTAAAACAAGAGTAAGTGGTTTCTGAAATTACCACTCTTAATACAGCATTTAGAGACATAAATTAAGATTTCCCTTAATCAGAGTACCTCTTTGGAATGTAAGTACCACAGCTATAGGTAATTAGGTGGGGCGGGGGGTGTCCCCCATTAAAGCACGTTTGGATTAATATCAGTGTAATATAAAGGTAGGACTTTCATTCAGAATTACATTAAAACCAGGATTCTTCATATCCTTTAGGCTAGTCAGTACATTTCAATTTCTCAAGGCCTCTGTGTTAAAAAAAAAAAAGTTACTTCACTCTAATGTATGCTATTAAATTAAAAAAGGGAAAAGCACTGAAAGGTGTGTATAAATGTTTACTTATATCCTTTCTACTTTTAGCCATAATCCTATATGAACATATCGTTAAAACTGAAAGTGATGAGCATGTGATTAAAATGGAAAGCAATACCTGATAAAGAGTCATGCATTGTTATTTCTTTGCAAACAAAAGACTAGTATCTACACAGGCAGTATGGACAATTCTTGATATGTTTAAACAATTGCTTGCACAATTTTTCCCTCCCATCTAACCAAATGATAACATGTACCATGCAAAATGAACTTGTTTGCAGCAGGTAGGATGCAAACCTAATTCTATGGAAAGATGTGCTTGAAGTACAGTTTAAAATTTTTTAATTTTTTTTTTTTCCAAAAATCTGGCCTTGTTAGTGAGTTTCAAATTAGAAAAGAAAAAACTGACAGCAGCCCCAAAAAACCACCCTGCTCTTATTATACTCAGAACTAATATGATGATCATTCAAAAAAAAACCTGAGGGCACAATTAATTTCTGTGTGACATGCAACAGTAAAACTCAAGGACGTCACCTTGTACTATGTGTCCTGTGATATCCTGAAAATGAAGGGACTCAATGGTGTACAACAAAAGTCAAGCTGTTGAAATCAAGAACTAGTTTCCTTTCACAGAAAAAAAATCAGAAAGTAAAATTTGATACAACTTTTAATAAGTCTGTTAGGGGTTTTTGCATCAGAAAAATAAATTGCTTCAAAGTATACAACAAATGGTATAGATGGGCTCTTGCAATAAATAAAATCAGCTACATATAAAGCTGGACATAAGCAGCCAATAAAATAAAAGGTCAAATAAAAGATCTCAAGCAAACAAACTGCCTACTAGTGGCACAAAAAGATCACGGAAAGAATCAAACTACTGTTCAGTAGTAAAGCCAATGCCGTCGTACCAAGAATATCAACATGCTGGAGACCTTTAATAGTGAACAGATGTCGAAAACAAGAGAGGAATAAACACAAAGTTTAGGGAAAAAGAAGAGCAAGAAGGATAGACACAATGATGCTTTCAAATTGGCTGGAAACAGTAGATTGAAAACTTAAAACATACTAAAATATAATGTTAAGATACTCTTAAACTTGAAAGATGTATCAAGAGACTTTTTTCCTAGGCTAGGTCTCAAATCCAGCGTTCAGAATTCATTTCAGTTAGATTACAAAGTCAGTGTAAGAAATACTAAAACAAAGAGGCAGTGCAAATATTTTTAAGTAACAGATTAGCACAAAATATGACCCTCAAAAGAAGAAAAAATCATCTGAAGAAAAAAAAATCGCCAGCATCTCCCCATCCCAAAAGGACCCTCACCCCACAGCAGCCTGGAGTCAGTAAGCCTACGTGTGACATCCTACACTTCAGCAGGAATGATTCATTGCACTGATATAGGCAAGCAAGTTATTTAAGTTGGAGACATAGATAGATATAGATAACTAGAGAGAGAGAGGGGTAGATAGATGCAGGGATAGAGACACATATCCAGATGAAGATATAGAGAAAAGATCTTTTCATCCAGAAAAGATGAAAAATTTGCAGTTAAACTCTACTGTAGATTACCTTATGGATAGCTGTAAAAAACCTCTGAGTGTAACAGGTTCCAAGATCCACTTCATTTCACACCTACCAGGAATATTTTAGGTTTAGCTGCTCCTGGAAGCCCACAGCAGCAAAGCCCAGTGGAATTGCAAGGAGGTCTAGGAATTTGCAGGATCTTTCAAATCTGTTCTAATCTTCTGTGCCTGGGCAGTTTCTTCAGGGATGGGATTAGCTGTTGTGTTCAGCTCCAGATCTCCAGACAAAGAGATACGTCTTTGTCTAAGAAATACTGGGGGTAATGAGTTTGGGAATAAATGTGAAGATGTAAGTTACGGGTTTGCAATAATATCTCTATAATGTTTAGTGCAAACCTTTCTGGTAAAGTTGACAAGCTTTAATAGGTACAAATAGTGACACCATTTGCTACGTAACAATGCTAAAACAAAGAAGCAGTTACTCTTTAACATGCATACAAGGAATCTTCTCAATGCAGTTAAACCAGTGTGATCCAGAAGGTCACTGCTTTCTTTTCCACTTTCGTGTAGAGTTGACTAAACCCTTTGTAGCAAGGAAGCAAAAGTGAAGGCTATAAAGGTTTTTTAAAAGTTGTATGCTGTTCAAATCAGATTATCCTGAAATAAGCATCCTTTTCTATTCAGATCTTTCTGTGAATTCAGACTGCAAACTCTGAATGTATGCTCTGATATTTAGTAAACCATGAAAAAGCACGTAAGTCCCTGCTGAAAGGACAGCTCTTCTCTAAATCTGTATCAGCACGGACTGGCAGCATTGGCTCCTGTGTCTCCTCACCCAGCTCTGCATCCTCAAGGGTGTCATGGATCAATAAACAAGGAGAGAGCACCTCTTGCCGAATGTCCACTGCTTTATTCTCGAGTTGTATAAAATCATAAAACACCATTACTAACTGAAAGCATGACAGTTTCCACTGGCAAACAAACAAACCCTTTATTTACATCACAGGCAAATTTTAAAAGCAAGAGTAGTTTAATCATGAAATCCTTAAATCTTCTGCTAGACCAGGCCAAATGCTATAAACCATAAAAGCTAAAAATGGTTGAGAATAACAGAGGCTTTTCTTTTCTCTAGAACTGATCATTATAAGGTGAATCCTTTTTCTGACATCCTTGCTTCTAACAATTCAGAACAAGACTCAGAAAATTAACAAGCAAATAGTACCCCATCTGCTGATCGTAGAACAGCAGCATCTTTTCACTTTGAGAAACTCTACCAGTCTCTTGCTAACAACTATCGAATTGGATTCATCTTTTGCCTTAACCCAGTTCAGTCACTGTCTGTCCCTAGGGCCCATTCAGACTGTTTAATAACGCTGCCTGTTCATTGACCGTCCTGCTGTCTGCACTCCTCCATTTCTTCTACATCTTTAAATTTCCTCTCTGTTCCCCTAAATTGACTGAAGATATGCAACATTGCCTGCACTGCAGTTTCGAACATCCTTGGAAAACTGATTACCATGCCTCCTCATCTGGAAGTTGCTGTCAAAAAAAAGACTTTACATGGCTGAGACCAGCATCCACTTTTTTTAAAGAAAAATTTTATGGACAGTATAGTTTTATCGCAGCATTCCTGCACTTTTCTTGCATAGCTGCTTTCTTAGCTCTTTTGGTGCCATCTGTACATACGGCACACCCTTCTCGAAGCTTGCAAAGGCATCCAGCTCACAGCACATAGTTTAAAGCAAGTTCTCATGGGTAACTTGATGAATTTTTAAAAAAGATCTTTTATTAAAAACAAACCAAGTAACTCCTCTTCCTCCGCCCCTCAGTGAAAGGGCCAAAGTCTTCATGGGCAGGTGTGTGGGCTGGGACACCCCAGCTCTACCTGTGAGTATTCTAAGGTCTCCTGACACATCAGGTACTGTAGGTCCAGCACTGAGATCTTTGACATGCCCATTACCTACTGTTATTCCTCCTCCAGCTTCTTATCAATCGTTCTTTATAATCATTTCAGTCTCCTCAGATTTACTTTTTACCTTGCCAGTTGCAGAGCTCTTCCAGCTGCTGCTGAAGCTGAATCTGCAGCAGACCAAGGTTTTGAAATCGCGCAGGCAAACGTAAGCAGACATCTCGGCTATCATACTTGGTAGCTAGACAAAGAAATATATTTAGTTACTAGATTTTTACTTGAGACAGCCATAAATATAAGTGTCTTTACTGCCAGGAGTATTAGCACATCTTTTAGTAGGGACAGAATCAAGTCTAAGCTTCAGGGATAAACAAAACCCAGATTTTGAGCCAAAGTCTACTTAAGCTTGGCTTTTTTTTTCCCCTAACCAGGAATATGTAGAAATTCAGCCAAATGGGAAAGGCTCTAAAACGTGATCCATAAAGACTTTCTGTTTTGGCTTTCTAACGGTACATAAGACCTATTTTAGAGCAATTTCTAAGACGAAAGGAAGAACACGTGGGCTCTCCTCCTTGCCTCACCATCTCTGCTTTCAGCAGCTGCAACCTCCCTATGTGTGGACAGGGAGGGAGAAGGGAGATTTTTGCATTTTATTGGCATGGCAAAAAGGATCTCTCCAACATCTGGCACGGTTGACCCTGGGACACAAAGAAAACCATTTCTTATTGTAAAAATAATGGTAGATAAGAGTTTTGACAAGAATAAATCTGGCAACCACAAGGCTCAACATGTGAGTAAACACCACCCCCCCACCCCACCCCACCCCCCGAGAGAGTTTTGGATTAGCTTTAAAATTGTTGCAAACTCAGCTAATCCCAGGTGCTGCTGGAAGTGTTTGGGCTGGTGCTCCTCTCTCAGCAGCTTAAAGCTTTCAGGACACTTAAAAAAACCTGCCAGAGCAGTAAATAAATGAGCAACAATTCAAAAAAGCCCCTAGGCCCAGGATGTGCCTGGGTACGTCCCCTTCAGTAGCAGGGCTGGGGAAGAGGGGCTGCAGGGCAGAGACGGTCAGCGTGTGGAAAGCATCGATTCGGAGAAGGATTTCAGGGATTTAGTGGTCTGGTTGCTGCCTGCTGGCCCAGGGGTGCCCTGGGCTTGCTGAGCACACAGGCACGGGTGTGGAGAGCGGGGCAGGGGAGGGAGGCTGGGGACAGTTAGTGGTGATTTTTCCATGGAAAGCAAATAGCTAGTAATTCTTCTGAATTAGCATCATGACATAATTGGCAATTTCAGCTACTTCTTATTTCATTCAGGGCAACTCCCTAGTGCATCATATTTTCGCAAAGGATAGCTTCTATCAGTTTTAACTACATTGTAAATTAATAGGTAAAATATATTTTGGATGACCAGAAAGGCTGTATTTTCCAATTAATTCAAGCATAATGAGATTCACATATAAAATCCGGGTTTGAAAATTAATATTTTCATTGCAGTGACCCTCAGAGAACTACGACTGGGGCTCCATCAGGCTGCAGGCCGCATAACTCTGCAGATCATAAGTTACTTGAGGCACAGGCTGCCAAAATACACAAGTCGCTCTAATAAGCAGAAAGCATACTGACGAGGGCGGTGCTGGAGGCAGAACTGCGCTCTGCCTGAAGGGAGTATCGTGTTTGCAAATAGAAATCTTCGATTTTTGTTCTGGATGAACTGTACAATAGAGTCAACCAAAAGTCACAGTACTCGCTGGATATTCTAGAGCATACAGGTGAACTTGTGTGAGTGAAAACCATTCTTTGAGCAGGATCCTTGAGAATTTAGTGGTCATATGTCAGGCTTTTTTGAGATTTTTTGACATGCTCAGTGATGCCTTGGATTTGTTTACAATTCATAAGCTGGTTGAAACTTTCCTTTTTAAGAGGAGAAAATCACCCAACAAAAGTTCCCTTAAATAAGTTAAAGTCCGCATCAGTAATTTAGGTTAACATGGAGTAAGGATGTTGTACTGGTCCTCAAGTCAAGCATTACAGAACTTGTCATGTCAGCAAGAAGAAATCCCAGCATCTTAAATGATGCAGCTGCAGTACAGGGCCCCAACGACCACAGCTTTATCCTACAGTGCCACCAGGAGGAAAACAACAAAATGCTTCTATAGAACAAACAGCAATACATCAACAGGTTTTTACAAATCATATTGAAGTAGCAACTTCCAAAACTCAGCTCAGCAGCAGTAGCTGGTTGAGGACTTTTTAAATCACCTGTTAATTCATCTCACAAAATTACATTTTCTACTGGCCACCATAGCTACTTCATGCTCCTCGGTCTCTGACAAATTTGTAAGTTGTCTTATGACTGAGGTTAAACTGAACATTGTGTAAACAGGGTGTTCAGCAAACCAGATATTGAGCATTGCAAGGACAAGTTTTACAAGGTATTTACACTGAAGCAGGAACACAGCTATAAAAAGGGCCCTTATGCACTATACCTTAGTATGAAAGCCAAAGAGCAACATACCCCATAATCACATCATGAATCCCCTTGCAGCACGCCACTTCATCTATAACCATTGCAATACTGCTGAATCTGGCAAATTTACATCTAGCAATAAATGTCAAGCCTAGGAGCACTTTCTGGAAACCCAAGCACCCAGGGAAGTCAGGGGTCAGTGTAATAGCAGCAGTAGTAAATGAGAGTCCCTGGTCCCAAGCTGTATCTCCAGTACAAAGCCAGGTGGAGAACGCGTCATGCTGGAAATGAAGCTATTACGCAGAAGCAGCCTTTACTCGGAGCTAGATTACTCATCCCAGTGATCTGAGGTTAAGGGCTCCAGAGCTCATGAGCTGGTGTGCAGGGAGGTGCAGGAGGTCTGAGACAGGAGTAAAGATTTTGGTCTCTGCTTTTGGATTGTGCCTCGATGTGGCCAGCCCTCCTGGGTACAACCTGGGATACAAGCTGAACTACCTTCCTACCCCTCCAGGGAGCTCAAACCAGCAATGCCCCAACACACCAGTTCTCTGTAAAGCTTTCTCATGTTACAGCCCTGAGAACAAGGCTTCATTCTGGGAACATCATTTCACTAAATTCCTTTTTTTTTTAATTGGTATACTTTGCACAGGGAAATATTTTTACTTTTATGTATCTTACACTGTTTTCTGTAGCATCCTGTTATGTAATGAGAGCCCGTTCCAGCTTCCAAAAGAGCAGCGTCTGTTAATCAAACAGCCGCAATAGGAGAGAGCAGCATTAACATCGGATCTAGAAGTTATTTGTGATATAAAACTCATTCCAACCATCGCATCAGGATCATTCTCACTCTCGGGTCTATGTTGGCCTTTCACACTCATGACATGCTAGTAGCACACCTTGGTCTCCATCTCCACCTGTTCTCAGGTGCTCTACTTGCCAGCTGGTTATCATAGGGTGGCAGGCATTTGTTTGGACATTTCCTCTTGTGGGTCTTGGTGTAAAGTTTTTGGATACTGGCTGTGTTTCTTTAACTGTGCTTTCTTTAACCAGCTTGCTTCCTCCTCTAACGCGGAACAGATGTGTTTGTGAAACAGCAGTGAAACGCTCAATATCAGCATAATGCTGAACTGAACATCAAGGGAAAGTGTTTCCTGCTTTGTTGCATTTGTTTCCTGTTCTTTATGTATTTGCTTTTTAAGAATTACAACAAGTAATTCTTAAGCACTGGGCTCAAGTTAGGCACAGGTGCTGCAGGCAGCGCAGGCCCCCTTTTATTACTTCCACATGGGAAAAACCGTTTTGGATTCTGTTCTCACATTGCCTACCATCATTTTTTATGGCGTTTTTAATAGCAGCTACCTGCTGGCTATCAGAGAGTAGAAGCTTTTGTAACAGAGAAAGGAACTGTACCAATACCAGAGTTAGCCTTCTAGCTCTGCACGCCGAGGACACGTGATCTCAGAGTCCAGCAAGCAATAGGCACAACTATTGTACAGGAACAGAGAGAGAAGGGACCCCCACCCGAAGCCTGAGGTGCCCTTGCAGAACCGCTTCACCGCTCTGCAGACTGAAGAGGAAAGACCCGTTCCATCAGGAGAGACGCTGGAGCTGAGTAAGGCAGCCCGATCTGCTCCCCGTATAACAACCAGCGCAAGGAAGAAAAGGCGATGGGTGATAGTAGTAGGCGGCTCTCTTCTGAGAGGTACAGAGGCACCCATTTGCCGACCTGATGCACTCTCTAGAGAGGTGTGCTGCTTACCAGGGCCTTGTATCAGGGATGTCATCGAGAGACTACCAAGTCTCATGCAGTCCACTGACTATTATCCGCTGCTGTTCTTTCACGTGGGCACCAGTGATACAGCCGGGAGCAGTCTGAGGAGTATCAAGAAGGATTACAGAGCCCTGGGGGCGGCGGTAAGGGACTCTGGAAGGCAGGTAGTTTTTTCATCAGTCCTCCTGGTCAAAGGGAAGGGGTTTGAAAGGGCCACTCGAATCCGGTGAATCAACAAATGGTTACGGGACTGGTGCCACAGCCACAGGTTCGGCTACTTAGACCACGGAGCTCGACTGAGAAACCTGGTCTACTGGGGGCTGATGGGGTCCATCTGTCAGAGAAAGGGAAGAGCATCTTTGGTCATAGGCTTGCTAAGCTGGTGAAGAGGGCTTTAAACTGAAGCTGCCGGGGGAGGGGAACCTCAGTGCATCCCACTCCTACCAGTTTGATGCCAGTGCCAGCAATAGATGCCCAGAGCCTGGATAGGGATCACAGATCAGCAGGAGAGCACCTGAAGAGCAGCACAAAGGAATTCCAGCCACTCCAGCCAGGAAGTCAGCTTCATCGGGGGCCCAACTTAAATGCCTCTATGCAAACACACGTAGCATGGGGAATAAACAAGAGGAGTTAGAGACGTGCGCATGCCTTCAGGGCTATAATCTTGAAAATGTGGGCCCTCTCCAGAAGGAAACAGGAGACCTGGTTACCAGGGACATGGAGAAGGCTGAGGTACTCCACAACTTTTTTGCCTCAGTCTTCACCAGCAAGTGTACTCCAACCACACCGCCCAAGTCACAGAAGGCAAAGGCAGGGACTGGGAGAATGGAGAACCACCCACCGTAGGAGAAGATCAGGTTCGAGACCATCTAAGGAACCTGAAGGTGCACAAGTCCATGGGACCTGATGAGATGCATCCGCGGGTCCTGAGGGAGCTGGCGGATGAAGTGGCTAAGCCACTATCCATCATATTTGAGAAGTCGAGGCAGCCTGGGGAAGTTCCCACTGAATAGAAAAGGGGAAACATAACCCCCATTTTTAAAAAGGGAAAAAAGGAAGACCTGGGGAACTACAGGCCAGTCAGTCTCACCTCTGTGCCCAGCAAGATCATGGAGTGGATCCTCCTGGAAACTATACTAGGGCACATGGAAAATAAGGAGGTGATTGGTGACAGCCAACGTGGCTTCACCAAGGCCAAATCGTGCCTGACAAATTTGGTGGCCTTCTATGACGGGGTTACAGCGTTGGTGGATAGAGCAACAGACATCATCTGCCTGGATTTGTGCAAAGCATTTGACACTGTCCTGCACGACATCCTTATCTCTAAATTGGAGAGACATGGATTTGACAGATGGACCACTCAGTGGATAAGGAATTGGCTGGATGGTCGCACTCAAAGAGTTGTGGTCAACGGCTCTACGTCCAAGCAGAGAGCAGTGACAAGTGGCATTCCTCAGGGGTCGGTATTGGGACCGGCGCTGTTTCACATCTTTGTCAGTGACATGGACAGTGGGATTGAGTGCACCCTCAGCAAGTTTGCTGACGACACCAAGCTGTGTGGTGCAGTCAACACACCGGGGGGAAGGGATGCCATCCAGAGGGACCTTGACAGGCTTGAGAGGTGGGCCCATGTGAACCTCATGAAGTTCAACAAGGCCAAGTGCAAGGTCCTGCACATGGGTCGGGGCAATCCCAAGCACAGATACAGGCTGGGCAATGAGTGGATTGAGAGCAGCTCTGGGGCCAACATAAGAAAGACATGGACCTGTTGGAGCGAGTCCAGAGGAGGGCCACGAAGATGATCAGAGGGCTGGAGCACCTCTCCTATGAAGACAGGCTGAGAGAGTTGGGGTTGTTCAGCCTGGAGAAGAGAAGGCTCCGCGGAGGCCTTAGAGAAGCCTTCCAGGACCTAAAGGGGGCCTACAAGAAAGGCCAGAGAGGGACTTTTTACAAGGGCATGTAGTGGTAGGACAAGGGGTAATGGCTTTACACTGAAAGAGGGTACATTTAGATTAGATGTAAGGAAGAAGTTCTTCACTGTGAGGGTGGTGAGGCACTGGAACAGGTTGCCCAGAGAAGTTGTGGATGTCCCCTCCCTGGAAGTGTTCAAGGCCAGGCTGGATGGGGCTTTGAGCAACCTGGTCTAGTGGAAGGCATATCTGCCCAGGGCAGGGGGGTTGGAACTAGTTGATCTTTAAGGTCCCTTCCAACCCAAACCATTCTATGATTCTATAATTCTATGATAAATGCAGACAGTACTTCTAACTTAACAGATCAGCAATGTGTATTATTACATGGCAATTCCACTATTGTTTGTGCAAGAAATATAGTGAGTAAAGTTCTGTATCATAACAGAATATCAGACTTTCAGCCAACTGGTGTTCTTATGGGTAAAAGGAAGGTGGGGTGATGTAGGGATTGATTCACGGACTCTGGTGCGGGTAAAACCAAAAGACCCTTATTGTTTACAAGTTTGTGCTTATATAGATTCGTTAGCTGTCCATGTGCTCAGGCTTGTTCCTTGATTGGTTAATACTTTCTGTTCACGTGCTGCGGCTAAGCTTCTGATTGGTGCTGTCAAGCAAGACACACGTCTTCTGGCTTCGGTCCCATATCCGTGTTCCAAATTATTTCAGTCTTCAGCTTCTTTTCTATGTGCCTGCTTCATCACTTACTTAATCCCTCATTCTCTGTCTTTCAAGGCTATGTCTAATTGTTCAAGGTCGCTCGCAACACTCCCTGGAAATCCCACAGGGTGATACACTTCAGCACGAAGAATCCTCTTACTTCTTTATTATACTGTAATTCGCTTCATCTGATGCAGTAATCAAACAGATTACAGTAAATAAGGTAAAGCAGTTTACAGCTCCGTATATGATTCTGACACCACAGCACCAAATTAGTGTGTCTTGTCCCAAGTCAAGTGCAGAGGTGTGGTGGTAAATTGAAATTCCATTCACTTTCCTAAAGGCCTTTGTTCGGCTCTAGGAATTAGGGTAGGCATGGATAATACTCGTACTTGATCTGGTCCAGTGTGTCTGCAACTACAATTTGTGGGTTCACAAGCTGACACAGAATGGGTAATGGGTTCTTTAGATAAGAATTGTCTCACTGAAGCTGAACGGTCAAGTTAGTGGGATTTTTTATAAATAATATTAAGCAAATAAGGCATTACATTTAATCTGGTTGTCTGACCAAATAGGAGTGAACAGAGAACACAAAAGTAGCTTTCAGTCAAAATATATGGAAATTACTCATTAATATATATTTTTATGGTCTTGCTGATGATCCATAAAAGTAATGGCATAAACAGAGTCAAGATAAGACAATTTATAATTGAAGAAAATGTTAAGAAGACAAAATAGTTATGAATGGAAGTATGTAGAATTTGATCCAGTAAAGCTGGTTCCTTGTCAGCCATCTGCAGTTTCACCGCAGATATTTATTAGATATCTAACTAAATATTTAAATCTTATGTGTGTAGTCAATGACTTGCCAAATTGCACAGCCTCACAACAGCTGTAGCATTTTACCTTCCACCTTAACTTTGTGTCAGCTTCCTTATTTAGAAACCTGTATTCTCAGACTCCTGCACATGGAAATGAAGGGAGTTGAGAGCAGTAGCTGATCTGTGAGTGGGCTTTTATGGTAGGTACGTACTCTGGAGTGCTCTCCAGAGGGCTCAGGCGTGAAGATGCCCAGCCAGGTAGCTCATGAAGACCCACCTAGTGATGAGTAAAGGGATTAAGGGCCTGCTACTCTGCTTTTGCCCTGTACCTTTTGGAAGCATGCAAGCAACAGTCTTTATATTGAATATGGCTAGCCCCCCCCAGGTGGGGAAAGATCTCATCCTTTTGTATATACTGATATGAAGACCAAAGTGATTTATTTCCGTTTAAATTAAATGACTAAAAATTTAATTTCCCTCTCATTTGTTCCCAGCCACACACGCGCGAAGGTAAGCGATGTGAATCTCATTGCCTTAGTACCATGATACCAGTGTGTCCCCCATCGCTGCTGGGCTTTCTCAGTAGCAGAGGAGAGTCTCCCATAGAAGCAGCACATTTCTATAGAAAGGGGCGGTGGTCAAGCAGATCTGCACGCCCTGCAAGCAAGACAGAGCACCAGGCCTGCTACCCCTTTCCAACCCAGAGCAAGAGAATGGGTCTTCCCTCTACATAGCCACCCAGAGGCAGTCTGTTATGCAAAGCAGTGCTGCACAGCAGAAGGTGTGGAAGTGTGTTTGCTACCACTGCACACGCAGAGCAGCCCCTTGGAGGGGCACATTCCCTTACTCCAAACTGCCAGAGATTGCTCATCTATCCCTGAGTAAAAAAAAAAAAACCTGCTTGTATGTGTGGTATGTAAATGTCTCCATAAAACATTAAACAGTCATTACAATGTGGCCAAACCAGTCACATTTGTTAAAGCAAACTTTGTGTACACCAATATTAATAGGCAAGCTGTGACTGACTTTTGTTAAATTACAGTACCTTCCACCTTCTCTCTCTTTGAAATTTTCCTTTCAAACTAGCCTAACAAAGAGTGAAAAGTCTCAATGAATATGTCGGTATGAAAAAGTGTAGCACTTCATGCATACATATACATGTATGTAATATACATGGGCCACAGTCCTTGACAGTAGAACTCCCATGATGCAAGACCAGGCTTTAGAGTTTGCCGAGCAAAATGAAGTCTTACATTCAACTCAATCATACTGCATTATCTGTAATATGAGACATTTTGAAAACTTCAATCTATTTCAGAATTTTAAGGCATGTCCTGGACATGGGTGGACAGAACTCCTATCAAAATTTGGTGGGGGGGGGGGGGGAGGAGAAATGAGAAGACACACACCTTTATTTTTTCAGCAGCCTTTGCAGTTTCCATTGTCTTTGTTATTGTTTATAGTTTAATTTCTTAATGCCACTCAAACTTCCCCCCTACAACAAGTGTGCTCACCTCACTTCTGCCCTTTCTTCTATGATGAAACTAGCTGATGGAGATAGCATTCACCAAGTTGCTTGTAATTTTTATTTTAAAGGGACAGCAAACTCTGGGATGGGGCACAAAACTGTGACCTGCAGCCATGTGGGACATGGGAGCTTCTTAAACCAGTACAAAAGCCAGCATCTCCTCAATGACCAATTGTCCAGAGAAAAAGAACTAAAAAATAGAGGACGAAAGGGCACACCCCCGAGGGCGTAATTGTTTTGGAGAGAGAGGAGGCAGAAAGCAAACACGCAGATCTATAGCCATGAAGAGGCAAAGCTATGGTTTGGACTGAACCCCTGGACAGGCTGGAGGAAGGACTGAGAACCATGGGGAGGGAGGAGATATGGTGAGACGTCAAGAGCAGTGTTTGCAGTAACCTCCATTTACAGAAACACTAGTGGCCCTCAGCATGGACCAGTTCTTGTTTGCACTTACCCGCACCCCAGTCCGTTTTTAAAAAACAAAACAAAAACCTCTACCTATTAACTGCAGAGCTCCATTAATTACCTGCTGTTTGTAAAATGTTATCCTTCAGTGACATTGTAATGTAAAACACCTTTTAAATCTATAATCCCTCTTCATATTTAGTAGATTTTTCCTAAGGAAAGATATCGGGAGAGGAACGTCACAGATGTTAAAAAGGTAGGCAGCATTAGCACAGGGAGATAAGGAATGATTTCAGAGGGTTCAGTTACCTAGCAACGTCCCTTGCAGTTGCCTAATGGTATTTTGGAAGTGCAGAGGCTCCAGACCGGCTGAAGTGAAGGGAATGAGGGGCTGGGAAGCAGCGGAGCTCCGCATCCCGGCCTGAGCACACGACACAGCTGCCTTCAGGCAAGGCCAGGCAGAGAAGAGCAAGGTAACGCGGTAAAAGGGTGGAGGGACAGCCCTGCCCGGGGCATTTCTTTCCTAAACGTGTCTGAAGAGGCAGAGGAGGAGGCACCACCGCCAAAATACCACTTACAAACCTTTAAGTGGCCAAGGGGAGGTGACGCTCTTCGCTGTCCCGTCTCTCCCTTGCCCTCGCATGCTCTCCCCTTTCCGCCCTGTGCCATTTTTTCACCCACACACCTCAAAGACCTGACCAAGCCACCAAGCGCGGCAGGCGAGCTGGCCCCCGCCCTCACGCTGCAGCTCCGGCCCGGCGCACCCGCCCTCACCCACCGCCGCCGCGCCGGCGGCCTCCACACACGGCAGGCGCGGGCTCTACTCGCGGCCTGGCCCGACGACGTGGCCGCACTCCCGGCGGACAAGCCGGGGGGGGGGGGGGGGGGAAGAAAGGACGGATTCCCGTCCCCACGCGTCATTCCCGCGCGCGGGGGTGGGGCGGGCAGAGCGGTCGGGGAGGCCGCGGTCCTCCCGCGCCCCCCACCGGCGGCGCCCGTGGGCGCGCAAGAACGCGAGGGAACGAGCGAGCCGCCACGCGGCGGGGCCCGCCCGGCGGGCAAGGGTTAAATGCGCGTGCCGTGGCCGGCCACGCCCCCCGGCGCTCGCCACCCAATGAGCAGGCGGCGGGGCGGTGCCGGCCCCTCCGCGCCGGGGGTGCGGGGCCGCGGGATGGTGCCGGCGGTGGCGGCGGGTCTGGCGCCGGGCTCCCCTGCGCGCGGCCAACGGCTGCCTGCGGGCCGTGCGGCTGAGCGCGCGCCGGGCCCCCGCCGGCCGACGAGGTGAGGGGGCGGGCAGGCCGCAGCGGCCAGCGGTGCTGAGGGGGCGGCGGGCCCCGGGCCGGGCCGGGCCATCGTTGGGGGGAGGCCGGGGGGCAGGCCTCTGAAGGCAGCGCCCCATCTGGGGAGGCGACGTGAAGGAAGGTGCGGAAGGTGCCTCCCTGCGGTGACGGGGCGGGAGGAGGTGGCCGGAGCGGTGCATGTCACCCCGGTGGCGGCGAGAAGGGTGCCCGCAGGAGCCGCGGTTGCGGGGACAGCAGGTGCCTGGCTGCCCGCCCGGGAAGGAGAGACGCCGAAGGAGGAGTCTCCTTGGAAGACAGCGAGTCCCTTGGAGCCCCAAGGGAGGGAGCAAGGTACATTCTGGAGGGGCAGATTGCTCGCTGCTCCCCACCCATCCGCCTCCTGCTCCTTGTAACGGGGACTTCCTGGACTGACGTCACAGTTCCCTTCAGTAAGAACTAGGTTAGCAGAGGTCTAGAAAGCCATGCTTTGGGAATGATAGCTTGTTGCTAAAGGAGGGTGTCAGCTTTTGGAATGAAGAAGAAGATTACCAAGGTCTTTCTTCCCTCGCACCTGTGCTGTGGGTTGTTACACATCTTGTTTCAATGCTGTTATTGGCCACCTGTACCAAAATACTTTGCTTTTGTTGTCTATATTTTTGGATAGACCAACCAAGAGTTTTTGATGGAAAAAGATCCTCTCCAAAGAAATGCTTACAACATTGGATATTTTTTTTAAAAAACAAAATATTTTTGAAAGTGAAAAATATAATTTGTGCTTAGTTGATAGGAAACTGCAGCAGTTCACAGTAATCCTTGATGCAGACTACATTAGCAAATGTACAACTGTTTTGCATATAGCTTCATTTTAGAAGCACATGAATATGTACGTATAAAGCTTCTAGAAATAACGGGACTTAGTAAGCAGAGGACCTTTCTTGGGCATTGCACAGCTAACTACGTTTTCTGCATTTTGACTTTATTCTAATGTGTTGCTTGACTGTTAAGGACGTGGTAGTAGAGATCAATTTAATTGCTAATTATGCAGCTCTCAAAGAACATTACATTCTGTTTCATGCTGGCGTCTCAGAGCTTCCCCCTCACTTCATAAGTAAGGGATACAAGGAGCAGCCAGGTGTGTGTGTAGGCTAGTCATATTTCTCATAGTTGGGGAGCTGCGTGTGTGTGTGTATCTAGGTGAGGAGGTCTGCACCAGCAACGGGAGCGGGGCTCTGGGGAGGCTGAGGATTCAGGGTTGGTTCCTGGATAGATTGTCTGAGGCCAGTTACTGGAGAGATCCACATTGTATGTATGTGTATATTCCCCACTAACGGACTTTTGTCCTGGTCAGCTAGGAAGAGGAGCAGCATAAGGCCAGACCATGTTTGTATTTGGATGAACACTGTTTTTAGCACTGTTGATCTGTATGGTCAGCCATGTGTATATGCGTGTTTGCATGTGCAGCTATGGGAATACATCCACAGCCTTGTCACTGGCTGGACCTGGGGACATGGAATTGCAGCAGCCTTGTCTCCATTGGGCTGCCAGGTTCAGCAGCCCCTAATAGAGGAAAATTACTTTTTCTGTACGTTTGAAGATGCAGAAATCATTGGCTCTCAAAACTTAAATTTGGATTCAAATCTACAATGACTGTTAAGCTGTGATAGAATTTTAAAATATTTGTTGGTCTGGTTGATGTGAATAGGGCTACCTACATGAATAACTAAATAGATGTATTTGTTTAAGCTGCCATGATAGAGCATTGGAGCATAATTTAAATTTAAACTTAGGCTTTTGTTGTATGTCTTTTTTTACATAGTGTCTGCTTTTTAACTCACGAGAAGTAAAAATAGAAATAGGAATAAAAATGGGGATCTTTTAGTGACCTGGTAGGTTTTGCACTTACCTTTTCCCTCTCTGTATGTCATAGAATCATAGCATCACAGAATGGTTTGAGTTGGAAGGGACCTTTAAAGATCATCTAGTTCAGCTCCCTGCCATGAGCAGGGGCATCTTTCACTAGATCAGGTTGCTCAAAGCCTCATCCAACCTGACCTTGAACACTTAAATGTTTTGCATGTCTTGCCCCTGAATAAATCCCTGTATAGAAAAGAACGTCAACAAAGAGTCTGAGTGGGGATGCTTATCATAATAAGAACTGACCTTCCTTTTAGACATTTTCTGGTTCTAGTCTAATGCTATAGCATTTAGTTATTTTTGCTGGCAAGTTGAAAGATTCTGCTTATGTCAAATATCAAGCTAATATAAAAAATGAAGATTTCTGTCCTGTTTACTGATGGAGTTTATAAACATATGGATACATACACATGTATATAGTGGTCCAGTCTGTTGACAGAAAATTGATAGAACAGTGAGCAGATTATTTTAGATTGAAAACTGTAACTAGAGGCATTTCATATCAAATATGAAGTATAGCTTCAGCATCTGTCCCTACCTGTTCCCAGAAATCATCTTTGCTTGTGGAATACTGCCAAATCAACTTGGGATTTCCAAATGTGATGAATGCACTTTTTTATCTTTTAACATTTCCAGTACACTTAAAGTTTTTTTCTAAAGAATCTAATTTAACATAATTCCATAGTTTAATAAGCAGCAGTTATTTTCAAGTGATTTTATTTTTTTCTCTCCAAGCAAGAGTAATTTTAACAGCTGTTAAAGCAGATAGCTGAAATTGTATGGCAAAGAGACACCTAATATTGAAAAGTGGAACAATGGAGACTTTTTATTCTAGAAAGTGCTGTAGCTATGCTGTGTGCATGCATGGATTTTTATTTTTTTCCCCTTTTAATATGCTGAAGGAAGGCATTGTTTTATTCTGGCCCTCTCCCTTTGTGTATTGCAAATTTTGAGGGAACTTTGTGGTGATAGATGGGGAAAGTGAAAATCAAAAAATAATAATTTTAGTACAGTGGATACTTTTCAGTGTCATAGGCTGCTTGTGTGTCTAGGCTTTTCCTTAAATGTTTTAGGTTTTTGTGGGGTTGTTTGTGTTGGGTTTTTTTTTTTTTGGAAGGCACCTGATCTAAGTCCTCATGTTTTCTTTCCAAGTTAGTGGCATATAAGACAATAGAAATAAAGCTGGAAACCAAGTCATTTTTTCAAAGCCTGGGTCACAAGTGATAATATAGTCAAATAGTCAATTTTATACTTCAAGATGTGATGTCTAAAGGCAATCATTAGTCTCCACCAAGATGTAGCACTGAATTGAGGGAAGACAATGTATGATTAAAAAATTGTATAATGTGCTTTTTCATATTAAAGAACTACAGCTCCTTATCAACCACAGTTATAATTATGTGAATTTGATACAATCTTTAAGTTTCTTGATTTTTATTTTGTGCTTCAAGTCATGCTTCCAGTTTTCTTTCCTTTTTCTAGCAGTGTGGAAAGAAAAGTATATCACGTTAGAGCTGCTTCACTCTCAAATGATCTAGATCTGCATGTGTGCAGTAAATCTGATGATTTCTGAAAGTGCCAACCTAACAATATGCACACCTGCTTTCTGTCCTCTCTGCTTTCCGTTCAGGAGACCGCTCAGACAGACAGAAGGCTGGTATTTGGAGTGTGTATTGCTGCAAAGTGATTCATGCAGCTTGCTTGGGGACAGTCTTTTTCCAGTAGACTCTGTGCAGCCAGTGAGAGAAGTGGGTGCAGGCTAAATGAGTTGTTTTGGTGGCTGCAGCTCTTTTCTGATCGATGGTTTTCATCGATGCTCTGTACATTCCATAAATTTCTTTTTTTGGCTCCCTAACTAACTAAATTGGGTTCTGCCCATCGACAAGAATGATCCTAATGGAGGGAACATCATCAACTTGTTTGTAAGGCTCTGGCTTGAATCCAGTATATATTTAGCAGTCAATGTTTTTGTAGTTTAGTCATGAATTATTAGAAAATATCTCAACCCTTTGCAAAGATGAAAAGGCCTCAGGCCTCAACAGCCTGAAATTGGTTTGCAAGTGTTTAGTATATAAAAAATCACACTTGTTTCAGATGTATAAAGCTCACTTTATGCAGGCATAGATGCTGATTTTGTTTAATTTTATAAAAATAGTCTGCCAAGTCCTTTAGTTTTTGAGGAGCAAGGGTGTGGCTGAAGTGAAGGGTTTTTTTATTACTGGAATACAAGGGTTTTGATGTGTAGAAGAGGCCTTGAAGCTGATGCATTTTCTTCTATTCTTCCTCCAAATACATTTTAAAAATGGGTGTTTCTGTATGAAAATCAGATGTTGTCTTACTCTTTCTTCTGAAAGTCTATCCTCAGTACTTCCTAAAAGTGGAAGGAAAACTGCCCTACTTTGAGGGTAGATTTGCTTTTATAACTCTTCAAAATCTGCTTGTGTTTGACATCTGTTAAAGAATTCCTGTAATATACTTACTCCTGGAGTTTAAGTACATCTCATGACCATATTGTATCTTGACCTGTACATTGCCTTTGATCATCATCTTTTAGCTTCGTAAAAGACTTAGATATTACAATTTAAAGTGCGGATTTCTTGGGACGAAGAGAATAAAGAAGTGAACATATATTACAATTTTATAATTAAGATACTGCACTTTAAATGTATACATTCTTGTATAAATATTGTATAAATATAATGAATGTTTTTGTAGCTACAGTGACTATTGTGATTTATGACTGTCCTTTATAATTTTAAGCTAAAGAATATACGATAGGCCTTTTGCACTAAATTTATCAATGGTTGTACAATTTTACATGAATATTTGTATTGCTCTTGTACTTAAACTTCCATGCAAGCCTAGGGGAGCTGAATCTGAGCTAGAACTGAGATCTCTACTTCCAGAGATTTAGTCCTTGATTTCTTCCTGTAGTTTTAGATTTGATTTCTGTGTTAAGTGGCTTAATGTATTTTTCATTTGTTTTTGACAGTGTATTACCTTCAGGAGATGGCCTCTTCTAAGTCTTTGATGAACCTTCTAACCTTCATTTTTGGATCAGCAATAGGATTTTTCGTATGCTATCTTCTGTTTAGCGTTATACTGGAAGACCAGGTTAAGATCCAGCCTCATATCCTTCACAATGATCCACATGGTCAACACTCAGCAGATACTGATAACAATCCTCTGCAAGGACAAATGAATTTCAATGCAGACTCTGGACAACATAAAGGTATTTTGTTACGCCTGATTAATTATATAATATGCTCCCTTTTTGCAAAATGTTGCTTTCTTCACTGCCAAGAATTTGTATGAATTCTTTTTTTTCACTTTCCCCATGTTCAGGTTACATCTAAATAACTTTGTTCTCCTGAGGTCTACTGAATGGTGGTTTTCTTTTTTTACATTTTTATTACAGTAGTGTTTTTTTTTCCTTAGAGCCCAACTGTTTGTCCAGCTTCTGTATCCAGACTTGTTTGGAGCAGGAACTTCTCAAAGGAAGTATTGACATAAAATGGTGGTTTTGCTAAGCAGATATATTTGCTAGCATTGTAGATGTGGCTGAATTGCTTTTTAGCTTGAAGAAGCTAATTTTGGACCACTTCTAACTTTTGATCTAGCCTCTTAGATAAAGCTAAAAAAACCCCAAACTCACTTTTTGACACGATTAGTAAAACTTGGAATTGGGGCAGGGCAGGGGGGCAGAGAGGGTCACTGTGGGCATTGTTTGCCAAGCTGATTATGCAGCAGCCCAAACACAGATTGCAGTTCGCAGTCAAAAACAGAGAAGTTCTGTTGCACTCTGATTTTATTCCCCCACCCCAAGAAGGTAGACCCTTCTAATATTTCAGGTGTACTTTTACATTTGACACATCTCATTAAAAGTTCATTCTAAATCCTAAATACCGATAGTGTCCGAGTTGGGACAGTTTGGATGAGAAAAAATGCACTATAATGCATTTGCTGAAGAGGATGTTAATAAGTAATTTGCTATTTAAATGTATTTAAACTGCAAACTTTGTAAGACAAGTTTGTGAGTGTTTCACATGTAATTGTAGAACATTGTTACAAAGAAATCTGATCTGTTGTTGCTTAAAGTGTAAGCAGGAATATTTTAGGACCAGTTATGCAGATCTCACTCTCCATGGAATATTCTTTTACATGAGTTAAAATCGCTCTGTATGTATCAAGTGCAGAAGTTTCTTTGAGGGAAGTGAATGCCTTGGCAGCTTGGAAAACATTATATTACACACCTCAGATAACTGTGTCTATTTATTCTGTTGGATTGTCTGCAAATAAAAACATTTTAGCACAACAATAATACTAGTTTCATAGTAGCCTAACTTGTTTAATCTGTTTTTTTACAAATAAGAGTTAACTTGATTTGGTGATAAATTCTTTCTTTCTGGCTTACCGTCTGTTTTTTCCTTCAAAAATATGTTGCTGTTTTAGAAATATTTATTAGGTTTTGTTAGTTAACATGAATATATATAACAGAGCTTATTAGCTTTTTGACCTTTCTGTGTTGTAATCATTAAGTTGTGTTCATTGTGAATGGCAAAAATATTCGGCTTTTTAATTTTCATTAATTCTCCAACATCATAAAGAGGTTGCCTCCGAACAGTTTTTATGTACAAATCAAGGTTTTCTAAAGCCGCACTTCCCTGAACAGATACCCATTTTGATATGGCTCTTATGCTCTCCTTTATCATGTCAAGTTGAAGTAGCTTTAAGAATTTTAGCTTCTTGGTTTTGGGAGTCTTGTTTGTTTTTCTTCCTAAATCTAACATTAATTTCATTAACTGGTACATTTGGAAGCAAACGCCTCTTCTCTCTCTGCATGTCTTTTCTGATCTAGAAACAGAATGTCTGGGGGGAGGTTGCTCTTAGTTTGTTTTGCAATCAAGTCTAATATTGTTTTGGAACTTTCCTCTTTTTTTAGATGAGAATAAAAATATTGCAGAGGGACTGTATCAGAAGGTGAAAATACTGTGTTGGGTCATGACTGGACCTCAAAATCTAGAAAAGAAAGCCAAGCATGTTAAGGCCACTTGGGCCCAACGCTGTAATAAAATACTTTTTATGAGCTCTGAGGAAAATAAAGACTTCCCAACTGTGGGCTTAGAAACCAAAGAAGGCAGGGACCAACTGTACTGGAAGACTATTAAAGCTTTTCAATATGTATATGACCATTATTTTGATGATGCTGATTGGTTTATGAAAGCAGATGATGATACCTATGTTATATTGGACAATTTGAGATGGCTTCTTTCAAAATACAGTCCTGAACAACCAATATACTTTGGAAGAAGGTTTAAGCCTTATGTGAAACAGGGCTACATGAGTGGAGGAGCAGGATACGTTCTGAGCAAAGAAGCTCTGAAGAGATTTGTTGCTGCATTTAAAACGAACAAATGCTCTCACAGTTCCTCTATTGAAGACCTAGCACTAGGAAAATGCATGGAGATCATTAATGTGGAAGCAGGAGATTCTAGGGACACAAGTGGTAGAGAAACCTTTCATCCCTTCGTTCCAGAACATCACTTAATCAGAGGATACCTACCAAAAACATTCTGGTACTGGAATTATAATTATTATCCTGCTGTAGAGGTAAGTCCTTAGGAACCTGGTACCCATTTTATGAAGTACTTCTTACGGTGTGTATGAATGTGTATGATGTGTGAATTAGCAGTTTAATAGCGGCTCAATATATTTCAGAAAAGAAGATTTTGTTGTGATATCCTGTGACACACCTGTGTGTAGATGTGTTAAATACACTAATCAACTAAAAGTTGATGCTAAGAACTTAACATTCCAGAAGAGCTAGTGAATCTTAAATTATTATTGCTGTTTTGCTATGTTCTGTGGACATCAAAAAATGGTGAAAGGTTTTTGACACGTTTGTCTAGTGTCACCACTACTACCTTCCTTGCAAAGTTATTGTTCTGTTTTATTCCCTCATATTTCACACACGGTGTCCCTAGCTTCTCCAGCCACCCAACTGCATGGTTCATTCCAAGGTGTGTATGCTCACTGTACAGAGCCGGGTCAAACAGTATGGCTTAGTTACATTAAAGCCTACTGAAAGGGAAGGTGGCACTGATACACCTTTATCTTCTACCCAACAGCAAGTTTTGCATAAAACCTGTAGAAATAGAACTAATTTTGAGACTTGCTCATGATTATAGTTGGCTAACGTTGTCTAAGAGATTCCCAAGTTACTGGAGGGGCTGGTGGGTAATGGTATGCGTGACTGTACTGCCTGCTAGTCTTTTTCCCTGCAAATGGAGATGTGCTGCAATGTACTTCTCTTATCACTGATAACTGTGTGCAGTGTTACCTGGCTTGAACACTGGTAGCTGCCCTGCCCTCACTCTTTTATTGAAGGTTGTTAAAATGTACATGTAAGTGAATTCCATTGAAAAAATTACAGAAGAACGAACGCTGCCCAGAAGTGAAATAAAAGCGTGACCCAAACAAGGAAGTATGATTAGATTTCCTTGTGTAGTTGTATTGGACTCTTGCCTCCCTTCTGTAGAAGTGGAGGCAAGCATGAGAGCTGGCAAAGTGCATTTTTTAAAAATTCTTTTGTTGTAGCAACAAAAATAGCATTTACAAGCTGAAACGTTCTTACTGCAAGAACTTCAGATTGTCCTTTGTGTTCCACATCTGAAATCTCTGGTTTAAAAAAAAGAAAAAAAGGGGGGGGGGGGTGGTGGAGCAGGGCGCTACTTGAAATTAAAGCGATCTGAAGGTGTTCTGCATTGTAAACTTCGATGATCATATAATCTGTGATGTAGCTGCTTTTTTAGGATTATAATCTCACTTTTAAAGGTATTATTTTTCAGCAAGCTTTGAGATCAGCATAAGTGGCCAAAATCAAGGATAGGATGTGGGATTTTTTACACAGTAAAGCTGGGAAAAAAAGCAGTCTAGTCCTTCAGTAGATTCTTTTCATTGTAAAGCATCTATTTTTATACTTGTATTCAGTGGCTAGAGCATTTCTGTAGCTTAAAACAGCTACGATGCTGTATTTAGTGTGTCAGGATGCAGCAGCTTTAGCTATGGTTGCAGTTCACGGGTGGCTGAGCTGTGGACAGTTACATCTGTAACTGATGCAGTGGTGGTGGGGATCCATAATGGAAATCGCGTATTTGATCCTGTCCTATCATATTTGTGTTTGGATAGAGGCTACTTCGGCTGGTATCAAAAACAAGCTATACTGATCAAACTTAGTAAGTATTGAAAGAATAACAATTATATAACAATTTTTCTCTTCAATGTCTTTAAATATTTAATCTTAGTTCCAATTAGAGTTGGAATATTAGCAGCTCTGCAATCAAATCTGATGGAAAAAACCTCACAGAACTGTCTTCCAGAAAAGCATTCTCAAAGCTGAATTTGAGCTAAAAAATACAAGTTGTGACAAATGTGTTAACAATGATCTTTTAGCTCTTAAAAATGCTTAATAACGTCACTGAAATTAATAAACTTAAACAAAAATAGTTCCAAAATGATTTGTTACAACTTTCTATATGGAGGAAGTTAGACACTGACAATTTTGCCAAACTGTATAATGTGTGAACACACACAGAGGTGCATGCGCACACACGTTTGGCTTATATACTCTGGATGGATGCTGTCATGAGTAACAAACATGTATTGTTTCATATATAAATGCAATGCATTTAGACCTGCTTCTGCTTCTTGATTTTGTTTAAACACCAACGTAAAAAAAGAAGTATGGAAAAGCAAAAAACCTCTGACATTAATGAGAGCAGCTAGTTTTTTCGCTGGCTTGATTACAGAAGCAAAAGACTTTGTCCAACTTTATTTTGGAAAGATGCTTTGGCAGATACGTCTGATACGTTTTGCTTGCCTAACATTAAGTTTTGAAGTATATGTATGACTGATGATAGTGAATTTCTTACCACGAAGTCAAGTATGTGTTTGAATTCTTCCTGGATCTTTAATCCAGGGCATGTTTTGCAATTCTTGCTGATTATTTTGGCTTGTTTTGTATTTTAGGGTCCTGGATGCTGCTCCGATCTAGCAGTTTCATTCCACTATGTTGATTCCGTGACTATGTATCATTTGGAATATTTGATATATCATCTCCGTCCATATGGGTATTTGTATCGGTACAATCCTGATTTGGCAAAGAATCCAGAAGAGCAGAGCAAAAATGAAGCACTGGAGGATAATCAAAAGCTAAAGCAAAAAATTTCTGAGAATTAATTGGACTTTGAAGAAAACAAAAAGAAGCCAGTACAATGAATAAGACTCTCCTCAAACTCCTGCATGAAGCTTGTGGACTAAAATTACTCATGGTGATTCTTATTTCAAAAATCACGTTGGCAGTACTTCCTGTCACTGTCTGTGTACAATAGAGTCCGGTGCTGGCTCTGACTGTTTTGGATAGTGTGACCTTGCAGCCCTGCTCATGAAGATTTGGGGCCCTAAAGCTGTGAAAGAGGAGGTTGTTCTGGTACACTAATATTTGGAAGAATTTGTCTAAAAAACATAGTGGATGGGTTCAAAGATAATCATACAGTATTTCTGTTCCTTTTTCTGTTCTCTGTTTCCTTCCAGATGTTCTGTTAGGTCAGTTCTAATATTAGAAATTGAATGCTGCACAAATACTTCATGAGGCTTTCTCTAGTGTTCTCATATCTTGAAGTTCCTTTTGTACCTTGCCCTATAAGGAAGGGGGAGGTGTGAAAATAGAGTCTCAAGTCTGCTTTGCCTTAACGACAGACTGGTTATTATGAATAGGCAGAGATCCACCCAAAAGATTAATCTGAATTGTTTCAGAAATGGAATTCACTGCTATGAATTATTTTTAAAATTTTTAAGTCTCTGTTGTACTAAACAATACGAAGTTGGATCACTACTGTTTTAGGGAGAAACCCAGAAATAGTTACTATTGTTTAAATTGCTGAGGTGATGCAAGTTGCTCACGTTTGCCTGTGGTGCTTTTTTTTTTTTTTTTTTAATTACCCTATTGGTTGAATGGATATAAAAATTCATCTCAGAATTTCTCAGCATAAGATAAGGTAGATAGAAATAGAAGTCTCTCTTCCATCACACCTTCCATGTAAACCAGAAAGAATAGTATCTTAGCAAAGTTACAATGGCATTATAATAACTTGGTTTCAGCCAGTATTATAATTAGTTTGTTTCCATTTAATTTTCACATCACTATACTTTGAGATTGTGGAGGTACCTTATTCATTAAATTTTTACAGATACAAACAAGTCCTATTTTAAAACTGCAGCAAAGCCGATTTGACTGCTTCCCTACACATATAGTTTATTTGGCTGAAGTAATTAATTTCACTTTTCTGAATTTTTTTTCCCCCTCCACTTTTAAAAATTTCTTCTGTATCTGCTTGTTACCTTTTTCAGAACAAAATGTTAAATGATCCTTATTTCACTCTTTTTGAAGCTGAAGTATATAGTTATTCAGGTAAGCCAGCCTGAATGCAGGAATCTTTCAAAGTGCATTAACTTTCTCCACTACTTTATGAGTATCTCTGCCTCTTAACTGAAAACATTTTCTTGGTGTGGGACAAAATAGGTGTTTTAATTACTGAAAAATTTTCAGAGGCCAAGCCCATGTTTTATATAGTTAACATAAAACTTTCTGATTTTGTCTTTTTCAAATTGAGTGAATAGCAGTATGGGGGATGGGGTTAAGCTTGAGATGAGGTGTGTCTTTATTCCACACTTGAACAAAAGTTTCTTCATCTTTTTATCACTTTTCACCTTCATCATATTGATGAATTTGGACATAACCTAATTGCCTCCAGTCATTGTTCTGGAAAGGGCACATACTGGTAGCAGACAGCCTTATTTACTACTGCTGTCCTTCAGGATGTTCCTGGAAGAGGATGTTACCATAAAGTACTGGAATTTTTTGTCCATAGATAGTTCTTGTACAGATTGGGGTTCTATCTGTTGTCCAACGGTAGAGAGTCATGACTTCCTTTCTGACCATTGCTCTGCAGCATGATGGCAATTACTGAAGTATCTCATGGAGTTGAAATACTACATACATCTCAGCCTGAATGTAGGCTGGGTTCATATATCAGGTATTAGTTAAACGAATAGTTCCTGCACGGTTAAATCTGTTGGTCTTTTACGAGCAAGACTGCCTCTGAAGTACTGAGAGGGACACAAGCTTTATTTTATGTTAATTGACTTAAGTAGAAAATTATAACATTTGTTTAAAAAAGGAAAAAGTCTCCAGTTTGCTTTAGTCAGAGGGATGCTTGTCCAGAGGAGAATGGATGGTACCACGCTGAGAGGTGCTTCCTTCTGTGAGCTAAATGTTTATCCCACGTGCAGCACAAACCAAATAATATTGTGAAATCCATATCGTAGTGATAACTCCAGTGGCATTGTTCAAACATGCAATTAAAATTTTCTGGAATACTTAAGGAAGTCATAAAATGAAATCAAGATCCCAACTTAAGCTCTTTGTAAATTCAGCCCATGTACAAGATCTACTGAACTACTGTACTGTTCCTTTATTACTGCTTTCTTCCTCAGTTCATCCATGGGGATTTAAAGATTTTTCTACCACAACAGGCAGAATTAATCTTGCGTATTTTCTGCAGATTTGTGTCCTATGTTTGCCCTGTGCTGCCCTGTGCAATAACATCATTTCCTCTTCTTGTTCCTTACTATCCTGACTATCCTGTCTTTGGTTTTTCAGTTTCATCATGTGGAAGTCTCAAGTGGACAAGAGGAAGCAGGTAGTGAGATGTTTGAGCTCCACGCAGGGTTGGTTGCTGAGGTGGCAAGTTAAACCAGCCACTGCTGAGCTCACGGTGAAGCCTTTTCTCAGCAGCAGTTCTAATTCTTGTCTGCTGCCCAGCTGGGGCTTGTGGGTTTAGCAGAGCAGGGCAGGAATGTCCCTTTCCACAAAACATGCAGGACCTCAGAGGGAATGGAGAAATAAAGGAACAAGTTCCATGTCTTGAGGGAATAAGGCTAAGAACATACTACCTTGTGATAAACAGGTGGCCTATCTGGAGAAATAAGACCAGCCTTTTCTTCAAATATCCATTCTTGCTTTGTTTTAAAGTGTCCTTGTGCTTAGGCCTCTGAATCTATTTCTTTTGCCTTTCTAACAGCACTGCAAAGAATTTTTTTTTCCTTCCAGACAAGCTAGAAAAGTATCGGTTTTTACATTCTGTGATTATAACAGAGGGCTGTTGTTCTCTGTTGAATTGTATTGCCATAACAATGCGCTGATACCTCTGAAGTAATTGGTTTGTATCTCACTACTTTCAAAAGCTTCAGTAGACAGGGTTGGAATGTGAACAGTTAGTATAATTTTCATGTACAATATTACACTACTATTAGTAGTTTGTTATTTCACTCTCAGGTCTTTGTGCTTTGAGAAAGTATTTATTGAGTTTGAGTATTTCTGCAGCCCAAGGAGGCTGCTGTATTTCAGGTGGATAGACCTTTCTGAAGCACAGCAGCATAGGCTCTCTTAGGCTATACCGATTATTGCTTTGTGTTTTTATTTTGTTTTGTTTCTAAAAGAGGTTTCTTTTTATAATTTTATAAAACCTAAAAGCTTCCATTGGCACCATAGTGATTTAAATGACCCATCTAAATATTTTGAACTAGTTTTCTTGAAATTACTAGGCAGCAGTTGTTTGCACTTGGATGTGGGAATGTCACTTAGTGTAACAGAGTAACAGTTTAATCTTGTGTTAAGTGTTTTTTTAGTTCACGAAGAATGAGAATGCCAAGAAATTACCTTCTGATCACTGTTCTTAATCAGGGGATAGTATTAATCTTTGTTTGCAGAAAAAGACCAATTTTAATCTTCTTTCATTCCCAATTCATTTTTGCAGTCTATATTGGTCTTCATTAAGAGGTTAAACGCTGGTGATGTTAGCACCATCTGTCATTTTGCGGAAGCTCTTTTCCCAGTACCTTTTGCCTTTAAGGACACTTTCTTTGTTTTGCTTTGGTGGGGGTATGTGTTAAAAATCACTTTTTCTTGACGTTGCCATTTGTTCTGTTACGCTTCCAGAAGTATAAATTTTAGTGAGTAGCTGATAGACCTCTTATAAACAGTTTGCTGTCTGAGCAGGGTGTTTTATCTTTGTACGACAGAAAAGTGCGGGTTATTTCTCTGATGTACCTGCTACTGATGTTGATAGTGCACGCACAGATGAAAATAGATCCCTTAATGCAGGACCACTTGGAAAGACAATTTTGTCCTTTTTCTGTCAAGAAAAGCTTCTGTGGAACTCCAGAAGTGTAATTTGCTTTGTTTTACCATATTGTATTTAAAATACTCCACAGATGTTATTAGTGCTCTAAAAGAACTGAATATTGCTGCTGGACAGTATGCTCCACTTAAAACCTGTGAATGTTTCACTTTGCAATTATAGGTAGTCGTGTCCCTAATGGCAGATATAAGTTGGTGACTTGTCTGGAATGATCACCATAAGGATTTGTTTCTTAAATACCTTCTTTGAAGTGCCTTTGACCAATTTTTAGCATCAAAATTAAGTTGAGAATTGAATAAATAAAGTAAGTTATCTCATACATAGTTCATGTCTGTCTTCATTTACCCCTCCTGTGTGCTAGTAGCGTAGCATAGCAGCACAATTTAGTCTAATAAAAACATTCTTACTTTTTTTCTTGAGTGGGTACAGGAAAGTCAAAAAGCTTCTCACACGTGCTATGTTTTCTGTTATTACATTTATGCTATTAAATAGCAAGCTACCTTGAAAACAAAGTGGTATTTTTTTAAAGTGTAAAATTAATCATAAGTGCTAGGACTAGAGTCACATAAGCAGGCTGCTGTTTCTGCATCGTCCTGATTTTTCAGTGTCTCCACATTGTTACAGAGTCCTGAGTGAACTGACTATAGCTGATACCTCAAAAATAAAGCAAAATTGTTCAAAATTAACTACCTTTTTTTAAAAGGATTTATTCTTTCAGTGAACCTCTTCTGCAAAAAAATCTGTTAAGATTTAAAGGTTGTGCTTTCTAACCTAGCTTTCTGCTATTCATGCAGAATAATATTCAGCAGTAAAGAATATTCCACTTATGCAGATGGGAGATGTCTCTATGTATGAAACGTTGGTTGTTGGACATGGGAGGCACAAGCACGGTACAGCTGTGTTTCATTACCTTATGTACTGTGATAGACCCTGCTAGTGCTGTTAACCTGGATTAATTAACTATTTCATTTCAAAGTGCAGGAAGTGTGTGACAACCTATTTATCTGTGCTCAAAAGCTAGAATATTTTAGCTAAGGAACAACAGCCAATTGAACAGACGATAAAAGCTCCTCTCTGAAGTTTCAGGCATAGGTTATGCTTTTATGTAATGCTACTAAAACTTTCAACTGTCAGGATCAAACTAGATCCAGCAAATTGCAGGGCGATGCGGGTACTGGAGCAGAACAAAAACTACAGCTACTACCCTGGAGAAAAACTGTTTCGTAAGTGTGGGTTTGCTTTACTTGCCTTTTTTTTTTTTTTTTAATATGTAACAGACTCTCTGTATTGATTACCAGAAGTTGTAGACACAAGTGAAATATCTTTAAATGACGGTAAGCTCTCATAACCTGCTCACTTACAGAACGCTTCATTGGCTCAAGAGAATTTTCCTAGAGTTCTTCTCTGTGCACTGGTGTGAACTAAAAAGAAATTTATGTAAATATCTTACACCCAGGGACTGCTAAGCTTGTTCTAAGCTGTGGGAAAGATATGCCTGCATATTGCTTGTTCCAGCTCTCGCTGCAAAACGTTTAGCAGTCTTTCCTCCTTTTTGACAGTGTTTCACCTTAATGAGGCCCTTCTATGGGTTCCAGAAATTTGGTAGTGAGGGACTGACTGACAACTATATGAGGAAAAAGTGAGGAAATTGGAAACCTGCAGTGAACGTTTTCATTGTTCCACATGTAAAGTAATTTAACATAAACTTGGGAAAACAGCTGGATCGTGGGATCTTACTTCTAGGTGTTAGGGTGGTATTTGGCATTTATAAAGGAAAAGTGGTTATTTCATTCAGAAATACAGCCTGAGCCCTCCATTTTTTCAGCTTTCTAATATATATTCCTGCAAGACTGCTTGAAATGCCAATAAAAATAAATTGTAGAGATGCTCTCAACGCTGGTTAGTCAAGAAAACGTGGCAGGGAGATTACTTCTAAGTATGCTTTTGTTAACACTGGAATTCAGATCTGATGTGATTTTGAGCTGTGACCCACACGCTTTCCTTTTAACTCTTTTTTTTTCCCTCAGCCCCCTCTTTTGTGGTGAAACTACAAGCCATGAAGCACAGTCCCTTCTTTCCTTCCTCCCCCAAAAATGCTTTTCTGTAAGCTTTGTTTTATTTAGGGAGGCTGAAGCCTCGGGTGCTGGAGCCTGCAGTGGTACTGACCAAAACTTCATACCCCAGTGTCCCAGTTCTACTTGGGGCTTCTCTGATGTGTTAGACAGCTCTGGGGATGAGAAAGCGTCCATTCTTTTGCATATTCAAGGTGTTACCTTCTTTGTAGGTGTGATTTGTCTCTTAAACAGATTCCCATCTTTATTCCCCCCCGCTTTTTTCCTCTCCTTTTCCTGTCAATAGTTTCACCTTCTGCTCTGCAAAGTGCTTTTTGAGGACTACGTGATACCAGATGGGTCGTTGTCATTTTCACACTCCCAAGCGGCTGCGGCTCACTTCAGGTCTGTATGTGAAATGGCACACTGCCTTCAGTGAAGTTACTAACTTGCAACATGTTTTAAAATCAGCCTAAATGAGTCACTACCAAAGCAAGAGTTGGAACCATGTTTTATCATTTGATGCTTAAAATACTTCTCAGTTTGGTAGGATGGACAGGTGGACTGGCTCCAAACTCTAGCAGCCAGTTGTGCTAAAGAAGTAGGAAAAATGTTTTCCTTAGAGAAGAGGGAATTCTTTGTAGCAATGTTCTTCTAAAAGGAACGTGAATTTTCCAACTGTCCGTTAAGTGTTGCTAGAGTCACTATCTTATTTTTTACTTTTGCACAAAGAGGTTAACAGTCTTTTGCAAAGCTGAGTGGCAACAGAGTTTCAAATTTAGATCTGAATAGAGATGGGAGTTTCGCAGGAATGTTTGTTAAATAAAAAGTTGATGTGAGCAGCTTGCTTATTTCCTTTCATTTAAAACTTTACTTGAGTAGGTATATAAGTTTGCAGTACTGTTCTTCAGTTGTACAAAACCAAACTATGGCACGTGTGAACCCATCACTTTGGCATCTTGAAGTCAAAAAGGCTGGTTTGCTTCTTTGAATTTCTAACCTGGCTTCCAGCAACTCCTTGCCCTTTTCTGATTTCATTCTCCTCCTAAGATAAAATCCTAACCCGCTGCAAGGAAAGGAGCTTTGTCAGTAACTTCAGTCACCTGAAGAACCCGATCAGCCTCCTGCTGCTGCTGCTGCTTCCCAGTTCCACCCTGAGTTTTCAGTGTTCCCCAGCAGCTCTGGATCCTACATGGTCTCAGGTAGTCAAGGTCTTGACTCTGCCTCCTCTGTGTAAGAACCAATCAAAAAGACTTAGAAATTAACGTGCATTAGTACCCTGCACCTTTAAAACCTTGGACTATGATTTTTATTTTTTCCTTTCACTGTCCCACGTGCATTCTTAACTAGGAGTCACCTGAATGTTGTGCTGTTAAGCGCTGTCGTCTTGCTCCCTGCCCCTGGAGATGGACAGCATAACATTTAAGGCAAACGTTAACTTAGGGCCAAATCCTGAGTACTTGGTAGAAATCAATATGTCAATCAAAATAGATATGTCTCTGTAATTAATTTTTTTTAAATGAATGTTGTCTTCAATCTCCTAGTTCTACTAAATTTGGGAGTACAACATTGTTAAATGTCTGTTCTCTGGCTATTCTATCTCAAGTGGAGGATGTGGTTGTAAACCGGAGCCCATATCCTTCGTAGATTTGTAGCCCAGGTAAGCACTCTGCAGGGATTAATCATAAATCGTATGAAAATCACGCCTGAGGGTCTGAAATTTTCCCCAGCACAGAAGAGTGCTTCACCAGCACCAGTAGTTCGAACATTTACCATTGAAAACAGCAGGTTTCATGTATTCTGCTGTAGATTCTGTTGAAATCATAGCTGAAATATGATTAGTGTTTCAAGGACAGGTAGGGTAATCATGTCTAAAACCGATTTTCAAACACCGTTTAGAAAACCAAACTCTCCCGTTCAGAAGCTGGCGGTGCCTCAATGTGAACAATGAAGGCTTTGTTCCTATTTGTCAATGTTACCCCGTTTTTTAGCAGAGAATAGGCAGTGTCTGTTTACCCAGATGAGAACATCATTTGTCAGTCTAATCAACAGCATCCTGCTTTTAAAGTATTTCCCTGTCAGCTAGCTTGGGCTTTATAAGCTTTTCTTTGTCAGCTTCCAAAGCTGCATTTCATGCATCTTGTTCAGACTCATTCAAGTAAATATTTCTCAAAATGCACTGGCCAGGTTTTCATTTCAGGTAAGCTTCATGATCTCTAAATGCAGAAGTTGCCTTATCAAACGTAGATCTGAATGTTCACAAATCCACACCGATCCCAGTGGAAGAAGTCTCATACATCAGCTGTATCTTCTTGCTTTAAAACCATCATTACAAAATTAGCCTTTGGGTCTTATTAGTCACTGTACTACTAATACTTTCTCCAGGAGAATGAGTTAGATTCACAGACCCTTTATGATTTCATATAATCCTATTGTAATTGCAGAAAAATCCCACTGCAAATGCAGTTATGCCAGTCCATGCTTTGGCCAGCACTTGTTCAAGGAGCTTTCAGCAATACCGACTGAAAAGCAGTAGCTTACAGATGTGTGGTGGCTCTCTGGTTTGATCTGATCTTCACCATACTGATCAGTCCTGCAGCAAAGAGCTTCAGTATTGCTGAATGGTTTTTTGTGGAGTCAGAGTTGTGGATTTCATGTATATTTTCAGCAAAGCTTTTTAAAAGATCCTGATGTACTGGTGGCAAGCTGCCACCCTGAACGCTCAGTCCTCATGAGCCTCAAAGAAGTAGAGGGAGCATGAGTCACTCTTACACGTAGCATCTAGGAATTTTACTCCTGACATCACTGTAAAACGAGGAAACTGTTACAAATGTTTAACAGCATGAAAAAAATGAAAGCATGGTTGGAAAAAGGATGTATTTGCTGTGTCCTATTAGCCAAATATATTTGTGGGCTAGATGTCTGGGCCCAGGAGAGAGTGAGAAAGCTATTGCAGCATATAAATGAACAAAAAAATGTTAGGTGGTCCTATGGCTTTTGCAATTAAACACAGGTTAATTACATAGATTTAGCTGGACCGCCTAGTATTTTGACTTGTAAACATATAATTGTGTACTGTGGAAGTATCATCTCTAAGATGAGCATAAGGAAAGAAAATGGTAGTATGAGGAATGTGGATGTCCCATGCTAATATATCAATCGGTAGTAGTAGAGAGATTCTAACATGACTGAAGAGAGGACAAACCCTTTTGATTTTACACTTTTGTGTTATGCTACTGCCTGGATTGCTGAACTCCAACATCTGTTTCAGCTGGAGTATCTCACCAAGGGAACACCTTCACAATGGGTTTTCCGTGTACAGCTGCAACACTCCGTACTTCCAGCTGCCGAGCAGCACATTCTCTATTTAATACCTGCCCGAGCCTTTCCATCTGACTGCCCTGACTGCCCTCAGGAGCTTTGGGCTGTTCAAGATGGTCAGGTTTGAGGATGAGGCTCACTTTCCTAGGATATTTGCCTGGATGCAGGAGTGTAGAGGCTTGAGTAACCCAATCCAACCTTGTAGCTGACTCTCCTTTGAGCGGGAATCCTGGATGAACTAGATGACTTCTGTGGTCTTTTCCTACCTGAATTATCCTACAATCCTAAAATGTTTTGTCAGCTTTGCAGGGAGATGTTTTGGCACCTGCATGTTTTCCCTTCAGCTCCTCTGGGTCCTCTTGGTCCCTCCTGCTGCTTTGCAGTCAGCTTCCTTCTGCAGCCCAGAGAGCCCCTGCCTGACTGCCAGCAGGGCTGTGTTGTGCTGATCTCATCCTTCACGCATTTTCACTTCCTCCCTTTCCTTCCAGAAGAATGCTGGTATTGTGGAAGTTCTGCTTTTATGTCCCATTTTATAGAAGGGTAGTTACATTATTCTGTTTCGTCTCAATGCTAGTGTGTACTATTTCCATCACATGGGGAAGGGACTGTTCTGCTGCATCGTATAAGTGACTAACTACATCTTGAGTTTGCCCTCCTTCCAATGTTGTATCCTGGTTAATGCACACTGGGTTTTATGGGTGTAAAGAATCATAGAATCATAGAATGGTTTGGGTTGGAAGGGACCTTAAAGATCAACTAGTTCCAAGCCCCCTGCCAAGGGCAGGGACACCTTCCACTAGACCAGGTTGCTCAAAGCCCCATCCAGCCTGGCCTTGAACACTTCCAGGGATGGGGCATCCACAACTTCTCTGGGCAACCTGTTCCAGTGCCTCACCACCCTCACAGTGAAGAACTTCTTCCTTACATCTAATCTAAATGTACCCTCTTTCAGTGTAAAGCCATTACCGCTTGTCCTATCACTACATGCCCTTGTAAAAAGTCCCTCTCTGGCCTTTCTTGTAGGCCCCCTTTAGGTCCTGGAAGGCTGCTATAAGGTCTCTGCGGAGCCTTCTCTTCTCCAGGCTGAACAACCCCAACTCTCTCAGCCTTTCTTCATAGGGGAGGTGCTCCAGCCCTCTGATCATCTTTGTGGCCCTCCTCTGGACTCACTCCAACAGGTCCATGTCCTTCTTATGTGGGGGGCCCCAGAGCTGAACGCAGTGCTCCAGGTGGGGTCTCACGAGAGCAGAGCAGAGGGGCAGAATCACCTCCCTCAACCTGCTGGTCATGCCTCTTTTGATGCAACCCAGGATACGGTTGGCTTTCTGGGCTGCAAACTGTCCTGGTTTTGGCTGGGAGAGTTAATTTTCTTCTTAGTAGCTGGTACAGTGCTGTGTTTCAGATTTAGTGTGAGAATAATGTTGATAACACACTGATGTTTTAGTTGTTGCTAAGTAGCACTTATCCTATGTTAAGGACTTTTCAGTTTCCCATGCTCTGCCAGCAAGCAGGTGTGCAAGAAGCTGGGAGGGAGCAGAGCCAGGACAGCTGACCCGAACTGGCCAAAGGGGTATTCCATACCATAGAACGTCATGCTCAGGATATAAACTCGGGGGAGTTGGCCAGGAGGGGTGAACCGCTGCTTGGGAATTGGCCGGTGGGTGGTCAGCAACTGCATTGTGCATCACTTGTCTTTTCTTGGGATTTATTTATCTTTTTTTTTGTTATATTCCTTTTCATTACAACTATTATTATTATATTTTTATTATTATTAGTTAGTATTATATTTTATTTTAATTTAGTTATTAAACTGTTCTTATCTCAACCCACAAGTTTTACTTTTTTTCCCCGATTCTCCTCCCCATCCCACTGGGAAGGGGGAGGGGTGAGCAGCTGTGTGGTGCTTAGTTGCTGGCTGGGGTGAAACCACGACACAAACGCACATTGCTGGGTCATGTTGAGCTTCTTGTCAACCAACACCCCCAAGTCCTTCTCCTCAGGGCTGCTCTTCCCTTATCCACCAATGCTGTAACCCTGTCGTAGAAGGCCACCAAATTTGTCAGGCACAATTTGCCCTTAGTGAAGCCACGTTGGCTGTCACCAATCACCTCCTTATTTTCCATGTGCCCTAGTATAGTTTCTAGGAGGATCCACTCCATGATCTTGCCGGGCACAGAGGTGAGAATGACTGGCCTGTAGTTCCCCAGGTCTTCCTTTTTTCCCTTTTTAAAAATGGGGGTTATGTTTCCCCTTTTCTATTCAGTGGGAACTTCCCCGGGCTGCCTCGACTTCTCAAATATGATGGATAGTGGCTTAGCCACTTCATCCGCCAGCTCCCTCAGGACCCGCGGATGCATCTCATCAGGTCCCATGGACTTGTGCACCTTCAGGTTCCTTAGATGGTCTCGAACCTGATCTTCTCCTATGGTGGGTGGTTCTCCGTTCTCCCAGTCCCTGCCTTTGCCTTCTGCGACTTGGGCGGTGTGGCTGGAGCACTTGCTGGTGAAGACTGAGGCAAAAAAGTCGTGGAGTACCTCAGCCTTCTCCATGTCCTGGGTAACCAGGTCTCCCGTTTCCTTCTGGAGAGGGCCCACATTTTCCCTAGTCTTCCTTTTATCACCGGCGTACCTATAGAAGCTTTTCGTGTTGCCCTTGACATCCCTGGCCAGATTTAATTCTATCAGAGCTCTAGCTTTCCTAACCTGATCCCTGGCTGCTCAGACAATTTCTCTGTATTCCTCCCAGGCTACCTGTCCTTGCTTCCACCCTCTGTAGGCTTCCTTTTTGTGTTTGAGTTTGTCCAGGAACTCCTTGTTCATCCATGCAGGCCTCCTGGTGTTTCTGCCTGACTTCCTCTTTGTTGGGATGCATCGCTCCTGAGCTTGGCGGTGGTCATCCTCGAATATTAACCAGCTTTCTTGGGCCCTTCTTCCCTCCAAGGCTGTATCCCATGGTACTCTACCAAGCAGATCCCTGAAGAGGCCAAAGTCTGCTCTCCTGAAGTCCAGGGTAGCGAGCTTGCTGTGCGCCCTCCTTGCTGCCCTAAGGATCTTGAACTCCACCATTTCATGGTCACTGCAGCCAAGGCTGCCCTTGAGCTTCACATTCCCCACCAGCCCCTCCTTGTTGGTGAGAACAAGGTCCAGCAAAGCACCTCTCCTTGTTGGCTCCTCCATCACTTGGAGAAGGAAGCTGTCATCAATGCATTCCAGGAACCTCCTGGATTGCTTATGCCCTGCTGTGTTGTCCCTCCAACAGATACTGGGGTGGTTGAAGTACCCCATGAGGACCAGGGCTTGTGAATGTGAGGCTGCTCCTATCTGTCCATAGGGGGCCTCATCCGCTTGGTCTTCCTGGTTGGGTGGCCTGTAGCAGACCCCCATTACAATGTCACCTGTCCCTGCCCTCCCTTTAATCCTGACCCATAAGATCTCGGTCGACTCCTCATCCCTCCCCAGGCAGAGCTCCGTGCACTCCAGCTGGTCATTGACATAGAGGGTGACACCCCCTCCTCGTCTCCCCTGCCTGTCCTTCCTAAAGAGCCTGTATCCTTCCATTTCCACACTCCAGTCATAGGAGCCATCCCACCACGTCTCCGTGATGCCAATAAGATCATAGCCCTGCAGGTGTGCGCACGCCTCTAACTCCTCTTGTTTATTCCCCATGCTACGTGCGTTTGCATAGAGGCATTTAAGTTGGGCCCCGATGAAGCTGACTTCCTGGCTGGAGTGGCTGGAATTCCTTTGTGCTGCTCTTCAGGTGCTCTCCTGCTGATCTGTGATCCCTCTCCAGGCTCTGGGCATCTATTGCTGGCACTGGCATCAAACTGGTAGGAGTGGGATGGATTGAGGTTCCCCTCCCTGGCAATTAAACAATGTACAATCTCTACACTGCTATTCATGTTAACCAGATTTGCTTGCAACAAATAATTGACTTAAAACACGCCACTGTGAACTTACAGATTAGTATTCAGGGTGTGCCAAAAACTTCAGTGATATATATTATGAGTGGCAGAATAAGGAATTAATCACTGGATCTTGCTAAAAATGTGAAATTTTAAAGAACACTTTAAAACAGTTTGAAGGGTTTTTTTTCATTATCAAAATCAAAGAATATTAAATGTCTTTGTATTTTGATTGGAAATATCAGACAAAATGTAAGAAGCTATCATTCTGGAAATTCTGCAAGAAAAGCACTTCTCACAATGTTTCCATCCTGCTTGCAGACCTGCCCCAAAGCCTACTACAGAATGCTCTGGACTACATCCGTAGTTCTATGGATGAAACAGTGCCAGGGACCATTCTTTGACATAATTTTTTTACAATTTTTCAGTTCAAAGTAAGTTGAGGGCTGTGTTGCAGCCCACCAGAATGAGATTTTCCTATCAAGAAACTGAGAAGATTACACTTATCTTCAGCGCTGCAGGACGTAGTGGGAAGGCATGCAGGAGCACTGACGGGTTAGGAAGTCTGCTGGGATTCCCTTGGAGGGCTGCACTGTGGATGGACTGAAACCTCAGTCTTGTCCAGGCTGCTCTTTAGAAATACCTCTTGGCAAGTGTTACTCTGTAAACCTTGCCCAGAGATTTCCTCAAGGAATGCTACTTGGCATGGACATAAACCACACCGATGAGTGTGCTAACAATTAGCCTCCCATACTTGAATTTACTTTCTGGCCCTGATTTATTTACAGAAATGGCCTCGCAAAACCTACTTTAAGCACTTAAGAAAAATACATCTCTCTCTGTTCTTGTTACTGAGATATTTCTGTATAGATAAGTACATTTCCGTTTATTTTACATATGCATGCAACTTAAAAGTTAGCCAGGGCAAGTGCAAATATTTTCTCTGTCAAATCCTATAATAATAATAATAAAATAATAATTCTCTAATAATAAAATCTCTAATAAAAGAGATGCATTTCAGAACAGCTTAAGGTGCAGCCACTTGCGGATACGTTCTTTTGTTTGCCTATCTCGTACCTGTTCCTGGCAAAAGCAAAGAGGTTCAGGGGATTGTTTCAGCTAAAATGAGATTCAGAGTAATGCTGCTATAAAGTATCATTCTTGTATATTTGTACTTCTATGAGAGTTGATAGAAGATTTTATTTGGATCATGTTTCTTTACTTCTCTTTGAAAAAAAACAAAAAAAACTTAATAAAAATGTTGGAATTAATATTGGAAATTATCCTGTTAAATTAGTAGAAATACCCACATTATTATCTGGCATCTGTCATAAGAGATGAGGTATTGTTCAGTAAGAATTAGAATGCAGAACTAACTCTTCTTCTACATTGCAATCATTAATTGTTTAATTATTTAATCCTTTTGAATTGATACTGCATTTTGAGTTCCTTTAAAATTGGTTTTCTTCTCTTTTTGGTTTTCTTCTCTTTTTCTAAACAGGAAGAATTCTCTTGCTTCTCTTTATATGTAAAGAGACAAAGCTATTTTTACAAAGTCTGTTGTTAGAATTTCTAGCTAGGGAAGAATAGGGAGGAGAGACATTCCATGTTACTGTTTATATGACAGCAGTAACAACAACAGAAGTTTACCTCTGTACAGAATTCAGAATTAATTCCTAGGAAAAAAGCAGAGTAAGTAGCTATAATGAAGAAACAAGGCGAGCATATGAAGGGTTCAATACTGCTTGATTTAACAGAATTAGTAAGACGCCAATACACACTGCGAAGTGAGCTCTATTTTAGTGTGTACTTCTGTGAGAAAATGGGGAAAAAATTACTTTCACTATTAAATTTTTTTCTTTTACAGAAAATAATTGGCTTAATGTATGTGATAGTGCAGTTGTTTATTTTCCACACTGCAAACTGTTACTTTTGCCAGTCTAGTTACTTCATTGCAGACCTTTGTTGTATTTGTTCTACACCTCTATTTCTGGTAACACCACTACTAGCAGGGTGACAGTTTCTCATTTTGAGGTAATAGCTCGACCTAGTGATAGGAAGGAGCAGCTGCAGTCATATGTTTTAGAATAGTTTCTCAGTCTTTTATAAACCAAAGACCATCTAACTTTCTTTAAAAAAACAAAAAAAGATCCTCATGCAGTGTTCAATAATTGTTATTCTTCTTCCTCTATTGTTCTTAATTGTTTCTAGGAGAGCACATATGTGCATTTAAGCACATTTCACTGGACACTTTTGATGTCTTCCAGACACAAATCACAAAATTAAATACAGTGCTTTAAAAGACTAAAGCAGCACAACTGATGTGTGTCAAAATAACTTCATTAGAACTATGTGCAGTTACTCCAGCTGAAAAATACATTCCAATGTATTTTAAGTCTCTGTTATATATGTTCAAGCATGAATTTAGCTGTTACAGCTTTATACCAGCTAACCATGTTTCTTACAGCAGAATTTAGCTGTATTCTAGATGAAAAGGCTCTTGTTTGTATTAAACAAAACATCTATTGAACGGGGCAAAATCTCACAATGGGCGAATTACAATGAAAAAGTGAACTGAAGATTGTAATTTGCAGTTAATCCTGCTATATTGACTACAACGGTTAGTTTCAATGCTAATTCAGCTGACACCCAATCTTTCTTACTGCATGAAAAAGAACCAGAATTTAAATTAGTTCTACCATTATGGGTCTAAAAACTCTAGAGAATTATTCCACTTCATGTTATGGAATCAACATCAGACAACTGATTTTTCTTTCTTATTCTGCAAGTGGTTAAAAAAGCATATGTAATAGTTCTTTGGTTTTGCGGTTTGTTCCCTCTCCCCCTCCCCAGGAAGAGAATAAATTACACTGGATTCCTTCTCATTAGCCAAGGCCACTATTCAGTTAAAGTCAGCAATGTTTCATTCCTCTGTGGTCTTGGGCCTACTGACAATAGAGGCATTGGTATGCCATATGCCATGCCTGCAATGTGCACTGTATGGCCAACAGCTCTTTCAACAACCCTTTCTTGTCTGTGCTAAGAAACACGGGGGATAATGGAAGGGCTGGGATGTTAGAAAAAGGATGCAGCAGTACTGCAAAATGCTTAGTCTTTTGTGCAGGCAATAACAAATCACCTTGCTTTGTGTTCTCTCTCGCTCTTGCACTAGACATGCCTTCCTAGTACTTTACTGAAGTTCTGAATGCCCGGGCTCTAGAAAAGATTTTCTTTTAACACTTCAGTGCTGTGACCTCTAACTCCGAGGTCAGAGCAAGTCTTATTTGTTTTGAGGCTTAACATAATTAAGTAGAAAGAAAAGAAAAAGGATTAAATAAGAGAGACTATGGCAATAGGAACTCCCAGTGGGAGAGACAACCACTTTTTATACCATGAGAGAGAGGATTTTGGCTCAGGGGAGACAAGTAGTCTGCGTGTCCTTTAAATGTCTTCCGAGGGAACAGAAAAGAACAGAGAGGAAAAAAAGAAAAATAAATATATTCAAAATTATAGGAACAAACAGCTCTCTTAGGTTGGTAAGTTCCTTAAAAGCCGCAAGCTCAAAGCTCGCTGGCATGTGGTGCAGTCCCACTGGGTAAAAGGCAGACTAAGTGATACAAATGGGAGCCTACTTCGCTTCAAGCTACGGATCTCCAAACAGCTTTTGAATTTGACAGTTTCTCTTTTCACTTTTTTCCCCCCACTCAGATACAGGGATTAAAGTATGGTTCTGCCTGAGATGTTGAGTGCAAGCACTCAAACTTTAAGAGCACATCGTGTTAGCTGGGGAAGGAAAACCAAAATAGAAAAAGGCCTTTGCTCTCTGCATATGCATATCCCTGACCTATAACCATACGTTTCAGATGTCAGATGTGTTACCAGAACACCTGGCACTACAACTACTGCCTGGTGAATGTGTATGTATCCAACATGCCTTTGTATTTATAAAGACAGTCAAGGTATGAGATACGTTATTTATGTCAACCCCTGCCATTGGGGAGGCAGAACTGATCTCCACCTTCCCCTGAGTCCTGCCCACCACTGATCTCTCCCAGTGTATAATGGGCTGCCAATGCCACCATGGTACATGGATGTTTCTGTGTGGCTCTATTAGGAGAAAGAACCTTCTGCTTTCAAGCTCAGTCCCCGTCCTAGAAAATATACTAGGCTGCTTCCAGAAAGAGCATTTGCCATTTGCTGCTTCATTTTCTGTTATCACTACAATGCTGGATCACGGAGCAACATCTGTCTGAAGTCACTCTTTCCTGGCAGAAATGAAGCCGTACACTAACTCCCTGCCCCAAGAACAGCATTAGATTCTTACTAGTGCACATCAGGAACAGAAGACATAAACACATATAGTACACAGATTTCAACACCAAAGTAATTTGTAGATGCTGACAAACACAAATCAATAGTAGCATATCCCATTCAGTTGGGCCTGTGATGATGTGTGGCAAAGTGTTGTGTAGCAAATACATCAAGGAAAAATTGCAAGCTGGAGAATACAGGATTCTTGGTGATCTATGCCCAGCTTACATCACGAACAATCAGTCACTGAGAAAAGGATAGTTTGAGGCATCTGGAAACTTGAAATTGCCTATTCCCGTGACTCCATTACTACACAAGTTAGGACTGGAGAAGGAAAAGAAAGTATTGCTATTGCAATTCAGGATGTGTTCAAGGCCAGATGGAGAGTAGTTGGCCCAAGCTAAAAATGGATACTGGATGCAAAGGGAGTCATGAGAGTGTAGACAAGATACATCCCTCTCCTTCCCACAGCCAAAATCTCCCATTTTTCAAAAGTAGAAAGTGTTTCAACATTATCCTTATTATCCCTCAAATTGTTGGTGATGAAGCATCTTTAACCCATGACTATGTAGATGGTCTGGCGGGGTGCAGAACGCCTGTGTTCCGCTGCTACTCACTAGCAATTGCTGTGCAAAGGGCGGGTGCAAGGCTGAGCCGAGGCACTTCAATAGAATTTCTGATGTTTTACAGTCCTGCTCGTCATAACGATCTGGCCCATGAATCCACTCATGGCAACCTTCACCATCAACAAAGGGTGTTCAATTCCTGTCTGAGAAACTGCAGAGTACGTGCATTTGATGCTGGCAGAAAAAGGAAAGTCTTTCTCTAATATTTGAGTCTGGCCATTGTTTTCTACTTCAGATCTTGTTTTCTTGCACAGCTCTGGTGAGAGCAAAGGATGGGAACAGAGAGCTGGGAAAGCCATCATCACAAAACCAGCTGAAACGTGTTCTCTCATGCAAAAAGCCAGAAATCATGAGGGATACCTTCAGGAGGCTACTCCCTGTACAACCCCCAGATACGATAGGTTGTTAACTTGTTAGTCATCGCTGTGAAAGCAAGAGACCTTCACTGTATGTCTCAATCACAGCCTCTGACTTTTCCACTTTCCCCTCAGTTCTGCCTCCTCTCCAAACAGATTTCATGGATCTCACGGAACTCACACATTTCCAGTCTTCCAGGCATGCTGGTGGGACCACATGCGATGGATGCAACAAAGGTATTCATCTTTAGTGGGAAAAAATGAGGAGCACAGACTCCAGTTATGAGCAATGTTCAACTGAGAGTTGAGCTGACAGTGACCAGCTCAGTGTAACAGTCATGCAGCTGCAACAGTTTGTTCTACATTGTACTCATTAACCTGTTCACTTTGACCTTTCATTTACTCATTTACCTGTTGCCTTCACAGAGAAACCTCTTAGCCTTTCATTTCAGCTGATTAGAAACAAAACTAATCCAAGTACTTCTTAATTAATTAATCAGGAACTTTCTTACAGTGTTTTTCAGCCACTCTTAAACGGTTTTAGCCTGTGGCCAGATCGTTACTCTCAGGTACTAAACAGATGATACAACAAAGTAGAAAGTCTCTTAGCTACTCATGGCACCCGATATTTATGTTCAAACCTGTTCTCTCCACCCAGCTAGCATCAACTTAAATTCCTCCCAACAAAAATGGAGGGGAAAACCAGCTTTAAAGGAGTATAGTGGAGAAGAAAATGCTTTGGAGAAACTATTACAGGAAGGAGAAAACCAAGAGGGAAGATGTGACTGAGAAGAACAGAGCTGTGAGACTGGGGTGTAATTACATCTAGGGCTGTCTGCAGACATGGAAAAGACTGGATATTGAAGAATGACACTTAATGTAAAGGGACTGTAACGGGATACTTGGCAATAGTAGAGAAAAGGCTAGAAAAGGACAGGGACATAGCAATTATTACCTGCGCTACTGTAACTACCAAACAGTAACATTGTTTAAAAACAGATTGTGGTATTTCTGCCATTAGTCCCATATATACCACCAACTCCATTAAAATAGGGGATTAAACATGCAAGACATAGTAAAATGCAGCAGTTATCCCCAGTTTTTAAAAGTGGTAGTAAAGGGGAGGATAAATATGTGGCTGTTACCCAGTGTGCCCTGAGGATGCAGACATTAATTAGGACTTAGGAGGTTTCGCTCTTCCCTGGCTGTGCTTGCCCAGCCTCACCGGGCCACTTTCTGCAAGTTGTTTCTCACCCTCCCTGCTTCAGTTTCTCCATGAAAAGATTCTTATTTTACCAAATGGTTTGTGACTTACTATCGTAAAGCACTGTATGAGATCTAGTTATGAACCAGGAACTGCTCATAAAATGAAAATGTCCAGACAACAACTTAAGCCTAAGCAGACTCGTCCAAAAATCTTTCCTCTGTGCGGAGAAAAGTAAAGATGTAAAGAAAAGCTGTTTACAAAAGTCTCTGACCAAAAAAAAAAAAAACAAACAACAAACAACCTAGGTTAATACGATGTTTGTCTGTTATTTCTTGTAGTTTTTCAAAATGCAGAGTTTGTGACATTTAGATCTCTGGAAAAAAACCAAGATATAAGGTGTTCCCCAGCACAACCACTACTCTTCTGTCAGCAGTGACTCAGTGTGCCTTTGCACACACTTTCACTCTACTCTTCCAGGCTGTGCACAGCCCTGAGGACTGTACATGTGGCATCTGCAGGATACCCAAAGCCTTGCCTCTGCCAAGGCCAGTCCTGTGTTCAGGTGAAGCTGTGCTGAACAGAAACTTCCTACATCTATTCCTGATCAGCGCTGGAGTCTACTTCTCATGCATAAGATGCTTCTACACATTTTTCTTTCTAAAGCCTAAAAATACCCTTTTAATGACTTCTTAAAGGTCCTTTTAAAATTCTACACACAGACCACACTTATTGCTGATGGTCTGCATAACCTGAAGAACTTTATGCACAGCACCACAGTTTTACACTAAGTCCACTAAAGCTAGCTATGAAAGTGCACTGTATGCAAATTACTACTAATGGCTCTCTTGAAGTATGCATGCAGAATTAAGGTTCATATTTAGCACTTCACATCCTAGTCTTCAGAGCTGAATTTCATTTACTTTAGCGCTCTCAAAGGCAAAAAGGCAAAACTGTCCAATAATGAAGTTCAGGTAGGCATCAAAATCCCTTTTTACCCATAGCACTTATTATTCAAAACAGAGTTTTGCACAGCAAAATCCTAAGTCCTCAGTAAATGCTTCCAAAGGTGTAAGCGTTGCAAGTGTGCTCTCCCCCAAACCAAGTAAACCAGCTTTAAGGCAACTACTTGCAGGTGCCTGAGCTCGTTTCACTGTACACGATACAAGGTACAACTCAGGGCAGATTTGCAGGGACAGGATTTCTGATGGCTGCGAGTCGCCCTCATAAGCCTAGTGAGCCCGGCAGTGCCCACTGGTGCATGCTTTTCTCCACAGCAGTCCAGGGGAGGTTGGCAGACCCCGGATTTTTTGGCCTGCGAGTTGGCTCTTACCCTGCCGCAGGGCTCCCCGAGCCGAGGCCGCAGGTAAACGCCACGGTGCGGGCCCGGTCTCACCGGCCCGGCGTGTGAGAACGGGCCCCGGCCCACAGCCCGACCAGGAGGGCGGGGAAGCGCATGATGAAACTTCGCGGCGGATTTCAACAGCAGCAGGCGGCGAGGGAGGAGCCGGCACCGGCGCGGGGAGGAGCCGCCTTCATCACCCGGCGCGGCGAGGACGGCGGCTCTCTTTGCGCCAGCGGCCAGGACGCGTTAAGGTACCGGAGCGGGCGGCGGCTTCTAGGCCGCGGGGCTGCGCCGAGCAGGGCCGGCCGGGGGCCGCCGCCGGGCTCGCGGGCCGAGCGCAGCCGCGCCGGGCGGCCTTCGGCGGGAGCACGGCCGCCGGACCCGGCGCTCCCCCGCTCACTCCCGGCGCCCTGCGGCCCCTCCGCGCCTTCCCCCGGCTTGTGAGCGAGGGGGCGGGGGGCCCGCGGTGCGCTGTGGCCGCCGGAAGAAGGGGCGGCCGCCGGAAGGAGCGGCGGCCGCGTGGAGAGGGCGCGGAGGGTAGCGGGCGTGCGCGGAGGGAACCTGGCGCGGGGGGACTGCGGTCGCCTGTTAGAAGAGCCCCGGAGGCTGGGGGGCACCCGGAGGTTGGGGGGCACCCGGAGGCCGCCCCAGCTGGGGGGAAGGCCCAGCTGCACGTGCTGAGGCTGAGGTCCCCGGCGCCATCACTCGTCCAGATGAGAAAGGCGTGGCGGGAGCAATGTCGGTGCGGTGCCGTGCTCCCCTTGGCATGCCTTTTCCAGCCCGGGTGTTCCTGGAGATATGGGCCTTGTAGCTCTCTGAACCCTAACCCTAAACTAATGGTAGAGGTGGGCTGAGGCTGGGGACCTGGGCCTCAGTCCCAAGCTGCCATTAGGGTTCAGAGAGCCACAAAGCCTACATCTCCAGGATCACTGGGGCTGGAGAAGGCGTGCCAAGGGGAGCACGGCACCGCACTGACATTGCTCCCTCCACCCCTTTCTTCCTCATCTGGGCCACCCATGGGGCTGAGGACCTCAGCTTCTGTCCCAAGCTGCCGTTAGGGTTAGGCTTCAGAGCGCCACAAAGCCTACAGCTCCAGGGACACTGGGGCTGGAAAAGGCCTGTGAAGGGGAGCACGGCACTGCGCCAACGTTGCTCCCTCCACGCCTTTCTCATCTGGGCCACCCATGGTGCTGGGGAAGTTCAGTGTAAACCTACCCACTTTCAGTCTGAAACCGTTGCCCCTGGTCCTGTCACTACAGGCCTTGGTAAAAAGCCTCTCTCTGTCTTTCTTATAAGGCCCCTTTATATACCGAGAGGCCACAAGCTGAAAGGACTGTTAATGTTTCTGCTGAGATGATGTTGCTTCAACAGATCATACCCGATGCCCAGTAATGATTTGTTCTATTTGTGCTTTATAAAACAATCACAGACAACCTTGGTGTACCTAAAGGTAAACTTAAGCCTGATTTATTGCTGGCCAAAGGTTGCTTATCATATTCTGGGCAAACCAGGTTTTACGTCGTGTTAGTAAAGTCTGCTATTCTCTTGATCAGTCATCTTGACAGTTAAGTGATTAATAGGCTACATTTGTTATCTGTGTTTTCTAGGTGTCAGCTCTTGCTTATAATGTCCATGTCTTTTTTGAACAGGTTCTCCACTTTCAGGTAGATCAACAGCCTCAGAATGTGTGGTATCTGGGCCCTGTTTGGGAGTGATGAATGCCTTTCTGTCCAGTGTCTAAGTGCCATGAAGGTAGCACACAGAGGTCCTGATGCATTTCGTTTTGAGAACGTCAATGGATTCACCAACTGTTGTTTTGGTTTCCACCGCCTTGCGGTTGTTGATCAGTTGTATGGTATGCAGCCTATCCGGGTGAAGAAATTCCCATATCTGTGGCTGTGTTACAATGGAGAAATCTACAATTTCAAACAAGTAAGTGTTGTATGGGTCATATGGCTTTTTTTTTAATTTCAAAACTAGTGGATATTCAGAAAATGTTTAAAACATGGTGGACTAGAATATCAGAAAAAAATTTAAAAGTTATCAAATGACTAGTATTTAAAAGGAAGTAAATTATCTCAATGAGCTATGAATCTGTCATGGCTGAGTTAGTAACATACTTAGTCTTTAATACTGAAAAATCACTTTCTAATTGACAAGAAGGGCAATAAGTATTTGTATCTTCAGTCTAAAATAAAGATGCATTCTTTGTTGTCTCCTGGGGAGGGGAATTCCAAGCCTCTTTCTCCTCCTCTTCTCTCTTTATAATGCGAATGCTTTTAGACTGTCTTGCTCTTCAGTTATTTTGGGTTGTTCTCCAAGCTGTTAGGTATTGCGTTTTTATTTCTGCATATCAATCGAGATGGGATATGTCACTTATAATATATTAATGTATAGCATGCATGCTTATGTATTTATGTAAAAGCAACAAGCACTAGGGAGAGGTTTCCAGTATGCCACCAAAGTCCTTAGGTGTCTGCAGCTTAAGGCAGATGCTTTGTGGGGTTTTTGAGAGCCACCTAAGTAAGTCTCTTGGGCACAAAACAAGCAGCAACTCTACTTACTTCCTAAAGTGTCTGAATGTCCCTGATGGGTATAATACTGCTGCTGAACATTGTCTGTGTGCCTCAGTCCCTGTGCTGAGATGTCTGAGCTGCCTGTGTTACTTGTAAAGGAAAGTGACTCAGATCATCCAAATTCAGTGTATAAAGCAGCTTACAATTGTGACTGTTTCTCAATCGTGCTGAAGCTGAATGCTTAAAATTAATCATAAGCTACATGTGGTAGTATCAGAAACGTATGAATAATCTGAGATGTCTTAGTACTTCTAACCACATTTTTGAAGTCAGAGTCAGGCTGCTGTCAGTGATGTCAGTGACATCAGTAATGGCATTGGGAATTTGACTGAATAGGCAGGAGATTCCCCCCCCCCCATCTTCAAGTATCTGGCTGTTTGAAAGGTGAGATACACTGTGCCCTGCAGTACATGTGAAATGTGTTGTACCAACAGTCTGTAATACTTGCTGTGTTTTGCATTGTGGTTTTTCTGCTGTTGAAAGCAGTAAGAATTACTCTCAGTCATGCTACACACACAATCATAAGGGGACTTTAATTATACAAAGCTTGCATTGCTATCTGCAGGAATTTGTTTGGTTGTTCTCGCTACATTATGTGCCCTCTTTCGTAATAAAATTTTTCTTTCAGGCTTGTGGCTGAAACCTGCCTAGGAAAGTATTATTGGTGAAACATGCATCTTGTTTAGGGCAATGACTTAGTTATTTTAATATTGACTCAATTTGATCCAAGACTTTGCCCTGTAAATAACAATTAAAACCAAAGAACTTGTTAAAATGCAAAAGCGTTGGTTTTGTGGGGTTTCTTGGCTTGTTAGTGTTTTACTGAAACCCCTTCTTTCCCCCTGACTGGTAGATATTGAAAGGACTTTAAGAGTAGCACCACAAGAACATGAAGAAGATTTGGTCTGACTTAAATCTGACAGCTAATTTCTTCCTCCCCCACTCCATCTGCACAGGCAGAGTGAAAGGTTAGTTTGAAGAATGGAGGAAGATTAGGCAGAAGGAAATTCTCTGTGCATAGAAAAGACACTGAGGAATTGCAGTGACTGCATAAGTAAACCAAAGTTTATTTCTGAAATACTTTACTCTGCAGAGATGTTACCAGTATAACACAGTTGTCTGTGTTTTGAGGCAGGGAGGGGCTTACGTAAATGTCATGTTATTATCTGATAAGAAAGTGGCACCGAGAGATTTGAGACTACAATGAATGATGTCTTGGTTTCTGGTCCTGTTTTGAGTTGTTTTTTTAGAAGCGGTGGCTGCCTGGTTCTGCCCTTTGTCTGTGGGAGATGGGAAGGCTAGTGCTTCTGAAAACCAGGGTCATGGGTTTGCAGTTTGACATCCTCACATAGAAATGTATCCCTGAAAACTTGCCATAATGTGAATTGCTTAAGACTGCAGAGTCAATCTACAGTGTCTGAGAGATGATCCTGGATAATATTTTGAACACAAAAGTATAATTTCCTTCTTTGGTGGAAATGTTTATGTAACTTTTGAACTGTGATTTAAAAAAAAAATTTAGTTTTCTTATTAAACAATTACATGAATGGTGGTTTTTTTCTTCAATTAATAAGCAGTCAATGTTTTCTAATGCTTATTCATGTTTTTCTTTATTTTTTTTCTTAGTTGCAGAAGCGGTATGGATTTGAGTATCAGACGTTAGTGGATGGTGAGGTTATCCTTCATCTTTACGACAGAGGAGGAATAGAACAAACAGCATCCATGCTAGATGGTGTATTTGCTTTCATCCTTCTGGATACTACAAACAGAAAAGTGTTTCTGGCGAGAGATACCTATGGAGTCAGACCACTGTTTAAGGTGCTGACTGATGATGGATTTTTGGGTGTCTGTTCTGAGGCAAAAGGTAAAACCAGTTGTGCCTAAATAATCTTAGGTATTGTTGTCGGAGACAAACTTCTTTGTCAGGCTTTTCTTCTGAGTATGAAGAGAAAGTGAACTGTAAGTTCAGTAATAAATGAACTATATTTAGTAGTATAAGAACTACACATCATTAAAACAAAAACCACGGACAGTAAACCTCTAAGATGTTTAATTGTCCTTAATATCGCTAAAATAACTTGCTTATTTAATTTTATAATTCTTTGTGTTCTGGAATCATAGCAGTATTGAGCCCAAGATGTTTCATGTTACCCCAAAGTTAAATGTAGTCTATAGAGTTAGGCTAGATTTATGCTACGATAAATTATATTAGAATTTGTTTCTGGTGTTCTATGGTGAACTGGGAAATAATGCCACAAGAACTGCTAATCTGTAAAAGCCAAGAATTTTAAAACCCTGCTGAAATTTCCTGCAGCATTGGGTAATTTTCTAGTGACACTTATTTTGTTTGATGACGATTTTTTTCCTTAGAGATGACACATCCACTGCTTTTTTTTTTTGCTTTTTTAAGTAATTATCTCTGGTCTTGACACTTGCATAAACAAAACCAAACAGTGCCAAAAGGGAGTTTGTTGCCTAAAATGCGCTTTGGCTAACATTGACTTCCACGATTACTTGTGTCTCTCCCATTTACTGTATATCAATTTTATTATCAGACTCCAATGTAGGTTGGCTCCTCTAATAGTAGTACTATGTCTACTAATAGCTGTACCAGCTCTGCTTCTTGGGAAGGAAGAAGGGAAGTGAATACTTTAGGGATTGTGTCCTATAACCATCACAGTGAATTACCGGTCCCTCTCTAACAGCAGTTCAGTATTTCGTTTGTGGAGTTCCTCAAGGGGCATCCAGGTGACCAGCAGGTGCAAAACATCCTTTTTCACAAGAGGAATGGAAATGAGGTGTGGCTACAAGTCTGATTCTTGGGATTCATTAGCAGTGGCGTAGATCGGACTGGAACTGATGAGTTGTGAAATCACTAAATCAATGTCAATTAAGCAATCACTTCAGTGATGTAGTTTTATTACAGACCCCTTGTTAGCTTGACTACACTTAATTTTAAACACAAAATCAGTTATTTATTGTCACTTGAATTCTCATAAGCATATTACACCTTGACCTGGACATCATGTAGTCAGTTAAGAAAGTGCTCTTCTTAATCCTCACAGGGATGAATTGCTACTTACCAATTAGTAAAACTTGCTGGCTTCCTTTCTCTGCTATCTGCCTCAGCTTGAGATGGCTCGGATCTATGTGTGCAGCCTGCCAGAAGCAAAATCATGCTCTAGGCAGGGCAGACTCTGACTCAAAATTATATTTTTTAATACCAAATTTAGGATCTGGGGAAAGTATGTCTATATAGTTTTAGTACAGAGGCTGTTGAGTGAGGTATAACTTAACCATCCTAGGTCAAAAACTCTGACTTTTGTTTTTTTCCCCATTTTATCTGTAGGACTTATCAACTTAAAGCATTCAACATCCTCATGTCCTAAAGTGGAACCATTTCTCCCGGGTCATTACGAAGTGTTGGATTTAAAGCCCTCTGGGAAGGTTGCATCAGTGGAATTAGTAAAATTTCATAGCTATAAAGATGAACCAGTCCATGTTGCCTGTGATACAGTGCCAACTCTGCCTTCAGGTAGTACAGCAAAGCATTTGATATATTTGATAATATTCTGATTAAAAAGTGAAAAAATTACAGTCTTTGAATATAAAATCTGCATTGATTCGTTTAAAAAAATGCCATTTAAAAAGAAACCTGGAAGAACCTTTATAATGTAGGGACTTAAGAACTGTTTTTGTAGGCAGTCATGTACAAAGATGAACTTGCGTGCCCTCATTATCAAAGAAAATTCAGACAAATATCTTTGTTTCTTAATAGCGTAATCCAGCAAAGTCTAAGTAACACTTTGTGGATTTTTTTTTTTCCCCTCTTCTTTTCTTTTCTGGACAGGCTTTGATCTTGAAACAGTGAAAAGCAACATCCGTATTCTGTTTGAAAATGCTGTTAGAAAACGTTTGATGGCTCACAGAAGGATTGGTTGTCTTCTGTCAGGTAAGTAGCAAGAATCACAATGATCCTGTATCTTCTCTCTCTTTCACCCATCCTCTACTAGTTAGAGGAAAATGTACTGGCTGTTCTGCTGTGGTGTACCTGAAGTGATCTGAATCTTCATTTGCTTTTTAGAGCAGAGAACAGAGGACTTGTTAGTTTGTGATAAAATTTTCCAGTTGTTGTGGTTTAACCCCAGCCAGCAACTCAGCACCATGCAGCCACTTCCCCTTCCCCCCTCCCAGTGGGGCGGGGAGGAGGAAAGGAAAAAAGTAAAACTCGTGGGTTGAGATAAGAACAGTTTAATAACTAAAGTAAAAATAAAAATACACTACTGAACTACACCGAAACCAGGACACCAGTTTAAAAATATCTTGAAAACCTTATGCTTTTAAAGTTTACTCTGGGCTGGGATGTTGGCTTGTTGAGACACCAACCATTTCTAACTAAGAGGAAAGAAATATAATATTCTTATTGAAAAATCACCCAATATACTCTTAGCTATATGAGATTTATGCTTAGGTTCGTGTCTAAAAAGAAAACGTAATTATTACATTCACTTTGCACAGATTGAGCATAGAAAAAAGCCTTGGCATGTTTTAGATAGCAGGAGGAATTGAAGTTCTTACTTGTCACCTCCTTTGCTTTAGCCTCTATCCTAGACTGCCCTTGATTTACTGAATTACAGGGGACCATCTGGACCAAAATTATTTGCTACACTCTTTTTCAGGTGAGGTAATAGCTTGTGGTACAGGAAGTTGTTGATCAGTGTTGTGATCTGGTGGTTCAATGTTACAGAGGTACTTTACAGAGAGAAGGCTTTGTAGCCATGGGACTGACATCTTTCTTACTGTGTTTTTGCAGCACTTTGTACTTGTGGTTAGAATTCTGATATGCCGTTCATGCATTCATTGAACATCAGTAATTACACTCATTTATCATGAACCCTATTAAATGTGCATTTGAATGAGAGGGAGCTGACTAGGAGATACTGTTGGGCCATTTCCTTACTGTGGTATCACAAAAAGTAGGAGGGAGGTAAATGAAACAGGGAGATACACGGAGTTGGAAGATCCCAGCCTGGTAAAAAGCGTGTTCAAACCCCAAATTTCAGGTATGGAATTAGAAGGCAGTCAGCAGCTCCTCAGATGCACATGCAGAATGCATTAGTAGCAAAACTAAGTGCCTGTGCTGGTATAATACCAGAGTATCTCAGTGCTTCACAATTTGGAGTATGCTTGGAGCATCATGGTTGGAGAATTGCTTTTGTTTCCAATCACGGAGGGAGTTCTGCAAATTCACAGTGGAAACTCAGGTTTTGATTTCCCTGATTTCCACATCCTAGGCACTCAGTTTGATTTCTGTGCTCTCCTTTTCTCAGACTCTGCATGTAATTTATACAGAAGGAGATTTTGTTTTACAAGGTAGTACGCCCACAAAGGGGATCAGGGTGGGAATGGATGCTAGTGCACTCAGCTGAAAAACCGCATGCAGACTGTAGGAAACAAAGAGAAGAGGATTTTGCCTCGTGCTTGTCAGAACTGTGGGAGAATAGGTACTGTCTTTTGCTCAGTACTTCAGAGGGGAGCAGCAAGTAGAACTAGTCAAGGATTAGCAGAACTAGCTCATGAGAATAAGAAGGTGGAGCCTTAGAGTACATCTAGGCAGTTTGTGCATCTCTTGCTTTTATTTTTTGTTTTCCAAATTGTTCAAATCCTTCCACTGTCATCCTCTGAGAAAGAAGAGGAGTAAAAAAAAAAGAATGTCACTAGTGAACCTTTTCACTTTGAAGTGACGTTTAAAAAATTAATTCCACTCCAAATGTGTGAAACACACTTCTGAAAAATGATTGGGGAAGAGTGGAATCCTTACACTAAGTGTTCTGTTGTTTTACTTAATTCTTTTTTATTCAAACAGCAAACCAAAAAAAATTTACATAGTTCTGTCAGTAGAGTATCAAATATGTAGGTAAGAAGAGGATAGAGAGCAGTTTTGAAATGGAGAATAAATCCCATTATAGCAGAGTTGAGAAGGGGCATGTTCTGTAGTGGTACAATGTTTTCAGAATACTTTCTGTGTATCTTAAAGAAGGATTTCTGCTGATGCTTCTGACACCAAAAGTACTAAAAACTGTTACTGAAGATGTTCCACTGAAGTTGCCTGATTCTCTTGTTAAGCAGAGGTAAATGTACACTTGTACGAGAAGTACCTTGGATTCACATGGCTTAAAAATGAAGGCTACTCATGAGATTGTGCTATCTAGATTCAGTGTCCTTAAGGGGAAACAAAAAACCAGTCAAACACCTAACCAAATAATTTGTTTTGTTGGCAGGGGGCTTAGATTCCAGCTTAGTTGCAGCTGTTCTTCTGAAACTGATGAAAGAAAACAACATCAATTATCCATTACAGACCTTTGCAATTGGAATGGAAAACAGTCCTGACTTACTGGCTGCCAGAAAGGTATAGTAAGCGTTGCTTTCAGTTTGTTCTGAGCTGCTGAATGCTAAACAGTGTGTATTAATGGTGCTAACTTCATGGTATGGTATTAATAGTAACACTGAATATTCATGTATTGCTATGGTGTAAATCAGCTTGCAGTAAATCATTTAGTACAACATTTGCTGCTTAGTTAAATCTTACAAAAGAGATAATTGAGCCTTACCTGTTTTCTCTTGCATTTGGAAGGCTTTCATGACAGACTCCCATTGCATTGTTACCAAAAGGATGGTACTTCAGAGTTGTCTCAATTCTACCTCTGGGTTTTAGGGTAAATCTCCATGCTATGATTTCTATGCTATGACATTTGTATATATGTTAAATACTGTAAGTTAATCATCAGTTTACTGAATTAAGAGCCTTCTACAAACTGTTTGGCATCTGGGGTACCCTTTAGGTACCCAGGCTGTCATGGCCTTTGAGCTGCTTTTTATCTTCAGGGCAAATATCTGGAGTATTTGGAGCCTCTGTGGATTCCATTATGCCTAGGGTGGGCAGCTGGATGGTCTGTTGTAATCATGACTGAACACTGTAACTAGGGAGACTGTGTTCCCTCTGGTGAGTGTACCGCTGCAAGTCAGAGGGGCTGCTACAGTATCATCTTTTCTTGGCCTAATGTCATGTAATCCTCACTGTGGCAGGAGGGAGCTGGTGCTTTCACTCAATGTGTGTGTTGTAAAGACAATGTATGTTTAAAAAATGTTTTAATTGAAAAGCAATACATTAATGTGACCTTTTACAAACAGGTGGCAGCACATATAGGCAGTGAACATCATGAAGTAATATTTAATTCTGAAGAGGGAATTCAGGCAATAGAGGAGGTTATCTTCTCCTTGGAAACCTATGATATAACAACAGTAAGAGCTTCAATTGGTAAGATTTTTCTGATAGCAATCTTTCGCTTTCTATCGCCCGAATAAAATTTTATGCAAAATCATGTAGTCATCTACTAGATCCGTTAGCTGTCACAGAACCTGGGAAATGGGACTCCCAAGTTCTGCTCCCTGGTCTTGTCTGTGATACCACGCTGAGGCAAAAACAGTTATTACTTTCAAAGTCACCGACTGTGCAAAACAATTGTCAAGAGCTATTCCTGAAGCTTTGGGATGAAAACCAAAAGTTATGTGAAGAAGAAACGTTAGATCTACAGATCTAGGTTTTCTGCTCTGATAAGTATGAACCTTGGAGGAAGGGGGAAAAATCTACAAGTTATCTGAGGTACTGAATGTTATGATAGCAAAACAATTATGATTACTCTTTCCTTGCATAATTTTAATACTATAGTGAAGTATTTCTTGTCACCCTGAAGTAACACGTGCACTCAAGCCAGGTAGCCTTCTTATAACATATGTTTGATTCTGACAAATGAAGGAAGTCACCAGCAGCTTCTTACAAAGGGTTGCCGGCCTGATAAGAATGAAAAACCCTAATCCAATGTGACCTTCTGTGTAATGCCAGCTACGACATTTTACCCAGTTAATCTTGTGTCAGCCTAAAACATTGTAAAAAAAGTTAATAAGCCAAATAGGCAACGCAGTTTTGAAAACCCAGGTCCGTGGTACATGAAGATAGGACTTTGCAATGTGACATATTGAAAGTGTTTCTTTAAAAAATAAAGCCAACTTTTCATCTGTCATCTTTCTTTGTGATTGCTGCTTAGTATGAGAAACAATGAACTAGATCCTTTTCATTAGATCTCTAATACTTTTGTTATAAAAGCATATTGTTTGGAAAAATGCAATGAGGGGAAGGCATAATTCTGATTAATAAATACTTCTTAAAAAAAAAATTGAAGAAAGGGCTTCATCCAGTTCAGCCTACAGAGGCAGAGAGTTAAACAACAACTTTTGCTGGTAGTTTTGTTCTCCAAAGCTAGAAGGTTTGTTCAGGACTGTGCTGGAATTAATCATGGGCTTAATTTCACACTGAGTCAGAACAACTCCTCTATGTGTTCCCACGGGAATCCTCCAGCATTCCCAGGATCACGGACAGACATATCTTTCTGATATTTTGAGGGCTAAGTGTAAGTACACAGTTTAGATGTATTTGCAGTACTTAGTGTGGCTTTTGATGGCTTTGAATAACAACGAGTTGTTATTTTAGCATATTGCAGTTTGCTACAGAAGAAAGTAGTGTAGGAGAGAAACTTCTAAAATGCTAAATTTAAAACTGTACTAGCTGTATATAGCATCATACATGTAGCTGTATTTTAATAACTTTATACTTTTTTTTTTAAGGTATGTATCTTGTCTCCAAATATATCCGGAAGAAAACGGACAGTGTGGTCATTTTTTCAGGAGAAGGATCAGATGAGCTGACACAAGGATATATATATTTCCATAAGGTAAATAAATATACTCCCTATACAGAAAGCGCTTGAGCTGCTTGTTCTCCCCTTCAATGGAAAATCTCTGAGATTTCGAGGTGTGATGTTCGAGAGTTGTCACAGCTGTATATTTGTTGAGACTTTCTCCTGAGGTGGCATAAAATCCAAGGGATTTAATTTAATCATCTAAAAAATAACTTTTTTAAACTTCAGAAATTCCTGAGACTGTTATTTCTTGTATGTAGTTGTCGTGGTTTAACCCCAGTCAGCAACTAAGCACCACGCAGCCGCTTCCCCCTCCCCCTCCCAGTGGGGTGAGGAGGAGGAAAGCAAAGGAAAAAAAAAGTAAAACTCGTGGGTTGAGATAAGAACAGTTTAATAACTAAAGTAAAATATAATACTAACAATAGTAATAATGAAATATAATAATAATAGTAATGAAAAGGAATGCAACAAAAGAAGGGGGGGGGAAGAAAAAAACCAGTGATGCACAATGCAATTGCTCACCACCCGCTGACCGATGCTCAGTTAGTTCCCGAACCGCGATCCGCGCCTCCCGGCCAGCTCCCCCCTGTTTATATACTGGGCATGACGTTCCATGGTATGGAATACCTCTTTGGCTAGTTCAGGTCAGCTGCCCCGACTCTGCTCCCTCCCAGCTCCTTGCCCACCTGCTTGCTGGCAGAGCATGAGAAACTGAAAAGTCCTTGGCTTAAGATAAGCGCTACTTAGCAACAGCTAAAACATCAGAGTGTTATCAACATCATTCTCACACTAAATCCAAAACACAGCACTGTACCAGCTACTAAAAAGAAAGTTAACTCTGTCCCAGCCGAAACCAGGACAGTAGTCTTTGCTAGTTCTGAGATCACTCAGTGATCACTACAACTCAAATACAGGACAGCAAGTAACGGTTCCCTCAGTGCAGCTGTATTATGTCTGTGTGCTACACGCGTATGTCTGGTTACAGGCACCATCTCCTGAAGAAGCCGCAGAAGAGAGCGAGAGGCTTCTGAAGGAGCTCTACCTGTTTGATGTGCTTCGTGCAGACAGAACTACTGCAGCACACGGGTAAGTTGTAGTCTCTTGGATGCTGAGGACTCATGTGATTTAAAAGCCTAAGAAGATCTTAAAAGTTCTGCTGCTGTTGAGGAAATTACAACAGTTAATTGTTGACTTGTTACTGTTTGAATTACTAAGTGATTCAGAATATTGTGATGCAGGATAATTTTATTCCTACTGTCTGGGTCTAAACTACTCTAAGATGATCATTGGTCTTCAGAGTAGTAGTAGCAAATGGGGTGCACCCCATACTCTGAGCTCTGTATCTTAATATAACTCAAGACACCACCCGCTTTGGCAGAACAGGCATTGCTAACTTTCCAGGTATGCACAGGCACTCAGGGTCCCTGTGCTCTGAATGGGTGAGAAGCACAGCATGAGGGCTAGCAGTCTACAGGGCAGGCAAGTCTGGTCTTCAGAGTCATCATCAATCACATTTCTGTTCTAAACATTACTAAACAAACTTGCTATTGCGATTGCTACAGACAGTGTTTTACCAAAGAAGGTTTTAGCGGATAAGCAAAGACAGTGGATTTGGGTGCTGTTTCTGAACAGTAAGAGAGGAGGAATGAAACTGTGAATCTAATTGCATCTGCTTACAATACCTCTTGATTAATTGTGTCTGCTTAGAGTAGCTCTTGATTCTGAAGCAAAAGGCTGCTGGGGATTTGTATGCCAAGATGAAATTGAAGTTGTAGCCTGAAGGAATTTGAGCAACAGCAAACCACACTGCAAAATTTAATCCGGTTTTCTGTGACTATAGGGCCCGCTGTGTTGCCAAGTGATGCAGGAATATCTTTTGTCTGGGATTGTACTGGTCTTTATAGAGGCAGTGAATTAGAAATACAAATATGCAGAGTTAAGGAGGGAAGTCAAAGTTGTATTTGACTTTGGGGTTTTTTGAGGTTTAGACAAAGAGGAATCTTGAATCTGATAATCAGCATGAGTATGAAGAATTAAAAAAACATACTGAAAGAGGAAGAGTATGTGCATTGAGTGGGGTAGCTGACGGTAATAGAGAGATGTTAGGATACAACCTGTGTGACTGATACCTTAAAGAATCACCAAATTGTACACTGCAGAAAATAGCATTATTTTACTAAAGAAATACATTGATTAAAAGGAGAATATTGTTGGGAAGCTGGCTATAGATGAGAAAAAGATGGTACCTTTGGCAAAGGAAACAGCTTGCCTATTGGGAAACTTGTGTTATATACTGATCCTGCCACAAAATGACTTGCCTAGTTTTTTATAACTTTCTTATGTTTCTCTTTGCGGTATAAAAGATGGACAGGGTGCAGGAGACTTGCCATTTGCCTCATAATTTGTTTTGTGCTGAAAAGTTTGACCACATATTCAAGGCTGTTTGATATCACACTCTGGCTGCTCTTCTTTGGAGAGTTGCAATTTCTTGAAGAGAAGCTGAGGTCAGCTTTACAACACTGCTAGGAAGAAAGAACCCTTGTATTAACAAATTAAAACTGAATTTAAGGTGTTCAGATTTATGGAGAAAAGGGAGAGGAATTAAGAGTAGAGAGGAAATGATGAAAGTACCTTTATCAGTTAAAAAAAAATAACTGTAGGGAAAGACTTGCAGTGCAAACGTTGTCAGTATACGTGGAAACAGAGCCTCAGTATTTGATTGCTGAATGATGATGCTTATTTTTTTGGTAAGATGGGTATTACCTGAAGTAGTTGAAGCTTTTTGTCAGAGGAGAAGCTACAGAGACAATGAAATTACTAGAATGGAATATAATATCTCCATTTGACTTTGAAGCTGGGCAGCATAATGTCTCTTGAGGAAACACACTGAGAGGGGTTCTTCCTACCAAAGACACAGTGACTGTAATTTTATTTGTTGCCTTCAGTGTCCTTAGAAGCCCTGGTATGCATAAGAGAATGTAAGCAGGAGGACTTTGTAGGTGTATATCTGCCACAGGTATAGGAGAGAACTTGTTGGGCAAATGCTGCAGGATCAGTAGTCAATAACTTAATGGTGTTCATGCGGGCTCCTTTTCATTGTTTCTTGAAAACACAAACAAATGTGGATTTCAGAAATGACAGCAGAAGTCCTTGCTTGGTTCTGTGACATCTTTACAAAGGCTGATGGAAATCCCAGTGAGCAAATTGGTAGTTCTCTGGGGGCAACAGGATTTTTTTTCAATGTGTTTTTGCTTACGTGGTACAACGGTTGTTGCTAATCCTGCTGGATTGTAGTCTTTAAATTCATTGTACTAGAAGCTGTCCAGCAGATGGCATCATAAATCGTCGAGATCTTTATTTAATCTGTGCAGACCATATACTTAACTTCCCAAATTTATGAATTAAATGCAGATAGTCATGAATAGGCAAGTGAAATTTCTTCTAGGTAAAAGCAGAAAACCATGTGTTTATGTGAAAGACAGGGAAAGCTTAACTGTTATGGAATTCGTAAGTAGATGACTTGTTGGATTAATTCAGTATCTTTTCTATTTACTTGCCCTGTTTAGTCTTGAACTGAGAGTCCCATTTTTGGATCATCGGTTTACTTCATATTATTTATCTCTACCAGCAGAACTGCGAATCCCAAAGGTATGTAAAACTAGGGTTGGACCCAAGTGTAAGCTTACAAATTCACTGATACATGTTCTAAGTATGACCAAATTGCTGAATTCAATGGTTAAGTCCTCTACCCAAAGTCAAGCATGCTCTTAAGTATTTTGCTGGTTTGTTGGACTACTGGGAACCCTTTTCTGACCAGACCTTCTGAAAGGAAACCATTTCTTAAGTGTTTAAAGCCAGATCTTTGTATTGCAGTTCCTGAGATTCATGACATTGTTTGTTGTTCTGCAAACAGAATGGAATTGAAAAATACCTTTTAAGACAGTCCTTTGAAGATTCCAACTTGCTTCCCAAAGAAATACTCTGGAGACCCAAAGAAGCTTTCAGTGATGGTATAGCATCAATAAAGAAATCCTGGTTTTCTATTCTTCAGGACTATATTGATCAACAGGTACAATACCACTTTTTTTTTCTTTCACATTCAGGTGTATTAGATATGGCTGCAGGGGGAGGCAGCTCACGTGCTTAGTTGGGAGAATAAATCTGGGTATGACAGTAACTTGAGCTTCATGGTGGAAAAGCAAGATAAACTTTAACCAATGGTCTTCTAGCTATCTGAGTTGGTTAAAGGCATTTGAAATCCTAGATACAAAGAAATGCTAGAGCCTGACAGAAATTACTGTGTAAGGAAATGAACATCATTTAAGTATCTGGATTGCAAATTAGATTGTGTGTTGGCAAACACAATTTCTGGGTTACACGCAAAGCAGCTGCTTCAGCTGAAGGCACTTGCATGAACTTAACTCTGAAGCTGAGTAGCAGCATAATGAGTTTATAATGTCCTTTCTTGTTTATGTAATTCGTTTTTCCCAGCCATGCCTAGCTAAGCCCTTTTGCTTTTCAAAGCCTCTGCTTGCATTGCTAACCAATGAAGACTTACAGCATTTTGGCTTTGGACAAAGGATAATCATCTCTGGTGTACAGAGGTAGTGTAAACATTGAGAGGAAGGAATAACACCCAATTTACACCAGAACTCTGTTATACAGAAATATGTGTAGTCGAGCCTGTGGACAGGTGCTTGTCTGTCCTACCACCAACTGCTTGTTTCCCATTTTCTTTATACCCACAGGCAAGATAGTAGCTGGGTCAGGCAACAGTGTTGTGCTGCCTGTACTGAGCCTGTATGGGTGTAGTAGGGGCAAATTTATTTCATGGCTGTGAGGAGTTAGGCAGCGTGTTGGCAGTGGAAGCTGCTTTAGAAATTGCCTCAACTGGTGCAACTATTCATCCTCCCTTTCTTAGCCGACTTAGCAACTGCAGGTGTCTTTGCCTCTGCATCCCAGGTCTTTTGTTGCTAAGAGCTTGGTTATACAAGCAGAGTCAACAGCTCCCTGTGAGCTGAAAAAAAACCCAGGGAGCCACTTACATGGCAAAAAGACTGCTTTAAGTTGTTCCGGTTGATTCACAGCAAAGAGAAGGATAGGAAAGAAGTTTTTGTGAGCTTACTAACAAAGGTGATTGTAACCTGAAGAGAAATGGGCTTCACATATAATGTAGAGAGAAACATTAACAGCACTGAAAATGCAGTTATGTATTCATAAAGATCAAGGGAGCCTATGACAAAAATTCACCTGGCAGAAACCTCTGCCTCTAGAATAGACACTTTTTTTTTTTTTTTTTTTTTTTTTTAAACCTTTGGGCATTCAGTGGTCGGTGAATCCTTGTATGTCTTTAACTTGCAGCACATTGACTTGTAAAAGTTAAATGTATTTGCAGCTTAACTTGAGTTTTGCTTATGTCTGTAGATTGATGACCTTCTGCTGGAAAAGGCAGCTGAGAAATATCCTTTCAATCCTCCTAAAACAAAAGAAAGTTATTACTACCGCCAGATCTTTGAAAAGCACTACTCGGGGCGAAGCAGCTGGCTGCCCCACTACTGGATGCCAAGATGGGTTAAAGCTACTGATCCTTCTGCTCGCACGTTGAAACATTACAAGTCAGCTACCCAAGAATAGGCTGCTGAAGTAATCCCCCAAATAGAAGTGCTGCAAGCAATTTGCATGCACTTTGCTTTAAAAAAAACCAAACAAATTATGCAAACCTAAAGCTTAAATCGTCTTTAAGATGCATTTTGACAATGGTATTGGAAACAAGAGCTTTTTGTTGTTAGTGTACTATTAAGTTCACCCTGCTGTACCAAAACTTTGTAATTCATGAGAAGATACTTTATGGACAAGGAACTACCTTATTTGGCAGCTCTGTTCCTTATGTGACCTCGATTGTATTCATTTGCCTTGCAGTTATTTAATATATTTTAATGTGAGCTCTGTTTTGAGGACTTGAATAAGGCTAAGTGATGCGAACTGCTGCAAGCCCTCTGAGCAAAGGGGAATTTGACCCTAGCTATTTAGTGATTTGTGTTCCTGGCTGTAGGATTTGGATAGTCTGTCTATATTATTCTATTCTGAATGTCTTTCTAAGCATTCTTGAGAACCTTGGTCTGGTTTTCAAACAGTACTTACATATTCGTAGCTAAGCAGAGATGCTTACTAGAGTTTATAATAGTGGTGGTGCTGGCTGTTACTTGAATAAGATTCCCATTCATATAATTATTACTCTAAAGCCACCAGTTGGCTATTTTGAATCTTGTAAATATACCAGCAGTCTAAAAATATTGTGACTGTTATCAAAGAGCGGAACAGACAAGAGAAGCCAAGTTATGTCTTTGTTTCTAACTCAAGGGCTTCAATTCTTAAATGTATTATTCTTGAAAACAGAGTGTTAACTGGGTGATTTGTATCAGTCTGATGGAAGTTGCGTGACTAAGTATTTTAAGAAATTTTTCACTTATTCTGAGAGTTTTTCCACCTGTATGATGAAAAGGTAGACTGTGTTGCTGCTCAGCTGCATGTGGCCAACTGTGTGGTGAACCAACCCTGTTAACCATAGATTTTATTCAGACAAAACATCACTGAAGACAGTGGGATCAGACACCTTGCCTGGAAGAATGGGAAAAAAGCTTCTTCAGAAACCTCAAGAACTTCTAATACCCTACTGAAAAACACATGACTCTCTACCCAGGACAACTTTCTATTAACTACTTAGGCATGGAGGCTGCTTTTTTTAAAGGTACCGTGAACAGAAGGGTGGTGAAGAAATATACATGTGTGCTGCAGATTGACTTGATTAGCATCACGCTCTTTATGAAGACAGAAGTCTTGTTTATTGTCCCTCTTGACTATGAAACCAAAGCCAATTGTTATTTAAAACATAAAACATAAGCAATTCTGGTTTAAAATCTTCATAAAATGACTGATTGTCTATTTATTACTCCCCCCTAATCCTGTATTTGAAACTCTATTCCAATGAGTATTCAGTATTCTTACTGAAACCTCTCAATGGTACCATGGAGCCCACAAACTGTCCAGCTATGGCCAGTAGTGGCCATATTTTGACATAAACTTGCACATACTAGTTAGTTATGAATATATGATGAGTAAGGTAATACATTCCTGCAGCCTTCTTTACTTGTCTTTTACAAGGCCATGTGCTTGTCTTTTTGGATTTCTTTGAAGCAGTAAAGTATAGTTTGACTTGGGAGAGGTGTATAGAGTATGCTGATTAGGTACTGATGTGTAAAGATAAGATTTACTACTCACTGTAAACTTCCCAAGGCTGAGATGATAAGAAAATAGCATTTGCCTGAAGTAAAAATAGGCTCAACGCATTTTGGGGTCATTACTCGAATGCACTTTCTGCTGCAACATTGTCAGGTATTCAAGGAAATCCACCTTAATTTTTTTAATTCCTAATACATTGGGCATTTACGTAGTGAGGCAAGATCCTAGACTGGTGATCCTAATTATTTTAGCTTTTTACTGATGTGCAGAGGAAAAATACAGTGTTTGCTGCCTTATTCTTGTTAAAAGTATAAATGCTAGGGGTCTCAGGAGTGAAAACGTATTCATTCCTTCTCCACGTATAGACTTGAATTCTACAGCCTTTTTGGCTTCTGTGACACTCTGTACTTTCTCTTTTTTCTTTTTTTTTTCTTTTTTTAAGACAACGGCTACTGTGGATCATCTGCTAGCTGCGAGACATGTTTGTAGTTTGTCACAGGAGGGAATGGGATGCAGGTCCAGTATGCAACGCTGTCTTGTCCAGTCCTACTTTTTATCTTCCTTTCTTCCTGCTGTGGTTGCCTCCTTTTCTCACTCCGTTTCTTTTGGAGAAAATTAAGCTGGACTATTCTGACAGCTTGAGTAGGTTGGTTTGAGTAGTGTGTCAGAGGTGGAGATGGGGAATTAAAGTCAGTGGTCCACCTGGGAGGGAGGAGATGGTAACTCCTTGGCTTGCAGGACTTCTTAGGGCTGGGAGAGAGCCAGGGAACACTTGACAGGACTTTGGGGACCCTTGGTCCATTGGTCAGAGATTTCTATATGGGATGGTTTGAAATCACATAACATGTTTGAAAGTGTGTTTAAAATCACAGTAAAGTGTAAGGCAGCCTATTTTACTTAAGAGTAAAACATATGGAGAATATGGAGAGTCTCTTTGTGGAGGACCTTTGGTGTGGGAAATGTCATTTGATGAACATCTGCAAGGTGATGCATATTTAACTGTCTTTACCAAGAATAAAAAAAAAGCTTCTGGAAAACTAGGTTGCAGGAACCAGTGTTTGCTTTGCTGTGGAAGCTAATTCCTCAGTGAGTGTTATAATTTCATTCAGATTCAGAGTTAGTATCAGTCAAGGTTGTTGCGTTTCTCCACTCAGAACTGAGGTAAAATATGGTAAATTGTGGTTAAAAGTAAAATATCAAAAAATTACACTGAGACTCTGGAGGGGTGGACCTAGTCTTTTGTTCTGACACAGACCTAATGTCTGATTCCCATTAATAAACGAGAGAGAAGTTGTCGAAAGAGGATTTAATACAAGGTAAGCATGGGTGTGAGCTGGCTATTGAACAGTCTCCCCGAAGGAGAGTGGGGCTGAAGTGCGGGAGAGGCCGCTTATGTCTGTAGCGAGGTAAGCTGTGCGTTCCTCAGTGACTTTCCTAGGGATAGCCAAAGCAAATTCCAAGAAGAGCAGACTAGCTGGGCAGCTAGTTTTTCCTGCACTGTATGCTCAGGTTTGGATCTTTCAAGTGTCCTATGAGCTACAACAAAAGATGTCGCCAGTACCCTAGAGTCCACCCGACGTTCGTATTTCTCCCATGCAAGCGGGTCGGGGCTGGCTCTGCTCGGCAGCCTCGCAGCTTTGCCCCGTGCGCTGTGTCTGAGGAAGCCGACAGGCAGACGTGTTTCTTCCAGCGGGCCAAAAAGAGTATGTCAAGGTTTGAATTCGGTTCGAGAGGTTGCTTCGAGGGATGATTTTTTAAATTTTTTTTTTTTTTTTTCCTAGCCGGCAGATGGCAGCTGCTGTTAGCGTGTCTGCGCAAACGAGCTCTTCATCCCTGGGGAATACTGCTCTCCATCCTGCTCCCCTTGTGCTTTTAGCCTGTTCCTTCACACATATTTGTCAGTGGGATTTGTGCGGGAGCTTCGTGGAAGGGAATTTAATAAGTACTAGATTAGAATTCGGGATAAAGCCAAGCAGAAAAGAAAAATATTGTCTGATTGATCTTGCTCACAAGATATTGTGCAGAGCTTCTCATGCTGGTGCTGCAGGTGAGAAGGCAGCTAAGACTTGAATGCATTAGTATTGAAGGCATTCAATATTCAATATGAAAGTAATTAAAAAACAGTTGTAATATTAAAAATTAGAAATGTGAGTTAGAACAGGTATAAAATGCCAGTTCTAGGGAAGATGGAAGATAATACCAGGCTGGGGAATAAAGAATGTTAATTTTGCCTCTGAAGTTATTAGGGGTTATTTTTTTTCCTATTTTTGTCATGATTAACGTGTCAATCGCAGGATTTCAGATAGTCATACAGAGAGGACATTGTGGGTCCTACTAGGAAGTTTTACAGATGCACATCAGAAAGGCTTACGGCCATACCTCTGCTTTTTTTCTCAAAAGAATGATTTAAATATATATATACACACACATGCATTATAAAATGCAGTATATCATACAAGTTTGGAAAGATTTCCTATTTATGTAAATGGCCAATCCAGTTGTTTTATGAGCTCTGTGTGATGATGAACAGCGGCAGACTGCATATACCTAGGCATCAAACCCCGTCAGGAAACAACATCCCCCAGCAACCATCGGCGGTATAATGGCAACGTATAGCTGGCTGGCTGATTTGACAAACACAACCTTTCACCTGCTCCAGGCTCACTCTGGAGAGAGGTCTTCTGCCCTTTTTTGTGTGTGTGTGTGTGTGTGTGTCTGTGTGTGTGTGTGTCTGTGTGTGTGTGTGTCTGTGTGTGTGTGTGTCTGTGTGTGTGTGTGTCTGTGTGTGTGTGTGTCTGTGTGTGTGTGTGTCTGTGTGTGTGTCTGTATGTGTGTGTGTGGTACAGGGTGCTTAATTGAGGAATTTTCACTGAGGAGAGGATAGAGTAATTGGGTCCAAAATAGTCCTTTAGAGAACTGCAATCCCAGGTACATAGAATTATTGGAACTGACCTCAATTCCTATACTCTAATCATCTTGCAGAGGCCAAGAGGGGAGTTAGAATTATCTAGCTGCAAATGCAGCCTTTATTTCTGCTACTATTGAGGATAGTAGTAGTTGTCTATATTAATAAACTGTATTACTTAACGTCTCTCACCACTGCTCTTGAAGACTGCTCTTAACACCTGGGGCAAAATGTATATTAATACAAATTACTTTTGATTAAAACCATTATTATTTTAGCACAAAAAGGAAGGGGGTGGTAGAAAGGAATGTTCTCTTTTTAAATATTTAAATACTCATTATACCAAAGTGATACAAATTACTGGCTGACTGACAACTTGCTAAAAATAGCTTAAAAATGCAAATAGAGCTATTATCCCAATTGACACTAATTGGAACTCCTTTGGCAGCCTGGGAGGGCAGGGCAGGAAGGTTTGATTGTTTCCTTGAGCTGAAATTGGATTGGTAAGGAAGCATGGGGAAGATGTGCAGTGGATAAACAGGTTGCCATCTGTGGACATCAGAATTTGTTATGTTATATTTCAATAATACGTTCTGAAGTGCTGTCTTCTGCCCACGTACGATTTTGGTGAGGTTTGCCGGTGCCCTGGGCTGGTCCCACTCATGTCCGTGCAGCGCAGGCTTTGCCTGGGCTGAGTTGGCGCCAAGGGAATCCAAGCTGCAGATGCTCAGGTCTCACAAAAGAGCTACGATGTCTTTTGTGAATTATAAAAATTCACTGCCTTAAAATTCACTGAATTATAAAAATTTTCACTGCTGGTAGCCAAAAAGTCTGCACTGCAGGGTGACTCTACGCAGAGCAGGTGTCTGGGAATTTCAAGCTTTATGGATGCTAAGTCGGTATGAATTTTTCGTGCAGAAGCTCATGTAGGAGATGGCAGAGGTGCCCATCAGAGGATGGCTGTTCCTCGGCAGCATTTGCATTGCGTAGCAGAGAGGTCCGTATGTCGGGGGTCATTGGTTACTTTCAAAACATGAGAGACAGCCTCCCAGGTTAAGGCGAGACAGCTGTTGTGACACCCCTGCCATGCTCTCCTGGATGACAGGCTATTATATCTCTGTTAGTTACTCTCTTGCTGAGATTTTTATTTTCTTAGCAACCAGGAGCTTTTGCTGTCTGTGGTTCTCCACCCGGGAAAATCCTTCCTGCCTCCTCTTCCACAGAAAAAGTGGTAATAATGCCAGGGTTAGGAATCGTACTGAGGTCAAGGATACGGTGTGGGGCATCCATGTGTACCCTCAAACTCCCTATCTAGACTCGCATGCTTCTCAGCTGTGTCTGTCATCATGTTACACAGCCTCATGCTGCCACCACGCTCCAGTGTGGTGTATGAAGAAACCTGGCGTGACAGCCTGCTCTTTGCAGCAGGTAAGTTATTCATGGAAAAGACGTGTTAACAACTGAAAGGTCATTAGGAATGGGGATATGTGTACATATACTGTGACACCAGCTCAGTTTTCTGAAATAACGTGTTTTATATCATATTGCGAGGCATAGTGAAATGCCACTCCCAGCACAGCTCTTGAGCCATCTTTAGTTTCCTAAGAGGATAGAAAACTTGGGCTCGATGCCTCACTCCAATGAAAACTTCCTTAGTGAGCGGGAGGAAAGCACTTAAGCCTCTCTGCCCTCTCCAGCGCAGCCATTTCCCACTCTCAGAAGGATGCTGTGAAGGTAAGTTGAGGAATGACCAGGAGGGTTCAGGTTTTCTTCATTCCCGGCTGCATGTACTCTCCTTTGCACTCTCCAGAGCACGCAGTCCTAGAGGGTTGTGTCTGCTGCTCTCTAGCAAGGCTTCCTACTTGGCTGCTGTTGTCCTGGCCAGTTTTTATGCCGGATCTCCCAACTACTGATAAAATACTCTCATCTTGGAGTTTTGAGTGGGAAGGTGGACTTTCTTCTCCCCTGCAGGAAAAAAGCATGGGGATCTGGGGCTTAAACATGGCATTTAGAGACAACGAGATGGACTTCCCATCTCTCTTGAGTGTAACTCTGCAGCTGACCATGTAAATTGAGCGAGCCTGTGCTTTGCTGTATGTCAGAAGGTGCTGCTCAATATCTGTGTTCCTATTGAACGATGTTTGATACCTGGTTGCGTCTGGGTGTCACCAAACTCACCTGGCCGACTGCAAAGTGCCACTGTGTCAGTGCCTGTGGGAACCCAGCCAGGAATTCCAGCTCGGGACCTGGCTGGACCAGGGACGTCAAGGGAAAAAACACTGCTACGGTGTTTATCAGGCGAGTGAGGGCTTGTAGGTCCTAGTTTGGGAAGAAGAGGAAGATGAAGGCTGGTTTCAGTATACATTGGGAGTGTGCAGTTATGAGGTGGATATCATAAGGGCAAAAGTCTGGATCCTGTTTGGGTAGCTGGGAGGTGAGGGAGGGGATGGAGCCATACTTGTTCTCCCAGAAGCCTAAAGCCTCGCACAGGCATGCCACTACTCGTGGTGGTATCTAAGCAAATTAATTTGGGATTCCCTCTGGGAGGATATATCATCATCAAATGAATGGGGCTTTTCCAAAACCTGGAGTCAAGGACAACTTGTTAATCTTGCTCCCTGCCCATGCCCCCTGCCCCCCAGCTCTAATTTAAATACACACTCTTTATCTCCAAGGAGGTTTGAAGACAAACTTGCCTGTTTCTCTGAGCTATAAAAACACAAACCAAAATCAACTGCACTACAGGCTGGGTGAATAGTAGAAAAGTGTTTTGCAATGTCTATCTGTATTAGGCCGTCTCCCTTTAAGCAAGGCGTCTCTTAAAAACAAGCCGTGGAGTAGAGGACTGAGAAATGCTGTGACGTTCTTTGGGGGATTGAAAGTCTCGGCTCTGCTGAGCAGGCGACATGTCTAGGAGAAAAACAACGCCTTGGAGGGCTCTGGATGCAAACGGACCCCGTGCCTGGTGTGCCTTCACTACTCCTGTAACACATCACTGCGTCGAGCAAATTTTTGCTTGGGGAGTTGAGCAGAGCCAAGGCTTAGAGATGCACGTTAGCAGACTGACAGCAGCACTCATCTCCTCGACTACGGCACAGTGTACTTCAGGGGGATGTGGCTCAGTAGGAGGTGAACCCCCGCGGACCCAAAGTGCCTTGGGAAGTAACACAGAAAAGACAAGTCATCTTACTCTTACCAGTGATGGGATCTGACCTACCTGTCCCATACTCTGGTCTGCTGACACATCCCTGAAGAAGATGCACTTTGCGTACCCTGAGCTTGCAGTCCCCATCGAGACTGTGTCTCGTGCCTAAACTGGACTTAGTGTGGCTGGCAGTGGTTGTCATAAGAGCTGTGGGATATGCATTTCAGCTAGTAGCTGATGTGTAGACATACCTTTTATGCAGGACCTTCCTGCTCCTTTCCTCCTCCTTGCCAGCACTTTTGCAAAGCCCTTCTGGGGGCAGATCATGAGCTGATGGAGACAAGACTCCCAGTACAGCATACTGGGAGCTGCTGAAGCCTGCCAGGCTAAAGCCCTCACCCTACAGTCACACCATTTGGCTTTCCTATTGCCCTGTTAATTTCACAGAGACTTTTTACAATAATAACATCAAGTTTGTGCAGGACTGGAATGACAGAAAACAGCTCTCCTTTTTATTAGTCGCTTCCTCGGCATCCTCGTGTGCTGGAGTTTGGGTGGGGGGACAGTGGCAGCTGAGTACTTAGCTCATGGTGCTCTGTATCTCTGGATCTCGAGCATCTCTGGTGCTCAAGTCTGGAAGGACTTTTTCATGTCTCTCCTTATTCTGCAGCCTCAGGGAAATAAGTGTAATACCTAAATTGGAGCAGGGGAACTTCTCTGTCATGAGAAGACAGAGAAGAGGACAAGTCCTCTGGGATGCTCCCTCCCAGGGCATGACAACCAAGCTGGGGGCAGCGAGGTAGCTCTGAGACCCTTCAGACTTGAGCCTTTGTGAACACCAGGTTCGACTACACTTATTGACTGATTTTTATTCCCCCCCCCCCAAGCCAGACTAGTGTCATTTAAAGAATGTGTTATATCTTTTTGGCAAATCAAGGTCAAAGTTACCAGAAAGCAGTAGCTGGGTGGACAGTAAACTTGCTTGGTATATTTATGCATATTTCAGAAGCACATAGGATCAATTTAGAGGAATTTTAACTACGCAAGGAGTGTCCCAGAATTTTGTGTGCTTAGTCTGGTAGAGAAATTAATTTATTTTCTCCTTAAGTGTGCTCAGGGTCTGAGGGCTCAAATTAGCCACATGCTGATGAGATCCAGGCAAATGTTTCTGTTGGTCAAGCTGTCCGTTCTAGCACAGCATTGCCAGACTTGTTCTGTGTCATGAAATTGTTTTCTAGAAAAATCGTTTAATTCAAAAGAAAAGTAAAAAACTTAGTTTTTCTATGATCTACAGTAAAACGTTTCTGTTTTATCTTTGGAAAGGCATCTGCCTTAAAATTATACCCAAGTCTAATGAAAGAAAACTGCAAGTAAGAAGTAGGTCCCTCGAATGCTTCATTGAGACGGCTAAAAATGCTCCTTTTGGACCAGCCTAGTGACTGAAAATCAGTAATTTCTACTGTTCCGCTCCCCTTTCTCAGTGTCTGGTCTCAGCGACTTCTGATGGTGCTCAGGACCTTGAAGAAGGGACTCAGCAAAGTCCACACAGCAGAACCCCAGACAGGCCAGTCGTACCAGGCAGAGTCTGTCTGGGGAAAAAGGACCTGATGTAAAGTGAACTGGTTAACTAGTTAATATTGATGCATATTGTATTAGGTTGAACGCTGATTTTTATGGAATGCCTCAAGTTTGGAAGAAGGAAAAAAGCTCAGCTATCTGGCATGCAACTAGGCAGAGTTTGGCTGCCCATGGGTACAGGAGCAAACATACAGTTTTGCTTTTGAGACCTTGCCGAAAGCCAGCTGAAATCACTGCAAGATTCCCATTGCTTTTGTCATGCTTTAGGCAAGGTCCACAGGACAAGGTTTTCTCTTTTCAGGCTTAACTGTGGTGGATTATGGTTAGGGTAGGAGCATCGTCTTTCAGTGCCTTAATTTACAGCAGCTTGCAGTGCTGTGTAAAGACAGTAAGATACTCTGAGTAAGTTGAATCGCATGTAACATTGCTCCATATAGACAGAAACAACATAAAATATGTATGATGATCTAGAGGACTCTTGGTCTCCCTGTATCTTCTAAATAGTACTTGTGGAGGATGCTAGGTTACCGTCATTTTGTTCAGACATCTCAGCGTGATTTATTTATTTTTAAATCACACCTCCTTCACTGTTAAAGAATTAACTGGTTTCAATATAGCTCAGGGAGATTAATCTAGAGTTTTGTTCAGATATTTTTGCTCTGGTGCAGAACACAGCTAAAACAGCTGGAGCTGTCAGACAGTTCTCCTGTCGTGTTTAAAATTAAGCATGGCTTACTGCCCCAGCTTGAAATAGAAAAGATAAATGCAGTAAGTATCTCTCTGTAGAAATGTAAGTGTCCTCTACACAAATGTTTTATTGAAATAGTCTATTATGGAAACTATAACTATGGTGTAATTTTCTTAATCATCATGGCCAAAATGGACTTTTTATAATTTTGTTCATTTTTTTCTTCATAAATACACTTTTTTTGGAAATCTTTTGCTCCATGAGATTGTGAAGAGGTATTTGCATTAATTTCCAATGCCTCTTCAGTTTTGTTACCGTTCTTCCTCTCTTAGCATGCAAATGACTGATTAGAGGCATTTATGAGATAATGAAACAGTTTAAATATGCAAATATTTTTCAGTGATGACCTGGCTCTATCAAAGTTCCTAGGAGGGAATGGGAGATGCCTACATTATTCCTGTGAATAAAAGTTGCCCTGGCACAGCAATATTTGGAGCCCTCTGACTTGCTGATAATTCCTCGCTGCTAATTTTGCAGTGCCAAAGAATAGGTCACGCACACATGGAGTTTGTAGCGGGTGTAGGATGTGAAAATGTCGTGCAGAGTTAATACCTTCCCATCACAGCCTGTGCTTATCACATACTGGTTTTATTTCTGTGTGCACAGGCGTGCTGAGGCCTGACGGCCGGAAAACCTTGTGGTTTTGCACGGGAGCCATCACACTGCCTAGCCAGGGGCTGTGAGAGATGACACAGCCAGAGGCGATGCTTTCTGTCAGAGTCTAATGGAAAGCACTGCTTCTGCAGCTGGCAATCCGCACAGCAGAAAGCCTGCTGTCAGCCTGGTACAACACTTTCAGGCTTCGTCTCTTGGCAGACGTGTTGCTTTAATACAGACCCACGTAGTAAGGCTTCACTTTAGCCAGCTTGACAGAAAGACCCTGGAGCTGAGAGTGTTACAGTTTTGTAGAAAATTGGTGTTAGACGGGGACATTAGCAGTTTTTAAGAACTGCATAAGAAACAGGTGGGTGGCACCCAGCACAAGTTCAGGATAAATATTTTTATTGTTATGGTGCTGACGACAGAATATTGTTTAGCTTCTGCCTTTAAAGTACTGGCTGATGTTCACTAAATTCTGGGATTCACAAAGCTGCCTCAGAGGGGATGTCTGCTGCAGAGCAGCAAAAAGGGGCTGGAAATGGAGCGGTTTTGTCCTCAGCAAGTCCAGGAACCAGGGAAGAGGAGTTCTGCTCCCTGGAGTGCTGTGTTTCAGCATATAAAAAGGTGTCTTTGTATGCAATACTAAACAAAAAGTGGAGCAAAATAAGACATTTTTTTGCTTCAAACACAAAAGGTGATAGGTAAATAGCAAATTTAATTTTATCTGAAGTGATAACGTTACTCAGCAGATGGAAATGGATGGCTCCATCCAGGATACTCTGTAAAACATGTCCTTTTACTCAAGGCTTATCTTTACTCTAAATCTCAGGATTTTTTGTTGGCTTGTTTAATTGTTTCTATTTTAGATAAGTCTGAAGGAATCAATGTCAAAAACCAAAGTGTAGGAGGTATCAATCATGATTTTTCAATTGAGTTATCTTAAAACAATGGTGCAATTACTCAGGGGCATTTTTTGTTTCCATTATAACTTTGATCTCCTTTGCTCTTAAGAGACAAAAATAGAAGGATTCATGAGCGTTTTAGTAGAGTGGGGTTTTGAAGAAATACTGGGCTTTAGAAATTTGCCATAATCACCCTTAAATGCTGCAACAGCTGCCTCAGCTGGCTCAAACGCTTAAAGCCTTTGTTTGGGAGCATCATGATTATTATATCTTTTGAGGTGAGTTTAAAAGGTGCAATCATATGAGAGGAATACAGCCACAGAGCTGCTCTGAATTGCTAAGCGTATTGTTTCTTTCTCCAGTAGCTTCTGTTTCCAATCATGGTTTTGTCAGCGAAATCTGGTTGAGAGAGGGGGCTACGACTGCCAGACAGTGCTGGTGGTCCCCTGCTAACAGTTTCCTTTAAGAAAGAACTTGCATAGCTCTTAAGAAAACATTTCATGATATAATGTAACCCATTACACTTTAAAAAAAGAAAAAAGCTCTTTTTTTGATAACCAAAGAGCCTGTGGCTTGGTTGCTCTGAATCTCAGATCACTGAAATATTACATTCAGATAAAGTTGCTAATCTCTAGTACAAATAGAAATAATGTCTCTCTCTTATTTCCTGCAGGATCTGTTCTTTAACATCACCATGAGAATTAAAACCAAAAAGCTAATAAAGATGGAAGAAACAATACTCCATGATAGTTCCTGCACCCTCTTTCTGTGTCGGGAAGGTAAAAACCCTTTCTTTACAATTCTAGTAGTTGACCAAACAGTTAAAGTTCAAAGCAAAAGTCCTCCTCAGAAACATAGGGAAAATCTTTAGGAACATCCTTTGTATTGAAGAAAGACTTTTCTTTTAACAATTTTCACGTGAAATGTATTTTTCCTGAAGATGGGACCTCTCTGTGCACTCAGATGGTATGCCTGTGACAAAAGGGAGTTCCCTTCAGGGAAGTGCTCCAGCCCAAATTCACTCTGGCATTGTAATGGTAAATGCTGGATGAGATTTGCTTTTCATATTCGGTGCAATAAATCATCTCCTCTGCAACGCAGGTAGCTGTACACTTTAGACACAGCAATACCGACTGTGACGGTAAAACAAATGTTTCTTTAGAAAACACTTGAAAGGTAAGTGAATAAACTCTTCTCAGACTCTTAGCTCTGAATAGAGGCAGGTGCTTTAAAACTAAGCTGTTCATATATTTGATGCAGTTATAGTGGTGACTCATTCCACGGAAAGAAAAGGGGTGTATAACTTTTGCTGACACAGCCAAGCGCATGGGACAGAGGGATGATCTGCTTCCCTGCTAGAAATTCAGCTCCTCTTCATCCTCCTTGACAGCTGAAGGCTGCAGCTTGGGGAGAGGTTCCCCAATGGATGGGGAAGGGCTCGCTTTAATGGAGCTGGAGAGTGCCTGGAGGACTGTTCCTGTCTGCTGCAGGTGCTGCCAAGCTATATCCCCTCTGTTTGGGCAGCTAACGCCCTATGACTCTTCCAGTAACTGTGTGCACAGAAAAGGGTAAAGAGGAAAATATTTTGTGCAGTTCTACCTTCTTTTCCAGATGATTTTCATAAAACAAGGTCACTCAAACCAGGAGCCAGTGTGGCACCGGGTCTTGTGCGCAGAGCAGCAGGTCCTGTGGCCCAGAGCTCCTTGAGCTGTAGGTGGGACCATGCCGCGGGCGTCAGCACGGTTCCACAGCACTGCTGCAGAGGGCTGTCCGGCCACCTCGCCACCACTCTGCCAAACTCAGCCCGCTCCCCAGCCCTCCTCCTCTCGGTGGCAGACAGCACTGAAACAGAACCAGCTTTGCTAGGCAGCCCCAGAGGTCTTGTTTTTAAATAAATGCAGCATTTATATTTCTGGGTGTAGTCCCAGTGCCCCATAATCCGCCACAGGGTGGTATTTCAAAAATAAAGTATTTTTAGAAAATGAAACAGCATGTAACGTTATTTCTTCAGCTATGTGGTATATTTCTATTAAAATAAACTCAAGTGTATGGGTACAACATATGAGCAATAAAAAAACCCAGCTAAACGCATATGCAAAATTTTTCATCTGCAAACAGATAACTGCAGGTATATGCGAAATATCTCTTAAAATATCTCTTTTCTATCACACTGAAAACTTCATTTCTCAGTTGTACCCATCGTATAACTGAACAGACACAAATACAGCCTGTTTTTCATACAGATATCCAGAAAATCTGTCACCATTGTTTGATTCCCTACCAACGGGATTTTACTTTTAACTTTTTCTTTTAAATGCAGTCTTAATGTAGCCACACTATGTATATGTTCCTTCAGTAATTAATGTGTATCTTCTCCAAGCAAGATTTGCTTCCAGAGGATATTGCTTGAATTTTAATGCTTTGATACGCAGAATTACAATGTGCCTATTGTTTTCTGAGTATTGTAACAGTGAAAACAAAAAGCATTTCTATGTGCCAAAATTGAATGTCTGTGATTAAAGATGTTCTTCTGTTGCTCAGTTAGGTGTTTTCAATACAAACTAGTTCATGTAGAAAACAATGTTTAAAGTATATTGGCATATATTGGTGCAGGTTATGTGTTTTAACTCTCTTACAGCTACGCTTCTGAAATAACAATGTAAGAAATGGTTTAGATAGGGGGAAAAAAAAGCTTTTTTTTTTATTATTATTTGCCAGAGATTTTCTTAACATTCAGCCTTATCCTTTATCATTTCCTAAGTTTCCTAAGTTTCTTTGCACTTAGGTACCACCTTGCAGAAGTGGCCGGTTAGGTACAGGGTGTGCATTGCATTTCTAGCTCAACCACCTCTGGCCAAGCCACCTCATCCTGCTGGGCTTCCTCCCTCCGGGCTTCTGGGAGAGCGTGAAGCACCGTGACAGATGAAGAGTTTGGTTTCTTAACAGTATGTTCCCATTTCATTTCTTCTATGTTCAGTAAGTGGCGATATTTTTTAATTTGGAGATGGATGTAGAAAACAAGAGGTGATGTTCATTGCATGCGCTCTGCGTACCTCTCTTTAAAAAGGAGTTTCTGAGCTGATGAGTTGCTGATTTATTCTGACAACAAGATATCTATCAGGGATGGAGCAGTGATAATTTTTAATGAATATCATCATGAATTTCATACAGCCCAGATGCCCCTCCTGTTGACAAATGTTTCAGTCTATGCTCTTTCAAAAACATTAAGAGAATAATGCGAAGGGAGTCTGTTTGTCTTCCCTGAAAGATGTAGATAGGTTTGAGGACATTTGTATGCTTGCTAATAGCAAAAAAAAAAAATCATTAAAAAAGAAATCCCTACTCTTCCAGTAATGACTACTTCTGCAAATGGAAGCGAGCCATTTTGGAGGTAGCATGAGGACACGGAGCTGTACCCGGAATCGCAGGCAGCTGTATTCTGACACAGTACAACTCCAGGGAAGGAGCTGCTATGTGCTCTTGTCTCAGCACTCTGGGAGATGTTCGTTTACGCAGTCTGTGATATTATGGCTAAGGGAACTGTTCAGGCTCATCAGGAAAAAATTTGGTCATTACTGAAGTTTGCATTGGGACTTGCTCGGTATCTCTTTACGCTAAAGCAGTTATCTAAGCCATAGTTTAAGAAGGTACAGGGACAAAGTCTGCGTTTAAATAATGGCTCTTGGTAGCTCTGAAGGAGCTGCTACTGGCATACTCTGAATAAACAGCATTTTTAAGAATCACTTTAATAATTTAAAAAACCCTCTTGATGTTATTCTGCTCTAGCTAATGATGGCTGGGGGCTGGGTTCCCCACAAAGATCTCCACGCCCAGACATGTCCAGATTCTTCCTTTTCTTTTGGTTAGGACCATGCTGAAAAATACCAGCCTCCTGACATGAACGCAGCAAAGGACTTGCTCGTGGCAGCCAAGTGAGCAAGCGCTGCAGAGCCTGAGCTCCCCTGGAGAGGTGCATATGGGGGGCCAGCCCCCCTCCCAGTTCCCCGGTTTGCGGGGAGGCTATGTGCGCAACGGCCCTGGCTCCCCCCAGGGTAAGTTTGGCTGCATCTGCACGATGGAGGACCAGTCTCCATGCAACAGCAGAGAGATGGAGCTGATGGTCCTCCAGGTCACGCTTGGACGAGGCAGGCTGCTGAGAGCCTGACTTCAGCATCCCCTGTCTGGGGGGAAGGGGAGGGAGACAGTGCCTACCAGAAGAGCAGCTGCCTGTCATGATGCAGACAAATGATGTATTTCTGGGGGGAAAGAGAAGCAAAAAGGGGACAGAGCATGTTGGAGGCTGGCTGTGATGTCAGACTGCCTGTAGCACTTCCCTAGTGGGGACAATTACCAGCATCACCCTGGGTTTACTCTCTGTGCTGATTTCCTAGAAAGATTTTTATTGCTTTATTTAAAGCTCGTTTGCATTTTGCTGACAGATGCCCTTGCTGCAGTGTTATTGATTAGCTTAAGCAGCCTGAGGGATGTCAGACTGTTGCCATCAAAAAAGAGCTAAGTCTGTGTCACGGCTGTGGCTGGCTGTTGCAGAGATGACGAGTTTTAGTGAAAGCCTCTCCAAAGCCTGCAGTGGAGCTGGAGAGCTGGCATTGCCCAGCGATCCAAGGCACGAGTGGCCCGGGGCTGCAAGCAATGCTGTCCAACACATAAAAGTGTTTAAAAGCTGAAGGAGCCTCAAAAGGGAGATTAAAGACCACAGAAATGATTAAAAAGTCCCTTTGAAGTACTCAATAATGTATAGACTATATCGCTTGCTACTAAAGGCTAGAATAAGAATTCCTGTTTGAGTCACCAGGCCCCCAGGATACCTACGGGGACAAATGTTTGGGTTAGGAGGGTGGTGGGAGCGAGCCCGTAGTGGGGACAAGAAGCTGCTGGGCTGGATGCTTGCAGGCTGCATGGTTCATGTGCCTCCACGTCTGCCCCAGACCCGCCAGGCAGGCACGGCCCCGCAGCCCTGACGTAGCACGGCCAAATGGTCCCCACTGCTGAAATATGATGATGGTTTTTTGTATTGTTGGTAGAGTTAGTTGGAACATTTCAGGCTGTGCCTTTTGCTGTGTGTTTGGTTTATTTCTAGCTTGGAATATATGTCTGTACAAACATAAATCAATGCCAATTTTAATCTTATTGTTCAAAACCTAAATTAGCACCAATCTGACATTATTTTGCCACTAGAAATTAAAATGAGTTGTTTCAAATGCCAAATTAAACCCACTCATTAGACAGCCATGTAACAGGAGAATATTTTGATGCCGGAGGGTCAGCCTTTCCTTCTAGGGAAAATGGTGATGGTGTAGTTGATATGCTTGAGGGAAGGGATGCCATCCAGAGGGACCTTGACAGGCTTGAGGAGTGGGGCCATGTGAACCTCATGAAGTTCTACAAGGCCAAGTGCGAGGTCCTGCACCTGGGCTGGGGCAATCCCCAGTATCAGTACAGGCTGGGCGATGAAGGGATTGAGAGCAGCCCTGCGGAGAAGGACTTGGGGGTACTGGTGGATGAAAAGCTGGACATGAGCCGGCAATGTGTGCTTGCAGCCCAAAAAGACAACCGTACCCTGGGCTGCATCAAAAGAAGTGTGGCCAGCAGGTCGAGGGAGGTGATTCTGCCTCTCTACTCTGCTCTGGTGAGACCCCCTCCTGGAATGCTGCATCCAGCTCTGGAGTCCTCAGCACAGGAAAGACATGGACCTGTTGGAGTGGGTCCAAAGGGCCACAAAAGCGATCAAAGGACTGGGAACACCTCTCCTACGAAGAAAAGCTGACAGACTTGTTGTTGTTTTTCAGCCTGGAGAAAAGAAAGCTCTGGAGAGACCTTATTGCGGCTTTTCAATATATAAAGGGGGTTTAAAAGAAAGATGGAGAGAGATTTTTTCCCAAGACCTGTAGAGACAGTATGAGGGGCAGTGGTTTTGAACTGAATGAAGGTAAATTTTTTATGATGAGGGTGGTGAGACACTGGAACAGGTTGCCCAGAGAGGTTGTGGATGCCCCATCCCTGGAAGTGTTCAAGGTCAGGTTGGATGGGGCTTTGAAAAACCTGATCTAGTGAAAGATGTCCCTGCCCATGGCAGAGGGCTGGACTAGATGATCTTTAAAAGTCCCTTCCAACCCAAACTATTCTGTGGTTTTGCCAGAAAATTCAACCCCAGCCCTTTGCTGGATGCTGTTAACTAATATCTGTGCTGTCCTCCAAACACTTAAAGCCCACTCTGTCTTGTGTGGCTTTCTCTGGATGCAAGTATGTTTGTAGTAGTTCCTTCTGTGGGGAGGTTTGTGAGATGCGCAGGCTGCAGGGAACGAGCAGCGGAGCTTTTTCGTTCCTCTCCGTGGCTCACAATTCAGCACACAAGGGCTGTGAGCTCTGGGAGCACCATGGGCCTCCAGGCTTGGGCAACAGAATTTCAAAGCTTTTTCTTTCTTTTTTACCCTTCACTGAGTGTTATTCAACATGCATTTCTGCAGTCCTTTTGCCATGCTGCTAGCCCAGCAATCAGCTTCCCCCCTCATTGAGCTCAGTGGGAGTTCATACAGAAGTTTACTAGTCTGAAAATTAGCCCTGGCAAGACGAAGAGCTGGCAGAGTGCCAGTACAACCACTGTGTCTCACACGAGCGTGGTCCCCATTGCAAGTCTGTCTCAGTTTTCCCATCGTGTAGCCCCCCACCTCGCTAGAGCCGGCTCCTACTTAGTTGGAAGTGGCATCTGTTTTAAGCATGGGTAGGCTTAGGTGCTGCTCCTAACCTAGCAGGAGGGAGGTCCTACGCCCACCCACTCTTAATGGGTGCAGTTGTGGGGATGCCTCAGGTAAACTTGAAAATGGAGGTTGCCAAGTTCATTTCCAAAATGGAAAACAACAACCATCACTTCGTATTACTTATTTTGAAATTTGGTTTGTATACACTGGCTGTTTTCACTGCTGATTCATCTGTGATGAAAGCTCGTATGAGAGCATCAAACAGAGAAGTATAGCTTTTAGCAGGTGGAAAGAATATAGATCTCCAGATGCCTTGGCATCTGGTGAGATGTATGTAGCATTCCGGGACTGTCCTGGAAATACAGTAACCAGACATTTTAATTAAAAAGATAATTACACTCACATTTTTTTTCTCTTATATTGCATGGATTCAAGCCAACAGGTGCTTTTATTGTGAATCCAAGGGCTAGAATTTATTAAAAGCTTGGCTTTCAAATAATAAACCTGCAATAGTGGATGAATTCCACAGCAAATTATTCCACTTGGAGCTCGGGGACACATCGGGCTCTTTTCATTCAGGCAACACACTTCTTGATTTCCATCGGGTTTAGGATGGACGGCACCTTGTGTGACCCGGAGCAATCCCGGGAATGCCTGTCTGCAGTAGCAAATCCCCCAAACACTTGCCAAACCTGCACTAGGAAGCTCACCAGCTCCCTGCAAAAGGAAGTAATTAATTTGATATTTCTTTCCAGTCTCAGACCACTGTCGCTTGGATCCGAGTCTCATTCCGGACCAACATGGGAAATAACTCCATCACTATCACCAAAGAAAGTATGTTGCAAAATCCCCAGAGTAGTTTTTATTTAAAATGTTACTATCATAAAATTCCAGACTATGAAATGAAGACCTTGAATTCCCATTCAATCCTTACCCACCCACACTTTTTAAAATATATAGATACGTAGTCACAAAACATAAAACATGCTGCAATGATACAAATATATTTTTTTATACGGAAATTACAGTACATTATAAACATGAAAACAAATTGAGGCACTAGACTGTACATCAGCTCTGTTCTGCACTGGCTGTGAAGCTGATAGACTTGCTTTCAATGAACAAAAGTATGCTTTCTTTGTTTAGTGAACATAACTTTACAGGTCATATCAAATGATGTGCTTTGTTGGGAGACGTCACCAGGGTTGCTGGTCCTTTCAGAACCACAACGCACCTACACAACATGTATCACTGCCACAATATGAAAAATAATCATTTTATTGAATGTACAACTCAAAAAAACCCCCATCGGTTATTATTAAATAAATATTTCGTACAGTGGTTAGTTTATATTACACTGCATTGGCCATTGGAACAAATGAAGTTTAATAAATACTGCACAGGAATGTCTCATTTACGCCTCCGTTCGTAATTCTGTGCTATGCTCCTTTCAGAGGATCCTGCAAAAAACAAAGCAGAATGAAGCATATGGTGCAGCCTCGCGTAAACCCCAGCAAGCACACGGAAAGGTCAGATACCTGCAGCCTGCTGGGCCACCGCCAGACCCCATCAGCATGTTTGGAACTGAGATGAGGGCTCCCTGCCCAACTCTGAGCTGCTTTGATTTGGTTTTACCCCTCAGATGACTACGCTATCCTCCAGGAGATTGAAGGTCTGAGCAGTACTTTCTACCTCTCGTCTATCGAGCTGCTTGAAGCACCATTAACTCAGAGCCTCTTTACCTCCCAGTAATCCATCTAACTGATGGGATCTGAGCACTCAGATCAATTTGTGGGTAGAGGCTTTCTGCATCGACATGTCCACCTTCTGTCCTGCGCAGTCAGCTCTTTGCCAGGTTTAAACCCCCCTGTCCCCAAGCCCTGCACACAGTGATACCTTTCACTAAAATCTGCAGGAGGAGCTAAGCAAACCTCAGACTACCCTGTGGACTAACTGCAATCCAAAATAATATTCAGTAACATATTTAGCGTTTAGAAGCAGTAGATCTCTCCTTCTTGCTCTTTTAAAATGAGAGGGAAACCCAGAGAGCCCTTCTTGGGCAGACCCTGACCATAGGGCGACGTAGCTGGTCACCAGAGTCATCTTTGCTTCCACCCCGAAGGCAGGATTGCTTTCACAGAGCGTATATACGCCTGACTATTGCATGCAAACACACAGCTGGTTTGGGGGGATTCAGCACTGCATCCTGCAGGGAGCTGGCATTTTGGATCAGTGACAGTTTTAAATTAATAAGACTTCAATTTTCCCCAGGCTAAATGCAAAATGAGTTGAGCTTTGTTTTTCAGTATGGATTGTCACAGTATCTTACTGTATGTGTGAACTGTTTTCTAGCTTCTACCTGGAGCGTTCATCCGACAGAGTGCACAGATTGGGAGACTGTCAGTGCCAGACCCCATTTTACCAAACCAGGGACTGAGACACCAGCACCCCGGTACCCTGCTTTGTCACACAAGGCTTTAGATCAGCACCGCACTCACACCCAGCAGCGGGGCGATGTAAACTCCTGCACATTGCCAGGGAACTCAGGGGCTTTCTGCAGAAAAAGAAAACCATGGCACCAAGGCACGGCACCAAGAAAAGGTCCTGCCCAGCTAAACATCTTTCAGTAGGGAGAAGTAAGGACAGTCCTAGCACATACTCCTGATCTTGCTTTGATTACACAGTCCTTAGGACCTATCTTCTCCTCCAGAGGAGCAGAAGCAACTTCTAACTATTTTCCTCTCAGGGAATCGGGCAGAAAAAGCAGTGAATTCTAGTTTTACCTGTCAGGCAGGTATTACATAGCCTGACAGGGTAAAACTTCATTATTCCCCTTTGTTACAAATACCACATAACAGTTCCCTGACTATACCAGCAATTTTGAAATTAAGGCAATACAATCTTTGCCTTTTTTAAACATTTGCTGTATTTTACATTCTCATATTAATGTAAATATAATCCCAATGGAAACCAAACCAAATTTATTATTTCCAGGCTATTTACTTTTGTGATAGCAGATATATTTACAGGTATTATGCATTTAATAGCTATTGCCACCACAGATAAAATTGTACAAAATTATTCACGATACATAGCAATTTGCAAAATGATGCAGCGAGCAATATTACTAGTCTGAACAGGGTTTAATTGAAAATAAAAGTTACTGACAACCATAATTGCAGAATATAGATCACAGCATGTATCCACATAATATAAAGGTGTCAGCTAGTAATTTAACTTTTATCATTCATTTAACAAAACTGTGAGAACTATTTCAGAGACATGAAATACATATTAGGTTTTTTATTTTTTTAGTTCCTATTCTGGGGAATTAACTGACACTTTATGGTTCACAGTGAGGGATTTCCTCAGTACAGCCCTACAGCACAGGGAAGCGAGAGCTACTGGCAGTCTGCAGTTACCCACAGAGGTTGTGCACGAGGGAGGGGGATTCTGCCCTATATGGATGCTGTGGGAAAATAACACAAATACACAGTATCAGTTCAAAGCTTAAAATGCTTGTTGCTTTTTTTTTTTTTTTTTTTTTTTTTTAGGTAAAATGAAAAGCTGGAAGAGGCTGGGAATGTTTAACACCTTGACCTGCAGAATGAGGTGGTGTTAACAGCAGATCTCTGCTCTTCCACCTTCTGCTCCAAGTTTGACGAATAATGATCTCCAGAGACAATGAGGATATCTCTTTACCTGGGGAGATCTGGATTTGGAGCACAAGTTTAAATGAGCTTTACATTTTCAGCCTCTGAATTTTTTTTTATGTGTCAGTAAAATCTGGTTTTTTCTTGTATTAGCACTTTGGGGACCAGCAAACCATGCTGCTGGCAAGGACATGGCAGTAAGGAAAGTGCCCTGGGGACTTCTACCTGACCTTGCCTGCAGCTCAGACCAGCCTGATCATCTCAAGCACTGGAGTGAAGCGGACCCTGAAATATCTTGGTTAACAAAGAAAATCCTGATCCTTTTTCAGAGAACTCTGGGTCTACACTACATAAAGGCTGCTTCTTCCATACGCTGGGAGAGAACAAAGAGGCAACAGAATGAAGATGCTGTATATCACCGAGTACCAGATTTAGTCACATACATACCAGAATTTAAAGATCTTTTGCCCATAAGTCCAACAAAGGAGTCTGTTTTATGCCCTGAAAAAATATATTTGAGGGTGTTTTAATACATTTTAAATAGGCAGGCTTTTAAGATAATGTGTTCTCACGAGGAAGACACAGGCTCCAAAACTGTTCATCTCACAGACTAGTTGTTCACACCACTCTCAGACAATGGAGAACAAACATCAGTCTGACTAATCAAACTAAACAGGTTGGACCAAGGCACAGGCCAGTTAGTGGACATCTTCTCATTAACTCAGATGATTGATAGACTTTTTGTTTTGTTTTGTGGGTTTTTTTAAGTACAATGGAAAAACAATGGCCAATAACTGATTCTTATTCCTCTCCCAATACAATTCCTATTGATTTGAGCAAATGCACAAGGAGGCAGTGTCTTGGTATAGCCTGCATCTGTGTGATGCATCTCTTCTACCTGTTGGTGTTTTTTTCTGTAATGTGGAAGAGAAACGTTCCTTGCAGGTCAGGCAGAGCTCTTACTGGACAGGAAGCCAATGGGACTCTGTGTCTGGACACGTCTGAGCTAGACAGTCTGGCTCTATTTTTGGAATATTTATGAGTTCAGATATTACCTTCCTGTCCCATTAGTACTCCTCAAGGCACTGCATGTGTAGAGGATAAATTACTCCAAGTTTTTGGCCTACAGCACATATCAGATATAGTGGTAGCTACAGTTTCAGATAAGGAACAAAAAGGAGCCATTCTTCTTTCTCTAAGCTGACTGTTGAGGCAAACTAAGAAATTTCTCTTTGGAAAGAATTTTGCTTGGCTAATTCATCTACAAAGCAAGATGAATGATCCTCAGACCTCACAGGTATTAATTCAAGCTGAAGCAGTTTCAGAAAGCTATAATTTTTTAACTTTAGTCAGCAGGTTATCTGGCATGAGCTTTGTATTGGACTTTTTAATTGATCTTCCAATATATAATCTTAGTGATAAAATCTTGTGGCTAACAGAACACCGGGACGGTTATTGACCTCTGTGGACAGAGGAGGTCTCACAGAATACAGATCATTTTTGCGTATTTAAAGTCTTCCGGCTCCTGTCTAAGCATCTTCAGATAAATTCAGAGAATAAAACTATCACTGTGCAGAACAAGGTAACACCACACTGCTGATTCCATCTCCCGCTTGGTGTTACACAGAAGCAAAGCAAGGCATGCTTATTAATGGGGCAAGATACACTTGTTTATATGGCAGCACATCATCAATCAGCCCCTGCTGTGAGCGGGGGTCTGATTCCCACCCAGACAACGCTGAGAGCACAGATGCAGTATCTCTGCGATGACATGGGCTCTCCCGTGGAATCATTCTCAGGGATTTGAGAATTCACCATTCTAATTTTCCAGATTTTGCTGTCCTAATTGCTCCTCTCCAAGTCTAGCAGTAAGCCCGCCTTGCCTATGAGAAAGGCTTACAGAATTCCCTCCCATGGGAAATAAGAGAGCGCTGCAACATCCACACATTAATGGGGACTGCAATCTCAAAGCTTGTGGTGGCTCAGATGAGGTACAGGCTCACGGCTGCACTGGGGGGTTTTCAATCCTTTAACAGAACATTACTCTACTACCAGTGCTGCCAGTCCTTAGCTGAACCCAGTCACTTTCTAACTAATCCCCTCAAATACACTATTCCCTAGTTGAATATCTTCTAAAAATTACTTAAAATATTTGCATTTTTTAAACTTACTTTTGTGAGAGATCTGGCCATATCCTGATTGGAAGAGGAAAGGAAAGAGAAAAGAAAGAAAAAGAGTTGTTGAAAAAGCATTGGAATATACATATGATGCTACTGCAATGCTTTGAAGAATCAAATACAGAAACTACCCTATGCGTATTCCACTTAAGGGAAATTAAGGTGATCATTTGCAACTGCATTTCTCTTTGAAGACACTACAAAAACTTGTTTTAGCTAAACCCCCACAATTTAGATCTGTTTAGCTCCAAGTTGCTTTGACCAATTCTTGATTCAGTAAACATGTGGAAACCACGGCAATAATTGTATACACAACCAATTTCCACAAAACTTGGGGATTGTGCAATTCAGTGCACAAGTGCGCACATATTGCACAATATGTGCAATTCAGTGGCACATACGCCGACCTGTGAATTATCATGATACTCCTTACTGGTATTTACATGCTGTAACTGCTGTGCACTTAGCACTTTAATGTGAAGCCCACTCTTTTCCAATCGGTGGGTTTATCTGATATTAAACCTGGGGGGGGGGGAAACCAGCCCAAAACAAAACTAAACCCAAACAACTCGCATCACAACTTTTGAGAAAGGTTTAACGCATTAAAACCGAGCGACAACCGCCGTAAAGTTCGGAGCGGCACTGGGAGAAGAGGCCCGCAGAGAGGCGTGAGAGGGAGCCAGCCCCCCGCCCCGCTCACCGGCATCCCGCTTGCCCATGAGGCCGAAGAACTGCTGGGGCCGGGGTCTCCGGGCCATCCTCTGCAGGAAATGCTCCAGGGGCAGCGGCAGCTCCTCCTGCGGGGCGACAGCGGGCGGCGCTCAGCGCGGAGCCCCCCACACCCCCCCACCCCGCCCGCGGGCGCGGAGCCCCCGGGGGGCAGCGCCCGACACCGACCCCCCTCGCTCCCGCAACCCCCGCGGGGTCGGCGGGCGGAGCAGCGGCCGCCGGGGCTCACCTTCACCGGCTCGCCGTCGGACCAGTCGGACCAGTAGCTGAGGTCGTCGGTGGCGCCCATCTCCTCGGCCAGCGCCTGCGCCGAGGCCAGGAGGAGCACGGCGAAAGCCAGCGGGAGCCTCATCGCCGCCTCGACGTCCTGCGGGGGCCAGAGGGTGAAGCCCCGGCACCCGCAGCCCCGGCGGGGCGAGCGGCCGCGGGCACCCGCGCCCGGGGGCGTGCACGCACACAGCCCTGCACACACGCTCACCCCCACACCCCCACTCACCCGCGGTGCACACCTGGCTGCACACTCCCTCGCACATACAGACACCTAGTTACACACCCACAACCCCCCCGCCGACTGCTACATACACCTCTGGATACACACACGCCCCACACGTAGACTCGTATGCAGCTAGATCTACACACCAGCGCACAGATAGACACACACGTCCGGAGATACCCCTCCACACACATACATACGGAGTTATACATAAACACACCCTCACACGTAGATATACATCTAGATATTCACACCTTCCCACATATACACGCCCAACCAGATGCACCCCCCTCACACACATATCCAAGTACATACACATCTAGTTATAGACTCGCACAAACAGCTACACACCTTAGATGCACACACCTACGTAGAGATACAGCTCTCCACACACACAGAGGCACACGTGTCTAGAGGTACACTCATATCCCTTCGCACATCCAGATACACACATCGGGATAGGCACAAAACCATGCTTGCACATACAGAGACACACACGTGCGGACACACAAGCATGTATAGGTACCCCCCCCATAGATACACACACATATAGACCCCCCGCACACGCATATAGGCAGACACATAGAAGTACGCACGCACACACCCTCACGAACATATAGACAAGCGCATCCTCACGCATATAGGCACACATGCAAGGACGGACACACGCGCGCGGACGGACGGGCGGGCGGACGGACGGGCGGGCGGACCCGCTCCCGGAGGTACACGCACCGTCTGCACCGGGGAGGGCGGGCGCTGCTCGCCGTGCGCATTGGCCGTCCGCGGGAGCGCTCCCCACTTTATATACCTGGAGACGGGGAGGGCCGAGGCAGCCTCATTTGCCTAAATGCAATTACCCCCGGTTTTATCGTCCCAGCCCCGTGACAGCGCCCGCCCCGGCGAGCAGCCCCCGCCCCCCTCTCCCGCTCCCGCGGCGCCTCCCGGAGGTGCCCGGGGCCGGGGAGCGCGGGGCGGCCGGGCGGCTCCCCCCTCCCTCCCGCTGCAGCTCCGGGCCCCCGGGGCCGCCCCGTCCCGGCCGGGGCCAAGGCGCGCCCCGGCGACGGGTGCGGATGCGGGGTGCGGGATGCAGATATAGGGTGCGGGTATAGGGTACGGATGCGGATGTAAGGGTGCAGATGCCGCTTTTCGCTTCTCCCCCTCTCCCCGCGCCCGCACCGAGGGGAGAGCTGCTTTCCACAGCGAGCGGCACCGCCGGGAGGGCGAGGAGCGGGCAGGGGACGGGGGCCGGGGTACAGCGCGAAGCGGGGAGCGAGCAGCGGCGGGCACGGCAGCGGGGCCGCCTCCCGTGCCTGGGCGAGCTCCTTCCCTCCCCAGGTCTACCCTCCCCCGTGCCGCTGCTGAGGCAGCCCCTGCCCGCCGGGGGAGCGTGGCGGGACCAGAAGTGAGGGATGCACGAAGCTGAGGAGGGCCTTGCCCGGTGGGTGCAGCGTTTGGGGAGCTGGGCACCCCGGGGCTGGTGGGTGCGCTTGCAGAGGGGCTGCCAGCGCAGGGCAGCAGGCAGGCACGGCTGGGCTGGCTGCTCTGATGGGGCGAATGCCTTCACTGGAAATGAGCCAGTCTCTCCAGCAGCGCATCCCTGCCTTCCTCCTTCCCCTATGACAGCTTTGCGTTGCTGCTGGCATTCAGCTCAGATAACTGTCTAGGTTATCTTCCATTTCACAGTTGTTCCATCTTACTTCTCCAAGGTCAGCTGTGCACGAGGCTTCTCAGTTAACCTTGGTGGTCCCTCAGCACCTGTGTTGTCACGGTGCGTGGTACCACAGCCTCAATCAGGCACTCTGTGCAGAGTTTAACCGAAGCTAATAGTGTTTCTTCTGAGAAAGAAGGGAGTGCTCAGGAGCTGGAATCAGCTCCCTGGTACCACCCCTCTGCTTGCTCCAGGACGCTACCATTAAGGTGGCCTTGCCAAGTGGTAAACCTCCTCTCCAAGGACCATTCATTGGCATATAACTGTGGATCCAAGGGGGACCCAGCACCTTGTTTGCTAAATAAAGGCATTATTAATACCAGGCCTCCCTGTTAACCAGAAATGCTTCTCAGGACCTAAAGTATTCCCCAATGCACAGCCAGGCATGAGCCTCTTCCTGACTCTTGGGGGTCTCTACACTTTGTCTGTAAGACTCTGCACATAAACAAGAAAGATTGTGGCCCAGTGATCTGAGGGTCCCTCTGAAGGCAACATGGGCTGCTTGAGAGGGTGGCTGAGAAAAAGAGTGGTTTGGAGGAGCCTGGCGAGGGACTTCACGCAGCCCAAGCACCTGCTGTGGTCACCTCTGTTGAGACCTCGAGCGTGGGCGGTGTGAATGCTCTTCACTCTGCCTATCAACAAGCTGGCAGAAATGACATTGTTTAGCAATTCTGTGAACCCAAACCATCAGATTTTCGTGCTGCAGCTTTGCAGCATTCCCTTTGATGTGTGAACTTTGAAGACCCTTGAAGGAAAATTGTTTTCTTGTGTTTTTTTCATTACACTGTTTCTGTTTACTCTAACGACAACGGAACAAAAGGTCAGATGTATCAAACCAGGCATGCCAATCCTACGGGTGTTGATGACGTTCATGTTTTACAGAAGTCCTGAGAAATCCCAGCTTTCTGTGAAGTCAATTTCTGTCATCCAGGAGTCCATGATAAGTACAATAAATTTGAACGGAAAAGTCCTATCAGTTCTGTAATTCAGCGTTTTATGAAAATGGATGTAATCATAGCTTGACCTATGAAATTACAGGGATTTTCTTTTTTGAGAGAGCAAGAGATGGAAAATTAAAAAGCTGTCCTTTCTATTCTTCAGAAATTTTAATGAATTCAAGTACTTTATCTCAGACTTATCTAATAGTTTGGGTGGGAGTGAAAAAATGACTAATAGGTCAAGCTCACTTTTCTCTTTCTCAGTTTCTAAAATAAATTGACTGCTTAATCTTTCTTTGACCTGCCATACCCAGGCATTACAGTATGAACTTTTCAGGAAGTGAGCAGATTTCATGGCTAATGAGCAAAACTGATTCCTAGGAAGACTTTCTGAGTTCATTTTTTCATGTGGAGAGGAGGTAGGAGGCTCAAATAAGGGAGCAAGAGCTACTTCTTGACCTGGAAGCAGCTGAAGCTCCTGCCTTTACGCTGCCCAGTCCCTGCCCTGGGGATGCATCACAGCATGGTAAAATGTCCTTTGTGCACAAACAAAAACCCCTCAGTTTTCCCAAAACCTGCCTCTGCCTCGGACATAAGATATTAATGAGTTTATATCTATGAGTTACCTTGTGAATAAGTATGTGAAAGAGGGTGCAGGTACAAGGTGCCTGTTGAATATCCCTGCTCTATCCATGCTCAGGGCACAGATCCCACCCCCCTGTTACAGTTAGACGACGTGATTTCTAACAACTAGTGTGAAGATTTTTGTTCATGAATCAAGAGATCGTTAGACCCAAGGTAACCCAAATAGGGGTTGACATTTCCTGTGGAAGTGACAGAGAAAGGTGCTCTTGGAGTTCTTATTCAGACATTTCCCTAATTGAGCTTAGGAACTGGATTAAAGGCGCTTGTTGTGGCTTGAATCTCAACACTAATGGAAAACTATTTGGGAAGCAATTGCCTATGAAACACACCTCAGAGAATTGCTTTTTTGATGAGTTTAGTATGATACATCCTGTGTGATGATCCTTGTGAAATGTTTATTTGAATTTTATGATGATGTTTTGGTTTCCAGTAAAAAGTCCAATAGTTTAATGATAAGACACATTGGCTGCTACACTGTTATCAAGTGATTCTTATACCATCAACAAACAGCTAATGTGCTATGGGAAAATAGCAAATTATATGTGACCATGTAAGATTTTGTGTAGAATGCAAATCTGAATTCTTCCAGTATACACAATTTCAGACCACTTGACATGAAATGAATGCATCTGGCATTGTTCTTCAGTAGCCTTACGCTATACAATTATATGCTGTATACTTAAACCTAGAGCCTAATTCTCATATATATTGAGATCTCTTTTCATCCCTTTACCAGGGATCTACAAATAACAGAGACAGCCCAAGAACAGTTATTTTATATAACTTCAAAAAATTAGGGATGAGTTGCAGTCTACCTAAGCACAGTGATCCTATCTGTAAATATACCAGACCTCAGCTCTGATTTCTAGCGTGACAAGAACACTGGAAATGTTCTTATGCAAAGATACAACTTTATAAACATCGGAAAGAGAGACCACAATTGATGACTTCTTAAATTTTTCATAGGTATGTGTCTCCAGGGGAAATAGATTTATTTCAATATCACAGATGAGGAGTCTTTGTAACACAGTGATTGATTTTGACACTGTAAGATTATTCATTGGCAAAGCATCCAAGTGGCATCGGAAAAACTAGCAGAACTCCCAACAGCATCCTGATTTTCTAATTAAGTGTTGCCAGGTTAGTGAATTACTCTTTCACCTATATTTTAAATTTTACGTTACAAGTTTGTCATCTTTAATTTTTCCTTTAATGAAGGTTTACATTTTCAGAGCATATGCTTGTACATATTAATGCATATGAAGCATATGTGATAATTATGCATATCTCTCTCTCTCCCCCTCCTCCATACATAAAGACTGAGAGATTATTCTTCTGCTTGTGAAATCAGACATTATAGGTTCAATTATACTGTGCTTACAGGCAGGCAAGAAGGGGAGCAGTGAGATCTGCATGCCACAGGAATGCCCTTTCCTGGGCAGGTACAGGCAGAAGCAAGGCTGATCTCACACTTACTCAGTCACCTGGTAACAGCTGGAAATGCAATGTTGGTCTTTGGTTCTTATTTCGAAAAGCTAATGGGTTTCCCCACTCTTCTGATCCCTGTCGTCTTTTACACTCCAATTGCTGTTCTCCATCCTGCCAAGCCACTAATATCACTTGCATCTTACCTAGAGTGAGCTTCTTTAACCCTGATCTGAGGCCAACTTTTGTCCACAATGTTAGGCATACAGGTGGGATGTGGGACCAATTGAAATGAAAATAAATGTCAAGGTATTAAGATACTGAATATAAACATATAATGTAAATATTGCAGACAAGGCTATCCTCCCAACCTAGTAGCTCTAGAGGCAACAAGCTGCAAGAGGAATAAATGCAGTCCTGTTGAGCTTCTTGAGCTACTCGAGAGAGCGTGTCCTTGGAGGAGAAAAAGCATCTATTCTCAACCATTTGGAGGTCTCAGAGAGAGAAGCAAAGCCATGGAAAGCCATGTCTACATCTGCAAGAGCTGTGGGGGAGCTAGTGAGGAGAAGGGCATTTCTAGATCTGTATTCATTCAAAACAAAAGCGAGAAGATCTGGACTTGCAGCTACTTGGTGATGCCTTACCATAACTCTCCAAACAGTTTTCACAAGAAACAGGGAAGATGCAGTATTTGCTCATTTTTGCTCAAAAAAGCCAACAGTGAATGATATTCTAATAACACGTTTTAATAGCAAATACAGAATGGTATTCACCTCATAGAGACAGTGTCTGTGTCTTTTAACCATGAATCCAGTTTTTTCCACATTTGCCATCACCAACAGAATGGCCAGGGGCAACCACAAAATGTGGCACAAAGTATTTCCAGAAGCTGAGGCAGATTGTGAGCATCACTGGTCTGAGCTTGACCAGAAAAAACTGCAATGTGAACTCTCCTCACAGTGCAAAGGACTCAGAGCAGCCAAGGAGCAGACACTTCAGATTAACTAAGTTCACCACTCTTGGAAGAAAGCTGCTGACATCGCTTTGCTCTGATGCAAACAGAGACCCTGTTTGTCTCCTGAATACTTATTAGATTACAAATATATTTACAAATCAGTTGATTTGATTCAAACTGAACTTTCTGAGCCTGGAGCTCACTCTCTAAGGCTTTTTGCTTTAGTTGTCCAAGCTTATTTGAAAACTACCTCACAGTGACCTGTGAGGGTAAAGGGAGGGTTTAAACTTACTTCATCAACAGGTGAAAGCAAAAAGCTGACTTCTAATCTAGCCCTAGCACACCTTCTGTAAAGCTTTTCTATAGGAAGGACAACCTTTTCTCAGAGACCCCTCAAAGACTGGCCTTGGTCTTATTAAATTTTGCAAATGGATCGTTAAAGCCAGGCCCTTGGCCTGTTTTCAACACCCGAGTATCTTCTATCTGATCCTGCCACTAGAACCTGTCCTCGTTGCACTGAGCGCCAGCTGGCATCCATCACAGATGGCGGCAGTGGAGGAGGATGGTCATGCTGGAGTGATTGCCCAGGAGGAGGAACAGCCCTGGTCCCATGCCGTGGGAATACACAACAGCACTTCTTGGTTATCTGGGAAAGAGATGGACACATGACTGTTCCACTCTTTTTTCTCCTTTTTTCATCCCTGTGACACATGCAACAGCAGCCCTCAGTTCCCGGGCACAAGGCTGGGTAGCCTTGCCTGCCGCCCCTGCTTCCAGACCTTCTTCTGCAGGGAGGATGAGGCTTATTTTGCACTGGGTCCTTCTGCCGATCCCCTACAGCTTCCCGGTGTTCATCGCAACAGCAGAAAGGGATTCATGCTGCTCATGGCTGCTACGATCTGTGCTTAATTGAAACAGGTTTTTAACTTGGGATCAAACACTGATGAATCATCCTCTTTTTTACTCTGTTTTAGAAACCAGATAATTTATATGGCTACATATTCATTGAATATTAATATTTTTCTCAGTAACAGCACATTTGAAAAATAGATTCAGAAATCAGCAAGATAAAAGGGTATAGTTTCAGCAAAATTTAAATGAATTCTAATATTACTACAACTACCGTTTTTTTAGTAGTTATGTTTAAACAGCTTTTACAAATCCATAATAGCACTATCATCTTCTTCGTTATTTGCACTTGTTGCATCTCAGTGTATCTCTCTCCTTCCTCACGTATCTTCAACAGAAGTTCACAACATCTTCAGAGGTCTTCGAAGTCCTCAATAATTTTGCCTCTGACTTCTCTGCTTTTTGTTTACTCCACGATTTTTAGGAGAGTTCATTCTAAACCCTTAATCCATATATGAAACCCTGTGCAACAACTTGTAAAAGCAAGTTGGCATTGCTGGAACAAACATCCATGAACTTAGTCTTGGGTGTAGCATTGTGTATGGTGAGATAAAAGCACAGGAAAGAAAAAGAAATTGCCCGAGGACAAAATCAGTGGAAGATCTAAGCAGTTCAGATGCTCAAATAAAGCAGAAAAAAAGTAGAGACAGGGAGAAAATAGCAAGGACAGTCTTTCGTGCTGCTTGGATAATCACTTGAAGTAAAATATCTTTCTATGGCTTGGCTGTCTTCTCTTCCAGTTCTGAATCTTACAATATATTCATTTTTTTAAAACTCTCCAGTTCTAAACTCACGTCTGTGACAATTTCATTTTTAAGTACGTCACTTCCTGCCAAATCGTTCAGCTGGAAAGATAAAAAAAGGTGTGAAACGAATTTATGGGGATCATTTATTACACAGAAGTTTTACAAAAGTAGCTGCCTAACCAAAGAAGGGCTATTTATGCTAGAATTCAAAAGTGTGTCCTAAGGAGGAAGGTGACAGAGTTGCTGGTGGATGCTATGGAAACCTGAGACTTTTTCATCAGATTGCATGTGAGGCTATTTTATCTGTTTGGTTTCATTGTCTCACTGTCTTCCTTTCCCCCTCACTCCATGCTGACTTCTGAGCAATTTTAAAACCTTGCCATGTCTGACGCAAATGCTTTAACAAGCCACGAGCCCCACCTTCATCAGCAGAAAGGAGGGGGGACACCTCCTCACAGCAAGTCTTGGGGGGCCACCTCCATGCTCAAGGAAATCAAAGAAGCCTTCTCTCCCCCCGCAGCCCCCACTGCTTGATGCTAAGTCCCTGATACGGTGGGATTTATGTTTAGAATATTTGCATCTGTTTCTTCTAGAATTCCTTTTGATGTGCATGATGAAAGACTCAAGAGCGTTTGTGAAGGGCTGGAGGACAGAGCAGGAGCATCACACAGCCTTGGCTTGGGCTAAGGAGGAGGGACTCCCTGTTGAGTTTGGGGCCCTGGCTGCTGTGCCTTGCAGTGCCCTGAAAGTCAGAGCTCTGTAAGAGCCCTCTTCCTCACCCTCCCTTTCCATACATTCACATCTCACCCTCTGTAACGACTTTGCTCCCAGATTCTCCCTCTGGTCAATGGAGACCAACGAACAAGGGTAAACAAGATGTTAACCTGGAAGCACCCGTGCCTTTGGGAGACTCCTCACTTCTGCTGGGCTTGCGTTCATCTGAAATGAGATTACTAGACCGGCCTGAGACACTTGCCAATTGCAATCCAATTAGCAATTCAGTCAGTCTTAAAGGGGAATTAAGTCTTTGTAAGTTTGAGGTATAAAATAAGAAGTACTCAAATTAAGAAGGTGACAAAATCGAGTCTTTTAGGTATACCTACGAGAAAACATCACTGGGTCATCACTTGACTAGAAGCGAAAACTTTCATCACTTCAAGGCTTCACGCAGCAGAGGACTGTGTCATTCCCAAGTCTAAGACCTGCTTCTGCTCACAACCCAGCCGTGCTCACAAAGGGATGCACACCCGTGAGCAGGCATCTCCCTTTCTGCTGAAGTCCTCACCTTTCTGCTCACTTGCAGCAATCAGAGGTGGGTCTCATCTAGGTTCATAGTATTCTCCAGTGAAGGCAAAATTGTCATATTTTAGCTAACCAAGAGATGCATGAGGACTTATCTCAGACTGACCATTAAGGGCTGTGCTCTGCCTCAGTGCCAATGCCCTCACAGATGCATTGTAGTATGCGCATGCAAATATTTTTGGTAGTTTGTATTGATTATGAAAGAGCACCCTGAATGGTTTCCCAGACAGCTGATTTTCCCAGGACATCCAGAATAATGAATTCAGACAGAAATGATGAGCAAATCTGCAGCTGTGCTAACTCCCACATAATCTGCCAACTTGCAAGTCCGCTTGGCTCTCTGCACCCACAGCTGCACACATAGCTGGGTGCATTGGCTGTGCAGTACCCAAGCAACGCTGCTTGTCTGCAGCCCGGAATGTGAGGAAGGAACGGATATTTAGTAAAACATAGTTCAGGTGGCATGGTGTTTACCTCCAAATGATGGAACCATATCACACACATTGCATGTATTCCAAATTATGGAAGAGAAATCTTCCTATATTTTCATATGCAATTACTAATTTTTTTCAATTTTTTAAGAGGATTTAGGTACATAAAGAACTAAGGACTGCAATGTTTCAGTTCTAGTTGCTTATTAGAGCAGCTAAAGGAATGAAATTCAGGTTCTTGCTTCTCCTGACCAACACCAGGAAGAATTAGACGCTTGAAAATGGAGTTCAAACATCCAGTGCACAAACAGTGAGACCACCTGGGGTTAGTAAGTAGAAAGTGTGGAACTCTCCTATCCTGCCCATCTTCAAGTTAGACATCTCGTCAGCTGTTTGTTCTTCCTTGAAAGTAAAGATCCACAACCACTCTGCCAAAGGGCTGAGGGGAATTGCTGTGGTCTTTTAAAATGACAGGAATGATGCCACTCATTTTAACTAATCTGAGAAGTAGATTGCACGTGGATCTGCCATAATTGGTGTGCATTCACTGGGCAATGCATAAAAGGCAATGCATATTGCTGAGTAATTTATTCTTAGGTTTAGGAAAGAAGGATGAAGGCACCAATCTTCAGGTAAAGCTCTGGTTAGTGAAACTAGACTGAAAGGTGATGTTGTTTTTAGCAGTGCTGGTAAGCTTTGCAGATACATGGGTACCTCCATTGCAGCATTTCTAATCTATATTTAAGTAAAATTCTTCATTAATAATGTTAGGATAATATAAAATTTACGCCAGACTAAAGATGTCTACTGTAAGCAAGTGTGTTGAATAAACATGCTCCAGATGAAAGCTGGAGTGGCGGACAGTTTCCTCCCATCTTAGAATAAAGATAGTTTGTGCTCATAAAATGTTCACATCTTTCCACATGAATGTGCTGATATATAATTCATAAAAATACTAGTTATGATATTTCTAAGTTTGCGTAGCTTATCCCAGGTTTTGTGCAGCAAATGAAGAGAAGCATGTTAAATATATTTGGACACATCAAAGATAAAAATATTACTCATAGATCTGAGGTCTATTACCTCAGGACACATTATGTATTCTGTTTTTCATATATTCTCAAGTATTTCATTAAACATTAGTAGTTTTCTCCACTTTTTATACTTTCCCCTTGATATTTTGCTTAAGAAAAATGGAACACGACAGCATTTGCTCTCTGAGTCAAACTCTGTACTGTATTTTGTATACTAACTTTTGAAAGCAAAGGTTTGTCTCTGGCAGACTGTGATTTGATTACAATTCTTTTATTAATGTACAGCCAAGCTCTACACACATGGTCAAGTGTACAGCATGGAAAACAAACATAAGGTGAACAAAAGCCTTTTCTCTTACAAATGTCAATAAACATTAGCTAAGGGCTAGACTAATTTTGCCATCACTATCATCATTTCTTCTACTTTAAAGGCATTTTATCTCTTCTATACCTTTTTTAGAAAATAAATTATTTTGGTGTGACTTTTCACAGAAGTAAAGCAGTGATTAGGAGAGCATCCCCCGTCCAGAGCATGCATAAGCACCACTTTAATCCCCTTGATGTCAAAACATGCATAAAATTATCTGGTACCTTCTCTTAAACAGAGATGAGTCCATAATTTTTTGCTGTAGCTGTGCATGGAGAACAGAGGCTGTGATACTGCAAGCAATTCTGGGTCTTTTGTGCTCCAAGGATCTTCACTAAATGCCATACTCCCCATGCGCTCCCAAGACCTGTGGAAAAAGATGTGACATCTGTGCCTGAGGAGCGGAAGGTGGCAACAGAATTAAAGCGTGAAGATCCTCATGAAGCAGCCACGTGCAGCCTCGTATGCAGACAATATCTTGTGTGTCCTAGAAGAAGACTATCAAAGAAGTTTTGTTGGCTTCTTGAGGGAGGAAGATGCTAGTAAGGGGTCACCAAAATGTCAAAAAACACCTATGGATGAAACCACTTCTTCAAGTTACCCTTAGTCGCATGGGCAGTCCTGAGGACCAGTACTTGCACTAGATTGGTATCATAATGGGAGAGGGGATCCCACCCTTCGAGAATCTGAAAGGCATTGGAGAAGAGGAGGAAACAAGTAGAGCAAGACAGGTTAAAAGCTAAAGGCAGAACTGCAGCTCAGGCTTGCATGCAGGAGGCGATACTTGCTTGGAGGAAACAGGAGAGTTTGGGACTTGGAGAAAAGCTTTGAGAGGTGCTTCAACTTAGACTGATTCCACGATCAGAAACTACAGTGTTCCAGTCAGCCTGTTGGGTGCAATCTTTGCTGTAGAAGATGATCCCCTTCCACATAATGATATGCAAATAACTGCTTAAGAAGCACAAGAGTGTGTACTCTCAGTCTATCCATGGCTAAGAAGTGCAGAGCATGCTTGCTGTCCCCTGATCTAACTTTGAAGATATCCTAGCATTGAGAAGGGCTGGACTGGATGACCTCCAGAGGTACCTCCCAACCTAAGTTCTTCTCTAGTGGAGAGGGATGCATTTGGTGATGAGCGGCACGATCAGTGACACAGGCAGTGTTGGTTTGGAAAACGTCTCTCTAACTCCCTCTTTTCTTGCTACTCACCTGCAACCACGGTCCCACATGTCCCAGTCAGCATGGTGACGGCTGAGTGAAGAATGTGCTGTTTTCAACCTGCACACCTTTCTGTCACCAGTTCCGTGGTCTAACGGAAGGACCTGCTTCTTGCAAGGCCAGGGCAGAACTGGTGCTGTGGTTGCCGAGGTGGTAAAGATCTGCTGTTTGATTTTGGCTTAACGCTCTAGCACATCAGCAGAGAATCAGTGTTTTTAACATTTCCAGAAACAAGAAACTCCTCTTAAATTAAGCTATTTTTGTTTGGGGTAAATGGAAAGATGATGTGTGAATGGTGGACCTGAAAAGAGCTCAAAAAAGATAGCGCTGTGCTTCCTGAGCAGAGGGAGAGGTGAGGGGCAGTGAGTATTTTTGCGCTTTGGCTTCGTGACTTAGGCCACGTAAATGTGCCGCTAGTGATCAGGGCTGCTGTGGTGTATTTACTCAAGAGAAAAGAACTATTGCTTGTCCAGGGTTGCTAGTACAATCAAGAGAGAGGAACGGTTATGGTGACTATTTCTTTGTCACAAGGGGAAAACAGATGATTTGGATAGTTCATCACTGTCTAGTACATAGTAATTCCATTCAAGTTGTAGATGGTCTGAATATAACATAATATAGCAGTAGGGTAATATAAGAATAAAAGATATATGATTTTTTTTTCTTCCTTTCCAAAAAGGAGCTATTATATTTATAATTGCATGAAGCAATAGTACTTTTCTGGTTTCTTCAAGATCCATTATACAAATTTCCTGCTCTGTTCTCATCCTCTTCTGAGTGGCTATATTTCGCAGCTGAGCATTTAGAACTATTTTTGCTTCGGGGACACTCCAGGATGGGATTTGTCCTATGACAGGAGGGATGAGCTGCCTTCCACAGGAGCCCAGAGTTTGTGTCTTGAGTCACTTTCTGATGCACACTGTGACGTGCCACAGGACTGCCACCAGTTACCCACAACGAGCACCTACTTGCATCATTCTGTGATTCCTCTCCCACATCCTGGTAGTGAGCACCTAAGTTTTGCTGTGAGACAGAGTTGGTATGTGGCTAAGTTATGTACCTGAACTCAGGAATCTGTCTGCATACGAAGCCCACTAATATAGACATCACCTACGTGAAAGTATTTTATCATAATTAAATATTATATGGATAGAGTTACACAGCTTTAACCCTATCCCAAGGGTGCTTTAGGCATCCTATAGGGATCTTAATCAAGATCATGTTACCTATGGCATTCAAACACTGGAGAGTGACTGCTTCTTCAGTTTTCAGAATAAAAGAAGTACAGATTCCCATTTTCTCTGAATGCTCCGATGCCTGGCTAATTTGCCCTTAGGACTGTAAAACAGGATTTTCAGGTTTCTGGAAGCAGAAGCAAGCTTAGAATTATATTTAAATCAGAGTAAACAGGAATGGTGAGGATTTGATCCTGTTAGTTCTGAAACCTTTATCCATCATATATTCCATTTCTTTTTGGTAGAAAATAGTGCTTTCCAGTACATTCATATTTTACATCACTCTGTCAGAAACCCTGTTTTTGATCTAAGAAGAGTGTGTCTTGTAAAATAACCTTACCTGTGACACTCTTACTACAGATATTTTTATACATTACTCTAAAGTGCTGACATGGACCATCCTCCTGATCATTCATACAAGCAGGATCTGGTGGATATTCTCACTGGAAAGGTTTTATTTTAATAGAGTAGGTAAAAAATGCAGAAAAAAAAAGAAAACTCTTGAAATCTTAAGCAGCTTGCCGTGCTAGGTAAACTGCACGTTGTTTTATGTACTGTGGTAAGACATTATAAAACGATACAATAGAAGCACAAAATACGTTCAAGTGATTTTTCCACTTAAACAATCTGTTTTGGTGAAGAAAGTTAACTGATCTTCAAAGCTGCATTCGCTATTCCTAAAACATGTTGCAATTTCTTCCTCTCAGTGATGAGCCGTGCACAGTGTCTAAGTTGTCAATGTCATCAGCATGTCTCAACTAACTGCAATCGCTGTCCAACATTTTAGAGCAAAGAGGGAAAAACATCACTCTCAAATAAATCTTTCAAGACCATATATCGCAGCCAAGATCAGGAGCTGCTCAACAGAAATGCTGCCATGAGACAGGAAAAATGGACAGTTTCCACACTGGTCCAAAAGCACCTGAGCTGCTTTGCCGTGTGTGAAATAATAGGAAGGATATGGGAACTCATTGCAAATGCATTGAGAGTATCTGCATAATAAAGAAGATGCACAAAGGCATTAAGCAAGCAATTTTGGATTGAAGCCATCGAATTGTATTTGGAAATGGGAATGCAGAGTGGTGTTATACTGTTGTGATAATCTACAATGTGCCAAATGTGCCAGAATGTAGCATAAGGTTGCTTTATTGAGGGTGGACCCAGTTTCATTTAAAGAGGATTTAAATTTGGGGCCAGGCTGGTCTTTTCTCCCCCTTCCTCCACCTCTACCACTACCAAACAATCAGTCTTTTGCTTTGATTAAATTATTCCCTCCATATTAACATTTTATCTGCAGAATTTCATTCTCTTTGCCAGTTTTGGATCAGCATTGATATTTCAAAGTAAAATAATATGCAGGATAATTGATTTATTAACTAACTCATTCTCTAATTAATTCAGGATTTCTCAGCTTTTGAATCACTAAAACAATAGAAAAAAAGAAGATAAATGCTTTCTTATTAAATTGATTAAAAGACTTACTTTTCATATGTAAAATAAAAATGCTTTTATGTTAGCAGGTCTGTTATCTTGTCAATGAATGAAGGATTTACATGCCTAATATTCCTTTCTGCTCATAAAAGAATAGATCATATGAAAAATGTGATTTGGAATGAGTAATAATTTATTAGTTCAATGTAGACTTTAGCTCAGCTTCCTAGGAAATAAGGCTTATATCATCATGATGTCTGTGTGTTTCTTCATCAGTCCTTCAGCCCACTATGAGCATTTTTCAACATGATAGTCACAATTCCAACCAAACCTGGTTAAAGTATTGACCTCTAAAAGATTTTCCTCAAGTTTCAGGAAAACAGAGTGCCTCTTGTAACAACAGGGCTGAAACTACCACTCTCTATTGGAGAGAAGGCCACAGGATATGGCTGCGGAAAACTAAAACAGGGTAGAGCCTAAAGAAACCAAATTTGTGTATTTGTCTGCTCACTGAACAGCTTGTCTACTTGAAGCTATCCATATTTTGTCTTTGGCCCCCAGGCTCCCCCTTATTTATATATACAACAGAAACATATACAGAGCCTTTGCTGTCTGGTTTGAAGCCATGGAGTTGATGATGACGTGTGGTGCTTGGGGGACTCCAGGTGGGTGTCAGGTAGAGGATCTGGTAATTTTAATTATAATTAAATAATTAAATTCATTGGATTTAGGCTGTAAGAGCTAACCAAAGGGGAGATGATAACGGTCTTCCATAAAGAGATGGATATGGACTGGTTTTTCACCACCTCTCCCAGTACAAGAAGCAGGAGGCATTATGGGGCAGCCAGCAGGAGGAAAGTTCACAAGGAGGTATATAGCACAGGGCCGAGTTGTGGAGCTCCTTCCCTGGGATGCTCCGGATGCTAAAAACATTTCTTGGATTCATTAATAACCAGCCATGCTCCACACTCAAAGGGGAGAAAAAAATCCATTGAGGGCTTCCTGGCTCAGGAAGTCCTTGAGATTTAAGTTTAGCGGGAGAGGAAGTGTTCAGAAGTGTTACTACCAGTTCTCTCATTTGTAGCTCTTCGCTATCTGCTTCTATGTTTTGGGGACTGGGTTTTATTTTCCACAAAATGCCTTCCATTTATGTTATTTAGATTTGTTCTCCATTAGTTACAGTAGCATATGTTTATTGATAATTTTACTGCTTTCAAAAGACAAACCTCTTTAGACTAATTTATTCAGACTCAAAATAACGATTTTATGTAAGACATCTGAGGGGTCTAGGTGTCACCCCAGAGACAACAGCTGCCCTTCCTTACAAGCTGGAGGCAGGACATCCATTTTTGTACCATCAGCTTCTTCTAACTGCTCAAACTCTTTTTCTAAGTGACACATTGTCCACTCTACACTCTTTTGGAGAGATAATCACGGTATGCCACCGTCTCAGAAGGATGCCTGTGGTCCAAGCACCATCCAGGGACCCTATAGCACTTGTACCTCTTGTAAGACATGTCACCAGGAGAAAAGGGGATGATGGGAGGCTGAAAATATGGATTAACTCTTCCTCAGCTGATTTGAGCAGTTGCATGGCTTTCACCATGCACTGCTCATTCCTGTGTTCCTCAAACTGGTCCCAGATGCAGACAGGGAACTGATGCGTGACTTGGAGGATGCACCAGGAGCTGAGGTGCCACAGTGACTTCTTATGGAGCTTCAGCACCTTCTGCTGGAGGGTAGGTACTGGTCTGCCTTTTTTTTTTTTTTTTTTTTTTTCAATTATTTTTAGTATTAGTCTTTTACAGGAAGAGAGTGAACACGGCCCAGTTAACCACCAATGGTGCAGCTGAATTTCCTGCATGTGGGAAAATTAAAGATCAGCACTCTAGGAATGCAAGGGATGAGCCTCATCCTGGGCAAACCACCTTCCTGATGAGGCTGTCCTCCTTCCAAAGCTGATCTGAAAGCTTGAACCTGATCATTTAAGCAATCACTGAATGCCACACTATGAGGTATATTAGGTGCATGTGAAGTAGCTGTCCTGACAGTTAGAAAAGAGTAAATAGAAAGGTATTCTATATTTATGGAAGCAGTCTTTGGCAATGATTATAATTGCTTGAATTAGTGCATATGAGAGCAGTTGGAAACACTAGACTGAACAGTAGATTACTTTTCATTTGACTGTATTTATGCCTCTTCACTTTCCTGTCTGCAAGTAGGCTTTTGATCCCAGGGAATCATTGAGGATGAGTCTTCTGCATCTAGCCTGAAAGACTAAGCATATATGTATAAGCAATTGCATAGTTACAAGTCTGGAAGCCTTATACTTCCATAAGAATAAAAATATTAGTCATTTACCATTCATATTCTCCATCTTAAAAAGTTTCAGTCATCCAGATAAAATGATGAGAACATCCTCTAGGTCAGGTTTCATCCTAATTAAATTAGCCTAATTACATTAGCAGTAAGAAATTCTTAAGCATACTAGCTAAGTGGGTTATTGGGCTAGTCAGGTAGAGAAAAATCTTCTCTTTCTTTGGCAAATAGACATTAAAATATACAACCGCTTTTGTCCTTTCTCTCATACAGAAAATTGTACCTCTACAGAAATGACCCGTGTGCAAATAATGATTAATGGTCATAATATGTAGAGAGCTGTGTTAGTCATAATTGTATTAGGCAGTCAAATAAAGGTTAAATAAAATCTCAAAGCATTTTTTCAACTCTTGAAAGTGAAGCTGTACAAAGAACGTTAATATCTGTTGGACATGGTTTTATCCAGTGCAATGTAACTCTAAATGTGATGAAGGAGAGCTCATTTTGAGAGATTTTTCCCTGAAAGGTATTGCTGGGCAGTAGGGAGTGGAGCAGGCAAATGTGTTTCTGAGGCCTCACTGTGAGGATGAACTTACTGGTGTGGAGATGATTACAGATGAGCAAAAGGACAAGAACAAGACTAGTAATATTTGGAGAGGGAAAGCGTCGTAAGCTCGAATAGCAACTAAACTTGATGGAAAAGCAAATGAGAATTACTTGGTGTTTTAGAAATTAGATTCTGTATAATAGCATTATGTAAAGATAAACAGGTACAGCTTTTTTTGGTTTAAGGTATTAGACTAATCATGAGATTATATCAAAGAGCAATGCCTAGATGGCCATTTTTTCCCTCACATATCTACACATATATACAACCACGTGCGCATGCACACACACTCACATGAACGGTGGTGATATTGCTGACGAATGTGACAAACTAAAATGCATTAATATAAATTGTTGATACATGATAGACAATTACATCCACATAAAAAGTATTTTAAACATATTGATATCATGCAATTATTTAATCTATATCCTATATACTGAAACTAAGGTCTAGACAAAACTTTTCAGTAATATCTGGAGCAGGCAGATATTTCACTCCATACTTTACTCTAATAGAGACAGAAACTCATTTACAAACCGACAGGCTTCATCTGGTTTAGAAACCCCAGTTTATAAAATATCAGGCAACCTAAAAAACTTTCCTCCTAGGATTAAAAATCTTTTTCAGAAAGTTTAGTCTGGCTAAATTGGCACTTCTCAAGCAACATCAAGATACTATTACAGCCTGGTTTCCACAGAGCCTTGAAACAAGAAACTCACAATTTCATACTTGTACTTTAAAGACAAACCCTCAAAAACATTCATTTTGTTAACAGGCTCTGGAAAACTGATGAATCTATTACTGCTGTGCTTTGTATCCCTGGAGAAAAGAAGGAAGAAAGTCCCGTAAAGACTTTGTCTTGCGTTTTTTTCATGCTCCTTTTCTTCTGTCGAAGTGTTATATTATTAGTACTATAGTTACAAACTCCATTTGGGTTACAGTCATTGTCCAAAACCATTTCTTTTTTAATAGAAACACTGTGAAAAATTGCCATAAAATAAAAAAGGAAGGAAAAGCATGGAAAAGACATTTTCAGTGTAGTTTTGTGATTGTCTGTTGCAGAAAATGTAGGCTTTACTGGGACTGAAGTAAAGATCTGAGCTATGTCACGAAGTCATGGGCAACTATAAGAAAATGTAGTTTCATCTAATATTCACTACTGGAGATCTAGAAATAACTGTGTTGACCTAACTTTCCAAATGAAAGTCTAAAGAGGGAAATGAAATCTCAAAGAACTGGTTTCTCATTTCTGACAAAGGTGAGCATTTGCAGCTCCTGTACTCCTTTTAACGCCCCACAACCCCTCCTCCCCTAATTCAGATCTCTTTCCCAAACTGATTTGTTCTGTTGGACCTTCATTCTTAAACACTTGTTCCTGCTTAAAAAAAGATGTAACAAGTCTGAAAGTGAGCATTTGCTGCCCTCTTCCAGAAATTTTGGAAGCCCCTGTGCCTTGTCTGGTTGTAGAAACTCAATGAGAAATGTACAAGCTAAGGGAAATTCAGTTGCCTTGAAGTATTAGCCAGTCCTTTTCTGAATATTTTTCATATCTCCAGCTTCCCTGCCCCAGTGACCCTGGCATGTTTTTTTTTTCTGGAACTCATCACATCTGGGTCCAACAGCACAGCATTGGAAAATGCATAAATACAGCAACAGCATGAGTCAGCCTGAGGATCTTTCCCTTGTAAATGCTAACATACACTAAATCATCAGATAGGAGAGAGGTCACAGGAGCGCTATCTTTCTCACAGTTAGGTGGATTTCCAGGCTGCACCCTACTCTAGCACTGCACTCGCCCTTCACATAAGCTGCACGGTAAGGGCTCTGTCCCAATTTACACCAGTAATTACACAGAATTGCCGGGGCAGATCTGATGGAGCAGCATCAGGGCTGGTCAGGCACATGTCAGGCTTCAGAGGGGAATGCTGCCCTCCCTTCGGCACGCAGGGAGGCTCCGTGTCCTTACCTTCCCTGCAGCACTGATAAGAAACAGATAAACAGAAAACCTGAGCTGGGGGCAGACACACCAGAAAACTTTGGGAAATTTTAAAACAACTGACAACAAAGTTTTACAATGGGAAGTATCAGCAAAAGTTAAACATAAGTGCTGCCATCTGCACTGCTTATAACATAAAGTACAAGATGTACGTCTGGGGCTGCCAAAGGTTCAGCAGATATACATCCTCCTCTAAAAGCCCTGAAATGCAGCTCTGATGGTGGGACTGAGACAGCCTTTGGCAGACAGAGCTGTGTTCAAAACTCAGAAATGGAACCACCTCGTGCGTTTTGGATGGACATGTTTGTCAAAATACTGTTTTATTGTAGCAGCAGTGGAGGCTGAGGCTGTTGCTTAAACCCCCATCAAAACACTGAAGGGTGAAATATATATACTTGCTTAGAAAAGAGCACAAGTTACAACCAAACAGACTGTCTTTTCCACATCGTTAATATTTATAGTTTTACATCTAGTAACACCACTCACAACCAAAGCAACCGCTCACCAGACTTCATTAATATTCATAGCAGTAAGCCAAGTAACACAACTCATAACTGGTGCGCATTTCCAATATTCATTAATATTCACAGCTCTATAGGTGATTTAGTTAACTTATGTAAGTTCACAGTGGTAAATCATGATACTAAGGTTAACTTGCAGTGTGGCCTTCCAGGTTAAGTAGTATCTTAAAATAAAAGTTCAGTTATGAATTAATGTTACTATCTGCAATTCCCATAGTATTTAGCCTTGTAAATCAGCTTGTATTGAATAAAGATTTTTGCAGCATAAAGACTCCTTGCAAAGTAAAATTGATGCAAAGTTGTGTCCATGGCCGACTATGGTAGCAAGACTTGTTCCAGAAATCATCGGTGTTTTCATTTTGAATCCAGGCATACTTAGGAGATGGTACAGACTGGATTGTGTTGGTATAATAGAGCAATAAATTATTCTTATGGTTAATTAATATTTGATACAAACTTCAGTGACCTACTAGAGGTCATCCCATGTATTGTTAGTTAGCTATTTAGTCCAAACTAGTTCCCAGAGTCCCTCCGTACTCAGTGGGGGTAACCCTGCACCTCCAGAGGATGATTCATGCCCTTTACCCAAAAACTGTTTAAATCCTCTGTCAAAACTTAAAGGGTCCATTTCCCAATTGTGTGAGGGAGCTATAAGAATGACTGGAGGGGATCTGGGATGCAGATTTAAGGACAGCCATGATTAATGGGAGGGCAAAGTGGGTTTCCTTATCTACTATATTTTTACCTATATGTATTTCTGGTCTCCTAAAAGTGTTTCACAATTGTCTTTTACATGTAGACAAATGTGGTAATAAGCAGATGTCTTCCTAATTGTTTCAGACTAACAAAGTGAGTAATGGAGCTTTATTTCATGTTCACAGCCTCTACATTGCATCCAAAACTGAGGCCTGGGCTCTTCATTCTGCAGACAGGCAGACTTCGGTCATGATCCCCAACAATTTCAAATAATTTCAAAATATTATTCAAACCCTGAAAATCTGTAACTTGGTGTAAAGGATTCCTATTCCTCACCTTTTAATCTTTTGAAAGACATAGACAGAAACTAGGAAAAACTCTATCTAGTTTCAAGATACTTTAAACAAGCCATGGAACACAAAAGAAACCCAGCAGAAAAAACATCATGCTGCTGCAATCTCTCTTGCTCTAAGCATCAGATTTTAGTCTTGCACCTTAATATCACCATTTTTATCTTTTCAGTTTTCAGGAGTGGAAAGAGATATCTCTTCTTTATATTGTTTAGAAAATACAATTCCAATTTGGCTCCAGTGTAGTACTGTGCCCACTGGTTTTTCACTTGAGCAATTTCATCCATCTTTCTTTGCGAGGAACAACCAACCAGGAGTTAAGCTTTCAAGTTTTAGCTATTAATTGCATGCACAAAACCTTTATAGTGATATCGATAGCCCTACAGCATGTGTAAAGCCGCAGCAATGAAGCTGCCACATTTCAGAATCAGTTCAAGTGTATAAATTCTCATATCCTAAAACAGAGATCTGCAGCCTTTTAAGGGTGGTCTGGCTGGACAGGCTTCCTTTTCCAAATTAGAGCTGAAGTGTGCTGGTATGAGCTCAGCATAGGTTGGAGATGCTGTTAAAGGGGCAAAATGCAGTTGATTGATAGACCGGTGATGCCACTTTCCCTGCAGGGAGACAAGGATTTGCAGCACAGTTGGTCTTTTCTGCTTACCTCAATGCTCATCTCTTAGCCATGCCCACTCCCAAACCTGCCTAAGTGCCCTCCATGGTATGTGATATAAGTTGTCAAATCCTGCAGTAGCATAATGATGTTTAAGCTACCAGGCACTTTATGGTGCTGATATATTAGTACGCATAAAATTAGCTAATGATGCAGAATCTACAAGTGTTCATCCTTTTATACCCTTTTGCTTTCAAACTGATAACGTAGCAGAATCCACCCTCCTACCCACCCTTCTCCTTGGGTTTAGAAAGCAATTTCCTTTTCTAAAAAGGGAGTTTCGGGGCGCTAGCTGACCTTATAGTAGACCAAGTATTGTTCCAAGTGCCTGGTACTTAACTGGGGAAACAGAAGGACTGAGATAGGGAAAGTAGATAAATAACCGTGAAGGTTTAAATGTAAGGAACAAATGGGGCTTCTCAGTTCAGGGCTGCTCTCTACTCAGTTGGCCAGCAGGGTTCAGTAGGGACTGACCTACAGCTCAGCGTGGTGGGAGTGCTACGGCATCCTTTTGTGCTGGCAGTGCATCCCTGACCCAGCCCTAGATAGAGACAAGTGTAAAACACATATGTAAACCTCAAGTGAATGTCCAGAATTATGTGGCTCTGTTCCACAAATTAACATTTACATTAGAAGAAGCTCTAACCATCTGCTGAGGCAACTTTAATCTCTCCTTGAGGTCTGTCCCAAACTCTGTTTTGTTTGTTTTACCCTTTCTCTTTTATACATGGGGAACCTTGAAGTGTGATGGAGCATATTCTGAGGGTGGAATAAAAGTGGGGAGAAAGGAGCTTTTTCCTCAAACGATTGTCTGAAGACTCTTCCAAGGCAAGTACCATCAGCTACAAGTGTCAATGAAATTAAGAAATGTATGGGGGGAGTAGTGGAGAACAGTTAACATTTCTGGCCACACCTGCTAAATGGCTCTGCCCGTAGGCAGCAGACAGCACTAGAGGCAAATGGGAAGAATTATTTTTCAATCTAAGAGCAAACAAGTTGCACAATGCGAAGTGCATCCCTTGATATTATGAGAGGAAAGCTGTTGGATTTAATGATTAATTCTAAGTCTTCTAAGTGCTGGGGGAATTGTATCCATTAAATGAGGCATCAGGCACACCCATGCAGTCTCGTGCACTTAGGTCCCACCTCACGTCAGCAATCAGTGCCTGCACTGTGGTCTCTTGCTTGCACTGTCCCAGCTGGGTCTGAGGTGAAGAGTCAGGAATGGGAGCAAAGTCTTGGTGTTGTGCTGCAGCTGTGGAGTGAGTCTCTAAATGGGAGACCTAGGCTCCAAAAAACCCTGCTGGATGGCTTGATCCTTGGCTTGAGCTTAGCATTGCATTGCCTCTGTCCATCACACAACATTACATGTGTGTGGGAGGTTGCAACAGGAGAGCAGAGATTTGAGAGGTGTGTAACTGGCGTATTGGCTCTGCTGACATGAACACCACGCTCCCAGTGAAGCCAAGATTTCACCCACAGTTACTCAGTTTTGCCTTGCATCTCAGAGTGTAAATACATTGCAGATGCAAGACTTTGCAAACAACCCATCAGAAAGTAAAGCAAGTCTGTATGTGGGTTTGGGACTGGAGATGAGAGGGACTGTAAGCGTATCATCAACTAGAACAGCACAGTAGTGGATTAGTGCTGCAGCATGTCACCAGCTCCTGTGGCCAGAGGAAAACTAGCCAATCTGTCAGGGCTTGGAGTCCTCCTACTACTCCAAGTGCTATGAGCTCATAGCACAAAGCTTGGGAAGGGGAGGGGGGGACTGCTCATAATAAATAATTTTGAAGTATTTAATGAGCTAAAGAGGTTTTCTTGGAGGATGATTTATCCTCTGTCACCTCTCCTGTTTACTTCCAAATGGTATCTTAATTGCTTTTCTCCTACTTGTCCCTCAATTAAAGCCTCTCTTCACTTTTGCCTTCATTTTCAGCACATCACTTAATTTTCCTTATTTACTTTTTAATTAATGATCTGGCACTTTTTGCCTTCTCTAAGCTCATTGCATTGAAAACTCTGTCCTTCACTACTGTTTCCTGGGAGCAGGAAAATTAAATTTGTTTGCTCCAGACAAAATTAATTTGACTCTTTGCTTTGTTTCCCTCTTCTAATAAAGCCAATGTAGCTTAAATCATTGACTGCATAAAACTGTTTTCTGAGATCAGATACCCTTCTTCTGTAATTTTTGGCAATGCAGGTACATTAAAGTGAATTCTCCTCTGATAACAGTATTTTTCTGCAGGATAAATCAATACCTCCAAAAATAATTTGTGGGATTTAAACAATAGTAGTATTTTCTACAGTTTTTCACAGATCTACAATTTTTCCAATCTCTTTTCTGCAGATGTCCCCTTGGCTATGTGCAGCAGATGTCCCCTTGGCTATGCTCAGCAGATGTACATATGACTCTTGAATAGTAAAGTGAGATAAACGTGTAATACATATGCTCACTGAAAAACCATCAGTGTAGAAAAAAAGGCAATGCACTCATTAGCATGGCTTTTAAGCAGATGTAATTTATTTACTTTCTCATAGGTCTGAATCATTTATTTGCTGTGATTTTTTTCAAGTAGCACTCTATTTCTAGCTGTTAGCCGTATCATCAGTTTGTGAGTAGGTGAAGGTGAATGTGATGCCTACCACTTGTTTTCCAATTACGCTTAAAATATCGCACAGAGAATACTAGATTTTTGGTTTCCCAGGGGCAGAGCCTGGCCCACCACTGTAAGCAGATTGCCCCAGGGCAATTCCCTCTTGGTCCTTCCGTACTACAAACCCACCCTATCCCAAGTCTTTCTGCATCCCTAAGTGGAGCTGCTTCTCATTACCTCAACAGGGAGGAATGTGTTTCAGTGGCTTGGAGCATGGTCTTGTGCACTAACAGTTTTGCTGTGTGGAGAAGCACACAGCTAATCAGTCAGTCTCCAGGGGCATTACGTTCTTCAGGAGACAGTTGATCACCACACAGAAGTGGACAACAGCCTCCTGGGAGACCAGGTAAGTACTGAATAATTAAGACTGTGCTCACATGTCAATGTTGACAGCCAACCCCTTATTCACCAGCTGCTGTTACTACTGAAATCCAAGACCATACACAGATCAAAGAAGAGTGAATGGGAAGACTTGAATCCTATGGAAATGAAAGAAATTTTCCGTCCTCTCTCATTCAAAGCTGTCCATAGCATCTCATGAGACATACAAGAGACATCCCGTATGAATGATTTATCCTTAGTGCAAACCAACAGTGTCGTGCTGCTGAAGGTAAAGGCAGTTATTTGTGTTCAGCCACATGATGCAAATCATTGTCTTTTATGTTTGAATTCTTTGGTGTATTTGCCAATTGACCAGCTAAGCAAGTACAGTCCTTGGAGTACATTTTGCACATTGGTCTTACCAGTTGCTTAATACCTCTCAACATCTCCAAGATATATTTTTGTGATTACTAAGGTGCATGTTTGCAGTATAGTTTAATGTGGCATTAATGTAACGGTATAAAAAATAAAGCACTAATAGCTTTATGAATATTCATGGCAAAGTCATGTAACTACTACTTGTAACATATTCTCTTTTGTGAGTGCTTTAATCACTTGCTGCTTTATTCATGCAAACAGTTGCAACTCCTGGGTGTTTCACAAATATTAGCATGCATATCTCCCTATCCTGCAGAATGGTAATTAAAATCATGTCCCACTCTAGATTTGCCTTTAAAAAAGACATGCATTTGGAGAGCAAAAACACATGACTGGGACAAGTCATTGAGATGCTTTACTTAAAATACGTTAAACACTAAGCAGTGACTACTATACAAACAGCCTGTAAGCTAGAACGTGGTGAACCACCTGAAATCACAAAAATAATTCCCAAGGAGGAATACAACAATTCTTCACATTATTTCTTTGAAAAGAAAAAATTAATCAAACTGTGTCCTGATGAGTATGCAAGTCATTCATATATTGCCTGGGAAATGATTTAACTACCAAGGATGTGGCAGACCCACTCTGCTGAATCCTGTTGCATCTTCAAGTCTGGTCATAGTCACTAAAGTCAGACCAGCACCACTTTGCTTACAATTTCCACATCTACATTGCAGTACGATTCTGGGGATCATAGAAATATTTTTTGAGAGGTGGAATAAAGGTGTTCACTAAGCTGATCTCCAGATTTAATGAATGTGTTAGAACATCTGCCAGTATTGATGATTTTCAGAATTCAAGATTATAAATTTGTTTCATTGTAATAAAAATAATCTCTGCTAGGATATGCTGAATCCAGGAATAATTGATCACAAAACTCCACTCTTTTCAGAAAGAACCATTTAGAAAATTTAAAAAGAACTTCTGATGCTTGCTAATGATGTGCATTGACAGAAGGAAAAAAAAAGGAAACTTTCTTAACAAGATTTCCAGCCAAAGTGCTGATTTCTCTTCCAAACCTATGACGTTGGTAAGTACAATAAAGCTCTTTCAGTGGATGCATAGTCTATATGGCCCTTCTTAGAGAATCAAACACATTTAAGAACGGTAATGAAGGCCCAAAATACAACGTTAGTTACCATATTAAAAAAAAGTTATATAATTCCCCAATCTGCGAATTATCCTGTTCTGCAACTTTATGCAGTTCTGTAGCTCTGTCCTCTATGTTTAATAGTGAACTATGATTTTTAGTCAGGTCCCTGTTGTGATACATTAGAAGGAACTGTTGGATCATTGTATTGCCCCAGAGCAGATAAAATTGCTATGTCTTATGGAAAATGGCATATGATTCATCTGATTAAACAGTCAGCTGATCAAGTGGGAAAATAAATAAAATAGAACAAAATATACCATGTAATGTTACTACTGTTCTTTACTTTTACTAAATGTGTTGGGTTTGTGTAGTGAGGGAGGGCCTATAGGGATGGCTCCTGTGAGAAGCTGCTAGAAGCTTCCCCAGCTCCAACTCAGACCTGCCTCTGGCCAAGGCTGAGCCCATCAGCAACGGTGGTAGCACCTCTGTGATAGCATATTTAAGAAGGGGAAAAGACTGCTGAGAGAGAGAAGGGAGAGAGAAGGAAGAAGAAGAAGAGCTACAGCAGAGAGAGGAGTGGGATGTGAGAGAAACAACCATGCAGACACCGAGCTCAGTGAAGGAGAGGGAGGAGGTGCGCTGGAGCAGAGATTCCCCTGCAGCCCGTGGTGAGATGGCAGGCTGTCCTCCTGCAGCCCATGGAGGTTAATGGTGGAGCAGAGATTCCTCTGCAGCCCGTGGAGGACCCCATGCCGGAGCCAGTGGCTGGGCCCGAAGAAGGCCATGACTCTGTGGGAAAGCCCACACTGGAGCAGTTTGTGGAGGACTACAGTGCGTGGAAAGGACTTGAGTTGGAGAAACTCATGGAGGGCTGACGCCCGTGAGAGGGATCCCACGCTGGAGCAGGGGAAGAGTGTGAGGAGTCCTCCCCGCACCCGAGGAGGAAGGAGCTGCAGAAACTGGAAGGAGCTGCTGGTGAGTGATCCCTCCCTGTCCTTGTATCGACCCATGAGCCCTTTTGTTGTATTTTCTCCTCCCCATCCTGCCAGGGGGGAGGAGTGAGCGAGCGGCTGCGTGGTGCTTTATTGCCGGCTGGGCCTAAACCATGACACTAAAAAAGAGATAAAGGCATCACTAAAAGCTCAAGAATATGGAAGGAATTGTACAGACATCAAGTAAAAAAGTCTTTGCCCCAAAACTCTAATAATCTTGGTCTCATTCTCCAATGTCATCTCCCAAACTGAGGCATAAACCTCACCCCCTTCTGTACACCCATCTCAACGAAGCAAAGTCACAGTCATAACCTCAGGCCAATGTATGTCCTACAGCTGTACCCCGCTGGCCCGCACTCAGAGCCCCAGAACTGCCCTTACAGACACCTAAAGCAAGCCCACTTATCCATACTCTGCCTCCATGGGCCTGGCCCCGTGTCCTGAGCTGGAAACATAGGTCCCAGCATTGGCAAGATCCCTGCGGTGGATGTTGTACTAGGACAATTGCCCCTTCCCTGACATAAGTCATGCAGGAGGCAAGTCCTGCACAGAAGGGTTTAGGGAGCATCAGTAGCTGCCTGTGTGTATCTATCTGCCAGCAAAGTTCCTCCACTACAACCATCACATCCCCATTTATGAGATGATTTCTGTTCTACCAGCAGTACTTACCATAGCTTAGGATCTGCTGCTGCTGACAGAGACAGTCCCATGGGCTTACACAGGGAATTTTCTTCCTTCCTGTAGCTTTGTAAAATAAAAAGGAAGTTTTTGTCCACTGTAAAAACAAGGGGAGACAGCAAGGAGGCAGAAGTACTGTTTGAACAGAAGAACCTGGCAGTTTCATGAATAAATTTGTTGTAGTTCTGAGAGTAGATTTACAGCATGGACTTGCAATTTTCCTTCAGTTTTCATTGTACCACGCCAGTCCCTGACACTAACACTGGTACAGATCTTCTAGGGACTAACATCAGATGATCTCATGATACGCTATTTAAAGCAAAATGTGGCAAATATTTCCATACTTGTCCTTCTATGTATTACAAGCATAAAAAGAACTAATTCAGCATAAATCTCCCTCTCAAGATGAGAGACATGGATTGAGAGGCAGATCCTCATCGGTAAAAATCCCTGAATGTGCCCTAAAACGACTCACCAATACATGAACTAGTGCCCTTGTGTGAAGAAGTCTTCAGACCTAATTTGGCTTCATCCTTCCAGCAAAGAGGGAGGTAGACCTTCAGTGATGGGAGCAATGGTTGCACTTCAGAAAACAACTGGTGAGAAGTGAAGCTGGCCCTAGGAAGGTTTTAGGAACCAAAACAAGAACTGTGTGTGGACTCAGCATGCGTAGCAAATACAGAAACCCTCACAACTAAAACCTCTTCCTTAAACTGGTCCTTCTCCTGAACTCCTTGACTCACTATTTGTTAGCTGGGCAATTTAGAGCTACTTTCAAGAAATCTCAGCATTAGGTGAGAAAATGCTATCTGTCTTCTAGCTTGTTTCTTGCTGAAGGGGAAAAGATTGCCATGGCAGAATAGGGAGGAGGGGTGACAAAGCAACAGTTGGGACAGAAATCTTGCCAGAACCAGTCTCTGCAGAGGGGGGGGACTGGGGAAGTGGCTGGAGATAAAACTGCAATTGCTCTGGTTACATCCATGGCAGGAAAAGGAGTGGATGTCAGCTAACGTATTACTATTAAACTTTGTTTTATTTAGGTATCCAGAGCCAAGGCATCTGACAAAAGCTTGCTTCATTTTTGGTCTGAGTCCATCCTGATCAGAACAGGGTAACATGAGCATCTGTACAGCACAGCAACTGCTCCCAACTGGTTCAGGCCAGAAACTTTTACCTATAATGTTTTTCCTGTTTCACCACCTGCAAGGATAGCTCCCATCAACTTTGGGAGATCTAGCTGGGTAACTGGGGAGCCGCTCTTCCCCAGGGCAGCATGGTCTTAGTGTCTTGTTCCCCAGAGTTATTGGCCACACACCTCCCAGGGCCATGGTTGTCATTGGATGGCTGGTGACAAATTTTCTGGGCCAGCAGGAGAAGTTTGTCTTTCTGATGATATAAACAGCAAGTATTCAACCAAGTCTTCTTTCTGAGACTCGTGGCCAGAGGAGTTTTGCCCCTTTCCTCACAACCCTCTGGGATCACAGAAAGCTTTGGCAGATCTCTCCCGTGGTACTGCTCAGGGGAGCTCTAAGAGAGGTACCCAGGAGTGCAGTGCAACTTCCACCTTGAAAAGCACTGATTGTGGGCATGAGGAGGTCTGCACTCATGATATGGAGGCTACCGTTACACTCTATAACAGTGCCATCTTAGTGGTGTCGTTAATGGTAGGTGAGCATGAAGCATCCTAGGAGACTCTAGTCCCTTTCTGTCAGTGTTCTGCACGGGGGCTTGGACTAATCCTGTTACAGATAACTTTGATCCTTGGGGCCCCGAAGACATGAGGAGAAGACTTACATGGCTGACTTGCATGCTCTTGTTTACAAGAAGCAGCATATCTTCACTATGTGCTTTCCATTCCACTTGGATGTCTTCACATTCCTTTTTAAGGATACACAGTCTCCTCAGTATTTCTGTAATTGCTCTACTCTGTGTGGTATACGCTGTTCTGGAAAGATGTATTCAGTAAACATTGGTATAACGAAGCCTTCATTCTTCACTTGTCCACTGGGGAAGAAGAAGTAGCGCTTGGAGGATTGCAGGAACTTTATCTCGGAGAGCTTTTTAACAATGTTTTTTCTTATTCTATGAAAACTAGTTTCACAAGGGGGGAGGTCAGAGTAGACTCTTGCCATACACTGCGGCAGCTGAGAACTTTGCTTACTCATTCCGGAGGAGATATTACTAAATTGAGGCAAAAATGTTTTGGTTTTCATCTTTTGAAAGTCAATTTTTTGCACTGTTGCCATCAAAACATTATTGTGCCAAGTGAGATAGCACCTTGAAAGAAAAGCTGCTACTGAGCTTCTTGACAAAGAAAGCAGCAAAGCCAAGATTGCTGGGAAAGGATTGTCATTTTAATTTTGTGAACTCATAATGAAACACAGATGAAATGAGTTTTTGGAAAATGAATGCAGGTTTGTCAGCTGAAATTCTCAGAGGTTTTAGTTGTATAATTTAAATGGCCCAGATTTTAGATTAGTGAAACCTCTTTCAATACTTCAGTGCTAGAATGTACCCATGTGATAAAATTAGTTAAATTAATCTTTACAAATAAAGGAAAACAGGTAGTGGCTCTAATTTATGTCAATTCACATTTGCACAGCTCTTGTCAACTTGAGTTGAACGTTTACTTCAGCTGTCTGAAGAGAGAATCAGATCTTTGAATTTACTCTAAATGTATAAATTTGATCAACTAGTTCTGTTAAACAGCAAACTGAATTGAGAATACGTGGATTACAGCTGTACTTGAAATAGAGAATTAAAAAGAAATTCCTCAAGACAAATGGGCTTGAATAACTCTGAGTGCTTCCTTCAAAGAATCATTTTAAGGGTTTCTGGAGAGATTTTGTTTGGCATTATACCTCTATTCTGAAAGGAATGATGATGCCCTAAATAGCATGACTTCAGTATTGTGCAATGCAGTGCTGTAGTTTGTTAAATGGTAGAGGACCGGGAAAGCTGCTTTTGTTCACTTTAATGTAAAAAGCTTAAAGCAAAAGTGTTTAAGCAGTTTGAAAGACAGAAGTCTGCTATATTGCAAAATGTTGAACATGTTCCCCAACAGTTAAATAGTTGTGAAACCTTTAATAATATGGACATGTTCACTGTCACAAGCACTGGTGTGGTAATACATAACTCGCCCATCTTTAGTGGTACACTTACAGGCCTTGGGCAATGAAGAAGCAAATGGAAAGTGTTTTAAAAGCTAGTTGGTTGAATCCAACTGGAGCAGTAAGAAGCTTCAATTTAGCTGTGAGCTCTGCAATTATAATGCCTTGCATCAGCTGTCCAATGGGTCACTGTGCATGGTTTTCTCTAGACTAGAGAAGTGCCCTGTGTTAATTTTTCACTAGTCAACATATGGATCCTCAAAGAAACTTCACTGTTGACCTGATTTTAGGTGCCTCAGTGAGACCGTCAGTGTGCATCCTGCTAGGCCCAGCTCAGAGTACCCTCTCGTCTCCACTAGAGATGTGGGGATCCAGATGTCCCCGAGGGAACCTGACTCTCAATGGCTAAGCAATCACTAAAGGGGAAAGAACACCAGAGAAGTGTTCATATGGAGCAGGACAGAGTGCCTGGCACCTTTTCTGTGAGGACAGGCTGATGTGGGGTCCCAGCTGCTCAGGAGCATGAGATACCTCTCTACTGCTCCAAGTGAGGTGCCTTTGTTTTAGAAAAAGATGAGTCTTACAGATATCCTCATGGACATTTCTCATGAGCTAGCTGAAGTGACTCCCAGTTCAAGGTCCTTGCTTCTCATTGTCACAAACCTATGCTTGCTGTACAGAGCAAGGAGAGTACAAGGTACTTCAGTCATGGCTGTGACTTCTCTAGGAAGACAGAGGCCAGGTCCTATATAACTGAATCTAGGAGAGTTTATGTTCCATGTTGGATCTAGTCCCTTGTCTAGAATAATTTTCTAGAACCATTTTAATTGTCACAGCTTATTACTTGTGAGATATTCCCAGAGGCAGTGTCTTTTATAGAGGTTTTTTTATCTACAGAAGGCCTTCATTGCACAGATCTTATTTAGAGAAGTCAGTCTCTGCAGAGAGGTATTTATTTTTAGTTTATATTAAGTATGCTATTTTTGTATAATGTGCAGTTTATTTCCCCCCAAATACACTTACAAACATAATGGTCACTGGCCTCTCTAATGCATGTCATCAAAGTCTTCTAAAAATGTAGAGAGTGTATTACATGCAGGGAAACAGTAGGGAACTCTTTGCTTCATTCATAATACCAGATATTACTATGCTGAGCAATGACTAAAATTATTTTCGTACTTTATTAGTAGTATGGAATAGTTTAATACTTGATTTTAAAAGCAACAACATTTATGGATATGATGTGGAAAAACCTTTTGGATGGAAAAGCGTACCTTGTACTGAGAGACAAAATGCTGACTGATGCTAGGAGTTTACAGTAACGTGTTGTTCTGTTCCAGAAAAAGATTGTGCATGTTGAGCACAAGGCTGCACAGTTACAGACCGTAAGCAAGATAAAACCTGCTTCAATATGAAAAGCTTCAATATTCACAAATCTGATTTCTAGACTTACTCTGAAGGACTTCTTGAAAACTCTTCCACAAAAGATGGTTTGTCTTTAACAGGTCTGAAGGCACAGACCCTTACTGGGATGCCACCAGGAATGGACCATTCCCAGGGAAGCTAGTGATATTTGGGCACAAGGGTGCCCAGGGCAGGGCAGTGAGGTGACTACCCTGTGGCTCAAGGGAAGTAGTGCTATGGGAAGCCCAGGGGGTAGGAGTGGAAAGTGCAGGAGGAAAACGTCCCAGGGCAGCAGCTTCTCACTGCAGATGGGGCTGTCAATGACCCTGGCTGCAGAAAAGAAGGCAGGATTAAGTCTCCCTGGGGATGCAGAGTGGTTTACAGAGCTTCACACACTCACGTGAGGAGGACCACAGTCCCAACAAGAGATATATTATTCTTTCATCCCTGCAGATTTTCTTCCTGTAAAATTAACCTAAATGTAGATAGCACTTCTCCCTAATGATAAGTCTTAGACCTAGTCTTCAAAACATGACAACATTTCTGCAAAATTTTAAGATGAGAATAACTGACATAGATGAGAGTCTCAATAAACTGTGACATGATGTTGTGCAGGGATACCTGCATGTATCTGTTCCGCATCAGGGTGATGGGGACTGGTGATGCAGTATTCTTTCTGGATTTTAGTAAGAAAGGCACAGATACAGACGTTGTAATAAAATAGTTGTTTTAATTAGGTAGAATAAAAAGAGGAATATAGATAGTGAGCAAATCTTATGTCCCTTCAGATGCTGGGGATCCCACTTCCGTGCAGCATCGGACAGACCCTGGCTGCATTTTCCCACGGCATGCTGTGCAGATCCCATCCATGGAGACATTCCTCCTCCCTCCCACACAGCAGTACCTTTTATTGTTTGTAACAAACAAAACCATATCCCTTCTCCTGACAGGTGTCTTTCATAACACCCACCAGTGTGGAGCACAGGCCAGCACGGGATATTCCAGCACATTCCCTTACAGCAGCTACTTATGCTAACTAACATATGGGCTTCTCAAGCCCTAAGTACAAGGCCCAACAGAGCAGATATGGCTTGCCCAAGATCACTCACTCCTTGAGTACAATGTTTTCCACAAGGCTCTTAATGCAGTATCACAACGTCTACTAGAACAGTACTTAAACAGAAAGGAAAAAAACCCCTAGCTTTTAATGTAATTAAACATTATTTTCACATATAATATGTCATAGAAAAAAAAATTCTTTTAGCTCAGTAACGATGTCACACAGATTCTTCCAAGAGATAGTTGAGAAGCATCTTAATGTCTCAGAGCTTAAGCCTACAGCATGATGAGGGATTGGTCAGAGCTCATGGAAGGATGTGGTGATCCTACATCACTCGGATTTTTTGGTAGATTGGATAACTTCATAAACTAAATCATAGTCTAACTAAACTTCCTATGACCTCTCTGATCATTCATGAATCTGTGCTCAACTTCAACAACACAATAATTGTAGAATTTACCCAAAGAAATATTCCATTGAATACCAGGTTAGTAACCTGAACAAGTCCTTCTGGCCCTGAAGTCTATGAGTGCTTTTCACGTGCTGCAAGAGTGGAGCTCACCAAGCAGCACACCCACTTAAAAAACTGAAGCAAACAGCAATGAGAGCTGAGCTTGTGTTTTGCCCCGTGAAGATCCAGAGTTACTATCAGAAGATATTTTCACAAAGTAAGGAAGAATTAGAGGCTTAGATAGGATACCAGTGAGTGTGCCAAGGTAGAGCTGGGTGAGGGTCCATGTCTGACACACACAGTACAACCCATGTAGTTGCATGGGAGTATATATCCATTAGCTTTATTATGTCATCAATTATTTAACTTGCAGAAGGTGCTTTGTGAACAGGTCTTGGAGCACAAGCCTAGTCCATTTTCAATACCACCAGGACAGTCCTATTTTCAGCAATTTCCTCTGGTGTTATGTGAATCAGAGCATGACACTGATTGCCTCATGGCCTCTAGTTAGGTATTAAAAGAACAAAAAGATTTTTTCCTTTAGCAAAGGGTAAGAGACAATCCAGCAATTACAGCTTTTGTTCTCCAAAAGGCCAAATGTTATTTGAAGAATTTTGGGTGATAAAACACCTTTGATTAAACTTGCATCTCTTCAGGTTGACAGGCTTCTTTTGAGATATTAATGACACTCTTGAATCCAGTGTGGTGGTGCTGCTGCTGCTGCATTCAGCCCCTAAGCCAGCAGGTCCCCATCCTTGCAATTACCTCTGCACTTTTGATAGCTAAGCATCAGCTTCAGACTGAATAGTGGTACTTTATAGCAGAATATCCACAAAGCTGGCCGTGTCTGTCAACAGCCTCATACAAAAGACAAGTTCAGAGCCCAAATCAAATAGTAGAAACAGGTATGATGTTCTAGCATGCCAAAAGATGCCCATGAGATATATGTATGCAATGGAAAAGGGAGAGAGAAAGCAGGAAAGACCATTTGGAAGCCCATCAGTGTTTTAGTTTTGCTAAAAGAGAGTCCCAATTTTTCCATGCTTAATGCTATTTTAGGATACTGAAGTGAAGGGGGACTCTGTCAGATTAGACAGGAATTGATGGGTCTGAGGAAGCTCCTTTTCAAAATAAGATTGGAACAAAAAAAATTCAAGAAATGAAAAATAATCGACTGGTTTTTTCCTGTCTGCTTCCCTGTTTCCAGCATATCAAATACAGCAATTCAGACTTTTAAAAAGTGTCTCCTCAGGCTAGATTTCCTGTGTCAGCCCCACTGTGGCTCTGCCCTGAAGGTAGTCTTTCTTTAAGGGAAGACTGTCATCCTTAGCCACAAGGTATTTGTCACAACGAAAAGCTTTTGTCCAGGACCACATTTAGCTTTTTGGAGCCCTTGATTCTTTCATTTAGATAGGATAATACATCTCTGGGAACACCACAGGGTTTGGAAATCCTGCTACATGCAGGATGGCATGAAAATAAATACCCTGAATTTGATGATGTTAGCTTTTGCTTTTCCATCCCTGGCGTGCCTGCTGAAGTAATCATCAGCATCAGCCACTTGCTGGGGATGGGAGATTTTCTGTTGTTTGCAGGTGCAGCCCAAGTCCCTTCCCGTGGTGCTTTTGAATCTCAAATGCCTGTTGGGAATTCCTGAATGCCCAGAGGCTTGGACTGAAAGGAAGAAAGAATTAGGTGAAAACCATGATCTCTCTGTCCTCCTTACCAACCTGAAGTGAGGTCAATACAGCAACGGTTTACTGCTATTTCAGACCTGCCAGATCAACTTCTCTATTACTTCTACTGGTAATTGCCCAAGTTTCCTGAGAAACCAGCACTGTGCAAGAGGCCAGCACTGTGGAAGAGGCCAGACATGTCAGACTTGCTGGGGACATGATGACGCATCAGTCTGGTGGCCTGGAGCAGTGCTTCCTGCTGCCCCACAAGCTGCTGCAGAGGCATTCCCCCAGCTTCTAAAGATGGGCAAAATGTGATGCCTAGGTCCAGCAGCTGCTAGGAAAGTGCCCGCTCTTTCTCCTAGTATTGGGTGTAGGCAGCAAGTCTTTGGTAGCAGTATGGTTGCCCCATGCTGGACACAGCTGGTTCCAGATGGCTCCAATGGACCCACCGCAGGGCACAGCTGAGCCCATCAGCGAGGGTGGTGGCACCTCTAGGAAAACATATTTAAGAAAGGGCAAAACACCACGTCGCAGAGAGAGAGGAGTGAAATAAAAAAAATTGTGAGAGACAGCCCTGCGAACACCGAGGTGACAGAAGGAGGGGGAGGAGGTGCTCCAGGCACCAGAGCAGATTGCGCTGCAGGCCATGGAGAGGACCATGGTAGAGCAGGTTTATTCTGAAGGACTGCAGCCCATGGAAAGGACCCACACTTCCCCCAGGGGAAGGAGCGGCAGAGAGGAACTTTTATGGGCTGACCACCACCACCCATCCCCATCCCCCTGCACCGCTCAGGTGGTGGAGGAAGTAGAGGAGTCGGGAGCATAGGAGTGAAGATGAGCCTAGGACTAAGAGGGGGGTGGGGAGGAGGTGTTTTATTTTTTGTCTTTCTTTCTCACCATCCTACTCTATTTTAATTGGCAATAAATTAAATTAATTTTCCTCAGGTTGGGTCTGTTTTGCCCATGATGGTAATTGACAAGTGATCTCACTGTCTTCGTCTCAGCCCATAAGCTTTTTCATCCTATTTTCTTCCCCTGTCCAGTTGAGGAGGGGGAGTGAGAGCAGCTGGGTGGGCATCTGGCAGCCAGCCAATGTCATCCCACCACATTCCTTTACCAAGATTCTTTTATTGAATTCTTTATATATACCAGGCACGCAGTGCTGATACAGGGAAAAAAGATCATTTAGAAATGACTTAAAATGCAAGACTCCCCTATTGCCTCCATACAGACCCCACCACAGTTTGGATAAAACACATAGATGGAGTACAGTGATCTAGGATGACAGATTATCAAAGCAGGCAGTTTGGGATTTGCAAAGGCCCCCAGACCAGATGAAAGTGCCTCATTCAGAGAGTTTTTCTGAAGGTTGATGGATTCTTCGCCACTTGCCACCCCTTTCCCTTTGCTTCACACAGATGGCTCATTTTGATCTTTGCTAGAAGCCTTCTGCAGTGTTAGGTAATGTCCCACCTGCCAGCGGTCTCTGCCTACAGCCAACATTGCACACAGTCTTTAGTTTGACTGAACTTGTTAAACATCTGCTGAGAGGCTTGAAACCAGAAATATTCTGTTCTCTGAGGCCCATAAATAGGAACAAAACCTGCAAGACAACTGTCCCCCTATGAAGGAAAGAACAAAGGGGTGCTAAAAAAAAGCCTTATTTTCTTCCTAGTAAATACTGCATGAAGCGATGTTTTCTTTAATGTAACCTTTAGCTCCAGTGTGCAGCAATGCTTTTACTCAGCTAGCAGCTTGTAAAGTTTTTGGCTATGCTTTATAAATGGCAGGCACGCACTTGCCAGGGTGGTGGGAGACTGGCATTAACTTTGGTCTGGAGAAAAGAAAATGGTTTGCCTGGGAGAGGTGCTCCAGAATTGCACAGTGCTACTATTTAAGTAGGGTGACCATCACTTCATTGTTGGGGCAATGGCAAGGGGGTATTAAAAAGCAAACAAAAAAGTGTGGCTGTTGCTTCTTGATGTGAAATGCCAACATATTTCTGTTTAAGGCTTTGCATGGGTCTGTTACCGAGCAGCCGGAGATGCAAGCATTTGCTAAAGTCCAGTGACTTAGCAAAACCGTAGACTTGCAGCAGGCTGAACAGAGAAGCTCATATTAAAAATTGGCTGGACTTTGTGTACCCCCTCAGGTCTTTCATGAGGAAGTGAGCTGTAGGGGTAGACTGAAAATAAATGGGGGACCATTCAAACAATCTTCCCACTGTGGGCAAACCATTCCTCATTCATCATCTTGATGCCTCTGTGATTTTGTCAGATTTTTTTGATAGACGTTCAGCAATATTTCAGTACTTTCTCAGATGGACCTATTCATCTCAAGATAATGTCTAACACCTTATTTCTTAATTAATTTCATCTAGTTTTCCAGAGAGCAATAACATATAAACCCGGGCTGAGAAAGAAAGCTATAATTAAATAATCTACTGATGCCATGGACTGTCATGAACAGTGGAAAACTACAATTAAATTATAACCATTGGCTCTCAATGCAATCTGGAATTGATGGCTGTTTCCATATGTAATTAATATGTCTATTCTTATTTAGAAACCTTGGTCCAGGCCCATGGCGGCTATAAATTGGTGTTTCCTTGCAGACTTCAAAGGGCTACAGCAGCTTAAATTGGCTGGAGATCTGGCTAGTCAGACTTTGGTGACTTATTCTGGGAATAGTGATGAAGTATCAACCCCTTAAAAAGGACAGCCAACCAGTATTGGTTACAGAAAGACATATGACCTTGCAAAATCACCTTTGTCCGGCTTGATATTGCGTTCCCTGTACTTTGCGCACATTTGTGCCTGCTTGTGTCTCTGCTCCCGGTACTCAAGCCTCCCTTTCAGTGGTAACTTTGAGCCTATGTCTAAGGATTTTGGAAAAGGTGAACACAAATGATGGCTGGTCTCTTCATCCCCATCCAAAGCTACAATCCCTATGCAATCTCCATTTTATTTTCCTCCAAGTCCTTCTGTTTGACTTCAATGTGTGATGCTTATGCAAAAAGCCATGCTCAGTTGCTATTAATTTCATTTCATATTTGTCACCAAAAAATGAGGAAAATCACAACTTTTTAGCATGGTTTGAGAGGCAGTGAGCATTCACCACTCTTATTAGAGCTCAGTGGGAACAGCAAATGCTCAGGACCTTTGAAAATCTGACCTTTTTCTCCTTGATAATCTGTTTGTGCAAGGGCATTAAGCAACTGATCAGATCATGTTTTAACTAAGCTAGACTCATGGCCAAAACCTATAACTTTAGCGGAACATTACCCTAGTTTATATCCAACACATTAACAAATTTTACAGGAAAAAGCAAAATAAACTTTTTGCAGCCTCAAGTAAATAAGCTGAATTTTTTTAAAAATCACTAAATCCTTCTTTCCCTGATTTCTCTTTCACAAATTCTGGAGTCTTTTTCCTAACTATCCCTTGTGCCTGGCCACGGGCTGTAATTTCTTCCCATGGATTCCCCAGCAGAACTGGGCTGTTGGCCAAGCTCTGCCAGGCTACCAGTACACTGTACCTGGCTGTTTCTCAAACACGTACACAAGATCTAGAAAAAAGAGGTAGCAGTCAAAGATGGCAAAAAGGCTGAGAAGACTCCCGGCCTCTCCCTTTCTCCTTCAGCGCATAACATCCCTGCAGCAGAGCATTCTATTGTACTGCGTCATAGAAAAGTAGATCATTTTCCCTGGTGTAATATTCTCTCATTCGAAAATATCCTTTAGGCAAAGCTGAACATTCACGTAGTGAAGAATTTAATTTTATTAATGGGATGGTTTAAACTCAATTTATTTTTGTTTGGGAATGTTTAGTCTTTTCCTTTCTTTTTGAAATTACTTCATCATTTCTAAATATGTTGAATCTTATATTGGGAAGAGGGGAAAAAGAAGACAAAGTGAAGTGAAACATTTTACCTTAACTACCTCCCACCCAGCCTTTTCCTCAAATATTTGTTTCATGGAAATTTTCATGTGGCATTTTGTTCTGCTTCAAAATGAAAACAAACTTCAAACTAGTGAAATTTCCTGTACAATGAAAATTCTGGTTGCTACCTTGCATTAATATTTACCTGTCTCAAATGCTAAATAAAGCCTTTGAAATTCCCAGGGGCACTAAAGTGTAGAAAACAGGTTGTGGTTAAAGCAGGCTCCTGTCCCTTGCTAGTCCTCTAGCATAGTGAATCCAGCCTTCCAAATAAGAGAGAAGGAAGCAATCAATCAGCATCACGCAGTGTTATGGGCATTTAATTGATGAGGTTAAGGAATGGTGCATCTGTCTCCATGCAGATTTCTGAGTTTTGTGTAGTGCTGGCAGAGAGAAGGGACATTTCTGAGGCAATGTGTGCTGGACACAGCTGATGTTTCTATTAAGTATCTTTTCTCCTGATGACACAAACTATAAATGTTATGAAATGTCCCCCCAGGTAATTTTGGTGAAAGATGTTTGTTCATGCAAACAACACATATATCAGAAAAGTAATAAATGAAGGGCATTGTGTCATTGAGCAGTGTTTTCATATTGGCCTTATGAGGAGTTTGTAACAGGATCTAAACAAAGCCATTAGTCACTGATGGAACCATTAGTAGAAACAACATCACTTGAAGTCCTTTTAGCATTTTTTAGTACATAGATAATAAGAGACTTGAAAATGAACTTTAAAAGTTCATTTCCAGTCAAATAAACTCTCCTACAACTGGCTAATACCTTCAATGGCAGACTTTTTCATTTTCCAGACTTGGAACAGCAGCTGACCCTCGCTAAAGCAAAACTAAGCTCAGCAAAGACAGGGAGCTGGTAAACACAGATGTACTGCAGACATAGAAACTGACTTTCAGCTTCACCAACTTTTCTTTGGCTTCAGTTTGATTTCTTAAGGCAACTTCAAATCAGAGAATAAAAGTAACTTCATTCATACATCACTTTTTACCATGCTCAGAATTTTTTAAAATGACATACTTTAGGTTAAAGGCATGAGCTGGGTAAGAGAGGACTTTTTCTTTAATCCTGAAGAGCTTGGTTTACCTTATATCCTTTCACATTTTTAAATCAGTTGCAATTTGCTGGATCTGGCTCCTTATCAAGCCCAGCTCTGAACTAAGCTGGCACCTTGTTGCAATGTCAACAGTTTCAATGGTGAACAGTCTTTTTTTCTCTTTAATTTGTCTGCCAGATTTAGGGGGGGTGATAAAACAGAAGGATGTGCTGAGGGCAGCAAGGCTAAGACTAACACAGTTTGCAGTGCAGGGTCAGTAGAGATGACGTGACTGAGTTTGGTGAGCTGAGCATTCATTTGGCTAAAGCAAGCCTCTCAGCACAGCAGGTCCAGGGAAGTGATTCTTCCTCTCTCTTCATCCCAGTGAGGCCACACCTGGAGCATTGGGTCCACTTTAGGGCTCCCCAGCATGAGAAAGACATTGCCACACTGGAGCAAGTCCAGTGGAGGGCACCAGAATAGGCAGGGGCTGCATCACATGAAGGATAAGGAGAGGTGGGGAAGCTTCTAGCCATTGTAAGAGCTGGTGATGACAGGAGCTTACTGCTCTCTTCAGTTACCTACTTGGAGGAGACACAGAGGAGGGAGCCAGATTCTTCCCAGAGGTGCACGTGACAGGACAAGGAGTGACTTACACAAGCTATGACGTGTGAAATTTGTAAAGTAGTAGCAAATACATCTCTAACCACAGGGCCCAAGTCTAGGTATAAAAAGGAAATAAGGAATGAGCGTGTACTCCATTTAATGTCCTACTTGGAAAACAGACCACAGTGATAAGAATATGGGATATAGCGCTCAGGTGTAGTATAAATACCAACCATCTGGCTTTTCTTCCTCTCATGACAATGCTTTGGAAACCATGCCAATGTATTAGCAGTTGAAATAGCATTAACATTGCAAAAACAGGGTTTATTAAAAACCATTCACAGGCATCCCAGCTGTACTGCATCAGCCAAATGTCTAACTTGCTGGTAAAGTAAAACACACTCTGGGCAATGGGAACCAACATGTCAAGCAAGATAGTCTCTGTGCTTATGGAGACATGGGTCTGAGGGTGAGTGTCTCTACTTCCACAGCAACATGTAGGAACGGAGGAGATACAGGGGTGAGAAGCGCAGGCCTAAGAAACTGTAGGAGGACACAGGAAAGCTATCAAAACCATCCAGACTGTAGATGGCTACTTGGGAACTGGTGTTCAGATAAAACCTGTGCTGCAGGCTACACCTTTAGCCCAGTAAATCAGGACTGCAAGCATACAAGCCCAGTTCAGAGTGCGTGTCTGTGATAGAGAGATGCTGATCTACACCAGGACTGTGTCTGAGTTTCCACTCATCTTGAGGGAGTGGGTAGTTCTGCCCTTGGGAGACTATTGGAAACAAGGAGACTTTGATTTCTTTCCCTGAATGCTGTGTGGGGTGTAGCAGCATGGATCACTTGGCAGAAGCGGGCTGGTTACCAGCCCCATACATAGCTACTCTGACAACTTCTGCTGTGCAAGTAGAAGAGGAATCATCTTCCCTCCACAGAACTCTTCTGGTTGGCAAGCCTGATTGTTGGGAAAGGTACCAACAGCATTAGCTTTTTTCCCTAGGCTTTCATGCTCAATTATTAAAATGTCTTGAGCCACACTGAATAATTAATTCAGACTTCGTTTATGTCATGAGGGAGGGCAGTTGTTGCCTTGGAAAGACTGTGGATAACTTCCAAAACACAGGGTCTGAGTGAGGAGGACATTTCTGAGCCTGGTCAGTGGCATGGTGCAGCCAGAGGTGGCTGGTATTTCTGCCTGCACTCTTGTTTGCATCTGTTTGAAGCAGGACTGCCATGCTGAAGAAAAAGATCCTGGCAATGGCAAAGCCTTCCTCTCATCCTAACAAAAAATAACCTCAAGTGGGCCTTCTCAGTCAAGGTGGAGAGTTTTATAAAGCTTAGAGGTTCTTCTTTGCTGTCACTACTTTCAAAACCATTTCAATTTTTGAAGGAAGCTTGGTATCAACACCAGTATATATTTGACTCTGTGGAGACAGAAGTGGTTCAGATGTGCCTTCCCCCTGTGCTGATGAACACCCAGCATTGCTACCCCGGTTACAGCAAAGCAGACCTTGCAGGAGGTGGAAAAATCAAGTGAGTTTTACCAAGTCAGAGGACAGGCAGTGTGGGCTTCTTCAGAAATCAGCCAACGGTGCTGGAAAAATTCTCTTGGCAAGTCATTGCTCTCTCCCACCTCCCAGAAAATACTCCCTTCAACCTGCACTTTGCCTGTCCCTTCCTCTTGCCTCTGTTGGTCTTCCAGCCGCCACTTGCTGCTGCAATATTCCTTGGACCGTCTGCTGTGTTCACTGTCGCATGTTAGCTCCTTTGAATGGCTCTTGCTAACTCCACAGCCCTCCAGTGATAGCAGCAGTGATGGACAAGTGTCCTGTGATCCTTGCCTGCAGCAGGATAATCCCCTGGGAAATGGATCTTCTCTAGGAGCCAGTTGGGGAAAAAAACGTCTCTCATATTTTAAGAGGATAAGCAGGTTTCTCCTGACAGTGGGAAGTCATGTACCAGTAAGGGTGGGAAAATTCATCATCTTGGGAGGGGGCAGGATGAGCTCATTGTCTCTGCCAGCAGCTCTGCAATGCCCGGGCTGAACTGGACAGACTGGTCCAGAGCATCCCTGACATCTCCTTTTCTGCTGTGGAGCAGCAAGTGGGAGCAGAAAACACCCCTGACAGACACCTCTAGAAACACTGGTGGGAAGTAAACCAGGGGGTCCTCTGTGGTTCTGGCAGTAAAAGCCCCTTTAGAGAGAGCTGAAAATGTGTATCAAACCAGAGTCAACCACAGTGACTTGGGCCAGCTGTGAAAGAGCCTCTGTGTGCTCCTCTGCCCCGCTGAACACTTTGTCCGTACCTGTTTCCTCATGTAAAAAACCAGCACGTGGATTCCAGTGGCCATCACTATGAAGACTTTTTGGGGAGCTGCTCAAACTGAGGCAGCCTTTGCTGCATGGACAGGAGTAAAGAAATGCATTTGCAGCAGCACAACTGGTTCCAGTTGCCGATTCCTCGCAGCTGTCCTGTTCAGTTTGCTCTCCACCATCCTTTCAAGGCAATCTTTGCAAAGGAGGGAAACTATGCCATTTCCATGGCACCTCTGTTTGCCAGGGGATATCTGTGAGTCACCCTCCAGCTCTGCAGGGCAGGGTAACCAGCAACAACCAAAGCAAAACATTAAATATGATGTGATCCTGGGGTGAATATAACGAAGTTCAAGATCAGCCAGTTTGAAGGATGACACCAAAAGCCCTCATACAAGGCGGGAAGGTATTTGCTGAACAATAGCACTGCTGAGGAACACCTCAGAAAATCATGAACCTCCGCCTGGTGCAACAGCAGTGGACAAGGCACATACCCTGAGTGAGCATCATTATCACACGTTCCACCGGGGGGGAGTTATTTCCTTCCATTCACTGCTGATGAGATTGCACATAATTGCCTTCTGGCTCAGGCCCTGAGCAGAGGACTCAGGAACAGGATACTCTGATGCTGAGAGGCTTGAGAAATCAATCATCTAAGGATCTTTCCACTCAGCTTAACATCTACAAGGCCAGATACTCATTCAGGCAACACTTTCATTGATTTAACTGGGGTGTTTTGCTTGGAAGAGGTTTTTAGCATGCAGGAGAGACAGCCCGCTGGAGCTAGGGGACACCCCAGTGCTTCATGAGGACTTTACAATGAAGAGAGAGAGAGCTCCCCGGACTTTTTTTCAGTTAGAAATGAGAAAATGATGATACCTTCCTCCATCAAGCAAAGTGTGTGTCAGCAACTGCTGGTCTGAAATCTGACTTCAAAGGTGTGGGCCTTGATAAAAGCCCTCTTCCTACCTGTCTGTCTGTAGTACCATTAGTTTTGCAGCTAATAGCTGACAGACGCATCAGTCAAGATTAGTCAAGCTATCATGCAGAATGCAAATTCTTCCCATTGGAGAAGCTTTTTTTAGCCCACTTTACCTTTGGGAAACAGTCCAGGCTTGGGTTTCTATTTTTTGAAAGAGAGTTTCACTGAAAAGTTTGAAGGAGAGTCTCTTTGGTGTTTAAGACCTGGGTAAATACTCCTTGGTACTTGTAAAATATTTCCTGCAGGCGTCTCCTGCAGGATAGTGAAAACAATACTCAGGAGACTTCTCATTGACAACTAAATACTTTTCCATTGGTGGCGAGTGAGTGGAAGTATATTTACAGGAGGAGGCTAATGCTGTGTACTGTGTTTCTGTACGCAGTGTTTCTGCACACAGCAGATGCCTGACCTCACACCGCCGGCGACTGAGCACTGGATGTGCTGAAGTCTGTGAGCCCTCACCAGCTGCGCCTTTCCGCATTGGAAGGGGCTTACTAGGGTGAGGGACCAAAATGCAGCCTTTGAGCAGGTGTTGAAGTTCAGAACTGATGAGCATGAGAAGAAAAATAGCCCCTGAAAATACTTTATTTTTTATTGAAATCTAAGGAAACTGAACTGTATGGAAATACTAGTGAAGTCTATACATAGAACACAACAACATCCTGCACTAAGCCGAAGCTTTTCATCTTCAAGGACTCTGATTTTTCTCAATAAATTTGAAAGTTGCATTCGGACCAGACTCCACATGCTGTATTCACATCACATACTGATGCACAGAGTAGATCACTGAACTGCACTGCTGAGAGTGGGATGCTAACACTCAATCTGAATAATAGGATCAGGTCACGTTTTTAATGTTATGCCATAGTCAAATGGTTCCTATACTGTGGGCCATAGGTCAGCTGGCACACAGTGACATATTAAGTTGGATACCATCTACCTCACCTTCATCCTGCTTTCAGGGACAGACTTGAAAATATGGGATTCTTTTGGCTGATGAGAAGTATTAATGGTTGAGACCGGCCCACTGTAGGAGGCACAAGGTTACTGATCTCATCTTTGTGACCATTCCTGATTTTCCCAGTACATCCATTGTGCACGTAAACTGTGTGCTAATAGTCAGGGAGATGATAGAGTTTTCATGTATGATGGCTCTCATCTGGATTTGTCCCTTCCTGTGGTAGGTTGGCTGTGGGAGGAGCAAAGCATCCTTTGACCATGACAGAGGCTTGCTCCAAACTCAGCTTTGAAAGTTACGCTGAAAAAGCAAATCTACAAATCCTCAGCGCAGGACCAGTTGCTGGGTGAAAGCCTTAGAGGAGAGGTAGGCTGTACGTGTGAGTTCCCAGTACAGAAACATCTTTCAGCACAACTGGCTGTAAGAGTTTGGAAGGTAATAAAGCATTCAGAAGTAGTAAATGACAGAGTGCTTTTATGGAGATTTTTCACAGCTGTGTTTGGGGAGGAACCAGTAACAGAGGGGAAGAATATCTGCCATATGAAGCCACAGACAAAAAAGAGAATAGGGCACTATTACTAGAATGTTTTTTGTGGTCATATGAGAAAGGTTAGTGCACATGACTTGCAAATGATAGACCACATGGTTCCCCTCCCTCTGTGTTTTCTTTGGTTATATTTTAGAAAGTTACCAGTTTATTCTCAAATGGTTAAAAGTTAAAAAGTCCTAATGCATCAAACAGTGCATGTTGACCACGGTAAAGACAGGAGGTTTGTTTTTTAAACTCTTTTTTGGGGTGGTCAGCTGTGCTGATTTTCCCAATCTGATTGGCACAGTCTCTGCTGAGGCATCTTGCAATGGCTGGTGAGCCTCTCTAGATGCTTGGGAAATGTTCACCTTAAGCCTTTTGTCTTCTCTGGCTTATAAAGGTCAAAGTACGCTGACGAGCTTGAAGTGCATAGACAAGAAAATACAAAATGTTAAAATACCTTTCTTTTTTTGTTTTTAAATTCACAAATATTCTGCAATGGTTATAACCAAGTATCTCAAATGCACCCACAGAAAATCTGTGTTCAGTGCAACATCAGCTGGCAAAGGAGGTGGGCACTACCGAAGCGGAGTCTAATCCCTGCGGTGCCATATTTTGGCAAAGAAAAGCTTCTTACTTTGGCCTTAGAGGTGAAGGTTTTGCCAAGTAGAAACTGTTCATTTGTTTATTATGGTTCTGTGGGTCAGAACAAGGGACATCGTCTCAGTGTTTTAAACTATCCACAAAATGTCACAGCAATGCTCTACTTTGCACATATTAACGGTAGACTAAAACTGGATTGCCACAAAAAGGAAATGGCAGGCTTGGTTTTATACAGTAATTATTCTCAATTAGATAAAGCATTCTGCCTAAACATAGCGTGCAGATTTACAGAGGGGAAAAAGGTACAAGGGATCTTTCCTTTTCCACTTTAACACTAGTCAATCCTAATGGGGAATGAAATTCTGCAGAACCCTGTAATTTCCCTAAAAGCTCCCAGACTGAAAATGCATCTCGTACTGATGTCTTCGTGTTTTCTTTATGTACTTGGCACAGCAGGCAGACACAGAAATGACAGGGGAGATTTGTCCCTAGCTCTGTGCTTAATCATTTAAACAGATACACCAGCTACTGTATTTTATTCAAAACTTGAGGTCATTTATACTATCATGGGTATGACAATATAATGTGTCGGAATTTTCCGCAGACACAAAACGCTCCATCGGGCTGTGGCTGTTGCTGCTGTAGAGCTAAGAGTTTTTCACAGTCAAAAACTATTACCAGCTCTGTGACCAGGAACCTTTAGGCAGGGAAAGTCACAGGCCGAGCTAGCTCAACCTTCTTTTCGTCTGACTTTGCAAACAGTTTTTAATTATTATAATTAAAAGGCTGTCAAAAAAGTGTTTCATAAAGACAGCATTTACAGAATTTACACATCAGTGAAGGGTATTTGAAGTGAAAGAGAAAAAAAAATTCTTACATTTTAATAATAGCAACAGAGGTTCAAATCACTTCATCTGGGGAGTCGTCTCGTAAAAATGCCATCAGAGGGACTTGATTTTAACCTCTTTGAACCTTCCCAGCTTCTACTCTCCTGCTTTTCTTGAAGGTCCTGGTATTTGCAGGCAGCATTGTCCCTGTCTACTCCAGCAGCAAACACAGGCTTGCACTCTCTTCCAAATGCCTATGTAGAAGCTACTCCCTGCAGGAAGGAGCCTTTGAAAAAATGAATATTTTTAATATTGCAGAACAATTTGTGTAAGAAAATAATTCCCTTCCTCTTGCTGTGTGATTATAGCTAGCAATTTTATTATTAGCTGATGGGTCTCTGGAGGCTCTTGTGCTATACTTTGCAGCATGTTGGGGGTGGGTATAAAGCACTCCCTTAAGCAACCAATGCCATTGCTCTATCAGGAATCTGTACAGCCATCAAACATGTCCTAAGGCCCCCAAATTGTTCTTTTTTATGTTCCATTCAATGTTTTTTGTTCAAAGAGGTACGGAGAAACTCTCCTAAGGCCCTCAAATTGTTCTTTTTTATGTTCCATTCAATGTTTTTTGTTCAAAGAGGTAAGGAGAAACTCTGCTCCCTGAACCAAGCCAGAGCACACGAGCCCAAAGGCGGAGTATTTCATGAGATTCAAGGAGAGACCATTTGCTTCACCCCTGCTTTCACAGGATGGTTTCTCGCACCCCAATTTTGGGTGCAAATGGTGCCCTTGGGTGGGTGCTGCAGCAGGCTGGCTTCGGACATGGCATGGCACTGGGCGGCAGTCCTGCTTCTCCCACAATTATGCAGCAGGCACAGCTCTTCTGAGGAGAGAGCTGCCAGGCGAGCAAATGGGTCTGCTGAGGACTCCAATGGACAGGATTTCTCACCATTCAGTGCTAACTGGCCAGAGCTGGGATTTAATTTTGTACAGTGGACATATGGGAGTCACGGCAGCATCCGCGTTATTGCTGTCTGCTCTCTGGCAGCCAGACAGCTACAGCTTTGATCCAAGAAAAGCTGCAGCCGAACGTTTCAGGTCCTTATTTTCTTTTTCAAGTTGGTCCCCACAGCTTTCAAACTGGAATGTGGGCATTTACCCAAGTGCTTCTTATGTTTTTTAATGAAAGAAGCTCAGACAAGAAGACATCCACTTTTCCTGGACCCGTGTATATTTAGAACTGCAGAGCAAGCGGTGGTGATTTTAATGTGCCCATTGTTGGATAATGTCCCTGCTTGGTTCTTAAGCAAGAATAGGGACAGTAGTAAATATTGCGTTGGATAAACACAGGGAAAGTGTGCAGCTAGCTGTAAGCATGTTTTTGGGAAAGTAATAGGTGAAAAGCTGAATGAAATATTTTTTCTCCCCCTGATGAAGAAAGGGTGTGTAGCGCGAGGAGTGGAAAGTCATGCTGTTTGCTGTTGTCACCACAGGGCATTTCTCAGAAGTAATCCGGCCATGTCATGAGCCACCAGGCTGGTACCATTCCCAGGCAGGGGACACAGACCTTCTTGTCCCACTGATTACAAGTCTCTGGTGTGATGCAGATTCTGCTGCTCATTCTGGAAGAGCTACGCAGTGATCCGGTAAATTCAAGCTGAAATGGTTTTCAGGGTGGCCTCAATTTTAAATTACCTAATATCTTCTGGACCTCCTTGCTTTATATGAGTATAGTGAGGCCTCAAACCCAGCTGAGTGGTGCAATTAAGGCCTGGAAATGGTGTTATCCTCATGTCAGCCAGGTCTTCTAAAATATTCTGTCAAGTCTTACATTGTCCCTTGGGAAGAAAAAGTAATCTCGCTATAGGTCTTTCTGCTTTCTTGATATTTAGCTGTTACTAAATTTTGATTTCTTCCATTTCAGTCCATTTAATCTGGGCATTTTTAACCTGAAGTGATGTGACTTCTGAATTAGGAAATGACAAATTCCTGCCAGATGAAAAATTTTAAAATTCTTCTTAAGAAAAGGTAAAATCAATTAAAAGGACTTGGCAGAAGTTTCTGCATTAATGCACATGAAATGTGTATTAACATACATTGCACTTACATTGGAAGTTTAATCATCTTCATTGAACCTATAGGTGAAATGAGTAGCATGTAATTTTCCCTTTTATTTTAGGGCATTTCAACAAGATGCAGCTGATGCACTACAAGTTGGTATCACACAGAGATCTTCTGGTATCTATGGTACCAACAAATAAATACAAATTACTTTTATACAAATGTATAAATGCAGCAAGCACTATTTAAACTACCTAATTCAGTGAAGATGGGAAAGGAAAGGAAATATAAGGAAAAAAAACTATTGTGAGGTAGTCTTCACATGTGCTAAAACTCCTTTTGAAAAAGATATTTTTTAGACAATATTTTACAGTTAAGAAGAAAAAAAGAAATCCAATAAAAAAGGTCCCAAATAATGAGATATCAATGACTAGCCACTCTGGTAACACAAGTCAAATGAAACTAATAAATCTGCCATGTAATAATTTATTGCAAATGTGGTTTATGGTAGATTGAATGTGAACAAAGACAAACATAGGGTAGAATATAGTTGACGGGGAGAAAAAGAGATTTACTGTCCTCTCAACCAATGAATTTAAGAAATTTCATTATGTTTAAATTGTTGGTTTTGTGACTTAGAAAATGAAAGTGGGAGGAGATCAATAACCCTGGTGTCAGCTCCTAGTGATACACTGAATTTTGGAAGCCCAGGTGCTTATTCAAATCCCATTTAAAAAGTCAAATTTCACAAGTCTGCAAGACTAATTTGGAAATTTTGCAATTCCTTGCAAGCTTGTCAGTGGTTTCTGTTCCTAGTTAGCATGGAACAAGGACTATGATTAGCAGCTCTCTACTGGTATTAGTATTTTGCCCCCTGGCCCTAACGAGCACAGGTCACACGCCCACTTATACATCTTCAGTAGTTTCCAGACTTAGTACTTGCTGAAAACCTATTACAGAGTTTGCGACTAGAGTTGGATTCTGTTTTTTCTTTTAAAGAAATTGCGAAAGACTTCCCAACTCTGCTGATCTTGGTAGGGATAGCGATGCCGCTGCAGGGAGCCGTCCTCCTCTGCCACATAGATCTCAGAGACACTTTGTACTACTGGATACAACTACAGAGGACAAGAAAAGACCACTGCTTTCCTGGCATTAATTGCTACTGAGAAAGATGAAACCCATCTCCTACAACTACTTTTTTCTAAAATTTAACAGCCTAGTCTGATAGAGCCATCTGGGCTTCCTCTCTAACCAGTGAAGGACGAGCAACGCCTCCACAGGGAGATCAGATCAACCCTGCTGCTGTCACTATGGAATTGGTACCTGTTTTCCTCTATTGATGACAGCAGTACCCAGATTCCTGCCTCAGACTGGATCCCTAGCCTTTAGACAAGCGGTATTAGAGGAGATGAGCCCATCTGGGCTTATCCATTCAGCCACAGTTCCCACCTCCTCCTCCCATCTCACTTAAGGTGCAGCAGTAACCAAATTCCCATCTGATGCTGTCAGGCTACCTCACCCCCATGTGAACCATGCAAGGATTTACCCATGTGTTAACTGGACATTAAACATGAGGAGGTAAGGGCTCACTGGCACTCACGGAGAATTTGTCCTCAGGAAATTGCTCCATGCTTAAAAATGAGTGCTGCCTGCACATCCCCACCCAGGTCGTGCACAAATGTATTTAAATTGCAGAGATCAAAAGAGTGTTGGCTTAGAAAGAAAAGCCAGTAATCTCAGTGCAACACAGCAGGTCACTGTGCACTGAAGAGCCAAATACTCCTGGCAGTCATTAAACTTAAGTGGTAAGGGATCAACTGCTCTTTCTGTACTGACATCAGTCGAAAAATTAGAAAGTCATCTGAGGTCATGAAGCTTCTTTTTCCCTCTCAGTGGTGGGTTTTGTTTTTTTTTCATAAGAACTAACTACATCCCCATTTTGGCAATTTTTCACCATTTGTAATAGCAAATATTAATGTCACTCACAAAAATTCATATTACTGTCACCATTTTACTGGCACAGCATTGAAGTTTTAAAAAATACTCATCCATTTAGATGTTAGACAAGGGCTCCACAAATACACAGATCTTCAGGAGACATATGACGACTGAGAAGTTAAGTTCCTTCTCAGTCCGTGATAAGCTTTTGTACCTTGCGTAGTTTTGTTACGGCTTTTACTTTGCATACTTGATCAACTTACCATCATGTCTCCTTAAGCATCACAGCTTGTAAACTTGCTTTTGCAGGCACAAAAGGAGCACATGTAGTTCCACATCAAGCAGGTTTAAAATGCTTCAATGTCTTGTGCTTCTCTGGGATGAAGATGAAACTTCGTGCCCACCAGTTCGGAAGATGTTCTGTTTTCCAGGGTGGTACACAGCATTAAAGCCAGATTTGAAAGTCCATTTAGGTTTCAGAAACAGCAAGTAGAGGAATACTAGAGATTTGCAAAAGGGTTCAGTTCCTCAGTGCTTTTCAAAATCCGGGAAGCCTCTGTCTCTTGTTCAAGGCAACAAAATAGCTTTAAAAATTTGAGACTTCTAATCCAGATGCAGAGATATTTGACTTTGAAGCTATAATATCTTCATGCACGGAGAATCCATTTATATAATTTATTAAAGTTTTTCCTTAATAATAATATACTGCTAATTGGTAAAGTTAGGCTGGAAGTTAGCAGCAGATTCTAGTCAACAGAGTGGTTGATCTTAGGAAGAGTAATGGGTAGCAGCAAGTGAAAAGAGTGTGTTTAATCAGCTTGTGGGAAGGATTACATGATAGGCTTCCTTGGCAGAGCCAGTTCTCATCAACGAGAAGGACCTCCCCAGTCCACAGTCCCTAGTTGTATTTTTTCCCTCTTTACACAGTACGGCTCATGCTATGAAAAAAATCCAATAATTACAACTGGAGAAATGCAAAAAGCAGCATACATAATTAAGATCCTCTTCCCCCAAACCTCTCCAAATCATTGCTTAAACAATCTTTCGATCTGAGCTGGACCATTTGCAGCACGCAAAGTGCTATAGGGTGGTTAAGTGACATCGCTGATTGATGTCCTAGTGTTGTACCACTTCTGATTTTAAGAGTCTCCAGAGTTCACCCTCTTTTCCCACTGCAGGGAGGCAGAGAGCCCCGTCTGGGGAAGCAGCTCCCATAGCTGGGAACTGGGCAGTGGGGGCAAGGGCTGTTCCTGTCACCCAATGAAGCCCTGCTAGCTGTGTCCCTCTGATCACCCGTAGGAGAGGAGAGTCTGAATGATTTGCTCCTGATTAACAAGGGAAAAGCAAAGCAATGTAAAGCCTGAATAAACCTTTTTTTTGCAATATCACTTTCACTGTGCAAGAAGATGCTTGTATGGTATAAGCCCTTTTCCAGAATGACCTGTACTTAAGCATTTCTCATTAGAAAGACTGCCAAATCACTCCGTGTCAGACTGTGGTCCAAGAAATCATGGCTTCAAAGATAGAAGTGAGAATAAGCTTGCAACAAAGAGAATTAAAAATCAACAGCTCCTGTGCTTCCTGTGTCCCTAACTCAGCTGGCAGCCAGCTGCATCAGTGCTGACGGTCTATTGGCAGGATGTCATTCTTTCAGCTAATCCTTACGTTTACACATTTCTAAATTGCTAGTGTTTCTTACCTTCCTACAGTAATTTTCCACACAAAACATAAATCACGTTTCTGAGGTATTGTTTCTCTAGGCAATTTAGTAAAAATGTATCATATGTGGGGTTTTAGTTCTCTAAACCACAAATTAACTTTGTCTGTGAAATGATGCACATTTAAAATATACATTGTGTTTTTTATTACCTCACTATCAGCTGCAAATCTTCATGGTCAATGACTTTAGAAAGTAAATTACAACTAATTACTGAAAGCATTGTTAATTGATCCCAGAGAATGCGTATTGATAACACTCACATAATTTAGGGGTTTGAACATTTAAAATTATATTTTAATGTTTGAGTCAAAATTTGATACTCTTCCTTGGCATCCATCCATTCACAATCTCACCTTCCCTTGAACCTCACAACCTCCCACTTCTTATGTGCAATGTGCATTTTTTTTTACCTCGGTGTTTAACAGATATTTATAGACATACAAATATACACATTCACTTTTGTGACATTATATCTCAAAAACATTTCAAACAAAGGGCTCCAATGTACACACTTCTCTCCCTGAGGAGGGAAGGTGAAAGCAAGGACGTTGCAGAAGTTAGCCAGGTTCCTTGAAAGTACCACCAAATATTGCAGTGATGAACACAGTGGGAAAAGTATTCCAGGGTTTCTTTAAAGGGAGACTCACAGAGAGAATATCCTGGTAAATATAAACCAGAAAGGAGATCTTTTGAAACATGAACTTTTCCATTTTCCTTTGATATTGCTTCTGATGATGACTACTACATGAAACATAAAAAAGGAAAGAATTAAACCTGGGACTCAATGAATCCCTGGCAGGGTTGTCTTCCAGAACTTAGCGGGGCCTTGCAGTCATCCTACAGGCTCCTCTGAGCCTGCGTGATTCACCCTGTAGGATTTTATGTGCTGACAATTCACAGCCTTTGACACATAGGTCAGCTACTGATGTCCATAGTTTCATTGTCCATCTCTCTACCTTGAAGGCGAGAGACAACGCGATGTTTTTTCTTTAGCAGCTTTATAGCACAGTAGAAGTCAAAGGCTTGCTTATTCACCACTGGTTTCACTGGTATATGGACGAGAATCATGGATGATGTATTTCAAGCACTGTGTACAAAGTGAGCCACTGTCCTGGTTTCGGCTAGGACAGAGTTAATTTTCTTCCTAGTAGCTGGTATAGTGCTGCAGTTTGGATTTAGTAGGAAAATAACGTTGATAACACACTGATGTTTTTAGTTGTAGCTAAGTAGTGTTTATACTAAGTCAAGGATTTTCCAGCTTCTCATGCCCAGCCAGCAAGAAGGCTGGAGGGGCACAAGAAGCTGGGAGGGGACACAGCCAGGACAGCTGACCCAAACTGGCCAAAGAGCTATTCCATACCATATGACATCATGCCCAGTATATAAACTGGGGGGAGTTAACTGGGAGGGGGGATCGCGGCTCGGGAACTAACTGGGCATCGGTCAACGAGTGGTGAGCAATTGCATTGTGCACCACTTGCTTTGTATAGTTTAATTCTTTTAGTATTGCTATTGTCATATTATTATTATCATTATCATTGTTTTTCATTCCTTTCTGTCCTATTAAACTGCCTTTATCTCAACTCACGAGGTTTTTTTCCTGATTCTCTCCCCCATCCCAGGGGTGGGGGGGCAGTGAGCGAGCGGCTGCGTGGTGTTTAGCTGCCGGCTGGGGTTAAACCACGACAGCCACTTTTGCTACATAGTGGATATCAGGTGGAGGAGCTAGAGAGGATTCAAAGAAAGCACTGGCTGCCCTGACTTCTTTTTGCCTGAAGTAGCTTCTGTATCCTGTCTACCACAGTGGAGACATATATTCTGCAAGAGGGGTGTGGCTTTTTAGTTTTCTGAGTCTTATGGAAAATATCTCTAATTAGCCAATTGCTACCTTCAGCGAGGGCTTTCAGAGAAACATAACTAATAAAAGCAGTCTTTCAAAGCATGCAATCAAAGGCTGCCAAAAAGAAGATACGTAAAACCTACTCAATAGAGTCAGGTTAACAGGTAAAGTGCACTATGGTTTATAATAAAACATTTATGAATTACATTGTAACTACTAATATTTTGAAAAAGGGTAGCAAAGTTGGTAATGATACAGATATTTTATCTTGTAAGCACACAAAGAAGGACACTCAGGAGAGCAGGACAAAGCATAAGAAGTTTCTGAATCCAAGTGAGACTAGCCAACAGAATAAAATGACAACCACCTATTAGCAATTGCATATGCTGTAGCTTTTACTACTGTTTGCACAATCAACAGTATTTGTATTGAGCATGGTACACTTAATATAACACTCCTAGGAACAAATATCCTTTTTAAAAAAAAAATAGTTCATACAGTTTTTGCCCTGCTGTTTCCATCACACAGAAGATTCTGGTAGCTGTTTACAATCACAAAGATTGTAATCTCAATTACTATTGAGAATGTTGATATGCCATTATTGTTAATCATTATTATGAAAAAAACAAAACCCAAGGCTCATGTGCATGTATTTTCATATAATTATGCTAGTTTCTCAATCACTTCTAATGTTTCCACAGTTTTCATCATTGCTAGCAAATCAACGCCTATTCCAGATCTTTTATTATTCCCATTTGAATCCAGTAGCAACACAGTAAGAGTCTAAAGTAGAAATGATGCTTTCGTTAATTATTTACGCTGAAGAGAATTCAACACACCACACCTAAAACAGAAAGAGGGAAGGGAGCAAACTCGAGAGGGCTGCGCAGTGAGAGTCTGGTCTGAGTTCGGGGAGCAGCAATGGAGATGGGAGCGGACAGGCAGGAGAGGACCTTGACACGAAGCCTGCTAGATACGACGGGCAGACCTGCAGGGACTGAGAGGAAAACAATGTCTTTGCTGGGTTTATTACGTTGTATTTCTCTTTGCTTGTCTGGGGTTGTTCCAGAAGACTCTTTTGTCCCTTGCCAAACTACACCTCTAAAAGCCTGAATTTAGTCCTCAGAGTGTGCCAGTGCTTTACAGATCGGCCACTTATTTTCTGATAGGAACTAACATACCAGGTCAAGTTACTGCTGATAAAAGGATTGACAGGTTCTTTCCTCAACTCAGAGCTCATAAGACCATTCTCTCTATTAAGAGGACATACTTTAGCCTTGATTACTTGAAACAGTATTTAAATGCAACCAAGCATGTTAGCAAAGAAGCAGTACAACCGTCAAAGCAGCAAAGAGTTAATTCCCATTCACGACACAAATCCCTTCCAGCCCATTCTCCCTTGTGGATCCCTCACCCTGACCCCTGGCACGTCTGCACAGGCAGGAAGCACAGAGCAGTTTTACACAGCACTGGCAGCAAAGTGTGGCTGAAAAATGCTCTCCAGTTTGGAACATAAAAACTAAGCTGTGTCCCTTTCTCTGTAGATCAGGGTCACACTGAGATAAGGTGGTGTCAGAGGCAGGATTTCAGACTGGTTGTTCTCTAGCCACACCGTGTGACTTTTGTGAGCTGTATGAATGAGACTTTTCCCTGCGTGCTTTCTTGTAGTGGTAGACATGAAGTACAAATGTTTTGAGTCCATCAGTATATTTGTCTTCAGCGAGCTCCCTGTCACCCTGCCCTTGTGACAGTCCTGCCACGCTACATGGTAAGATGGACAAGGCTGCTCTTATAAAGAAGGCTACAAACTCACAAAGAGCTCTGAGTGCAACCCAGAGGTGAAGTGTCTCCATTAGGGGCAACTTCATCCATGCCCCTGAACAGACGGCCAAAGAGAAGATTGAAATTATTTCCTTCTTTGCCCCATCCCGTGCCTACTTCTCTTTCTGTTGTCAGGTTTCTTCAAATGTAGGGACTCCTATTAAACACAACCAAAACTGCACGGGCAAGACCTGCCCAGGAAAGCCTGCAGAAAATGACCAGATTTCCGGAATAATATACATACTTCCAGGAGAGATGGAGCACACAGTAAGTAGTAATTGGTACCATATCCTCACACACCTAGTAATTTGGGGAGCTCAATTAAATTACTGTGCTGTATTAAGAAAAGTATGTGACCACACAGTTAATGACACAGAACATGCACAGGGAGAGGAGCAGATCTCAGGTCACATTTTCAATGTCTGGCTTTTCCTACCTTCTAAATGATTAATGATATTTAGGATGCCTTACTATGTCATTTTTGTCTTGAAACTCACCGGTAGTTTTTTTCTCTTGAAAGAGACTTGACTGCTGCCCCAAGCAGAGAGAACCCTGAGTCAGCAATAAAAGGCAAAGTTGTGGTTAATTTAAACAGCTTTGTGATTAAACTTCACACAGAGTCTTTGAAATATGGTGATAGGTTCATCTCGCAAAGCACAGAAACCAGGAATGGATGCTTAAGAGATGAGAATTTCAGGCCTGTGTCTTTGCTATGTCGTCTTTGTAAGCTCTGCAAACAGCTCAGCCTGATACCTATTGTTGAACTCCTTATTCCCCAAAGCTCTATTGAACTCCTTATTCCCCAAAGCTCTACTGTATCCAGGAAAGGCATATATTGATCAGGAGATGAATCATATTTAGCATATGAAAGATGGATTTGAAAAAGCTGTGGTTGTTGAGGCTATATTTGTGAGTACACCAGTAATACGGATGCTGTATGTCACTGCAGGTGCAATGCCAGAATTGCAGCATGGTAAAACAATGCCATATAGCGTGGCAGATTTTTGTTCTAACCCACTGTAAACACAATTGTCCTAAGACTAGGTTTTAGGATAATAACATGGATTACCTCAAGGGAGTATGTTTACACCTATACTAACATCTACGGAAATGCTCAATCCATTCTAGTGTCAGAGTTTTTTATATAGGCTAATGATTTAACCAAAGTTGAAGGAAAGTTAATAACAAACCTTTTTCAACTCAATTGCTGTCTGAAAAATCAGTACCCCACTAAAATGCAAGTGACTCCCTTTCATCTCTGAGTCACGATATAATAATTTAATATGGTTTGGTATGGAATATGACTCACTGCTGTTGAAATCATTGGGACTGACGTTGGATTGTAATTGTGAGCCGGCAAAATGTAACATTAGCTCCTGGAATAATACAGCAAAGAAGTTGCTCAAGTTCTGAAGGGGAAGCTAGACACCATTGTGAATTATGAAAATTGCCGTCTGTTAGTTGCAGCCAAATGTGTGTGTCCAGTGGGGGAAAGGTTGGTTCATGCAAAAAAAGGTAGATGTCATACTAAGTGAAAGCTATTGTCATGTTCACCCGCATCCAGGGACAGTCTGTCAGTTAGCCAGGGATCAGGACTGTGGTCACAAGTAAGATGGGATAGAAGACACTTAAAACAATCATTGTAAATGGATGATTTGCAACTGTTGCTGGCAAAAGTAGGGAAATAGCTTTCTCATAACAAAAGAATCTCTTAGGAAAATATCGAATGTGATGCTGTTGGAGACGTAGCATTCCCATGTTGTTCAGTACAATTAACGAGGAACGGAAATTGGTATTGATGTTAGCTGGCACCCATGTGCAGGTGCAGAATTCGGCTGGCCAAGATGGAGATGTTTGAATTGTTTCTGAGCAAGAGCTGGCACAAAAAAAATGTGCAGAAATGGGACTGTTACAATGACACAGACATATGCAAATGTGGGGACTTGGACCAGGGAACATCCACTGCTCCGTGCTCTCTGGAGAGAGACGTGTAATATCAAAGGTCTGGCCAGGAATACAGATGAAACATGCTTAAGCCTCAGGGATAAAAGCACTGAGGACAAAGAGGACGAGACAAACTTCAAAGTGCAAGTAAAATGACTCCTAATTTCCACTAAAACTGTCAAGTTTAATTAATCAATTATTATGTATGGAAGCAGAGAGCCTTTTAGGTATTTCATACTCTGCTTTGGCTTCAAGGCGGATTCTGCATGCCTTTCAGCCAGGGCTTTCCCAGATTAGGTTAATTCCTACAGTGATTTACACAATTCCCCAAACTGAGATCTAGTCCTGCAGAAGTAGTCCATCTCTCATCATTTCCCATCTCATTATTTGAGGTGAAGTGTGAGCTCACCCTTGGGACTTCCATGGGTTTTGGCAGATGATTCAGGGAGAATATGAGTTGATATCTGCTACAGTACTGCTTGTCCTCTTGGACAGAAGCTCCCTTCACGTTGTGCAAGGATGCTCACGGCGTGCCTCTCTCCTTGCAGCAGGCCATGCCAGGACTAACGCTTAGCAGGCTATAAACAAGCCAAGAAAATGTGTCTTCCTGGCAGACATACATGTGGATACAATTTTATGTATTTGGACTTTTTCTTATGTGATAGAATCAGAAATAAACACAATATAATTAGAAATTAATATGCAAATGAAAGAGATGAGCAAAGCTTATGGTTAGCCTGCATGCGACTAGACATAATGGCAAAAGGAAGGCACTGGAAGATGAGAAGGTGAATGAGAAAGCTGAGTGTTAAGCGTGTTTTGCTGGAGGTGGGGGGCAGCATGCAGCCTCTGTCCCTTCCTGCCACAGAAAGGCTGTAGCTCCTTGTTGGGATTTCAGCTCTATTCATTGGTGCTGGCTGTTGGGCTATGGGCTGGGAGCGTCTCTCAGTCATGCCGTCTTTTTGCACAGCTGCTATTTTCTTCGTCTCTTCCATATAATGCACTTACAAGCCAAATTCTAGCTCTAAACCCTGAAGAGTTGGGAGGTTTTGTTTGTTTTTGCAATGTAAAAGTTATTAAAAATCAGCAGAATTCATGGATAGAAAAAACTATTTAGTCATCCAAGAAAGCAGAAAAGTGTTTAGCTGATAGTTTAAAAAAAGAAAATCTAACAATGAAACATGACAGGTTTCATCCCACTATCTGATCACTCCAGAAACTTATAAAACAAATACCAAACAGTGGTTTAGAATTAATAGACTTAATGTAGTCTTAGTCAGTGTTGCTTTTACTATAATGTTCTGAAAAACCACTGGCACCTGGGAAGAGAGACATACAATGAAATAAAATGTCACAATGTAATATGTCAATAAAATCTTCCCAGCAAAATGAATCATTTCAAATGTCTTTAAAACAAGATTAATTAACCTCTTGTATACTATTCAAACATGCTGTTCCCCAACATATTCCCTCCCTACATAAGCTGATCATATCTGCCTGTGCAGGAGCAAACCACGTTTGTTTTACACCTTATTTGGAATTTTTTCTTCTTGTTCTTTCTTGTATTTTATTTCTTGTTCAGAAATACACTGTAGATGCCCAGCAATGGCTTGCTTCATGAAAATTATGTCTAGATGAGTGGAAGCAGTTGAATTACTATGCTTTAAGAAGCTACCATCTCCTAGCTGACAGTCCCTCAGGCAAATCCCCTGATTTGTGTCTTAACGCACACATGCGCATACACTCATACAACAAAAGTCATTCTGAAGGTTGCTGTCTTCATTAATAAAGCGGGCAGCTATTCTAATAGTTTTCATCTCCTTCTTTGTACATTCTCTGGAAAATCAATCTGGATCTCATTCAGAAAATGTAGGGAACTTGTTTTTGTTAAATTCTATTAACTGTAAAACAGAACAGCGGTATACAGTAAGTCAAAAGCTAATAACTAGAAAAAACAATATGTGCTATAATGAGTACGGGATTTCTAATTTATAAATATGTCATTCACTTTATTCTAACTTGTGAAGTTCCTGTCCTGAAAATGCATAACATGGTTATTACTCTTCAGAAGGAACAGAGAACTCCTGTGCATACAGTAATTGATAGGACTGCTACGTATTTTATTAAAATAAGGGTGTGAAAGCTTTGAAAACATGATTGTAAGTCAGTAAGTGTGTGTGAAATACTATTCTCCACACATACATCTCAAGTAAGGAGGTGACAGAAACTTTGCTCCCTGTCTCCATGCTTAATAATGCTCCCGTCATTCAACAATGCCAAGAAATCATAGCTCCTGCTGAAGTGCTTGGTGCCTTGAATACAGCAGGGATTTTCTTATCATTCCTTTCCTATGTTTTTTAATGGACACTTCTGAGAACTGAGGGTATGCTTAGAAAATAAACAGCAACAAATAATCAGTATAGCCTCCCTCTCTCATTTTTGGTGAAACCAAGCAATTAGAATAAGAAACAGCAAGAACAGCAAAAACTTACCAGCAGTGTGGAATGAATTACTTGCATTTTTAAATGACATCTTTTCCCAACTTCACAGCACAGGATTTGCACCTGTTTAGACTACAAGGATGAAAAGGTGGCCAGAAGAGTCAGATGATATGTGTCCAAGCCTTACCAGCCATGGCTTTGCACCAGTGTATGATCTGAGAACTAATTTGTATTTGAATCAGCTTGCTCTATGTTTCTTGCCCAGGAAAGTGATTCAGGTATCCAATATTTCATTTACATTTGATGGCTGTGAATAGCTATTATCATGCTCTAAATTACTAACATTCATTACAATTAGTTTCTACTTTGGTTAAGGATTACTTTGCATTTGGAAAAATGGTAAGGTTCATATCTTGGTTTTCAGAAATTTATTTCCTTGTCTATAATACCATATGTTCTGAATTTGAAGTTTGCAGTATAATACTCGCTTATCCTTTGAGACATTATAATGATTATTTAATACCACAAACAGAAAAGTACAAGCACAAAATTGCTGTGTTGAAGTGCAAGATGACTCGGAAACATGAATCAATTGAGTAGATGAGCATTATGTTAAACAAATCCACAAAGTAGGATTCCTCCCAAAGAATATTACAAATATTCCCTGAAAATGAGTCAGGAAAATAACCTGGTAGGTGAGGGGGAAATAACCACATTTTCTTATTCTGGAGCAATGAATTAGTTGCAAATCATTGATTTAATTTAAATGTGCATAGATAGTAAGACCTATATCAGAGAGAAGATGCAAGTTGTATTTGAACAAGCATTGAATCACGAATGCCCAGATTTGTGCTACAGCCAAAAACAGAGAAACATGGGAAACGTAAATAAAGGGACACTCTGAGTTATGCAGTCTCTTGACATATAAATTGGTTTGATGAAACTTGGGCTGTTCATGTTCATCTCTAAAGTCCACTACAATATTCTTTCCTATCTGCATTCATTCCCCTTCTCTCTGAGCAGTGATATTTCTCTGTTTGCTTCTCTGCCCAGATCGTTGCCTCACATCACCCCTTTCCTATGGCTCAAGGATCCCACTGTAGTCTTTGGAAACACTCTGTGTTTTCCTTTTTCAAATTCCTCCTCAGGCCTCACTTCTGCCAAATAATGGTGGTTAGGGATGAGGGAATACTGCCAATAACTGGATTATCAATAATTACATCCTCCTAACATATTAGTATCATGTCCTTTGACAGGTTCAACATGTTCAGCATCATGTTCCATTTCACCCTGAAATACTTTGCCCATAGCATACAGTGCAAAGGCCACGGAGCTTGTACCATCTATACATACTTTCACAGGAGGCATCGTTTTCCTCTCTAGCAGATAATAGAGAGTCTGCAAAGAATCACTTACAACTCCACTGAAAGAAAAATGAATATGGCAGTCACAGACAGTAGATGACAAAAACGATGTTCAGTTTTTGTAAATAATATGTTGCAGAAATGAATCAATTACGGTTCAAGGGAAAAGTTTTAGCACCGTCATACATTATTTCCTCTCTGATTTAGAAACAGCCCTCTGGATCTGAAAGGGAACAAAGGTATGTCATCTGTTTGGTTATCCAGGAGTCGACATTTTACTGTGTTCATAAAGACTTTATTCTCTCTGATTCCCTGCTCTCATGTGATCACAGTTAGCATTTCTCTACATCCAGAGGAATCCTCCTGGGGATTAGCTAATGAAAAGTGCTGTAATTCAAGAAATGCATCCCCTTTGGCTGCTGTTACTTGCTTTTCTTTGGCAGTCAAACAAATATTGATATTTGAGGGCCTCATCTACTGACTGAAATTTCTTTCTTTGGTCTCTCATATGGATGCAGATTAATAATGTATGTAATCCACTCCCACTCAAAAACTGTAATTTTATTTTTTGTTGCAAAAGTGTTTTTTCTATTTACATTTTTTTCAGTTGAAGAATAGATCATTCTTTACCATGGCCTTATGTTTCTCCTGATTTACATAATCACCGGGAATTAGATTGCTCAGGACATTGCAAACCTGATTCTCTCTTGTATTTATGCTAACAAGATCATATAGCCAGACTCTTTTTTCTTCACAGGGAGATGTCTGGGAAAAAAAAGGGAAAATTCAAAATCTCCTAAAATAATGCAGAGATGTATTATTTCTTAAAACCATTAAAAAAAACAAAAACCCCAGCCAGAAAAACCAACCCAAATCCCAACCGTCCTGTAACATTGCTGCTGCAGTCAGACCTCTTGTAGGTGACCCCCCCGTGAGCCCTGTGCAGTTAGCACAGCGTGCTGCTCCATAAGGACATGTCTCTGTCTTGCACTAACCCAGGGCTTGCTGCTCTTGACAGAGCACCAGTCCGACCCCAAAACCATCCAACCACTGCACAAAGCCAATGGTACCGGGGTGATACTTAGAGCGGTAAAGACCTGGGAGGCCACAGACATAGACATTTGCGTTGCTGGTTTTTGCTGACAAATACCTGTTGAGATACAGGTGGCTAAAGCACTGGAGGGAAGAGATCTGGATAGAATAGGCAACCATCTTTGAGAGGAGAATCCCATGAATTAAGGTGTTCATATAAGCACTTTGGTACCATTTTTGCATGTCCATTTCCCCTTAAATCTACATTAAGATTGAGCCTGTAAAACCTATAGTAGCTACAGGTAGCATGCTGTCAGAACAAGGGGAATACAAGTAGGTCCTTCCTTGTCGAGAACTCCACTGGAAATAAAAGAGGGCATCTCAGATCTTGGGGAAACTCTCAAAACCAGCTAAATGAATGCTGCAAGATACATTGCTTAAAGAATATTTGTCATATTGAGCATTTAAGTAGCACATCGATTCTCTTTACAGTTTATTTAATATTCTGAGTATGTCAGATCTGGATTCTATTTGCATTTGAAAGATACCTGGTACGGTCAGAAGAATATTGAGAGGAATTAATTCATCTCATTCTGCATTAGGAAAGCTCTTTCATGACTTTAGATATTAAGTTCTGCAACAGTGATAGCTTCCAATTAATTGCTGTCAATGACATTTTCTTATTTGCATACATTTACATAGAGAAATTTCCTATACTGTCTTTTTACAATTATCTGATCTACCTAGCAAAGTTGGACCATGATATCTAATACCACAATATGTGAAAATTAGTCAGTCAAGACAATGGTAATGGATTTTTGAAGCTGATAATATTTGCTATATCTCTTCGGTTTGGGACAGTGACTTCTGACATCTTCACTCCTTGAAAATTGTAGTGGAAATTGTTCCCATTTCTGGTGTGGTCTCTTCCCAGGATAAGGCAGCTCCAATGGCGCTTCAATTACACCCATCCCCAGAGGTACCACCGCAGAAAAACATAGGGTTCATTTTCAGATGGAGGTAGTCATGACAAGTTCAACTACTGACATTCAGGACTGTTTCTGAGCTTCCTAGGGCCCACTTTATCAGGTAAACAATTAGGTACAAGATCCACACCTCCCTATTTTACATTCCTTACATTTTTACACAGAAGAAATCAGCAGAACTGGTTATTGAAGTCTGGTTGATATTTTCCTCTTAGCTCTTCTCCTCAACTGCAGAATGATAACGAAACCAAAACCATTTTGTGAGTAAAGCAAGAATTAAAGTTTTCAAGATGTCACCTTAGTCTATTTCACAGAAAGCTGAGATATTCTCAGATGCAGGTATCTGTGTTTGTTAAGAAGGTTTTTATATGAAGTTGAGGCTAAATCGGTTGCTAATCTCATCCTCTGAGATTCTCACCTAGTTCGATTCACCAAGCTCAGGGAGAGGAGTTTTGCTGGCTCCAACCTACAGCCGTATTGGCTTAAATGCAAGATAAACATATCCAAGTGTTACAAAGTAAAACTGAAGTTTCACAATTGATATCTCAATTGAGAAATTCTAGAAAATAATTTTAAGGTCATAGAACTGAAAGGGTTAGTTATGCTTATTTATAAAAGCTTACATCTTAAAAAGCATTATTTAAAAGAACTGTATTTTGAGAAACAGTTACATTACTCTTTTGTAGACTCAAAAACGAGTGATTGGGCACTTCTCATAATGCTTTTGTTAACTTTATTTTCAATCATTTCACAAATTATCTGAAAAGCGCAACCTTTTTTAAAATAATTTCTTCCACAGCACAAGTGCAGAGATAGATTGATGTTACTATTTGTTTCATTTCCCATTAAATTTGCATTTCAAACCCTCAGGATATTACTATTTATAGCCATCTATGTTGCAGTAATTCTTAAGAGCAATAAGGATTGAAACTGCACAGTATTAGATGTGTTCACACGTACACCTTCATGCAAGAAGTTCATAATGTAGATAGGCATGAGGTGAAACAAAAGGGTGACTGTAGTTACACACACTTAATTGGTAGACAACAGAAGATATAGATGGAAATGGATTTACCCCCAAAAGCTATGGCAGAGCCAAGAACTGATTTCAGATTTTTTGAATACAACTAAAACACACTGTGAAATTTTACTCCTAAAAGAAAAAAGTTTGTGTTCCAGATCTTGTGCTCTGTAATGAACATGAAAAACAAGGCCATTGTAAGGGCTTTTAAGTATGAAAGATTACAATATGGGAGCAAAACTGAGATGTTGCTGCCTCTTGCAAATGCATAGTACTGGATTTGATAAACAAAATATTTAGCAGTACTGAAAATTAATGATGGACAATTCTGGCACAACACTAGAATCAAACATCTAGTACATTGACATAATTTTTACTTCTTCTAACTGAGTCTGCTGGAATCTGATTTATTTCAGCCAGCCCTCGTTCCCTTGCAGGAATTGTTGACATAGTATATTATAGCAATCAATCAATATCTGATTAAATGAATGAAACTCTTTCATTACCTTCAAGCCCAGATTGAATTGGTGCAGCTGTAACGGGAAGACAATATTTTACCTTGCTGTGGGGAAACCCCCACCCTGCTTCCAAGCCCTGATACTTATTGTTCTGCTTGTTCGGTTGGAGAGGAAGATTTATGTCCCCCCTTTCCCAGCAGCAGTTAGGAAAGAAGGCAGAGGATTAACTGACCATGGGGCAGCTGTGGCATTGCTTTCCCTCTGAACTGAGTGTGCAATTTAAATCTTGACTGCTAGGGAGGCAGAAAGAAGGAAGGAGGATTTCCAGAAATGGGCAGTCTGAACCTGTAGAAGTGGAATTACTCCTTGTCTGTATAGCCATGCTACATCACCAAAAATGCAAGCCCTTACATTGGGCCTATCATGTATCACTTTGTTGTCAGATTGCTGAGGAGATCTGTGCTAAATCTTTACCAGTTTCTGGCCTGTTATTATTAGGAAGCAGAAGAAGAAACAAGGTAGGCTCCAAAACTGCTTTACCACAAGAACTAATTGCTGGTGGCCCCGTGGCTGGCTAGTGCAAGCCGCTCTAACTCCAGTGCCCTCAGCAGAGAGGCTGTAGTCTCTTCTCTCTCTAATTGCAACACACAGTAGGGCTGCATTGCTTCCTGCTTTTCTCATCTTTTCTCTTTCCATATCTCTAGCTTCATTACTGAGAAGAAATAATTTACAGAGCTAATAAAGTCATTTTGCAGCACCAGCACCGGTGCACCTAAGGGAAAAGAGTATCATTGGGCCCTTTGAAACAGCACAAGCAGAGCTAATGGAGGCTAACAACCATGGTAGCTACTGATTGTTTGCTCCTTGACCAGAGAGAAATATGGTCCTGGCTTTAATTTTGTTAATGGGAGATTAAGAAACTGTATTTCCACCAGCCTAACAAACCTTGTTTGAGTGTTTGTGTATCATAGCACTGGCTTTTCTGAGTCCCTTGAAACTATGCACAGAGGTATTTTGAAAATATTACAAAACCAGACTTAAATTAGCTTAGTGCTCTGCAGAGCTGTTCAATGCTAAATCAAGCTCTTACATGTGAGATGTGCCTTTTTAGTTTGTTTTTGCACAGTCAGTCACAGAAGAGGCGTGGTGTTTTGCAGCAGACGCCATTGGCAAGTCCCCTTGCAGCATTGCTAGAGCTGTGCCTGGGCTGCAGCAAGCCAACGTGGCAGCTCCAGCACCCTTGACTGGCCCCATCCATCTCCAGATAGAGCAGTTAGGGTGTGGAGCCAGCCCTAGTCCCAGTCCTGCAGGCTTGGTTGGGGTTGCAAGGGAGAAGCCTGCTCCAGGACGTATTTTACAAAAGCCTGTTTCTGGAAACCTCCAACTTTCTTTTTGCTCCTGGACTAGGTGCAGTTGGCCAAGGGTTGCTCATACTCCCGGTCCCAAATGCAGCAGGTCCTCAGAAGGAGAGGGCTGCCTGCTATGGAGGAGGCAGGGGCTGAATGTCTTTGCAGCCTCGTTGACCTCCTCTCTCCTCCTCCAGGAGAAAGCAGCAACCAACACAGACACCTGTGCAGACTTCCCAGTGCAACGAAAGCCTCTAAACCCCTGACACGCTCTACAAATCCCACCCCAGGGCCGAGTAGCTCTCAGTTAGTGGTACAGCCAGGATCACCTCTCCAGTGCCCTTGACTCCCATTTCTCCAGGCAGTGCTGTCATCAGCGCCGTAATATATAGCCCTCTTGAGCAATGAGGGAAATAGGTACTAACTAGCTAACATGGCCCGTTCTGCTGGCTGTAGCTGGAAGTCAATGTGTCTAGGGGAAAGCGCAGCACTTAATCACTCACTTTGGGTGCAAATTTAGAGTGTGAAACTCTTGCCAAGTTGAATCAATTATTTTATTGGCTGGAATAAGTGATTATGAAGCTTTCTTGGCATACAATTAGCTCTTTCTGTTTCCTTTTTCCAAGCATTGCGAACCTTTTAGAAGAAACAGCAACCAAGAGAAAATGATTCAAGAGAAAATTATTCAAGGATCACAGGGCAATTTTTATACTTTAATATTATCTGCACTGTAAGAAACATGGCAGGTTCCACATTTTATATTTGGGGAATCAAAATGAATGCTTTTAAGAATTGCCTTTTATGCTAAGTGAAAGTAAGAGCAGTGACTGACTGTAACAAGGGTAAAGCATCTTCTCAATGTCAGAGATGGATTGTGGGTTAAAAGTTGACCCTTAGCTGCTTTTTCTGATGGTCTTTGTTCTTTGATAATCAGATTTAGAAAAACTTATATAAGGCAATTGCAAGTAATTCCACTATATGCAAGACATGTCAGGGAGCAGAAGTGACATAATTTATGGACAGCCAAAGAAAAGAGTAATACTTTGAAAAAATTCAAATGGCTCCTTCCCATCATCATTCAGCAGCAGAGGATATATAGACAAGGCTTTAGACTTGCAATTCTTCCTACTTTTTTGCAATTTTAGGAGAAATTGTGGGTACATTGCATTCCGTAACCTCCATTAACCTTCACAACATGATAGATTCAGGCTGTCATGGGCCTAGGCAGGAGATGGGAAGCAGAGGAGGAAACTCACAGATGAGGATTCTTTACCTTCAGACAGATTTTGTCTTGTTCTTATAAGAAGATGTGAGCAAAGCTGTTAACTGCACCGGGCTCTTCCATGGGACAGGCCTGTGCACAAAGCTATTTGCTCTCTCCATGTCGAACCTCCTGCCCCATAACACTGCAGAGACATAGTGTGGCTGAAGGGAGGCCAGACTCTGGGGCTGAGGAGCGCAGTGGGCAGCATCCAGTATCTCTGTCTAAGGCATCTAATGCCACCTATTCTCAGGCATTGCAATAGGTGATTCCCCAGTCTGATCCAATTTGGCAGCCTGTTTCATACTTTAAATTCAGACTTCTTTCTGCGCTTATTATAGCTGTGCTCCATCAAGAGACAGTCATGCCTATTTAAACACAAAAGGGCAAGTAAGGATCAGTGTCCGGCCACTATAAGACCAGAGTAGTCCTGTTGGTTTCACCAGCATTCACATTGCTTCCTACCGGCTCATTGAGGCAGAAGCTGGAGCAGGGCTTACTCGTGGTGAAAGTCAGGAGTACTTGAGCTGGAAAAAAAAGCCACTCTGGACAGCTCAAAAATATATAAAACTACACCAATGATTACAGAAAGTCTTTGCTTTAAGTGTCTTAGATACACAGGTGCTAATGCATACAGTTAATTGAAGTCCCTACGGGAACACTAAGTGATGTCAAGTATTATGTACAAAGCAACCAATTTATTGCAAGTTTAATCCATACAATAAAATGTATATTGCTAGAAGATTGGATTTACATAGAACCTATTAATGTTTTATGTTAAATTATTTTCATAATTTGTTTTATAATATTTACAAAATTATATAAAACATATTTTCTGAAAGCAATAGCAACTTCTCTGTATAGTAAAGATTTGTAATGTACTGAATAATTTGACTTATTTTACATTCAAAAAGCAGTAGGGGTTTGAAAAAAGAGTAGTCAATTCTATTCTAACAATGGTGCTGATGTGGTGGGTACTTGCTCATGGGAATAGTCCTGCTGAGTTTAATAAGATCGGTCATATGAACACGGTTACTGATGAATGTATAAGTGGGAAGAACCCAGGTCTGCAACATTGTCTTTGACAGGGACACAGCAGTCCCTCGATGTCTCAAGGAAGAAACTAGAGCAAACCTCTTCATTTGGTCTGACATTGGTCAAGACCATCCAGCCCCTATACTTTCTCCTCAAGTGTAGTCACTAAAAAGGATGCCAGCATTGACCTTTGGGCCACCTGATATAAACCATGTGGCTATTAGTTGAAAAAAAAGTAGGAAGTGTGTGTAGCATAGTGATCTTTGGTAACTCTTTCTATGCTTTGTCTATTAAATATCTATGACGATATCCCTTCACAAAGAATATACATCAACCTGTGCTTCTTTCTTAGGAATGGAAGAAATATAGTATCAAAACTTCTGTTTTTGAAGGGATGAGAAGGAAAGACAGAAAAAGCTGCTCTTCTCTACCTGAATCTTTCTGGAAGTATAAAGATACATGCTGCAGAGCGATTTTGTTTTAACATCTTTTGCTAACTTGCAGGTTTTCCCCAATTTCAAACAGAGCAGAGAGGATATCTCTGTAACAAAGAAACTGTGCTCCAGAATGGATTAACTGATCTCAAGGCCAGCAGAGCTGATTTTCATCAGCCAGCCTGATTTAATCTGGACACGATCTCCTGACTTTGCTTCAGCAGAGTTGTGCCTAAGTTGGAGAGAGCAGACGAAGCCACAAACCCTGTGCATTCCCACGGCTCTGCATTGGAGATGCTGCTGGTTCCCATGGGTGGGAGGGAGGGAGAGCAATCCTGGTCCCTGCTTTCTGCTCACTGCTAGAGCCTCTCTGCAGCAGAGGGAGGTTCACTTGATATCCTCCTTATGTGGACACATACTCATGTCAAATATTAAGAGATGCACAGGACATTTAAGGTCTTGGTCAACCAGCCCATCCTGCTGAGCCTTGTATGGCACTGCTGTTGGTACTTTAGGGCAGGGTGACCACGTGTCTGCAGGACAGCCCAGGCAGACTCACAGAAATTATTACCCAGAGACTTAAACACCAACTGCTTTTATCTCTGTGTGCATCTTCCACATGAAAGCACCATAACATGGATGGAAGGTGATAATGCAATAACAACCTGTGAGCTCTCAGCTTGCAAACCAACTACCTATTGTTAGCTGTCTGATCGATTATCCAGTACACGAAAAATTTGCAGGGGCACAAACATAACAGGATGGTGGAATATATTGGCTTGGGGGTTTGCCTGTCCTTGGGTTTGCCTTCTGCTGCACAGAGCAGGGAAAATGAGCCACACATGATCTTGCTTGGGCAAGAATTGGTTTCTCATAGCCCAGAGAATTCAAAATGAGCAGTGGCTCCATTTAATGAGTCAGTCTGGCCTTCTTACTATTGAATAGCAATAGCCTGTGCTAGGAATATATTAGAGAAAGAAAAATAAATAGGAAAAAAAATCTATTTTGTGAGCAATTGCAGCTGTCAAGCTGCTCTCAGACTCTTTCTCATTTTTAGTTTTATCATTACACAAAAGATGTTTGTTTCAGTCTCTCCCTCTCCAGGCTGGGCTACCTTGTCTCAGGGATTTAGATATTCAAAGCAGAGAGGAGCAAAATGTAATCCCTAGGCACCCAGCAGCTCTATGAAACCTGGAGTTTCCAGAGAGGACAGAGGTCAGTGCAAACGCTACAGAAAGAGATGTTTCAGAAGAGATCCATGCCAGGCACAGAGACCTCTAACATATCCAGGAACAAAGTGTTAATGGGAGGTGTGGGGAGACAAATCTGTCAGCCAGAGCAGGAGTGGCACAACTAAAGCCGCCCAAACAGTTTATTGTCTCATGTCTAGCTAAAATTATAATTGTCCTTCCTACACCCCTGTTCTCCTCCTGGCAGCCTGTCTCTACGCCTGCTTGAAGCAGGGGCTGGACAGTTCTGGGTAAACAAGGTTTGGATCAAGATTGACTAGTTTGTTTATTCTAGAGAGAAATATTTTGGTTGGGAAATGCTGAACAGATCTTTAGATACCTCCATGGGTAGGACTGAGTATTCTGCCTAAATGCTTAGAGTTTAATAGGGCCTATATACCAAGGTGAGCCCTTACAATTCACCTAACATTTATCCTCAGCCATCAGAACAGCAGCTCTGCTACACCACAGACATAAAAAATTCCTTTATTAATCAAAAGCTTTCTCCTACCCAACTTTTCTACCAGCTATAACCAAAATCTGCTTGTTCCCGTGGGAGCTGACATAGCCTACCCAGCACGCCCCACCCACCTGGGAGCAAGGGGGGAATTTTATGCAGCGCTTCTCAGGTTGCCCCAGGCATCTGTTTCAGGTGTTTCTACAGGGAGTGCAACTAGTCATTGCAGGACTTCCTACAGCGCTGGGATAGAGCTAGTATATGCACAAAGGAAGCTAGTGTGAGAAGCCACAGTGTGGTAACTGCAGTGTAGTTTGTACTGGGTCTGGCTGGGACGGAGTTAACCTTCTTCATAGCAGCCCCTATGGTGCTGTGTATCAGATTTGTGACCAAAACAGTGTTGATACCACACCAGTGTCCTAGCTATTGCTAAGCAGTGCTTGCACAGTGTCAAGGCTTTCTGTTTCTCGCTCTGCCCCCACAGTGAGCGGGCTGAGGGTGGGCAGGCTGCTGGGAGGGGACACAGCCGGGACAGCGGATGCCAGCTGGCCAAAGGGATATTCCATACCACGTAAGGGATATTGCATACCGTATAACATCATGGTCAGCAGTAAAACTGGGGGTTTGGTCTTTCCAAAGTAGTCATTGCTCAGAGACTAGGTGGGCTGTCTGCTGGCGGGAGGTGGTGAGTGAATGCCTTTGCATCACTTGGTTGGGTTTTTTTTCTCTTCCATTTATTAAATCGTCTTCATCTAGACCTATCAGTTTTTCTTGCTTTTGCTTTTCTGGTTCTCTCCCCCATCCCACTAAAGGGGAAGTGAGCGATCAGCTTGTGGGTGCTTAGCTGCTGGCTGGGGTCAACCCACCACCCGTTATAGAAGTCATTGCTTTCCCGGAGCTGTGAGATTACTCTTGTGGTGTTTTCTGGAGGTTTTCCTGGATTTTATTGTAATAATTTCAGCAGTGAGCTACTTATGCTGCAAGATAGATGAGAACAGTAGTTAAACAGGCTTAACCAGATATTTGTATTGGTACACACAGAAGCTTGTCTAAAGTGTTGCCATTCATGAGATACTCTTCATGTTATTTTCTATCTTTAAGTATCTTTAGATTAGATGAGATGTGTACTAACAAACAGCAGTACGGATCTGTTGCAATGTTAGGAAAACATAGTCATGAAATGGACTTTCCAGTCTGGGAAACCGACATTACAAACTTTGGTTTAGGACTGCAACAAAAAGTTGTGTTTTCCTGTTTCTTGCCCTACAGGAAAAAAATGCTAAATAAAAATTCGAGCTTCATGAATTGTTTCCATTGATTACAAAAGCATTATAAAACATTTAATGATGTTGTACATATTCTGCTGAAAAGACAGTGTTTCAGTTAAACACTTCACACAAATCAAAACAAACAAACAAAAAGATTGTTGCTAGTGATCTTTTTCTAAGAGGCTTGAGACTCCTGAACTTTCCTAGGCATGACAAGTTCTTGTGTTCATATTTATTTCTCAGTACAGAAAATGCATTTCTGTGCCTGGGGTCGGCATCTGTAAGCAGGTCTGGGTGGCCTGGCGGGCGATGGAGCTGGCAGGGCCAGGAGGAGGTCCTGCTGCCCCCCGCCTGCCCCGGGGCAGAGGCGGCTGGATTCCAGCAACGGCCCCGGGGCTCGGAGGGGCTGGGGAGCACCTCCTCCCCACGGGGCCAGCAGTGCTCAGTTAAAACTTCGGCACTGAGATGGAGACCTCATCAGCTGCAGGGTGCCTAACGAATCGCAGCTGGGTGCTCACCACCGAAGAGGCGTTTGTCTGTCCTGGGGTGGTGCAAAGCAGGAGTGGCGATGCAGCTTGCCATGAGCTGACCTCCACCACTGCTGTCTCTGTCTTTCTAGGGTAGTTCAGGGCGTCAGATCTCACCTGTCCTGCCTCATTCAAAGGCTTTGGTGGGACCTTTCCACCACCTCCCTTTTCAATACCAAGGGGCTGCATTTAGCTGCGCTTTTCCAGTGCAATGGCAAGTCAAACACAGCAATGGCTCTCGCCTTAATTTCAATGATTTTGCATGGCAGCTAACGCCATCTGCCTTTGCACTTGGTTGAGTATCATAATTTAAGAAGACATTCATTCTGTTTAAAAGATAACAGTGGCTTTGGGACATAAGTGTTTAAAGAGATCCGGTCATATGGCAACCCTTTGTACCCCATCCAACTCACCCAGGTGTCATGTCCCATCTTTAACTGAAAATTTTGTCTCCTAAAGCAACACTTACTCTGAGGCAGAATAGAAATTAAGGAAACCTATAGAAATCTCTCCTGACTGAATCAAATAATGTGTTTCTAGCTGGTCTTACCACATTTCCTGAATGATATCTCACAGCGAACCTCTGAAGAGAAGACAAACAATTTCAGGGTGTTTAAAGTTAGCCCGAAGCCTGCATCCTTGCCATTATTGATGAAAAGGCTCATCTATACTCTCTACTACTAGCCCAAATACCAACACACCACTAAACAAAAAGTCAGAGTTTTTCTTTTTGTCAGCTGTTGTGGAAATGTGGGTGTGCTCATCTTCCTCTAAATTCCCCAAGCTTCTCCAATTTCTCCCCTTAGGAGCAAGCATACAGTAGCTTTACCAGCACTGCGATATCCCCTTACAAACTCCTCAGAGCTACCCAGTGGCGGTGGCAAGGGCCAAGGTTGTGTCATGTCTTGGGAAGTGCCAGGTGATGAAGTCTTTCTCCCAGGCTTGCGTAGGTCCACAAAGAGCTTGTGTACATCTCCCTCGAGTGCCGAGCACAGCTGGCTGAAGGGAAGCTCACTTTGGGTCTCAGGCACACCAGTGTCAGCCCAGTGTCCACGGATGGCAATGCCATTGCTGCAGCAGAAAGGGAGTGCCAGAGACATTAAAACTGGATCGTCATTTGGTCACTGAGTGGTGGCAGCTTCCCTGCAGAGTCACACAGTCCTGAGACCCCTTGCTTGAGCAATCTGCATCGCGAGCTTCACTGACTATAGTTAAAGCACTTCATAGTTAGGTAGGATGCGGTGTCAGCTACAGGCATGGCTAGAAAATGTAGGAGAGGGTTTTGAGACCCTGGCTGGTCCTGCCTGTGGTATGGACTGTGGTTGTGGAAATTTTTAGAGCAGCATAACTGTTGAGGGGATGGTTTTATGACAAAATCGGGTATCTGTGCAGGGGATGAGTCTAAACCAGGTGAGGCTAACTGCCCCCCAGGGGCAAAACATATGGACTGGATCATATAACTCTGTCCCTTCCCTTCCCTCAGTGCAGCTGCATCCAGCCTGCATAGTAGATATAGCTTTAAAACAGATACAGCCAGCCTGGGCATGTGAACAAGTGATGGTATAACGTCAGCTCGGCTTTATAACTCTGTACCATCATTGCTGCTCAGGCCATTAACCAAGCGTGTGTCTGCCTCTGTCTTGCGGAAATGTAGTAGGTGCAGTCAGTGGGTGATGGAGCAGGGAGCTGCACCGTGTTTTCCCAGATTTTCCTGTGTCAGATGACACAGAACATGTGCTGAACTGGGTAAGATTTAGGGGGGAGGAGAAGGAAAGCGGTCTTTGATCTTTTTGACATCCCCAGGAAATCTCTGCTTGAGAGTCTCCATTATTTCCTATAAAGACACGTCTCTGACACAGATCTGCAGTGCTAAGCAGAATTTGCACAGTCTGGTTTTGCCCAGTGACAAGTAAATTTGTTTTTCTAGATAAGTTTGTAGGTAGAGCACAGCTGGTGCGGAAATGATTGGTTTTAATTTCTCATTTGTTTATGTCTGTGACTTAATTACTGGAATCCCTATTATCAGGTTCTTTAAACTTCTACTTATTATCGGGCACCAAGAATATAATTTATTTCCTTTTGACAGAAAACTACTTTTCACAAAGTGACAATCTGTCAGGTGAAATTGTTGTGTTAATCAATCTATTCACAAATACATCACGTGTGTGTGAATAAGAATGACTGGAGTTAAATTGCATTAACAAGAGGTCAGGAGATTGCAGGATGTTACCAACAGTCGTGGTTAGGAGTAATCATCAGGATCATCTCTGTAAAAACACGCGTGATTCGAGTGAAGGTTTTCCTCCCAGTTCCGACAGAACAAGGTTTCAATATCAATGCGCTCGCCACATGGCAGAGCCCCTGTCTGGGTCCGTGATGGAGACACTACATTAGCAAAATGCTTTTCAAATCACAGAATCATAGGCTTTTTTGTGATTAGGCTGCATGTGAAGCAGTTTTTCTTCTCCTTAAATTTTCTAGGCAGAACATACAGGAATCAAGAAGGGAGACGCTAAGAACCCAAAGCAAAACCAGACAAGCCGAGTGCCAGCTCCCTTCCTCCCTTAGGAGAAGGAAAGGTTGATCCTTCCAAGCTGAGAGGACCCATGGATTGCTTTACTCAACATTAAAATTTTGTGTGAACCTGTAGTTTATTAAATTTCAGGTGCCATTCTTATGTTTGTATTTTAAGTGTTACACATTCTTCTGCTATGCATTTGAAGTAAGTATTTGAATCAGTAGGCAGAGGGCACAGCATAATCCCTTCCTCAAAAAATTGTTCGTTTTGACATTGTACATGGAAACCTGTCTCCATAGCCAGTGTGTACCTACAGCACATTTGCCTCGGTGTAATTCTTTCTGTTTGCTGGCTGGAATGACTGTTTCAGCTTTGCTCCTCTGTAACTATGACAGGTATATCTAAGTTCAAATCTCCCGAAGTCCTCACCCAGTGCTCAGTTTCCCATGTAAGCCTGTCCCTCTAAGGCTGGTGTGGAAACAACTGCTGCAGGCCACAGGAAGGTAAAAAGGTGTATTTTGAGACTGAGGCAGAATACAAAAGACAAGTTTTTCGTTTCTGCACAGTTCCTGGCTCTACATAGGGTCTGTGGATCTAAGGCTGTCGTGGTTTAACCCCAGTCAGCAACTAAGCACCACGCAGCCGCTTCCCCCTCCCCCTCCCAGTGGGGTGAGGAGGAGGAAAGCAAAGGAAAAAAAAAGTAAAACTCGTGGGTTGAGATAAGAACAGTTTAATAACTAAAGTAAAATATAATACTAACAATAGTAATAATGAAAAATAATAATAATAGTAATGAAAAGGAATGCAACAAAAGAAGGGGGGGGGGAAAGGAAAAAAATCAGTGATGCACAATGCAATTGCTCACCACCCGCTGACCGATGCTCAGTTAGTTCCCGAACCGCGATCCGCGCCTCCTGGCCAGCTCCCCCCTGTTTATATACTGGGCATGACGTTCCATGGTATGGAATATCTCTTTGGCTAGTTCAGGTCAGCTGCCCCGGCTCTGCTCCCTCCCAGCTCCTTGCACACCTGCTTGCTGGCAGAGCACAGGAAGCTGAAAAGTCCTTGGCTTAAGATAAGCGCTACTTAGCAACAACTAAAACATCAGAGTGTTATCAACATCATTCTCACACTAAATCCAAAACACAGCACTGTACCAGCTACTAAAAAGAAAGTTAACTCTGTCCCAGCCAAAACCAGGACAATATCCACCCCTTATTCTATACCATTTACGTTATGCCCAGATCCCACACTTTCCAATACATTTCCAATTAATCACCATCACTTTTCCTGTCTTTTAATATATACGTATAGATATCATTCCCGCGATCTATGGGCCATCTCTATCAAATGTGTGTTGAGTTCATTCAGTCCATGACTTTGAGCTCCATCTATCGTAACAGTCTGTCTGGGCAGGAGGGATGATGCAAAGTCCGCTCAGTCGGTAGAACAGGATTGGGCTTCGGTGTGATGTGGCAGGCAGGTGACATTGGGCGCAGCAGGAGGATGGTGTGTGGTGTCGGATTGTTGCATGCTGAAGTCAGTCCTGGTTCCATCACTACTGCACTTCACTCAGTTTTGTCAAAGTTCATTCTTCATTAATCTAAGTAATTCTTACTGTAATACCATTAATATAGCACATAACAGTTATAATAATGATGACATACAGTGGCAGGATTATATAGCAATTAATAGCATACAATTTAATCTATTGGCTGTTCTCACCTAAAATCAAATCCCCTTGAGGCACACATCGGACTTCCCCATCCTTCCGCATCACCCACCAAGTGCACCCAGGCCCTTGAGCAAAAGCAATCCCACGAATGGGTTTGCCTTTGCCTGAGGCAGGAGTAACCCAAACTGTTTTTCCTAGCATATTTTTTATGTGCACTACAGGGACCTTATCCCCTTCTACAGTACGTAAAAGTTCTGATTGGGCAGGGCCAGCTCGATTGGCAGATCCTCTAGTGTTGACTAACCAGGTGGCCTTTGCTAGATGTGTATCCCAATGTTTGAAAGTCCCACCACCCATTGCTCTCAATGTAGTCTTTAACAGTCCATTGTATCGCTCAATTTTCCCAGAGGCTGGTGCATGATAGGGGATGTGATACACCCACTCAATGCCGTGCTCTTTGGCCCAGGTGTCTATGAGATTGTTCCGGAAGTGAGTCCCGTTGTCTGACTCAATTCTTTCTGGGGTACCGTGTCGCCATAAGATTTGCTTTTCAAGGCCCAGGATAGTGTTCCGGGCGGTGGCATGAGGCACGGGATATGTTTCCAGCCAGCCGGTGGTTGCTTCCACCATCGTAAGCACATAGCGCTTACCTTGACGGGTTTGTGGGAGTGTGATGTAGTCAATCTGCCAGGCCTCTCCATATTTGTATTTCAGCCATCGTCCTCCATACCAAAGAGGCTTTAACCGCTTGGCTTGCTTAATTGCAGCGCATGTTTCACATTCATGGATGACCTGTGCGATAGTGTCCATGGTCAGGTCCACCCCTCGATCGCGAGCCCATCTATATGTTGCATCTCTTCCCTGATGGCCTGAGGTGTTGTGGGCCCACCGAGCCATGAATAATTCACCCTTATGCTGCCAATCCAGATCTACCTGAGCTACTTCAATCCTAGCAGCCTTGTCTACCTGTTGATTGTTTTGATGTTCCTCAGTGGCCCGGCTCTTAGGTACATGAGCATCTACGTGACGTACTTTCACAACCAGATTCTCTAGCCGGGCAGCAATATCTTGCCACAATGCAGCAGCCCAGATGGGTTTACCTCTGCGTTGCCAATTACTCCGCTTCCATTGCTGCAACCACCCCCACAGAGCATTTGCCACCATCCATGAGTCAGTATAGAGATAAAGTATTGGCCATTTTTCTCGTTCAGCAATGTCTAAAGCCAGCTGGATGGCTTTCACCTCTGCAAACTGACTTGATTCACCTTCTCCTTCTGCAGTTTCTGCAACTTGACGTATAGGACTCCATACAGCCGCCTTCCACCTCCGATGCTTTCCTACAATGCGACAGGACCCATCAGTGAACAGGGCATATTGCCTCTCATTTTCTGGCAGTTTATTATACAGTGGGGCCTCTTCAGCACGCGTTACCTCCTCCTCTGGTGATATTCCAAAATCTTTGCCTTCTGGCCAGTCTGTGATCACTTCCAGAATTCCTGGGCGACTGGGGTTTCCTACTCGACTTCGTTGTGTGATCAGTGCAATCCACTTACTCCACGTAGCATCAGTTGCATGATGTGTACAAGGGACTTTCCCTTTGAACATCCAGCCTAGCACTGGCAGTCGGGGTGCCAACAGGAGCTGTGTTTCAGTACCAACCACTTCTGAAGCAGCTCGAACTCCTTCATATGCTGCTAATATCTCCTTTTCAGTTGGAGTATAACGGGCCTCAGATCCTCGATATCCCCGACTCCAAAACCCTAGAGGTCGACCTCGGGTCTCCCCAGGTGCTTTCTGCCAGAGGCTCCAGGTAGGGCCATTCTCCCCGGCTGCGGTGTAGAGCACATTTTTAACATCTGGTCCTGCCCGGACCGGCCCAAGGGCTACTGCATGAACTATCTCCCGTTTAATCTGTTCAAAGGCTTGTTGTTGTTCAGGGCCCCATTTAAAATCGTTCTTCTTCCGGGTCACTTGATAGAGAGGGCTTACAATCATACTATAATTTGGAATATGCATTCTCCAAAAACCTACAACACCTAAGAAAGCTTGCGTTTCCTGTTTACTAGTTGGTGGAGACATAGCTGCTATTTTGTTGATCACATCCATTGGGATGTGACGACGTCCATCTTGCCATTTTATTCCTAAAAATTGAATCTCCTGTGCAGGTCCCTTCACCTTACTCTGTTTTATGGCAAAACCGGCTTTCAGAAGAATTTGGATTATTTTCTCCCCTTTCTCAAAAACTTCTTCTGCTGTGTTGCCCCATACGATGATGTCATCAATGTACTGCAGGTGTTCTGGAGCTCCACCTTTTTCCAGTGCATTTTGGATTAGTCCATGGCAAACGGTGGGGCTGTGTTTCCACCCCTGGGGCAGTCGATACCAGGTGTACTGGACGCCCCTCCAAGTGAAAGCAAACTGTGGCCGGCACTCTGCTGCCAAAGGGATTGAGAAAAATGCATTGGCAATATCAATTGTGGCGTACCACTTGGCTGCTTTTGACTCCAGTTCATATTGAAGTTCTAGCATGTCTGGCACAGCAGCACTCAACGGTGGTGTGACTTCATTCAGGCCACGATAGTCCACTGTTAGTCTCCATTCTCCATTAGACTTTCGCACTGGCCAAATGGGGCTGTTAAAGGGTGAGCGAGTCCTGCTGATCACTCCTTGGCTCTCCAGTTGACGAATCAGCGTATGGATGGGAATCAGAAAGTCTCTCTTCCTCCCTCGTCGCGGCTGTGGAGAAACTGCCAGACACGCTAGCCGACTAATGGTCCCAAGAGTTCCAGCGATTTGAGGATAAGTTTGGCCGCCCACCTGTACGGACCAATACCTCAGCTATTAGGAGAAGGTATTCTTCTGGGCAAGAGAGAAGAGAGAGAAGGTATATACCACGGGGTACCCTGTGGTTTTACCTGCTTGACCACGGAGAGGATATGAGAAAGTGGGATGGAAAACCTACCTCAGTCCTAGATGCACGGGTACGGGAATTGCGAGGAAAAACAACTACAAATGAGGGTTCTTCCAGGAAAATGGTTGCTTCAGCCTCCAGTGAGCACTGCGAGCGGTGTGGCCGACAAAGTGGAAGGGCTGATCTTACTCCTGATTCTATGAAAAGGAATTCTAATCCATTTTTACAAGTGAGTGGAGAATCCTATGACCAGTACTAGAGGGGCCCTGCCTCCAGCCAGGCGGAGGAGAGGGACAACCGGGTTTACTGGACTGTGTGGATTCGATGGCCTGGCACATCAGATCCACAGGAGTATAAAGCTCTAGTAGACACCGGTGCACAGTGTACTTTAATGCCATCAAGCTATAAAGGGGTAGAAGCTATTTGTATTTCTGGGGTGACAGGGGGATCTCAACAGTTAACTGTATTGGAGGCTGAAATAAGCCTAACTGGGAATGAGTGGCAAAAACACCCCATTGTGACTGGTCCGGAGGCTCCATGCATTCTTGGCATAGATTATCTCAGGAGGGGGTATTTCAAGGACCCGAAAGGGTACCGGTGAGCGCATTTCTCAGTGGGCTGTGGATCAGGCCCGTGGACTTCTTTTGAAAGACATATCTGACTGGCTACAGCTGTACAGGTTAAGCTACACTTTAGAAACTATTACATCAACAGTTCTAAAATGCAAGTCTTCAAACATATAAAAAATACTAATTTTTGGAGGGGGAGGAATTGCACATATCCATTATTAGTTGTCATGTAAGAAAAAAAGACTAAACTTAAAAATTTATTATTTTGTCAGTGAACACCTTGAATGCATTTAAGTTTGACCAAACTTAAAATTGCTATAATCCAACAATATTATGTCATTCATTTATATTTAAGTCAAGAAAAAAGTCTCTCCAGACCAAAAATAGTACAGAATCCAATCAAAATATATAACATCATCTATATTCTGAGCCATTTAATATCAAACACCAGTCCCTACTTCAGAAACCAAAACCCTACCGCATGGATTATTCAGTTATTTTGGGGGTAAAACCCGCCTTCTGCAACGCTCACAGTGAAACTCCCGTTGATGGAGCCTTTCCCTGCGTGTTTGCCCGGTTGGTGCCAAGGCTGCTGGAGCTGCAGCTCAGCACCCGGGGCACGCGTCGCCGCAGCCCCCGTGCAAGTCAGTGAGGCTGCCCTGGTCACGCACACACCTGGGTGATTTGCAGCATCCTCCGTTCAAATCCTCTTGGGTTTTCTCTGGTCATTTTTGCAGGCTTTTCCCACGCATCTCGAGAGAGCAAGCACTGCTATAGCAAGGTATATTGCCATTACTTGGCTGATGTAGTGTTTATCATGATTTGTTCTGCTTAACCCTATGAAATAGAGGGACTTCCAGCATGTGATTTATGTCTTTCCTGAGGCACACACAACCACACACAAAAATTTATTAGACGTTTCAGTCAAATATTTCTGAGATTAAAAATGTAAACAGTATAAGGTACCTAACCTGTCAACTGATTGATGTATCTATTACTTTTAAGGAAATCAAACATGAATTAAGCCTACTGGAAGGCTACAGCCTACCTTTAGACAAAGGTATTATGCTATTTTGAGTGCTGGAATTAATTCCAGAAGATTGCTTAGTGGTGCTGCTAAAACAAATGTTTTGCAGAATGAAAATACTGGCAGAATGGCACCTGACTGAGGAAAAAGGATCTGTTCATAATGGATTCTGCTATTTGATTTTATAAGAATAAATTAATTAGAATCCATGCAATTATTGTGGTCCTAAAGGTCTGCTGTCTGTTTGCTAAGCTGTACACTGTACTGAGTTTATTATAAATCTAATGCTGCTATGGTTTCCTGAATGACTATCAGACATCTTTGCTATGAGATATCTTGTAGCTAACGTATTTCCCCATATTCACTGTTATAAGCAAAAAGAAAGAACTCACATGCAAATAAGAAACAAAACAAATTTTTTTAAAGATACATATAATTCAGATTTCTTCTAAGTGTAACCTTCTTTAAGGACATAAATACTTAATTCTAAATTTTCCAAAGTGACAAATTATTCCAGATGTCTTATTGTGGATACTTCTATGTTGATGCTTTTCTACAAGCATAGAGCAAATCCTGTTCAAAAAAAAGTAGTATTTTTTGGTAGCTCTTACAATGTGAAGTTTGAAGTCAAGCATTAATTTTCTATACTATGGCTTGCAAAAGACTTGAACATCTGTCTATGATATTTTCCCAACACCTCCTCTCATTGACATCTATTGGGAAATTCAAAGTTCTCAGAAGTAGGTTTAGATGTCTATCACTGTTGAAAGATTGTGAGTTACAGGGAAATTTGAATATTTTCTTTCTGTTTCCTTGATGGTGACAGCAGGCATTCTGGGCATCAGAAACAAGAGTGAAACTGAGAGATAATACCTGTAGATCTCATTTTTGCAGTCTGGCTGGGCTCAGCTTGGAGGATATCTCAATGTAAAATGGGTTCTTGGAATTGTAACTTTTTTCTTATATGAAGTCTTAATGTTCTAGGACTTGGTTCTGCAAAGTATTGAGCCCTCTGAAACAACCACAAATGATTGGTGAGATATATGCCTGAAGACAACATATTTCAGTGTGGTTTTGCTTTACATGTGAACGCCTGCTTTGGATGAAACTAAGGGGAGCATCGCTGCAGCAATTTTGTCTCTCCCGTTAGATGTGATATAAACCACAGTCGGCTGTAGGTGATGGCAACTGTGTATAGCAGAGGGAGCTTTCTTACCCTGTCTGCATCAGTCCCACCTGCCGTGCCACATGCGGGATCTATCTTCTAGAGGGACCAGAAGGCTAGGTGGTGCTATCCAAGCTGCTCAGAAATATCTTACATGAAAGATTAAAAAAAAAAAAGCCATTCTTCAATTTGCTTGAAGTGACTCCTTGTCTTTTAGTAAAACCTGTGAGAAAAAAAGTTGAGAAGGTTTTGTCTTATCCAAAAAATTTAAAAAATCAATTAACAGTGTTCCCCAACTGGTAGCCTGTACAGATCCGTGACAAAACCCCTAGTGAGTCAAATCACGTCTTCCTCAAAGCGAGTGCCTCTGCATTTCCATCAGAAAAAGGTAATCAGAGGAGGGCTGTGCTGCCTTCCCCAGCAGTGGAAGAATGAATGGGCTCTGCTGGGATTATTTGTACAGGAAATTTGATTGCTAATATGCATTAAAAGGTGATGTTAAAATGTTATGACAATGAGGACTACCAAGATCAATAGAGAAACTGATGTTCTGGAAAACCAGATCCAATTAGATGGAGATCTTGATGCACTGAATACGTCCGCTCTGCACAGGCAGTACATCACAGCCGCAGCAAATGCATTGAGTTTGCTGTTCACAGACTGATCTGTCTCCAACTCCTGTCACAGAGAGACCTGCAGGGAAACATCAAAAGTGCCCAAGAGACTTACAAGTCCCAGTCACTTAAGTCCCCTAATGGGCGTGAGCTCTTTGGGCAAGCAAGCTGAGCAGAGTCCGTGCCAAGCAGGCCCCTGCCCGGGGCCACCACCGCAGCATCGTGCTGGCACCAGCGCCCCGGGAAGGCAAAACAGGTGCTAAATTAATAAAATAACCATGCAAGCTGGCAAGAAAGAACAATTTCCTCACAGTTCTGGAATATGTTTCCCAGAGAAAGAATAGAAATACCTATGACCACAGTTGCTTAAGGGAAAAAGAGTTGGTACAAATACACAAAATTATACTCCAGCTGTTACTTCTCTGTCTAAATGTTCTGTCTCCTGCTGGATTATATTCTGTAGCACTTATACAGTATTTCTGCCTTTAGTAAAACACATTTTGAAGAAATAGAGAACAGCTAGTGTGGCTTTTTTGCCTAGAATATGTCATCAGATTCTATCATAAAGTGGGAACTGCAGGTTGAGACTTGGAATGACTTCTCAGTCCTCTGTGCCTTAGAACAAGGCAGAAGATATAACTTTGGTCCTGAATCATAATTTCTTAATATGAAAAATATATGCCTATAATAACCATGTTAAGTATAGAGGAAAGATAGATAAAGCATTACAATAATATTTTGGGCTTATTTTAATCTGATTTAGAAGCCAGCAAAGCAATCTAGCATAAGCTAAATTTTAAATGTGAGGCCTGTCCTGCTAAAACATATTATGTACTTTGCCAGACCAAATCTTATTACAGTGAGGCATTAGGAAAAAGGAACAAATGTACATGTTCTATTTAACTAACAAACTGCAAATTTTACATCTTTGTTTCCAGATATGCCGTTTTAAATTTATTTGCAACACATAATTAAGATAAGATTGGATTTTCTATAGGCATAAGGATTAGTATGGCCTGCCTGTTCAAGCGATACCGGAAATCAAATGTAAAATAATTGCAAGCATATACCAAGTGGAATTTCTGTTTGACCTGCAACAAGTGTCTGTGAGCAGACGCCAATATTCCCCAGAAAGTTCTAACTGTAGGATACCTAATGGTACGAAATGAATGGGAGTCTGGAAACAAAAACAAGAAAAAAAGGAAGAAATAGGTAAGAAAAAAATCCAAATGCTAAAAACATTTCCCCAAAATCCTATTACAACTTTTATTATTCATCTGTTAGGCCAAGCACAGAAAGAACCTTTCTCATAACTGTGGTGGACAAACAGAAAGAGGGCAGACAGTGTGGCGAGGAGCTTTCAGACCTGAGATGTCCAGTCGGCGATAGCACAACTCAGGGGAGCTTTCGTAAAGTCACACTTGTCGGGGAGAGCAATAGACCCAAACTCAATTCACAGGAAAAAAGAAATTGCATTCCTGCTTCCCTTATGTAATTATTTTGAAACCAATGTTGCTCTCCGAGCTGCTATGTCTGCATTTATTTAAATTAAGCAGAAAGTTTATGTATAAAGGTGAAGCCGGAAATCCAGCAATATTAAGAATCAGAACCTAAATGTCATGTTGTACAACTGACTGCAGTAAATAGCACATAAAATTGAAACTTCTCTCTCTGTCTTAATGCTGTATGATTTTTCTAGAATTTAGTATACTTCTTTTAATACTTTGTAGTGTGAGCTTTTCATAAGAAAAGTCATTTTGTAATGATTTGAGCTGTAAGTCAGAATTCATCTTCCTTTAACTTTTTACACGAATTCTGTAACGCTTGCTAACACAATTCCTGTGCTTTTTTTTTTCCTGTTTCCTTCAGTATAGCATAGCACCGTTCTTTTTATCATTTCAGGATATTTCCTCCTGGCAGAACTAATACAATATGATTCTGAAGTGAGAGCAGCCCTCAGTGCCCTGCTGGGCTGGGGGTGGAACAGGGCAGCTTCTTCAGGGGAGATGGAGTTCCTTTGCAAACACGCTTTCTCAGGAGCTTTGGCTTTTATTTACTTTGGCTTTTTATTGCAGGGAAAAAAAATCCTAAAACTGTGAATGAAAGTTCAAGATGCTCTAAGACAGGTTAAAAATCATAATGTTTTTCTAGCAGTGAAAATAGAAAATCCACGCTGATCTCTTCATTTATGTGACAGGGCTCCTGATATATAAGCCCCAAATGGTTATCCCTTCATTTGGTATGTTACAAACACCGACATGCACAAGGTAAATATTTTTCTTCAAAGGAGAGTGTTTGTAAGAAAATCATGAAGGAATAAAATGAAATAAAAAATCAGTCAGTTCATGTAAATGCCAAATATTATTTATAATGGAATGAGAAAGCAGAACAGAAAGCTTCTCTATATACGGATAGCTCTTCTGAGTATAAGGAAATTTCAAATGAAGAAGCAGAATCAAAAAGGCATAATACTGTATCCTCTAATATACATCAAACTGTTAAGGAACTGATAGTGATCGTGTCTCCCTGTAGCTCTCTCAAGAAAACGATGGTATCCATGCATGTTCCTACAAAACTGATTGTGCAAAATAAGCATTGAGGCTGTATTAATTTCAGTATCCCCTATTTAAGAAACATACTAATAAATAGGATAGAAATAAGAGAAAAGACACAGTAAAAATTACAAGACTGAAAGTGGTCTTATTTACAGTTTCTGTAGCATAGCTAAGGAAAGCATTTTTCTCAATGTTTCAAAACTGCCAACAAAGATGTAGAAGCTGACAGCCAGGAGCAGAAGTGAGACTAAATGCATTTTTTATCAGTGAGGGTAACTCACCTTCGCAGTGATTTCCTAGGGGAGTAGCAATCCACTGGTAATTTCTCTAGTTAAAATGAGATATTTTTCTGAAAATGATGCTGCAGTTTACATGAGGCTTTATTCAGGAAGTCCTAAGGCTTTGTACTCTCAGAAACACACTCTCCAGTGGTCAGCAGACTTCAGATGCAAAGTTCTGGCTAAGCTTGTTATAGAAATAGAGGCAAAAGCTGAGGCACGCTCGGTGTTTTTACGCTTACCGAGTTTGGGGCACTGGTTCCTTCAGCCCAGTGTCCTGGAGAAGTCATGGACTGGAATTAAGATTGAAAAAGAGCCTTTGCTTATTTATTATTGGATTATGACACTGGTTTGGCATCTCTGACAAAAAGGTGAGATATCTGCTGGTCCAGGTGCTGCATCGCACAGAAAGCTGTATCTGCCCCAAGGGTAGAGGATGCTGTCCCATATCATGAGCAAGCACGGCATCCGATGGCACATGTGTGGGATGCAGAAGACAGAACTCTGACCTCAGGATGTTGCTTGAGAGCACCTAGCATTGGGCAAACATATAACAAGGGGTGTAGCTACATTAGAGTGTCTGTGGAGTGAGTTGGGATGACCCAGGATTGGCTATCCCTCAGCAGTTCTGTGAGCCAGCTGCAGCCATGCAGGCTGAGCTCTCTGGGACAGGACTCCTGCTCTTGGGGTCAGCAGCAAAGCTGCACCAACAGAATAGCTACCCGGCCTCAGGATGACTGGCCATAGCCTTCCGGCATTTTGTCTGCTGTCCACAAGGCATTTCTTCGCATGCCACAAGCCAGGAGAGGCCCAGCAGCACCTTCACCTCTGCTCGTCGGGGACAGTGGCCTCGGCTCTGCCCTGGAAGCACAGGCACAGCAATGTGCTGACCCCAGTAGTGATGACTCTACTCACGACTAAGCCTGCAGATGTTGGAAGAGCTGGGTCTTCAACTCAGCATCTATGGAGGCATCTTCCCCAGTTTCTGACCTGGTTCATGTAATTACTTCAGTGATAAAGTTGGTTATTTCATTAGTAGTTACAGTTAAACCTTGAACCACCTTAGCTAAGCCCTCTCTTTTCCAAGGATTTCTCCCTCTGTCATGGAAAAGTTGTGCAAGCCCCTAGACATGCCACGTTTTCAGCCAGCACCATTGTTTTGAGTACAGGTGGATACAGTGATGTATTTCCCTTAAACAATGGGGTTCCTATTCATCCACCAACATAATGATTTATGTCTCATTCCCCTGATCGATAGTTCTGTGACAAGGTAACAGCCTACCGTCAGTGCAGCATGAACTTTGGTATCTCTTCAGTGTTTGTTTTGTCCTTACTACTAACTTCATATACAGACCATGACTCACACTTAGTGGGACTTTTCCACTTGTTCTAACACTCAAGTCCTGCTGAGTATGCCTGAGGCTGACAGCTTTCTTACTGCTAGGAGGATGCAGGATAAACCTGTCAGCCAGTGATAGTATTCCAGCAGCATCCCACAACACCATGCAGCCTTCGCAAGATGGAGGGCCATGTGTCTTTGAAGGAAAGATAGAGCAGCTCAGTTGACCTCCATGCAAAGAGCAGCTGTGTTTTCTGAAGTCCTAGCCATGGAATGAGAAGACAGACTGCTCCTTGAGCATTGCTCACACAAGGCTAGGCCAGCCTGTGTGCTAAGGCAGTGGTGTCAGCCATTGGAGAACTTCAAGGTGATGCCCTGTCTTCAATTTCTACTGTAGTACTTAACTACAGATGACTTGAGACTCGGTGTCAGACGGTGAAAGCTCCAGTTCCCATAAAATTTCTGTGCATATCAGTGAAACTGCTTGTCCCCAGCATGTTAGAAGAGGTGCTCAGTAGTTTGCAGAAGGAGGCTTCTTAGCACAGATAGTCTTAGTCTAGCTGAGCTACTTGTCCCTAAATTCCAGTCTCATTTCCCAGTAGCCAAACACCACATCTCCCCACCTTACAGATGCCACAGTGCCCTCTTTCCTGGAAGAGGCAATTCCAACAGCTCATGAGATGGTTCAGGAAACAACAAATAAACTGGAAATGTTGTGCAATCCATATTATTAATCTGCATAATTTAATAAAAGTGTCCTCCTCTTCTTTTGATACCCAAAGATGTTTCAGTTTGCATGGCAGGACTGAGGCTTATGAGGGACCTTCCAAGGAGTCCATCCACCTTGTCCTTTGCCTTTCATTACTGCAGAGATGAACCATAGTGAATCACAACCAATCTTCTCTTCTTTAATCCAACTCTATTTAACATCAAAGGTTGGATGCTGCCAAGTTTTAGCTACATCCTCCCTGCTATATCACTGTTATCTGTGATTGATTGGTATCTGTCCTTCAAAACTATGTTTTATGTATTGCAGTTGCTCTGCATTCATAATTCATTGCCACAGACTTCCTGTATAACCTGGGACAAATCATTTATGAGCAGAACTTTGTTAAGATATTGTGATGATTAAATTTGGCGGACTATTCACTAAATACATTGATTATTCTGTTTCTTAATCTCTTTGTCTTCATTCCTTATTTGAAAAATGAAGATAACAATACTCAGATATTAAATGGCTTTGTTTGGCTAATTTAGGTTGCTTACTGTCCTGGGTAAGGTCTTTCTTTTACTGTGTTTGCATAGAGCATAATTTAACAAATCCACCTCAGGCAGAGCTGTTGCTGGCAACTCAGAACGTACGACTACATCTGTAAATTATATTTTAACATATTGAACTCTTCTTAAAACTACTGCAAAGAGAGAGCACATTTTTAACGTTGATTTTAATGCAACTTTTACCATCAAAATGCTAGTTCAGATTTCGTATCCCCAAAACTATTTATCCTGTTCATAATTGTAGACCAGATTAATATTTTAAGCAACACAACTCACATTTAAATTTGGATCTGAAAAGACATATAAGGTAGTTCTGAATGATGTTGAATAAATAGAACAATATTTTCTTAATTATTTTAAAATTATTTGCTTATTTACACATAAAATAAATGGAACTTAGTTCACCGGATTAGTATATAAAGTAGGAAGTGAATCACCGTAAAAGCAAATGTTCCCCTGTTCTCCCACTGTTGTATTGATACATTTTATGGGCAACATCATTGCCAAAATGGGTTTATGAATCAAAAATATTTTTAACGTCAATACGCAAAAAGCATCTTATAAAAACGCAACAATGGAATTGGCAGATGAGTAAAGAACTGGACTTGGCCAAAAGTCATCAACATCAGTCTTTTCTTGGACTTCAACAGATGCAGATCAGGCTTTAAACATTTTAAGATTGATTTAACACTCAAGAAAATCAAGGGTAATGAAGAAGATCTGGGTGACTAGAAGCTACAGTTCTGCTTCTAAAACCATGGGACAGCTGTGTATGGAGATGGTTTCCCAAAGCAAATAGGTAGCCTTAAGGCTGCTCTAAATGAAGTCCATAAGGAGTGTCCATAAGGATGTCCATAAGGAGTGACCGCAGAGAGCGGTAGAGCTTCTTGGGATATTCCTGTTAGTGTTTTTCCATCAGGAGATGCCACCTCTTCAGAAATGAGGTGTTTCATGGGAAATAGGTTCATTTTGTGAAAGTTTTGCTGTAACCACATTCTCCTTTTTTTCCTTGGGGAAATCTACCTGGTTTTCCACTCAATGTCATATTGAGTACGGAGGAGCCTGGGCAGCCTTGGTGCCTGGCTCAGGAGCACCCTGTAACACTGACCCCAGAGCCAGGGACCCCGTGCACCCGGGAGGGCTGGGATAACTGGCTGGCATGTATAAGAGACAGGTTCTCTAGGCTATTTCTGCTCTGAATTAATTCCTACTTCAAAAGCCAGTAAAACTCTGGAAAAGCTGGCTGCTTCCTTAAATAGGAACTATTTTTACCAGTGGTAGAGTTTGCATCATTCAGGGTACATACAAGTTGTTAAGTGTCCTGATGGGAGATGGACACATAGCATGTTGTTAGGTGGATATATCTGGAGCTGCATGGAGCTGATCAGGTGAAACAGCAAATAGTTTATGCCTTACACCAAAAGTCAATTCCATGGAAAATTTAATTTCTGTGTAGGAAATATAAAGTTACATTTTCTGTCTTTTCTTTCCCCCGTGCAGCTAAAATGTGAAAAATTAATCTATCAGCAGTTCTCAGGCACTTACTAAAAGTACCACTAATGGCTCCTGATAAAAGGTGTGCTGACATAGCCCTACACAGGCATCTCCACCCCTGAGTTCTTCACCCGCCCATAAACCCACAGTTCACAGGGCAAATCCACGCACCCCAATCTTCACCCTCTGTGGCCACGGCACCCCAGTCGTGTCCCACACAGCTGCCTTTCTCCTTTAGGTGCTAGTGCTCTCCCTGAAAGCCCAGGAGGTGGTTGTCCATCGTCACCTGGCAAACAGCATCCATTTGTTCTCCCCAGTCCCTTCCTCCCTCTCCCCTCTCCTCCTGCAGCCGGACCCAGTTTTGCCTGCTTTCTCCAGTAACTTTAGTCGTTATCAGTGTTTGGTAACTTCCTTGCCTGCTGGGGTTAAGAACATCTTCTGCAAGGGCACAAACATCTCGAAGAGCATCCACCCACGAAGCTGTCAACACAATCAGTGCAAATATGCCTCACTTTCTCAGGTACGGACTGTACTCTCCGGTCCTGCAATGCTCAGGCTTCGTGACACTGCCTGTGACTCCAGCTTTCTGAATTATTCTCTCTGACAGCCATTGTTCAAGAGCATTTTTGTGTCAGCGTTCACCAGTTATGCGCTGTTGTAAATATTTCACTGTATTTAAAGCCTGCAGGTAGTTCTCTTCTTATTTCCAGCATTTCCATCCTGTGCTGTTTTGATGGGATACTTGAAAGAAGATTGAATAATTTCCGCTTAACACCTGAGCTTCAATTTTAATTGGGTGTCAGGTCGGGTTCTAAATTTAAATTGATCTGTGCATTGCCTTTCTTTCCTTCTTCTCTTTGTTCTGCTCCGAATCTTCACTCCCATGGGACAGTGTGACTTTTGCAAAAGCTGTTGTAATGCTTTTCCCGTCCATGCTCAGTGCGTTGCCAGAGTTAGCACAGAAGCACATAGAAAAAGGATGAAAAATCAGAAAAATCCACTCAGACATCTCTCATTTCTTTTAATGTGTCTTAAAATGCCACAAATTAACATAATCCATCTTGGAGAACTGGTCAGAACATTGCACTTTTAAAATGTAGTGGTTGTGGGGTTTTTTTTGAAAAAAGGAGTTTTCCATTAACGTTCCTCATCTTTCAATAAAAATAAAAGCCAAAGGAGAGTTCTTTGGAAAAATTAGGTTGCGCTCTCCTCCCTGTCCCCACATGTCTTTCCCTGCTTTGCTATTGGTAACAAAGAGCAGGAGTGAGACACTGGGTACATCCAAGGTCTGCACTGCCGCTGCCACCCGCTCTCTGCCCCCAGACCTGCCCCTCCGTTCCCCAGGCAGGCGCCAGGGAGCTGGAGGTAGCAAGAGGCATCGAGGCTTGTTGGGGGTCCTCCTGGGGGCCCCCCTCCAACTCCCACGGAGGGGCACGGCCCCTTGTGCACACCTTTGCCTTGGTAGGAGGGAAAAAGGAAATTGGTTTAAAACCAACAAGTGGTTTGGGGGGAGAGAAGAAAATTCAGACAAGCTGAAATGTTTCAGTAAGCAGCTTTGGAAAACAAGATTTTAACAAATTGTTTCCCCCATGCACCGTTATTGTATTCCAGCCAGCCAGTTTAACCACTTACTCGCCTGACAGCTCTCTGTAAAAGCCAAGCCTGCTCCCGGCTGTGAGTTTGCACTCTTAAAATACTGTTTCAAAAGCCACTTGCACTCTTTAAATAAAAGAAACAGGGAGACAGACTGTGTCTTAACTGAGCAGAAGAGTCTGTAGATCCCAGACAGATAATCCTGAAGCAAAAGTAAACATCAGCATCAACAGAGCTACCAATGGGTCAGTTGATCCATAGGTTTCAGACGGAGTCATTCACATGAGGAGGGTTAGCACAGGGGTTTCTGTCAACCAAAAGCCTTTTGAGCTTACCTGGGTACTACTCACTGCAGTCAGCAAGCTCTTACACGTCCTCCATTGATCGTGTCGGGGTTGGTGGTGGAAGGGCTTACCGGCAGGGATCTGTCCTACAGACTCTGCTGCTTCAGGAGTCCACAGTGCTATATGGGAATATCTACTGTACAGTATAGATATATGAAATCGGTGCAACTTGGGTGGAAGCACTGTTTTGTTCTTCTAAATAGCTTCACTGCTGAAACACTGACATGGTCTCTGTGAGTTTCAGCTGCATAGACAACATCTTTATGAGCTTCAAAGGCCAGGGGAAGAAAGCTGTATTTTTGCTTGGTACTAAAATGACAGTTAGAACAAAGCAGACAGTCTGTCTGTAATTCTGTCAGGGACATTATCTACTGCATAAAGTTGCATTCAGATTAGCTGGCATGGAGGAACAACATGGATGTGGATGAGGAACTCCATCAATTTTCTTATGCCTTTCCCTGTACTTCTTGCAAGACCCCTGAATGCTGTCCAGCTCAGAAAGCCAGGGAGTTTAATTGTGGTCTTGTAAAAGAAAATTAAAGAGGTGTCAGCATGATGATTGCATCTGCCAAATCATGTAGTGACAATTAATGTTCAGGCTGTTTAAAGGTGTGAAGTGTGTGGCTCATTTGATTGCTGGAGCAAAACCAGGTCACTCAAACTGAATAAATATTTGTTTTGCTCTATAGTAAATGTCTGGCTTTAAAGACTTTTTGTCCCCTTGGTCTGCCTTTTTTTGTAATCTGTCTTTTCAGCTGCACTGTGTCTAACAAAGCAATGTCCCACTGCCTGTATGTTCAATTTTCTCTTACGGGTTGGATCCTCAGCTGGATCTGCACCAACTTGCAACAGCTGGTATTGAATCCACCAGCTTTAGCCCTCTCCGAGCTCCCTGTGAAGACCCAAGTAAATGTCTCATCCTGGGACTTAATGAGGCACTCAGCCCTCGATGAAGTCAGTAACCTCCTTACAAGAAATGAGCACTTTTTGTTGTAGCCAAGACCCTGAGATGGTGGGAGTAGATGACAGTCAGGTACAGAGATGACGATGCAGTTGGCAACAGGCAAGCCAGGAGGTAGGATAGCTTGAAGGATCCTGGTTTTGTTGTATTTTACACTTGGATTTGGACACAGAGGAAAAGTGCTATTTCCTACAATTTGGCTTCCCATTGTAGTTCTTTCTTGATGTGTTTTCTTTGGTATTGCCTTTGTGTCTCTTCCATTCTATGGCAAGAGTGCAACTTGTTCCCACGGTCAATATGATTAACATTGGTGTTGACAGTCCCCTGTTGCTTCAGAAGACCTTATGATCCTCTGCTGCTTGCCCTGCAAAAGCCTCTCTTTGGGCCACAGAGAAAGGGGTTGGCCCACATGACCTCCGGGGTGCCTTCCAGCCCAAATTACTCCATGAATCTATGAAGGAGACATTTAGCTCCCAACCAAGCAGGTGAGAGGTAGATACGTGGTTGGGTGGCTGGAAGACCATAGACTCTCAGGAAAGTACGATGGATGATCTAATGAATCATTATGAGTGTGTGGGCTCTGCCTTCCAGTGGGTGAGATCTGTTTCACTGCAGTTTTATCTCACATTATAAAGAAGCAAAAATGTGCTCCTCTGGAACTTTTTATTCATATTTCGCAATAAAAGCTCTGACAGCTGAAATAAAGCTGTTCGTGGATTTATTTTTTTCAAAAGTACAGACTCAAACTCACAGACAAGTAGAAATTGTGGGAAAAGAAATAGAAGATTAGGACTTACAAGGAAAATAAGTGATCAGTCACAATAAAATCGGAAGACGGTGGGCAGGTGGCATGGCTTTGAGCATCAAGGCTGACAGCCATTTCTCACTGTCCATTTTCTGCCTCAGCTGAGTGGGACTCAAACTGAGTAGGAGGAAGGGCCGTGACAACACCACCACATTTAGAGAGCAAGGACCAAGGGTGGTCTCCCACTAGCCATAGTTTTTCAGCACTTAGGGGACAAGGCAGTCCTCATGACAAGATGTTATACCTGGGTAAGTAATTTCTGAAGGCCCGTAGAGCACGTGTCTGTGTTTCTGGTGCCAAAGGAGGGATGAGGTGCTCATGAGACGCAGCTTAGAGCAAGACCTCTTGTCTGCTTGTGCTTTCACAGCCTGGCTCTGTATCTCCTTTGTCTTTTTCTTTCTTTCCTGCAAGTCACTATGAGCTTCTGCTTGGCCCGTGAAGAGAGGAGATGGTCATGGAGAGGCCTTTCTGATGCCGAAGAAAGGCTGGAGAAGTTCAAGACTTCTCAGTTGTCAGAAAATCCCTCTGTCCTTGACTCACTTTCTGCTAGGAATTTCCCCAACCATCTCTTTTGGGAATGGTGCCAGCATAGCTGGATGACAGCTGGGATTGCAGGTGTCCTGGAGAGCAGCAGAGGTGGTGTGGTGGCAGACCTCCACAGGCATTGCCCTTTTAACATTTTTACCATTACCCACTTTTACACTAAGCCACATTAATAAATGCATGGCAAGATTCCCACCAGCCCGTCTGCAGGTGAACAACCTTATTACTGCAAAAAGTTTCATGAGATCGTTAGTCCCTGAAAAGAGGTGAGACTTCAGCCTTGCATGGAAAAGGCTATCTTCATAAGTAGTTAAATGGAGACTGCAAACCTCGTAGCACTCAGGCAAGAGAAGCCTATGCCTACTGTCCTGACATAGTGCATTGCAGACCCTTGATGATTCCCAAACCCCGTCCTGCAGCACAGCCATACAAATCAGCTCGGCTCATTCCTGCGTGGTGATTTAAGACAGAGCTCAAAGGCAAGTGTCTCAGCTCCAGAAAAGGCTAGGCAGTGACTCAGCAAGGGGACCAGATTACCTCCTCTGCATTTCATTATCTGACTAGGAACCCAGAACAAGGTATACCATTACTTCATCAAATGTCTATCAGGTTTTTGCCTGTCCACAGTCTCTTTCTGTGTTGAATGCTAAAAGCAAAACTGTTCTTTTTTTTTTTTTTTTTTAATCATTAAGCTCTTGAAAAACAGATGCAGTGGCACAGCTTCTCCTAAGCCTGTGCAGGGTGCCTGAAAAAATGAGATGGCTTTATGGAATGAAAAGCCAAATGTAGCGAAGGTGTATGTTTATAACAGATTATTTCTTCTAATGACAACAGAGCCCTTACATGCACCAAAGCTAGGCTTGATTCATTAACTTCCATTGTTATTGATGAAAGACTTTAATTTTTTCCTCATCTCACACAGGTTTATTAATTCTTAAATCAAATATACATTATTTTGATGTTTCTCAACCGAAAATGCATGTTCTGAGACCAATTAAACTAAAGTATGGGGTGTATTTCTCATTCTGGCAAACAAATATAGCAAGATCTTTGTGAATATTTTTCCTTGTAGGAGTCTGTGTTTCAGTGCTGGTCTACTTTAATGAATATTTTGATACAGCTTTGTAAGATATGTGGCTGTATTTACTTGTTTGTCTCTGGTTATACGTAGTTTCTTTTTTTAAAGATTTCTAGTTTTTTCTTTAAGAAGCAGAAAACTCTGAAAATTGAAAAACAGGGCTATTTCTTCTGCATTTGGACTTTCCACTTTTCTCTTTGGAAAAATTGAGAAAAATGAAGGAAAGAAAAGTCTTTTAAAAATCAAATTTGAAACCAATGAACCCAATGGGTTTTCCTAAGCATTATTTGTTTTCTTAGTTTTCTAGGAAAAGTTTACATTTTTAAAAATTAACCATATTGATCAATTGTTACAAATCAGCTGTCATCAAAGAAATGGATTATTGATAAAATAAGAACCTTTTTTGCCCAAGTCTTTTATTAAAATACAGACATTATAGATATTCAAAACATTAATTACAAAATGCTTTTCTATCTCCCTCAGCATTCTCAGAAACAGAAGTGCTATGCTATCATAAGAAAGTTCCTAATTTACTGGTGATGTTACATTCAGGACTGATTGCAAATTGCACTAGGGAGTATATTCTGATAATATTTCCGGACCCATTTTGATGACTCAAGAGCTCTGGATAAGATTTGAAAAAAACAGGTGGTCTTCTAAATGCTTCTTTTGTTCATGTCATTATTACTTAAAAATCACTTTATATGGAGTAGATTGAATTGGCCAAATGTCCAGATACATTTCATTGCTGTTGTTATGGCTATTGTTATTATTAACATTATTAAGAATAAAAATAGTAATGTGGGAAATATCAACAGTAATAACAGCATCAACAAGACAATTATATAAATATTATGGCCAGTTCTGCTGTCTGTTTCTGACTAGCTTTCTGCCAGAAAACTTGGCTTAAAACAAAAACCATGAGAAATCAAACTTAGATAAAATCATAATAGAAACAAGGTAAATTACTTATCACAGCAAAGGATAGAAAAGCGATGCACCAGTTTGCTAAATGATGTGGTAAATTTTTCATGAATGAAATTTTTACATAAAGATTTTTTCTCCTAGACTATATTCTTTGGAACAGAACTTTTAACCAACTGACTAAAAATTTAGGTTTTCAACTGGAAAAATACCTTCTGCTGAAAGCAAATCATTTTTTGCATAAACAGGTTGATTTTTGCAAAAATTCACTCCAGGAACATAAAGAAATTGAACATTCTGAAAAAGTTAAATGTTTTGTTCAAAACAACAGGCAATTTCATACCTTCAGATTGTATTATTTTACAGTGCAGGATATAAATCAAAGTTGGAATGAATTATTTTCATGCTTTCAAGGGAAGGATTTAGTTCAGCCTCTGCTACTGTTTGTTCAGCACTTCATTTCTCTGGGGAACATTTCTTTTCTCAGTTGCTTTTCAGAATGGAAATATTCCAAATTGTGGGATCATTATGAAAAGAATGATCAGATTTCCATCCAGCTTGCAATACAACTTGTTATACCAGGAATCAGACTAAATAATCTATACAGAGAAAATGCAACAATGTACCTGTAGGCACTTTATCCAGTCAAGGCAAAAGAGTTGCTGATTTGGGGTTGGAGGGGCTTTTATATATACTGAAAGTTAGGCAACGACTGAAATATATATTTTCTTCAATTACAGTAAAATCCAAGGACATGGGTTCATAAATGCATATTTGATGGGTTGTCCATGAATTGTCCAGCTGCAGTTTGTAATCAACATCATACATTTAAGAAAGTACTGACATACTATTTTCTTATTTACTAGATTTGCTCTTTTTGATACGTTCTCAAGAGTAACATTAAGGAACTTTCATAAAGACTAATGCTTAGCAACATTCATTGCAAAAGATATATTAATTAAAATTCTTTTTAGACAGAAGCTGTCTCCAAATGGTGCAGGTTGTAAGGACAACCACCTTCAGTGGAGCAAGCCCTGTTGGTCTCCTTCGTTTAACAAATATTCACTACCGAAGCTATTTGGTATCCTTGACAATTTCCAGCTACGTAGACAAGTCCTACATAAATATTAATCATACACAAGTTGGTGTAAAATATGTGTGCGCTTTTGAATTTTTTTTAGTGATTAAAATGTAGATCCAGACTTAGAATCTCTACTCAACAGTAATTGCAAAACAGTGCTTCAACTTCTTAAATGATCAGAATTGACCAAGCCCACAGAGAGGAATCACATTACTTTTCTGAGTTTACTCATTCCAAGGAAATTTCCACTGCTTGTAACAATACAGATGCAGGAGAGCAAAAAAGCATTTGCTGAATCTTTATAATGCATCTCTTGTAAATGACAACAGTGCAGCCACACAGCAGTATTCCCTGCACACTGACAGCTCTTTGTAACTCAAAGGTATTCCAGGCAATGGTCTAGTTATTCAATTATTACCATTTCTGTAGAAAGAGGAGAAGCTTTGCACTATATACAACATTTCTTTCTCAAGTATCCCATATTCATCTGAGATCATAAAAAAGCAGGAATGGAGGCTATTCTTGTCTTGACAACTCAGGTGCTTTACAATGTACTCTCCCAAAGACTTACAAGGTCTGTAGAAAGGATTGTACCAACCCTTGCCTGCTGGCTATGAACCAGTCAGACTGACAGATCACCTGCAGACATGTTTGCAAATGTTCACTTTCTTTCCAATAGTGAGAAATACAGCATATAGATGTATAATGAGAAAATGCTTCATTACTGTTCTCATTCTTAGATTCACACACACAGGCTAAACTATGAAAAAAAGAAAAAAAAAGAGATAAGTAGATCTGGTACATGTTTCAAGCTGAGAATGTGTTCAGATTAAAGAGGATAGCTGAAGTCTGTCAAAGGGGTAAAGACTAGAGTAGCATAGAGCAGAGCAGCATTAGAGTAGAGTAGAGTAGAGTAGAGTAGAGTAGAGTAGAGTAGTGGGACAGCCAGTGTACGCTTTCCTTTTCTTCAGGATTAGCTGCTGCAGGAACAGTTCCACAATGGGACTACTGTGAGAAGCAGCTGTGGTCTGTGAATAAAAGGATCTTACTCAGGGGCTTTAATTGGCTCTTACAGGAGACAGTTCTACTTTAAGAAGAGGGAAAGATAGTTTCCACAATGAATGCACTGTGGTCCAAGGATGTAACAATGAATTTTCCTCCACTTCAAAAAAACCATGCAATAGAAATGTGCGATGAGATAGTGAAAGGACTTTCCACACTGCCCTAAGAAAGAAACCCAGGAAGGAGGATCCTACAGGACCCACAGTGTCTCAGTCTTGGTGTTCTCATTACATACCATAAAAGTAATGAAAAAGGCCATGACTCTCACTCTGAATCGCCATCTGCAAAGTAATTGCATCTCCCAGATTTGATTCCAGGTGAGTGGACTGGAGTTCATCCAATTGATCAGTCCCTGAGGTACCTTACAAGGAAGGAGTTCCTTCTCCATCTGAATGCGGATGGTAGGATCAGAATAAATGTACAGTTTATCATGATGTTTTGTATTAATACTTGTAACTAATGAGCAGAATAAGCATATTCAAATGCTTCTGTAGATGCACAAGTAATATATGAGTGAATGAGAGAATATAATTTATCATCAGCTCACCTTTTTCGCCTCTCATCTGGAATACTTAACAATCTGAAATAGTGATAAATGAAAACGCTCTGAATACTACATGGTATAAGAACCAGGAGTAATCGATCCTAATTCCCTTCTGCCAGCTAAAAACCTGATTTTAAATGAAATGTTCCTCCTTCATTCTTTGAAGTAACTTCAATTATGTCCATTTGGGCCAAGACTAAATTTAACCATTGAAATTCAATAAACTCTATTGGCACAAGAAACTAACCCCCAGACTCCTGTGGAGCTAGAGACATCAATTTCTCAATGATACAGCTAAATATGCAATTGAAAGCTTTAGGCTTAGATCAAAGTGTTTGACTGCAATTCACTCAACGGGACTAATCCCATTTACCTCATTTGTATGAAGATCCTCCTTTGTTTTGACCAAAGTGAAGCCTGACAGGGAAGATGCTGGACATCGTGCTGCAATTCTGATGCCTAGGCTGCAACAGGATTAAACATCCTGAGGCACAGGAGGAAAGATGCTGGTGACAGGGCAGTTAGAGGCGGAAGACCATTTTCATGTTAGAGAGCCAAAGGATGAATTCTACAAAGTCACGTACATCTTCTAGATCTTTTCAGAGACCATCTGAATGATGATCTATAGTGCTCCTTAACCCAGGGAAAAAATTAGCTCCCATGTATTTCCACCCATCCTTTCCGCCCCAGCTTAGGGACCAGCTCCTCAGTCAGTGTAGGCTGAAAATGTCTATTAGCACTGAAGCTGGACCCATCAAGGGCAGCTGAGGGCTGGGTCTCCAACTCTCATCTGTAATTCCACTTTAGCTTCCTCTTGTCAGTTCACAGCAGGGTTCACCTTTTGATTTCTTGGCCTCTGATCAAAAACTAGCTAATTACCAAAGCAGCATGGAGTTTGGATGATTGACAGATAACATCCCATGAAAGAACAAAAAGCTGCATTTTTAAAAGGTAAGACAATAAAGATATTTCAACAAGAAGTCAAAGAGCAGGCTTCCAACAGGGAGTGCTAAAAGACTCCCAGATCATCACACTCGAATGGGTCTTTGTCAGCTGGCTTCATGAGAAGTGACAATTTCAGCTCAGAGTATTTGATCAGTTCTAGCTCTTTTGTTCAACACATGAGGCACCTGAACTCAGTTACTAGGTTTATCAAAATGATCAAACACATCTCTAGATCACCGCAGGAGAGGGGAACATGAAGCATTTCACACACAATTTTGTGTGCTTTTCCATCTTTTATCTCCCTTTTCTGGAGATATGTCACCAAGAAAAAGCATGTCAGAACTGCACGTAGTATTGTGACACTTGCAACGCCAGCTTTGCTTTGCCTTTTAAAAGTGCTTTCAGGATCTCAGCTGCTTCCAAGGACCACTTCACTCATATGAGGAACTGATCTGGCCTACAGATGTCTAGTTCCTGGCATGTAAAGGAGAGAAACTAGAAAGAGGAAACTAGATTTCTACCTATTTTTTCCCCTTCTTGATCTCTCATTTCAGGGGTTGATTTCTTTTCTTTGATAAGAGCAGTAACTGTAGATAAGTGGAGAGCCCAAGCCTGTGGCTCTTACAGACCCCAGGACCAGAAGGTGTCCAGGTTCCCACCAGCTGCCCCTGGACACCAGATTTTGCTGAGAAGGTGTTCTGCTAACAGCAGCCTAAGGGGCACTGGCAGTCCTCCTTTCCACCTACCACTTTTTGACAAACATGCCAGATCTATATTTTGTTAAATGCATTTGCAGCTGTACAGGCTTTATGTTGCAGCCTGCTGAAGCGTTTCCACTGACTTCATTGGTCACAGGGTCTCCACGAGTAACCTCTCTTCTTCTGAACTGCAATGGCCAGCTTCAGTGTGCTCTCATATCCTTTTATTCCTAGCCAAGTGTATGCGTACCAGACTGATGTCTTCACCTCCAGCCTTGCCCCCTCCACCTGCATCTTCATTCTTCACCAAAACACATGCTGCATTTAGCCTTGCTTGGCTGCCCTGCCAAGTGGCCAGCTTTCCCAGAGGCCAGGTACAACAACAGTGCGACATCGGCCCCCAGGTCACGAATGCAGCTCATCCCTGCCCCCAGCCGAGTCTGTTCAGAGGACTACAGCAACACCATACACTGTGTTTCTTTAGGAACGGATCTGGTATCTGGGAAGGAGGCAGCCTGTGAGACTCTCCCACGTGAACTGTCTTAGGGACCCCATGTGAACCTGCATGTCCCAGCAACCAGTGAGGCTGATTTACAAATGTCAGTGCAACACCAAGGGCATCACTAATGTTATATGGTTCGGATTTCAGGCTGCTTTGAGATGCTTGAATCCTTTTCTGACTGCACTTGAGGATGTTTCGCTTCAGCACAAAGCCCCCAGGCAAACCACCAAATGTATGACTCTGTGTAAATAACACTTTAGAGCTTTTCTTAATCAGAGGTCTCCTCTTGGTAGCTGTGAACTTTAACATTCACTGCCCCCCTCAACTGTGGAGCAAATCTCAATGCATTTGCTGTGGGACAATTCCTTTGGAAAGAACAACTCTAATTTAGAGCGGTTGGTTTCAGAAGCAATCACTCTGGTTAAAAGAAAACAATAGTAAAGCATGATTTAAGTACACTATAATAAAGATAAGAATTTCTCAAGCACACATAATTTTTAATATTATATGCAGGCTAATTACTGTAATAGAAACATAAAATTGCTTCTAAGGCCCCAGAGAGCAGTTTAATCAAATGTGCTAAAATATAAAGAAAATATTTGTTGCAAAAAAGACATAAGTTATTATCATGACCTTAGTGCCACTGTTTATCATCAGGGATGATGAAGAGGTGTTTTGGGGTGTATTTCTCCACTGGCAGGAATGTCTCTGTGATTGAATTCAGTTGAGACATGAAAGTGCTATTCCTGAACACAATCAGGAATCGATTCTCCATGACACCACCAAGCAATTACAGTACCATTAAGTTCCATTAAGGTGGAGACACTGCCAAATTTAGACTCAGAAATTAAAATACTAAATGAAAGTGTATGATCCCCATACTTTCCTATCTTTTGCATGTCAAAAGAAGACTTGTCAAACAAAATCAGAACTGAGAATTTTAACTGAAACTTGTACAAATCAGAAGTTCACAAACTTTACCCACATTTTGGCAAAGCTATAAGCCCTGAATGAAATGAAAAAGTCACACTGATCTGCATCATCCTTCACTTGATAAGAGTTCTGGAAGTCACCTATTAATTTATTTTAACATGAGCCATAGTTGTTTTTAAATCATACAGCTATGTTCTAATAAAGGATGTACCATTTAACTTTACTTTCATTTTTACGTGTTTAAACTGTTCAAACAATGGTTTTCCCTGAGGGGTGAAAAGCCCCCAAGTAATCAGTGATCAGCGTAATATAATTCAGTCTGGGAAATACAATAACTAGCAGGGAAAGTGCCTGAAAGCAATTTAGGAAAGATATAAAATCACCCAGGGCATTGTACGGTCAGATTCTGAAGTTAATGGATAGATCCTTAAACCCTAACAAATTATACCTGCAAAATGTTTCTGTCTGATGGTGTCTTTTGCTAGACAAGCATGTTTCTGCTCCATACAGAAGGGCATTCAGATACATACTTGCACATCATAATATAACTGATGCCAGACGAGTACTTCCATCTGTGCCGTGCCATTACAATGCATCAGCCAGCTGGCTCCCAGTGCACTGAAATACTCTCTAAGAAGCTGTTCTGAACAGTACAACAAGGAAACAGCTTTATTATCTTCAGACCACAAATGCAAGCAGTACACAGTGTATGATTGTCTTCTCCCAGAGCTCCACCTGGTTTTCATATTGAAAATAAAGCGCTTCCATGATTTGATCTCCCATGTGCAAGGGGAGTTGTTGTCAGTTCAAGTTGCCCATGCCACTGCCCTTCATACCCTGGGATAGGAAAGGAGCTTGCCCTTGACCACCCTTTAGGGCTAGCTGGGTCCCAGATGAGAAGGGGACTTCACCAAGGAGAGTCCTTGCACCAGCCCATCAGGAGCACCACCATGGGCGGCATCAAAGAGCCGCTCTTGTCAAAGCCACTCGTCACTCTGGGGTCCATGGCCTTTTCCCAGACGGGGTGGAGGTAGGCTCCCCATGGGTTCACCGCACTTCAGAGTGGCACTGCAGGATGAAAAAAAACAAGTTTTCTTTTGTGCTCCCTGTGCTTTCCCTGATTCCTTTTTTTAAACTAGTTTCTTGTAATTGTTTTGTTCTGTTTCTACTGCAACAAATATATATTTCTGGACTGTAGCTCTGGGAGAGATTCAGCCCAGCAGGTTAGTATCAGCTAATATCACTGGATAGATCCCAAAGGAGGAAAAGGGGAGTTACAGCTAGCAGGGGTAGAGCCTGCATCCTTCCTGTTCACTTTTATTTGACTTCAAGAGAAGCCAAACTACTTCCTGCAGCCTGCACCGTGCAACCGTATACCCTTGGTTTATATGCACATTTCTACTGGTTTCAGCATCACCAGGACCCAGGGGTGAGGGGAAGGGAAGAAATCTGTGCTCACTTGAGAAAATGGCCCAGAACCTGTTCTCTCTCAGCATCTGGAAAGGCTCGCAGTGTACCCGAGGGATCCTGTTACTCTGAAAAGCCAGATCTTATCCAGCAGTTTGCTAGAGTGCAAAAATGCCTGACCTTCCACAATGCATATGCATGCCCCTTCTACAGCAGGCAACTGAAAGGCACTGATTTAGGCAATTTATAAGGATTAGGCCACAACACTGCGTCTTCCCATGCCACTGCTGTCTAGTGGATGTCACAGGCAGCAGCAGGGTTAATGGTGTCAGCATTAGGCACCAAGTGCCCCTGGATTAAAGCAGAAGATCCATTGAGTTTGTGACAGCTGAGGATGGTAAGGATGGTATGAGGGACTGTCTGATTTTAATAGGCAAATGCAGGCTTGTTGGTCCCTTCCTAGTGAAAGTGCCCTGCTTTTGAGCCAAATCACTAATCTCCTTTTTTCCTGTCGGTTCGTTACTCTCATCACTCTGTAGATGGTGGAAACAATACAGTTCCTTCTACTTTGTATTAAGAATGACAACATTACCATGGAAATGACCTGGTAAATGGTCCATTCAGCTGATAATTTTACTTCAAGCACTGAAAAAGTATTGGCACCAGAAAACATCCTCAGTTAGATCCTGAAATAATTTCTGTGCCACATTAAAAAATATATATGACTTACACTAATGGAATTAAACTTAGACAAGATAAACACTCAAATTTTCCTTGAGTTGCAATTTCCTTTAAGAGCACTAGATTCTCTGAATGCCAGGGACCTTTCAAGCTTAGATACAGTAAAGTTAAAAGAGGCTTTCCTGTCTTAGCTGTGTCGCCTTTTTTCTTCACTGCACTTCAGGCTTGAAAGATTCAAAATAGACTGAAACAATCACAAACCCCACGCTGACGACAGTTATTTGTAACTCTGTCATTCCTCCCTCGTCTCTCCTAATCCTGACAGTCGTGCTAGCTTGGTTCCTTGTTATGCAATTGCCATATCACATCATCCTGAATTTACCAAACAGATTGCACTGCCAAACAGGTAGGTGGGATTTGCATATGTCGTACTTGAAATAGACAGGGGCTAACTACAAATTTATCCATATATTTGAATGATTCTCACAAGTGTATAATGAGAAACCATTAGATTAAAATAAAAGGCATACAAGAATGAAATGTTATGGTTTAAGGCTCACAGAAATAAGCTTAAATGGGAGTAAAAAATATTAATAGTGCTTTAACTATAGCTAGCTTCAAAAGAGGGATGTTAAATCTTAATTTCAAGCTTTGAATCAACGTAGCATTTACCCCATGCTTAAACACTGAAAACATTTCTTAATCCATTCTTTACATGGATATAATCTGAGAACGTGGATTTAACCATATACTTAATGGTTTTACTGAGCTGGCAACATAATACTTTAATTGCGGAGAAACTTTATTTCCATGGTCAGTGGTGAGGAACAATCTGCTCAGTAAGCAATTTATGCAAATTAACTTTAATGAAAACTCTTCTCTGCTTTACTAAAAATATAGAAACTTCTGAATAAGATTCTTTATATCTTATAGTGCTGACTCTTTCACTTCTTGTAGTTCTTCAGTGCTTTTCATCAAAATTAAAATTAAAAAGTCTATTTAGGAGAACCACTTTCCTATTTGAAAAGTTGATTTCTTGTTTCTGAGTGTGATGCAAATAATTTTGGCAGAGGGAAATGAATAGAGTGTTTATATTCAATAACAGGTTGTTTGCATCTGGTTGTGTACCAGAGATAATTGAAATTCAGTAGAAATGAAGTTCTCAGACTCCCATTCTAATCACATCCTCTCATTGAATTATGAGATGATTGCATATTTCACTTGGAGGAAGGGTAGTAAATACAGGAATTTGGGATCAGAGACTAGGAAAAAACATAATAAAAACTGTAGGACATATCAGTAATAGTTATATCATATGATGGGTTTTTTCCTCTCAATCTGTTGTGTACTAAGGGCATTTAAGAATTAAGTCAGTCTTACATAGTGTTGTGGTTTAACCCCAGCCGGCAACTAAGCACCACGCAGCTGCTCGCTCACTTCCCCCCACCCAGTGGGATGGGGGAGAGAATAAAAAAAAAAAATAAAACTCATGGGTTGAGATAAAGACAGTTTAATAGGACAGAAAGGAAGGAAAATAATAATAATGATAATAATAATAATAAAATGACAATAATAATACTAAAAGAATAAGAATATACAAAACAAGTGATGCACAATGCAATCGCTCACCACTCGCTGACCGACGCCCAGTTAGTTCCTAGGCAGCGATCCGCCCCTCCCGGCCAGCTCCCCCCAGTTTATATACTGGGCGTGATGTCATATGGTATGGAATATCCCTTTGGCCAGTTTGGGTCAGCTGTCCTGGCTGTGTCCCCTCCCAACTTCTGGTGCCCCTCCAGCCTTCTTGCTGGCTGGGCACGAGAAGCTGAAAAATCCTTGACTTAGTATGAACACTGCTGAGCAACAACTAAAAACATCAGTGTGTTATCAACATTACTCTCATACTAAATCCAAAACATAACACTATACCAGCTACTAGGAAGAAAATTAACTCCATCCCAGCTGAAACCAGGACACGCAGTTTCAAGAATACTCAGGAATCTGATGCTTAGCCGAGCTCATAGGTGTCAGCTGAAATACTGTCTTTAAAAATGGGTATAATCTTTCTTCTGCTGTGTGGGTCAAAGCATGAGGATAGAATCATAGAATCATAGAATCATTTAGGTTGGAAAGACCCTTAAGATCATTGAGTCCAACCATAAACCTAACACTGTCACAGATACCAAGAAAACCTCTGTCCTAGAGGCCAGCAGATTGTGGGCGGAGAATCTGCAAGAAAACGGGCAGAACCCTGTGTCTCATGACTGACAACACCTGAAAAAAGTAGGACCTACATAAATCTTAAGGTCATAATATGAGTTCAGTAAAAAAAAAGAGTTGTGGAGGCCCTTTCCCATTTTAACATTTTTTAGTGACTCTTCGAGCCTTCTGAATATACTCCTTATATTATGTCTTACGGCATTTTTTATTGACTGTGGCTCCTAAAGAAAAGTCTCTTACGAGCATCAGACTTGTCTGTGTGTGCCAGCACAGGAGCAGTTTTTAATCCCACATTGCTAGAAGGGTAGGTGGGAGCTCCTCACTTGAAAATGTTACTCCAAATGAGATTGTAGCAGGGGTCAAAGACGCAGCTAATCTTGTGGCTGTGACCACAAACCAGAGGGAATATTGTTGCTTCAATGTGATACGTCACTGCGAATGGGTTAAAACATGTTATTGTCCATTATTGCCTAGCAGCAGCCGAATGCAAGTCAACACTTTAAAATGTATCCCCCAAGCATCCCCATGCCTACAAGGCAGATAGAGTGAGTGGGATTTCTCTCTGCTACAGGTTAGGTGTTTCATGTAATTTGTCATGCAAGCTTTTTATAATCAAGACAGAAACGGGCACCTCAAGAGCCAGCTCCTCCTACCTGGACAATTAGCTTGGATTAGACACCTCACTTACAGATTGTTAAAGTTGGGGGAATTTTTCTTACCTCCTAAAAATGGCTTGATTTTTTGAGTGAAATTCTTCTCAGCAGCAGAGACTATAATTTACTGCATCATCTCAGCATGGATATAGGTTTCCAGCTTTTGACTCCAATATTTAGAAATGTTGGCAAAGCCGACATCGAAGGAAACAGTTCATGCCGCAGGCATGAAACTTCAAAGTTTTTACAATAAGGGCCTGGTGGGGTTCCTTCAGGTCGGCAACGTGAATCGACACTACTCCTGGAGAAGATTAGGCAGGGGGCAGCCTGCAGGAACAAGCCACACTCATGGTCCTTTGCTGAGGGCTCTTGCACACACTTTGAAGGCTATTCAAAACCAGACTAAGTAGTTTACTCCAGTTTTAGCTGCAGTGGTTGGTGTAGCTGTTGCATACCTACCATAAAAGTGGCTTCTTCAAAACAACAGTGCTTCATCCTGGCTAGACATGACAAGGAGTTGTGACCTGGGCAGACTCCACCATGTGAGATAAAGTTACATGGCGGGAAGCACGCGGCCATCCTAAAATCGTATGGGTCCTTACCAAACCAAGCAAAATATCAGACACCATGGAGTCACATCACTCACTGTATTTGCACTGCGCTTTTGCTACTCTCACCTGAGGACTTGCAAAGCTTCCGTGCTTTCCAGTAAGAGTGTAAACAACCAGCAGCCACCAAGAAAGACTGGAATGACCTTTTATAACTCATGGGTATTTCGGCTACTAGTGACTATTTTGCCTGGTTTTTAACACCTTCGTTGGCAGGCCAAAAAAAAATAAAAAAGAAGAAGAAAAAGTCATATTGTTCTCATATGAATCATCCTTCCCACTAAACTGTCTCTTTGACTGGCAGTTGAGTTTGTTAGTCATCCATCGTTTCAAAATTGTGGGTGGCAATTATCCAGCATTTCCTCTAGGTGTCAAGTCATACGGATGATCCCCTGGGGTGTTTCATTACACCCACTGGAACTGCTGCGGTTTTGATGTCCCCATCCTTCCAAAGCAGAAGAAGTATGTTTTTCCTTCCAGGCTGCAACTGCAAAGTTTTGCTACGTTTCCGCAGATTTTACTCACAGGTGCCTGATACTTTCACAAGCTGTTATAGGCTCTGTCAAGTAAGCCCAAGTTGGCAACTTCATCAGTGGTTTTCTTCTTCAACACAGAACAAAAAACATGCGTCTTGAATAGAAAGTGAGCTGCTCAGCCACACATACATAAACAGAAGTCAAATAACAGAAAACTAAGGTGACAAATGTGATTCACATTCACCATTTCAGTTCATGAAAGTAGCTGCTTTGATTTTAGCCTCAGCAGTCTCACAAGCACAGCTAGTTCAGCCTCTTCGGCTCTGCAGAGAGAAAGGTAAGAATGGCAGGGTCTCAGGCAGGAGCGGGGGGGATTTGGGAAGGGCACTTTGAAGGGAAATGCAGCCCAGGTGGGTAGCCAGCGATAGAGCAACACGGCAGCACCCCTTCCTGGGGGACAACGAGGCCTCTCCGTGGGGGGGTCAAGGGCAGGGCCCTGTGTTGGGGTCCTGCGCAACCCTGTGGGGTGCATTTTGGTCTGCATTAATTGTATATGGGACTTAGTGAGGCTAGCCTCACATTTTAGGGCCAAAAATCAGGCTTGATAAATGCCTCTGTCTGAGGTGGCCTGATTTCATGTAATTTCAGGTCCCTGGTGTTGGAGACCCCAGTGCTCCTGGTTTTGGAGGTGCTTTGCCGCCACTTCCCCCAGACTGTGGGCCCTCCAAACTCTGAGGGGCTATCATCAAGATCTAACCAAAGGTTGCCTTGCTGAATTATTTCACCTGTCTGACCAAATCTCACTGGAATAGTTAGGTAGTCCATACCGGTTAAACTCATATTTTCTACCTCTGTAAAGACATCTCAAAAGCATGAGCTTTAGTATGTGTATATAATTGCCACAAAGAACCAAAAAGCAAATATCTGAGCAACGTCTGCAGATCGCCATAAACCCTTCAGGTCCCATAGGAGCCTTTCTCCCATGCGGTTGATGGGGTTGGAATCACTTTTTCATTATTTTAATGGAAACCTTCAGCAAACTCATCAGTTTTAATTTCTCTGACCAGTATATCAGAGCAGCAGGTACATGTCTGTGGGGTTAGTTCCAGCATTTTCTATCTGTAGAAGTAAGGAATTTCAATAAGCTAATTATGTCTTGATAGTACTGTGGATGTTAAATTCTGTAATGATATTGGACAAATAGATGGCCATTGTTTTTGTTGTCTACTCCAGGATATTTTTTACTCCAATTGAGTCAATCTGGTTTTAGGACATGCATTCGAAGAGGCACAAAGTGAAAGACTGACATGCAGTATTATGTCAGGCTGACTAGTTGAGAAGCAGTACCAAATCACTGGTACACACTGAATGAGAGCCAGGATGAATGTCAGCTGAAGATAGCTGGATGTATCTGTTAGACAAAGCTTAACATGGTTTAGATGCAACAAATTGCATGGTAACAATAACAAGTAACTATATGATTATTATTTTTATTTTTTTCCTCATTTCCTCTTATTTGCAAATAAGTTCTTGCTAATACAACTCAGTATAGTACTTGTTACTACAGTGAAGTTCCCATGCAATGGGAGGTCTCTAAACTTGAGGTCCTTTTCAGCACAAATCCATTAAATAAGGAAAGCAAAAGAAGGAGCAAAAAAACGCCAGATGTTTTGATAAGTCATCCTCTGTCTGATTTCAAATGAAATTTCGACATGTGAACTGAAAAATATAATTCAATAGCTATTATTATTTGAATATATTCTTCTTATTGTAAAAATACAAGGAGAAATCAGAAGAAAAAGTGAAACAGAAAAACCAACGAGCTCAAAAGAGGACTGGTATAATGAAAAACAGAGAGATGAAGCAAGAAAGAGAGAAAAAACAGAAGACAAAACCATAATATATCGTAAGAAAAAGTGCATTGACATTCATATTGTATTTGATAGGGCTAAGAAAGAATCTCAGCTCAGCAATCACTGGGTTGCTCACTCCCTCGTTACTGTTGAATGTGCTCCGATTCCCAGAGATGGGTGGTTCCTTCCACCATGCTTAGTTAACTTGTGGGACCCCTTGCCACAGGAGGTTCTAGATGCTAAAAGTCAGCTGGAGCTGAAGTGGCAACTAGAGAAGTTAATTGAAGAGAAATCTACGGACTTCTCTTAAATACAAAACAGGAAGTCACTGAGCAGCCAGCTGTTGGAAATTGGTATTCTGGGAAAGTAGATGTACTTTAGTAGACAGTAGATGTACTGTATGCTTGTTCTGCTGTTATAGTGTTCTCTGCACATCCTTTTTTGGCCAATGTTTGACTCTGGATTAACTAGACCTTCGCTCTGTTAGTGCAGCTGCTCTTTGTTTTCGTATTTGGCAAAGTCTGGACAAGATACTGCTGTACCTAAAGGCAATGAAGGCTGAGATTTGTTGGGGTTTCTTGCAGTTCCAGATCATCACAAGCTTTATCAATGTCATCCTAGGAAGTTTAAGTCAAAGCAGTGCTGGCTGCAGAAGATTGCTCAGAGCTGTATCCAGTGGAGTTTTGAATATCTCCAAGGATGGAGATCTTCACCCTTACAGTGAAAAAGGTTTTTCTTAGGTTTAGATGGAATTTCCTGTATTTCAGTTTGTCCCCATTGCCTCTTGGCCTGTCACTGGGCTCCACCAAGAAGAGTCTGGCTCCATCTTCCTTACACCCTCTTATCGGGTATTTATACGCATTGATAAGATCCCCGTGAGCCTTCTCTTCTGCAGGCTGAGCAGCCCCAGCTCTCTCAGCTTCTCCTCATGTGACACATGCACCAGTCCCTTAATCATCTCCATGGCCCTTCACTGGACTCAATCCAACATGCCCATGTCTCTATTGTACTGGGGAGCCCAGCACTGGATCCAGCACTCCAGATATGTCTCACCAGTGCTGAGTAGAATGGAAGGATCACCTCCCTTGACCTCCTGGCAATGCTCTGCCTGACACAGGTGAAGATGCCATTGGGTTTCTTTGCTGTAAGGGACCACTGCTGGCTCGTGGTCAGCTGGAAGGGGATCTACCGAAAAACAGAACAAAAAGCAAAACCAAAAAAACCCAGTGTTTGCCCAGAATGATGGATCTTGGGGAACCCTTGCAGGCTGCCAGAGAAGGGAGCCAAGGAAATGTGGCGTATGGGTAGTAAATGTTTTACTGTGTAATCTACACACCACTCTGATTGGAAAGGATTTTGACCCTCAAAATAACTGTAACTCTAGAAGAAAGATAATTTTGTTACTAGGGAAGAGTTGAATCACGGTGGGAAATCTGTCTGAACAATCTCTCACGATGTGGAACTACCTATATTTTAGTAGCTGCTATCTTAGGCAAAAAATGTATTTCACTGTTAGACTAGGCAAAAGAGACCCATGAAACCTCACATTGTTTATGCTTGATTAACAAATAGGACAGTAATGCGCTAGGTTAACTATCAACCTCAGGGTTAAATTTTGTGTTAAAAGTAAGGAAATCAAATATAATTAATATATTCAAAAAAACTCTGGTCTTTTAATGTGAAACTACAGTTAAGATATTTGATTTTTGGATTTGTCTATGTGTCCACAGTAGTTCTTTGCTATTTTTTTTTTCCTGAAAATGGCCTAATCCCTCTTTGACTCTTTTTATCAGAACATGTATTAAAATCTGTCCAAGTGAATGCCATTGGAGAATGTGAATAGCTGTAAAACTTTTGTGTTGTAGAGACAGAAATAGTGGAACAGCTGGCAAATCATTCTTTTTTCTTTCCCTCTCTTTTTCTGAATGTTTGTTTTTAGAGGAAAAACTGCCCTTTGACTAGAAATGTTAAAGCAGCAAAGCAACTTCTCCCGTCTGTATGTATCATGCACACTGAAAAATTATTAGACAATCGGACATATATTTCTCTGATTAAGTCTTAAGGGTTTTCACTAGTGAGAAATGGTGAACTATTTCATTCAGAGCTAAAATGATGTCCTCTCTGAGACAGCATTAATCTCTAAAAATGATGTTCATTTACCTTGTTTTCATTTAGCTTAAGGACAGCAGAGGTAGCATTACACAGACAAAAGCTGGAATACATTCTGCAGTCACATAATGTCTGCCTTTAAATTGGGGAACCTTCGACCTTGGGTGTTTCTGCCAAGATTGATTTTTCATATCAGTCCAGCTAAAATGAATTGTAGGCAGAAAAAGTATTAAGCATGTTCAATTTTGTTTTTCTTCTTTATAGCATTTGACTAGCATAGCATCATTAAAACATAATTGTTTTTTCTGTGCTTTTTACAGTGCTATTTTCATTTTTTTATTTTTAATCTTTTTTTTTTTCTTTTTTTTTTCCCTGAAGGTTTTAAGCAAAAGAAAATTTGGGGTCATGTAGTTGTGGACTGTTTAGAGAGAAAATGCAACATTCAGAAGCAGACACTTCAGAAGGTGCTCTAAGGCATCAAAATAAATTATTTTTAATGTACATATATTTGAAAAAAATTTCTATAATACATGCACCATCCAGATCTGAAATGACATACTGAATATCACAAAAATAAGGCTGTTAAAAATCTGAGTGCCTGTTGAAAACAGTCTTCAAAAATAAGTTGTCAGTCTTAAAAATATTTGAAATAGTCAAAATGTCTTTGGAGTTGGAAAAGTGATTATGCAAATGAAGACATTTAACCAAAAGTGGGCACGGGAAACCTGAGGAGTAAATTCTCACATTGGAATGAAGTTGGCAGTGGAGAAACACAGCTATTTGTGGGTGCAGTAGTTCACACTTAATAATATTAAGACACAAGAAAAAAATATCTTAACCAAGTCAATAGCTGTTTCTTAGTACTCTATTGCTAAGGAATTATTATGTTTGTAATTTCATTCATGTTAGTGGATATTATGTACAGTGACTGGGGCAAGCTTAAGTCTTAATAGCCTATTCATAATACATATTATTCATATCACTGTAGCATTTAGAAATGGCAATTTAGGACCTTCTGTGCATAACAGCTGAAGAAAACATCAATCCCAGTTCCTTGAAACTGGGACCAAAACATAGACATGAGGCAACATGCAGCTACAGCTACTACAAAAAAACGGTGGGCAGTTCTGATCACCATGGAAGACACTAATATCACTGCACAGGGAATCCTGGTGTTGTATGTTCTTCATAACTATGAAAAATTCCTAATCCAGGAGGACCTCTATGGAAAAGAAGGAAGTGACTCTGCAGTTATTCAGAAGGATCTCCTCCCAAACACTAGCAGCAACAGAGAAGAAAACACCAAGATGACCGAAAATGTACTAAACAGCAGATAAAGGCCTACGTAGGAGAGAACTGGGCACACTTGCACAATTGTAGTGGCCATAAAATTTCTAAACACAGTAATGCGTTGACAGAGTAGTTTGGAAACCACAGGGGATAACATGCTGTGAAGTAATGGAAGTGAAAGAGCAACATGGATTTCCTGGCTCATGTTGGGTTGGGTTTTTTTTCAAATAGCATTTACCATTAGTTTGCATGTTTATGTCAAACCCATTCACAAAGATTTAATTAGACATTTTGAGAGCAAACATCCCTTTGACAGAAGAGTTAACAAAAGAAGTTGATTTTCAATGATAAAATGGGCTTCAAGGGACATAAATATCTACTATTTTGTAAACATGGGGAAATAAACTATTGTTTTTATGGTTTTCATGTTGCAGCTATGATGCTCATTACATCACTGAAACTAGCTAATGAGTAAGTGTAGGCATATGAGTCAATGCAGGAAAGTGAAAGACCTGCTTCAGAATGCTCTTTAAAAGTCTATCTGGCAAAAAAATGAGATAAATCACACATGTTTTATTGTAATTTCATACCAGAACATAGAGGAATAACAATAAGGAAATGCAGAAATTATTTGGGCTGATGCCATTAGAAAGGATCTGTCTGGCTTCTTTGTTTTTGCCATCAGGATGCTGTTCACTCTCCCCAGCTGACCAGTATGTCCCCACCAAGGCATCTCTCGAGGATAACACCAGGCTTGCCCCAACGGGGACGTGGAGAAAGTGCCTACCTGCAGCAGTGTGGCTCTGCTAGGTGTGAAAGGGTGGCAGGGTTTGCCTGCTTTCCACGGCATCACCCGTCGCAAATGAGATCAGATGAATCTCAGGAAGCTGTTGTCAGTATTGCAGCAGGGTCAGTCTTGCTCTCAGTGTATGGGAATGGAGGGGGCCTGGAAGATCCTACGTAAGGCAGCAGCTCCATATCTTTGTCCAGATATTGGTTGAGATCTGAATAATCTTCTTCCAAATATCCTTCCCTACCCGTGTCAGGCATGTGCTACCTCATATGCCTACACGTATCGGCACGTGCTACCTCAACAAAGACCTGAGGGCATAGCCTTTTCATAAACTGGTTAGCTATTGGTTCTTTGGTGCAACACTGAACTTTTTTTAGCCCACAGATACATATCAGTGGTATTACCAAGCAATGTTTAACTTTGTAGAAATGCAAAAATGGGAAAGTAAAGCCCTGCAAGGTCTATTTATTTAAGAGGTTTTCAGTTCGACTTAAGTGACTGAATTATGGGCAGAACCCTTTTACCAGCTCTAGTTAGCCAGGGCATAGAGAATGAGAGATGTTAACTTGTGTCCTTGGAGTGTGATGCAAGTTTTGCATATGTGTAACAGATTGATTCAAGTAATCTTGGTTACAAGAATGAGAAACTTTTAAGTAATTAAATAAGAATTAGGAAGTGCCTGGAATATGCATATGTAAAAGTGGATATATAAGATAAATATGGGAGGGTATGGTTCTTCGCAGCTGTTCCTGGGCTGATGACAAACTCAAAGCTTGGTACCCTGTTCATCAAGCTGAAGGAATATGTTTGTAAGCATGGAGATAAGCAGCTAGAAAGTCTAATTCCCATATATTGTTTCTTGTGCCTTCCTAGGAGAGAGCAGTTTTGACACAAGTAATAAAGCAAGTTGTGTCTGACTGCATGCCAAAGAGAACCCGTGATCTTTCAAAAGTGGCTGGTGAGTGACTGGTCAGAAATGAACCTAGAAAAACTTTAGTTGGACCCTGTGTAATCTGACAGCCAATAACACTGGGAATGTAATCAAAATAATAGTGTGTAACCCTATATGCCATGAGCTATCCTGTGTATCAACTAGAAATTGAGAACCATTTTGTTTGATGGTCCTGGCATGATGAGCAGTGACAATATCCCTTGACAGATGCAATGCAGTCTAGTCTGAAATCTAATGCTGTGAGGGAGTGGATTATTTAGAAACTAGGGCTTAAAAGAAGATAAGCTCTTTCTTTTGTGTAGCAGCTAAGGCTATCATATCGGGAAGCGCAGTGTGACAGCTCTGCCTAGCAGGCTGTCTGAATCACTGGTTCCTTGAACTTCTATTACCTCAGTAGGCACCTAAATCCATCATGAGGACAGTGGCAGGGTATCTGCAAATGATCCTATGACAGTTGTCCCACACGGGTGATGAGGCTGCACGCCGAGGGCAGGGGCTGGTGCTGAGCACAGCTGCGCTGGGTGATCCTGCCTCCACGAACACTGGCAGAGCTGCTTCTGCCAGCCAGGAGCCATCGCACTCAGCCATCGCTGAGGGAAAGGCAGTCCTCTCTTCTGGCCTGGGAAGGGAGACAGGTATTTTCACAAAGCAGATCATCCCACTTTGGATGGGATGAATTACTCTTCCTCCTCCACTGATCATTCAGGCAGCCCAGATCAAAATGCTAGTTGCAGCTAATACTGAGGATGTTTTGTGCAAACACAGTAAAAATAACTTGTGCGGATATTGGAAAAATTAAAGATGATCAAATCTGACAATGGCAAAAGTGAACAGGAAATGTTCACGTGCTTTTTCTGAGCAGCCATTCTGTACTGCTGCTTTAATCTATTCATTCAAGAATTGCTTTGAGTGGAATACAAAATGCAGAAGAGTGTCTCTCAAAATAGACAATATTCTTTAGAGAGTTTGGAAAAGCTGTGTCCATGTGAGACAGACTGGGAATCTGGAAGCAGTTCTGATCGGCTTATTTGTAAGCCCATACTGGCATCATCACATTTCCTGCTCAAGGAGCAGTCAAAAACTTTCCTGAACAATCCTCATGAGCTGTGAATTATGGATGTATCTCTGCGAACCCTTGAGTTTCTGACTGAAAATAAAGCAGAAGAAAAGACTTTTTTTCTCCTTTCTTTAGTATTTTGATTCTCTGCACGGATCCTTCTATCTATTATTTTTACATGGCTTTTGTGTTTTCCTATGCAGTTGCCCTTAATCCCATGTAGATGTACAGCCTTGAGGCTTTCCTGTATTTCCACTACATTTTTAATACTTTAAATAATGTGTGCATATTCTTCCTATATATTGATCCTTCTTCTTTTTCTGAGTAGTCAACTATGCTTATGCATTGTAAATGTCGATGTTCATACTGCTTTTTACACGAATAGGTATTTTCATCAGGAACAACTTGCTGTATCTATTTCAGGCACCTCGCATGCCTGCATTGCCTTTTGTCAAGGGTCAGTCACTGGACCCAGCTGCTTCAAATCCCATTAGCCAGCCTTTCAGACACACTTCAGCAATAGGGTCTAGGCTTTCAGAGCTTCCCAATATGAAGCATCTCCTTGTAAGAACAACCACCACTTGCTGGTGAGGGACTTCAGTGAAAACTTGACTGTTTCACAGAGCAACCTGAGATGGAGATGCAAGATGGCAGCCGTGCGATGGGGCCGGAGGTGCAGCAGTGGGTACGTCGAGGTCATCCTCTCTCACAGCCTCTCAGTTTATGGTCAGTTGGAAACTACTGCAGCTCCACAGTGAGCGGTAATGCCCGCAGGGAGCCAGCCCTGCTCTTCATCTCACCGCGGCAGCAGCTCTAGCCAAGACCCATGCCACCTCCACCCTCAGCCTGGAAGCAGCCCCAGCTCTTACAGCAGAGGCCAGCTGGTGGAAAGGTGATGTTTAGACACGCAGTTCCCTAAGCACTGAGAGTCAGAAGGGCTGTCCATGACGTTTCACCTGTGTAAGCCCATGCTGTAACTACCTTCCTCTTCTTGCAGCAGCCGCAGCTCCAGAATCAGTGAGGTGGGGGCTTGTCTCCTCCCTTTCCATCTCTCAGAAGCTCTTACAACATTTAGCAACAATTTCCAACTTTCCTGGAAGCCTCTATTTTGCACTAACAGTTACAAATCTGAATCACAGATGCTGTCCTCTTGCCTGCCTCCCTATCATTGTTGAGATACAATATTGAGAACACTAAAGCCACGCAAAATTTATCCCTTCCAGGTTACTCTTTATAGTATTAAGAAACTTTTCCAGGCATGAGTCAGCTGGGACTTGCTGATGCACTGGAGAGAAACTTACTTGGAATGCTGGTGGTGCACTAGGGCTCAGCAAACTCTGTGAAGCTCCCTTCATCCCTCAGCTTCACCCTGATTTCAGGGCAGCACAAGAATTGCTGCTGGACGCCCAAACCGGTGTGTGTGCCCCAGTACCTCCTACCATCATGCTGGAGCAAGACCTTGGCACTTGGAGCATGGCTGTGCTGGTGACATTCCCAGGATGCTGTCACTTCCAACACTGCAGTTGCTGGTCCTTTGTCCATCCCTCCAGGCAAGTTTTGTGCACAGTTTGGGAGCCAGCACACGCCTGGGACTGTTCCCTACAGGCAGGTTGCATGTGGTGCTTTGTTTCAGAAGTGACAGATTTAATGGCTATGGCTTTCAAGTGACAGACATGGCCAGGAGGTGCTGCCTGTCCTCGCAAAGCACCTTGATGCCCTTGGGAAATGCAGGCATAGGAGGCAGAAGGGAGCTGGGCTTTTCCCAAACCGCTGCCTGATCTGCCACACACCACAGGGCGGGTACAATCTGTCCAGGTCTTACCTCCCAAAATGGACACAGGGATGCTGGCAAACACGAGGAGCCCTGGCTGAGCAGGGCTTACTGCCTGGGCTTCCCTCAGCAGAGCCGGCCGCAGAGCGTGGGAGTGCTGGGGAGAGCAAAAATGTGACCTCCACTGACCAAAAGTCCCTGTTTCCCTCTAAGACTCACTTATGTCCAGGTGTGCAGGGGTGGTAGCATTAACCACAGGGAAGGTCCTGGGTCCACGTGGGTTCACTCGTTCAGTGTGAAAACAGTGTTGTGATAGCTGCATCAGAACTTGCCACAGCAAGTCATTATTTGGTCATCCCAATTCCATTCATTTTTAATGCAGGAACCGTTTTCTAAAAGTACAATTCCTCTGCAGAATGTGTCTTCTTGATTCAGTGCACTCGTAAGGGCTTTAAGAGCACCTTCTTTTAATAATGTCATGTTCTTGAATGCTGGTGATTTCCCTAGAAAATTATCCACAGTTTCCTCAATTTTAATTATCTTAGGGGTAAAAGCATCTACTGTGCTGACATCAATTCCAGTCAGTCTGGATGCTGTTTTCAAAGAGATCAGGCTGCGTTAGTCCTTAAAGCATCTCTGCTTGCTGTGGCACTACCCTCAGCAGCCCTGCCCTCTGGCTCTGTGCAAGGCTGCTGCTCTGCATGCATGCTCGCTCAGGAGGCAGTGTGCCTCGAGCTCTAGCTACTGTTTAATTAAACAGATAGGCTCTAAGTATTAATAATAAACTAACTCCATGGCAGGCAGAGGAGGAAGCATCTGCCAGAAACTTTATCCCTCCATCTCCTGTAGCAATTCATATCTTCCCTGCTATTTTACCACACTATCTAGCATCCCAAACCAGGAGCACACTTCCCCAACTCTCCTCCTGCGTCCCCCAAATAGAGGTCCATTCCTGTCTCATGACGCTGTCTCCATCCAGGCTCTTACAGGAGCTGCTGTTGTGCACAGCAACAGGTTACCACCACCACACGTCTCCACCTGATCAGCAGTGATTACTTATGTGGGGTCACTTGTCCTCAGGCCCCAGCAGTATCACCCCATACCCATAGAAATGTTTCCACCTATCACACTCCTGCCTTCACCAGCATTTTCTCTATTCTGCACCAGGCAACACTGAACACATGCAGGTAGAAATCTCTGCTAGAGCTCTGCATGTGTTTGGCATGGACCAAAGTCACCCTTGTCACCACTGGCAGGCTGAGGACTAGCCACCAGCTCTCTGGACTCCCAGTGCCAAAGGACTCTTACAGAAACCTACCTCCTGTACTGCTCATCTTGGCGGTGATCACAAGGGGGAAGAGGAGGAGAATTTTTCTTGTAATAATGTGCTCTGTAGGGCTGGCCTGGCAACATCACAGCAGTCAGATGAATCCCTGGTGCAAAGAGCCCAGAGTCTAAACACACAGAGAATGAGAGGAAGAAAAGCACAAGTAACTGAAGAAAAGGACAAGTAACTCACATAGATTCACCACAGGCCATGGAAAATGCCCACAACCCATTTGCTTAATTTTCAGCAGTATGTATTCTCAGTCCTGCAGCCTTCTGAGATGCTTTTGAAAAAGAAAAAAAACCACTTTTTGGCTTTCAAAAGATAGTAAGAATTAAGAATTAAAATCACTGTTGCTGTATAACTGTGACAACTCATTTGGGGAGGGGGTGTATGCATTATGAATTAGGTGTGAGCCACTCCGGCTATCCGGAGGGCTCTTCCAGAGGCAGCTTTGCCTGGTCTCTGTGCACCAGCTGCTGAAATTCGGGCCAGCTGCCAGGCTGCCCTCCTTGCTGCCTGCTCCCCTGCCTGCTCACCCACTCTGCCTGTGCCAGGCCTCTGCATCCCCCTCCCGAGCTCTGACGCTTGGCTGGGCAGCTCCAATTTAGCTTTCCCTCCCCAGCCCTCCTTCAGGGTTACACCCCCAGAAGAGAAGGAGTGAGGAAGAAATCTCTGCTAGAACCCTGCTTTTGTCACTGCTCCCCTCCTATTCCTCAAGTATATGGCATCAAAAGGCCAAGGCGTGCCTGGTTACTGGACGGACCCTAAACCCTACTGCATATTTACCAGATGCATAAGGAAGAGTTGTTGCACACTAAATATTTGCTCTTGGCTGCTGAACCTCTCTGGGCTCTGATATATTCCAGGAGTGTTAGTCAGGGGCTGCTCATTGCAGTATTGAAAGGGCATGTGGCTTGCTGTTTTAAAAATGCAGCCAGATTGAAAGAAAATTTAATTACAGCAGATTTCCACTAATTTAAAATCTTCCCCTTGGAAGACTAAATGCCACCCGTGCTGGCAAAAGGATGTGGGGCTGTTCCTGGCCTCCATAACTTTAATTTCCTCTGCAGGTCGAGATGAAGAACGCAGAGTGCAGGAAATCTGGCTTGGTCAGGGAGGATGCACCCTCACGTGAGGCTGCCAGCCCACAGCCCCCTGGAGCACCGCCAGGAACTCTCCCAGGAACAGAAGGGAATTTTTTTGGTGAAACTGCCATTTCCGCTGCTGAAATGGGAACCCAGAAACACCTGCAGTGATTCTCCAGCCCTACCCAAGGGAAAATTCCCTCCTGAGCCCACATTTCATTTAACCCCCAGAACATACAAAAGATGTACTAACCACCCCTGGGGACATTTCTCTTAGTAGCAGTAAACCTGACTAACACTTTATCTACTTGAGATCAATAACGAATGCTTCTGAGTGATAACATAAAATATAGCAGATGCAAATAATGCCTCATAAGAGAAAAGAAAATCCCCAGAGGTTCCTCTCAACCTATATTTCTATAGGTTCTAACTTCCCAATACCATGCCTTTTAGCATCTCATAGACTAAAAACAGTGAAATAATTTATTTGCTGAATTCTAGCCTTTTGCAAATTTTTTGTATGGTTTTTTCCTATTTTGAACAATGGTAAAAATATCAGCTGTGCAGAAAGGGCTGCATTAGGGGGGACACCAGGTAGAAGAGCCGAAGAATTGAACAGTGAAGATGAAGAAAACTAGAAACAAGTAGAGATGGCTGACTGGACAGAAAGCCACATTTTTCTGTGCATTTAGACAATTGCAACCTGAGTTATACCACTGACTTAGACCAAACCATTTCTGTAAACAGGTTAGATCTTCTCATAGACTCACACAAGTAAAGAATTGAATGGATCCTAAGAGATCATCCAGTCCAGTTTAATCTGAACCTAGATGGTCCCTGAGAAACTGTTGCTAAATCTCCGGCGACAGGCATTGACAGCCTAAGCAGTCTGTTCTGCTGTCGCACCGTCCTTACACTAAGGAAATGGCTATGCAGCTGAAAGAGATCTAGATAGCAGGCAAGCTGTAAGGGCCTTCTTGTGAATATTCAACAGCACAATTGAAATATCTCATTAATTTTGCATGGCTGCTTTCAGCTGGTCACCTGCACTGCTATGGGTCACTGACTAAATGAGTGTGATACACAGAGAAGAAGGTCTCCATGCAGGGAGCACATCAGGTTTAAAACCTGCCATTTGTGCTCAGGCAAAAAGAAACTATGGATTTTATTCTCTAACATGCTTTCAGTAGCAGTTTATTAGGCAGTTGATACAAACACTGCAATGAGAGGGAAAAAAGTTACAGATTTCTGCAAATATTTTTCCTGGTTGCAAAAAGTTTAAGGGTAGCTATTAGCAGAAAGATCACAGCAAAACTGTGGAGGCAGAGACCTCAGCAGCTTCTTGTCTTCAGAGACAATGTCATCTTGTATTCACAAGCTAACAGTAATGATCTATTGTCTAGGAGTTGTAGCTTTGCTGTGGCTTACTATGAATCATAACCGTCTGCCCACTGGGAATAAAGAACAAGGAGAGAATAAGCAGAGAACACATAAGGACTCTTCCCCTTTATCATGTAGTAATCGCAGCAATCGGAATACCTCCTGCCCCTGCCTAGCATGGTCAAGAAATAGTAACTTGTATTTAGGAAAGTGTCAGAAGAGTGCTGACACATTTTATGCTTGAGAACATGTCAATAATTTTGGACTTTAGTCAGGCAAAATATGCCTGTCAGTAGCTCCCTGTTTCCCCTCTGTTTTTGTTTATGCAATCAGAGGAGTTTCAGTGCAGAGAAATGACAAAAGGCTGCCTGTTCAGTGCAATCTCTCAATCACATGTGAGACAACTGGTTTATAAAACTATTTGCTGTGGAAAATGTCATAGATACATATAGATATATGTATATTTTTATGCATATGTATATAAATGAGCCCACAGTAAATGTGAGGATTTGTAAAGTACTGATCAATGCACATCACCTGAGTAAGACGTGTGACTGTCTCAGGGTGTGTGCAGTGTTGCATGTCTGGACACCTGAAGGATACCTGAGGAACTGCTGCATGTAAAATCACGGAATGTTGTCCTTTGAGAGGAATCTCTGGAGATCACCTGGCCCAACCTTCTGCCCAAAACAGGGTCAAATTTGAAGTTAGATCAGGTTGCTCAGGGTGGTGTCCAGGCAAGGTGTGAGTATCTCCAAGGATGTCTCCACAGATGTGTCTCTGGGCACCTGTTGCAGTGCATGACCACTCTCATAGCAAATTTTTATTTTTCCTAGTATCTAACTGGAACTTCCCTTGCTGCAACTTGAATCTGCTGCTCCTTGTCCTGTCACGTGTGCCTCTGGGGAGGGGCTGGCTCCCTCTTCTGTGTCTCCTCCAAGTAGGTAGCTGAAGAGAGCAGCAAGCTCCCATCATCGCCAACTCTTACAATGGCTGGGAGCTTCCCCACCTCTCCTTATCCTTCACGTGCTGCAGTCCCTGCCTATTCTGGTGCCCTCCACTGGACTCCCTCCAGTGTGGCAATATCTTTCTCTTACTGGGGAGCCCTAAACTGGACCCAGTGCTCCAGGTGTGGTCTCACTGGGGGAAGAGAGAGACAAACCACTTCCCTGGACCCGCTGGCCACGCTCTTGCCAAGGCAGCCTAGCGTGCAGTTGGGCTCCGCTGCTGCAGTGCACATCGCTTCCCTGGGCTCAGCTTGTCCACCAACTTGCTGAGAGCACCCTACGTCCCCTCACGCAGATCACCGATAAAGATTTTAAACCATAGCAGCCCTGGTATCCATCCCTGAAGGATGCCACTAGTCACTGGCTGTCTGGTGGAATTCTTATGGCTGAACACCACCCTTTGAGCCTGGCGGTCCTACCAATTTTCCACCCAATTAATCATCCACTTATCCAGGCCTTATTTCACCAATTTGGTTTTGATCATATTATGGAAAACTGTGTCAAAGATGTTTTAAAGGTCAAGATATATAACATGCACTACTCTCCCCTCATCCAGAGCCAAGAAGGCAATCAGGTTGGTCAGGGATAATTTGTCCTTGGTAAATCAATGCTTCATGTCCAAATTAGCTTCTTGTCTGTCCTGTGCAAGGCCCTGAGGTTAAGCTGACTGGCCTATAGATCCCCTTCTGGCCCTACTTGAAAATGGATGTAACATTTGCCTTTTCCTCATCGTCAGAACCCTCCCCTGATGACCATGACCTTTCAAAGATGATAGAGGAAGGTTTCAGGTTGACATTGACCAGCTCTTTCAGCATTCTTGGATGATCCCATGGGCTTATGCATATCTAATTTGCTTGAGTGGTCCCTAACTTAATTATCTTCTACTGTGGGCAATGCTTCCCTCCTCTAGGCTCTGCTACTCATGTAGATCAATCTGATGAGGAATGTATTTTCTTCTGCCACTGGTACTCCAAATCAGTCTAGTTGAAGCTTTGGCATTTCTTCCACACCCCAACTTTCTAAAGATTTTTCTTAAAAAGAGCTTCAGTTACTTTTGAAAATGGTGGGGTTTACATTCAGTCTTTGTTGGTTTTATGCTCTTTGTAGCTTTTGCCCAGCCATTGCATCAGCAAAAGATGTCATGTAGCCATAATTATTAAAATCTTTTGCTGTCATCCAGTGACTTGATATTTTGGGAATTTGCATGAATGAATGGATAAATACGTCTGATTCAGATGATAGAGAGATGAACAAATTTCACCAAATGTGTGGAAAGCTTCAGCATCTTGATTTAAAATAACAGGCCAAGATCATCTCTGAGTCAGATATATTGGCATCTTTGAACCTTCTATATCTTCCCGTTGAGTGCCTGGTTTAGAGGATTGTGTGACTCAAGTGTCAGGTCTTAAAAATACTGAGTGTTTACTGAATAAGGAGAGCTGGACTGCCTTTGGAAATTTAAATTTTCAATGCAGCAGACGGCAACGCCAGTCCAGAGTTAATCCAATTGCATCTGTAATTTCATGTGCACAACAGAGAGCACAATTCCGTCACTTTATTAGCAATTTATAAGAACATCTTGTTTGTTGTTACCAAAAGCTTGAACAGACAAGCCTGAGACCTGGCGTTTCTTTACACAAGTGTTTCACAGTAAGAGAAAGCCGTGCTATTGTATTGGGCAGATAATGTTGTTGGAAATATTGATGAAGAGATTACCACCCATAAAGAGTTTTGAGGTCCAGAATCTGCGAAGAGGCTGAAACATTATGTGCATGCAACTTGGACAAGATCATGTTGAATAACAGCTGCTACTGACTTGCTAACAATATTTTCTAAATCACTTTTAGTAGTTTGCATACTTATTCATATAAGCAGAAAATATAACATATATAATTTGGAATTTCTGATGGGGGCTTGAAGATGCCCATGCTCAAATTAGTAATGAAAAACTTCTTTTGCCCAGAACTGTGATGAATAATAGCTTCTTTTGTCACATTTACTTTGATGTAGAGAAAGGAATGCTTTACATGTGAGCTTGCCCTTTGTATAGAACTCTAGTCAGAAAAGGAGGACCTTTTCTAACATTATGTAGAAGAAAATTACTTTAGTGGGACAGGCTTCATCTGACTATCAACCAGGGGATTTCAAGGGAGAGGTTTGTCTTTTGTATGATATGAAATTGAAGTGAACACCTAAGCTTAGGCTCCTGAATTGATGTCTAATTAAAAGTGGCCTGGATTTCAGACCTGCTGAATGCGAACACTTTGAAAAGAAATTAATGGGAGTTGCAGGAAATGAGACCTCTCTGGTTTGAGGTTTATGGAAGTTTCAAAATTATTTAGAAACTTAATAATAGTATATAACTCTTAATAACTTAATAAAGCAACTATGTGCTCCATCTTTAAGCAACATGATTTAGAGATGTCAGTCTGAACTACAAATGATCTAGCAAACCCATGTCCCAGAGACACAGTGCTGTCTGTAGCTAGAGACAGACTCCATGTGCTGTGCAAGAGAAAACAGATGCTTCACCATGCATTGAAACAGCTATGGTTCACTGTACTGTAAAGCCTCCTTTCCAGTTTGCCAGAGATTGTTCTAGGAACCACCACACCCAGCTTTGTTTCACATCTCTTCTGTGCCTCCTTAGTGCATAAACACCAAGTGGGCTGTGGGCTTTGAAGAGAACGTGCGTCTTGTCCATGAACAAAGACAGGAGAAGAGGTGGTGAGAGAGACACCTTGATAATCCTCATTGACAAGAGAGTTTGCAAGCTTTTCTCCTGAAGTTCTCCCTGATGTTCCGGAGACAGCCCCAGATGACGATGTGGCCCATCAGACTGACAATAACCAACACATGCCTTGCGAGGACTTGTCTGAAACCTGACGCCAAGAGCTGCTCCTGCCTCAGGTTACTCTGCATGGCCCTGGGCAGGCCACTGCCATTCACGTTTGTGAAATTGGTGTAGTAATATGTATTTTTCACTACTTTGGGTTATCTTGTCCAGCCATAAATCTCTTTGGCTTCCCAGGTGCCCAAGTCAAGGAGATCTGTGTCTCCACCGAGAAACGACAAAATAAAACAACAACAGCAAAGTATAAAAAAAATTAAAATGTAGTTCTACCACGATGCCCTAAAACTGTTGTTTAGAAAACCAAAGCATCTTAGCCTGTCACATTTTATTTTAGTCTGAAGAAACAAAGAAAAAGGAGTTTAATGCCAAGACTTTATCTGTATGTTCCTCTGTCACTCAGGAGACTGTTCCTATGCTGTGTGCATCGAGGGGGATCAGTTTTGCCCAGTAAGCCTCCTTCAGGCAGCATGTCTCTAGTGCACATGAATAATGGAAAGCAAATAAACTCCAATCTGTGCAGCTTTTTATTAAATACATATCTTAGAGCCAAAATGCCCAAACAGCCTGAAATCAAGTTGCTTTTGCCCAGAGTTGTACTCAAGTGTTTAGTACCCTGCCTTGCCATTCGCTAGCAGAGCATCTTGCAGTGCTGAGCATCCTGTGGGACCTGCTCCTAAGCATTTAAGTACAATGGCTGAAAAATAAAATAAGAGGGAGGCCTGAAAAGCAGATACAGATAGAAGGGTGCCTCTGAAGGCACGGAGTAGCTTATCGGGGAAGCACAACATGAAAAGCAGGTTAAGTAGGCTATTAAGCAGAAAAGCAGCTTATTAAGATCAATCCATGTCCTTGACTGTTGTTTAAAGATCTGCTCTTTCTGCAAAAGTCTTCAGTGTACAAGGACTGAAGTTCATGAGATGCTCAGAGCCACCAACTCAAAGATGAAATAGGACAAGATTTTCCTTTTTAAGATGGAAATAACAACAGCAAACAAAATTGTTGTAACAACAGCAACTGTATATCTGTGTTTCAATAGATGCCCACAAACCCAGAAACGGATCTGATCGTATGCTAATCCTTATAGTGTGTCATCACTACAGTGTTTCGGTCTGTTTCGCACTATTTTTAAATATCCTGAAGCTCAATGTTATGGGGAAGATGCACCCTAGTCACACTGTTGTGTGGGCTGCTCCCTATTCATTCACCTAAGGAATCCGGGGGCTCTGTCCATACTGGCAAACTCATCTTAACTGCAGGAATGCATGATCACAAGGAAAGCGTCAGCCATGTGGAAGCAACAGGGTCAAATCTAGCACAGCCAGATTTGTTCACAGTCAGTGAGTGTAGAAGGCACTTTATCACGACATGCGTTGCAGAGGCAAACTGCTTACTGCCCCCAGAAGCACTTGTTCGACTCCATGTGTTCTCCCTTCAGTGCATTCATGGGCTTCCACACCTGGAAGAATAAACAGAAACCATGCTTGTATTTTTAAAAAGTAAAAGTTGTTAACAGTTGTAACACAGTAAAGGGAGATGACTAAGAAGTAGGCTAGGAAAGGCAAGGGGAAAATGGGACAAAATGCATTTACACCCCTCCTATTTCATGTGATCGCATCTCTGACACAAAGAGCCCAAATGTACAAGGAGCTCAGAGATAGCAAGACTCTTTAGCAACCTTGACTTCTTAATGTACTGAGAAGTTGCTATGACTGGCTGCATCCATGGATTTACATCTCAGTGGTGAAAGAGAGGGTAGGAAAAGAACTGTTTGTGGGTGCATTTAGTCCCTGGAGGTTAATTCTTCTCTTTCTCTTTTACTGCCTGGGTGCTAACTGGGTGTCCTTCCTTGCCTGCTGCCCAAAACTAGGACGTAAATCAAAAACTCCGAGTTCTAAGAAAGTTTGGCAAACACAGCTTCTGTTTTGTCATGGTCATGTTTCTGTCCTCTTTCTGCAAAATTGTGTCACTGGGATCAGCACAGTGAGGAGGAGGTCAGTCAACACATCACTGGGGATTGTTTGCCTTTGAAGTATCTTCTCTGTATTCCTTTTTAGACCTGAAACCTCAAAGGAATCACTCTCACTCATTGTACCCAGGTGTTCATTGGCTGAAAAGAGCACAACATTCAATCAGTCAGATGTACTATTTTTCTTGCAGTGGAAAAGATCACCAGAACTGAAATAGAGCGATAAGGAAGAAAGCTGAAACCTCGTGAAGTTTTGGGAGCCCCAGACTGCACGTGAGCTTCAGCTTGTGCTCTGTATCAGAGGCAGGGGAAAGGAGAAGAAATGCATTTCCATGGATATGCTCACAAGCTCTTTGTGTAAAAAAGGTCTCTCTGAAGCACTTCTGGTTAGATCAGTGCAGCTAATGCCAGGGGAAACTCACTGCAGAGCTGCTGTAGCCCCCCGCCAGGTTCCTCTCTCCCAGTTGCCTCCCTGCTGATGATCCTCCGTAGCCTCATCCCTCAACCAGGGCATCCCCTGCCTCGACTTATTTATTCTCATCTGAGGATTTATTTTCAAGCACCAATAGTTCAAAAAGGATACGGACTGACTGAGGGAAGAGTTATGCATGTGAGTGTGCAGGAACTGAAGCCCAGGGCTGGGCTGCAGGCAGCTCCCTGAGATGACGACCTCCGAGCAGGAACGTTTCACTGGTGCTGTTTTTCAGGAGGTAACATGCTCTTTGTCACCATGTGAGTGGGTGTCATGAGGTGAGCAGGATATCCTAACTTCTGGCTGCCATTACTAAGCTATAATCAACATATGTCTCTTCTGCAGGTGATGACTTTTTAGGACAACAACAAACAATTCAATCTCTGTATTGTTTCCAATCAAATACATCAAAGGAGAGACTTTCAGAACACATTTTAAGGGAAATAAAAATAAATCCCAGCCATAAGGAAATGAAACAAAATAATTTCTTAGTACATGAAATTCTTAACTTTCTTTTCTTCCAAAGCTTTCTTTTTAGTGAATATCAGATGAGCATCCCAGCAAGGATGTATTTCAGGCTGATGCCCTCAGAAGTGAAAAATAATCAGTGAACTTTGAAGTGGAGCTAGTGTAATCTCTGTGCTCAGTACGCTACTTTATTTCTTCGAAAGCCTTTGCCTCCTCTAACACATTGCAGCAGGTGGCCTTATTCATCGTTTTAAAATATGAGAACAGAATTAAGTTTATTTAGCTGAAATCCTGACATTCTTTCTAATTTCTGCTCATCACCTAATTACCTCATGCACTTTATTAACTGGTGTAAGTAATTACTTTTCATTGCCAGCCTAGTGTCAGAAGGCACAAAATTATTTGAATCAATACTGCAAAGAGCTTTTTTTCCTAACGGTATCCTGGGAGCAGAAAACACTTTGAATGAACTTACGAGAGGAACAGCTGGCTATGAAAACATCCTCAGTGATTTCCTTTTCATCACAGAGCAGTATTCATTGGGGCTTTTGAACCTATATGGAACAAAACATGAAATTATGGTATTTGGATATCCTCTGTTGATAAGCAGGCAATGTGTATCTAGCAGATCTTTTTCTGCTATCACTGCCTGGGAGTCTATGGATAATTAACTCTTAGGTATTCCCTGATAAATGGGATATTTTCACACAGTTCCAGAAATTATTTCAAATTTCTGTAGTGCCACATGGTGACAGTCTACAAAACTGGTAAGCTTCTATAAAATGGAGAGTATAAATTCAAATTACAGAAGACCAAAAAGTGGGAGAAGGTGCTATTGTGTATCAATACGTTTGTGTTTGTCCTCCCTTCTGTTCCTGTGCATAGCCTTGTGCAACAGAGCCCTGGTTGGAGCCTTTAATAACAGCAGGATGCAAAGAAGCAGACTGAGAAATAAAGAGTGTTAGCAACAGGAGCTAGGGTACTATAGAAAATGAGAGGTGGCCACAGAAGACCTTGAGAAATATGGTTCTATCTTGTAAAAGGCAGAGGAACCTAAGCCAATGATGTATAGATGTTGCATGCCCATGATCCAGGCTATTCAACTGAAACTTCTCACCAGCTCTGGCTGTCACTGCTCCTCTTGTGTATCTTTATTTTATTGTGTGTTCCTTACCAACACCATATCAGTCCCTTATATGTTCTCACTACTCCTTGTTTTTGTGCTCATTTTGCTGAGCACAAATGCTGTGGACAACTTAATGAAGGTAAAATGGAGTCCCAGTAGAGGTTTATTTTCCTTATTTTCTATTCTAAGTTCCAGCTCATGTTAAGAAACAGAGACAGAAGATATTAACACAGCATTCATAACGTTCTTCACTGTTTTTTTGTCCAAGTCTCCCTGGCCACCTCTCCCCTGTCAGGAAAGTATACCACTATCTGGTGATCAGACCTGAAATTCACACCAAAGTCAAAAGAAGACTCACTGTTCATAACTCTGACTTTCAGCTCTTGCTCTGGAGCTCCTTTCCTAAGCGATGTCTGCAGGATAACAGGAGACGTCATGGCTGCCAAGGACCGTCCATCTTCTGAGATGTGCAAGTACAAATACTATGCTGAATGCCCTTTAATCTGTTTCAGTGAAAACATTGAATTAGCACACACCTAGTAACTGAACTTTCAGTTTTTGTTATTCCTTTTCTCATTGCTGATACAAATATTTTTCAGTGAAACATAACTGAGTAAATACTGAATTTGTATGAAGTGCAGGCAACTTTGGAAGTGCAATGAGTGACATATCTGTCAGGCATATACCCCTTAGCTGTCGTATCTACAGTGCTCCTTAGGTTTTGTCTGCAAGATTCCTTTGGGAACACCCTAGCACGTGGCAGACATGAGCTGCTTGCAAACCTCTCCTCTAGACCTCAGCTGCTTTTTACTGGAAAAGGCCCACAGCTTTTCACCATCAAATGTGCTGTCCACTCTAACCTCAGAAAAACAAAAACACTTTAACCAGCTAGAAAACTACTTATCTCAGTAACTGGAAGGAACCAAGCCTGTTTCAATCTTTTAGACTTCAAAAGGCATTTTCATAATTGGTCTTCTCAAAACACACTATAATTAACAGATTTACAGACCGAGTGTGCATTTGCCACACTTTTAAGTCACAAGATGATGGAGATAAGGTAAAAATTAAAAGAAATGCTGAGGAAACCAGGTTTGTAAAATCTGACTGTGATTTTAGCACTCTAAGAAGAAATTTACAGATGGCATAAAAATGTATTCAAGATAATTCACTAACTCTGGCCCTTGAGATCGCAGGAGCAACAGAGCAAAGGGGGTCAGAAGGTAACAAGCAATCCTGGCTGCTTCATGTTCCTCACTTTTTCTTTCCCAAAACCCTTTCTTCTATAGACAATGCAAACAGTTTTTCCAACCAATATCCCATCAAGACCTCCTGCTGCGTTAAATGTGTCTCACCCTGAGATTCACACTTTGGTGCTATGTAGCAAAGTAATGCCATCACTTCACTGAATCAAAAGTCTTTCATTGTTCAAAGGGGTTGTCACCTCTTTGACAATGTCAAAATTAACTGCTTCACAGCAGGGGAGGTCTTAGAAATGATGAAAGTTCCTGCCATCGCTTAAGTATAAGCAAGATAACAGGCACTTAAGACATGGAACTGTTAATACCTGACCCTTTTTATGAGGATTTTCACCTATAAGAAAAAAAAATACAAAAATTACCACTGAGATGAGGGAACAAATGTTCTTTAAAAAACTATCTGCTCTTCTTTCTTAATGCATAATAGCCTATATTATTTCAAATATAATGTCTCTGATACTTAATAGTTGCCTTCTTCCTGCATATTGGGGCGCAGCAGGACCTACGTGCCAGAGAACAGCACAGTAAAAAGTGATTGAGCTGTTACAAGCAGCTGCCTCTGAGCAAAGAAAGGAGCATGTTGTGGAAACTAGCTTCCTTTTTTCTCAGGGAAAACATGTGCTTTCCCACTTGATATTAGTTAAGAAGAAAAATACTATAAAAATGGTATGGACAACCGCCTTTTTGGAAAGGGGATGTGTATGTAGACTCAGTGACCCAGCAACCACCCTTCCATAGTCTTAAACAACGTTTATTTAGCTTGCAAAACTAAGCTTGCTGCAGAAATTAGACATTTTTTTTTAAGCTCATCTAACTTATGATGTTTTGATCACGAAAGGGAATGGGACAGAAGTAGAAGAGAAAATATGAACACTTTGAACCACTGAGGGTTGGGGGTTTTTTCTGCTAGGGTAAGCAACAGATACATTACTGTGGTGTTGCTAACAGCTGGTACAATTTAAACCATTCTCCGTGTTCTATATACTCAGTGAGTGCCAAACAAAAAGGCATCTATTCTGCAAACAGCACTAAGCAAAGTCAGCACAGGGTAACGCACTCTCCTACTAGGATAAAATAGGCTGTTTTCAGAAATACACAGTATAAAGGATTCTCAAGGCACCAGCAAAATTGCAATTGTATTTGGATCCAGCTTTCCATTTTCAAAATGCCTTTTTATGGACTTATACTGCAGAAAGCCGATGTTCCCTCGATAATGACTGTTTGTGCAGGGCATGCATACTTGCTTTCTGGCATGGGCTCTTACTGTTACCATGCTTTTACTGACAGAAGAGCTTCAAGCTTTTTGAAAGCCAGGCCTCCTGTCCCCGTCTGGGCACACTCACTTCTCTGCTTTTGTCTCAGCAGTTCCACATCCCTAGCATAAAAAATTACACAAGGAGAACATCAGCTACACCTGCAGATGATCCTAGCCCTGTATGTATCTGTTCAAAATAGAGATACACATAGAAATTTACATATGTACATGACCAGAGCTTTTTTGGGCCTCCATTTTTTATATATCAGGTTCACTTGGTACATTTCTAGTACAATAAATTTAACAGGAAAGTCGAGAACAGTTTCAAAAAAAAATCTTTTTGCTTCATTTTTGCCTTGACTGGTTGGTAATATCAGCTATTTTTGTAGGTGTTTAAAAATATCCATTTTCATTAAAAACCATAGACAGGTAAAGAGATCTGCACAATTGCCTGACAATCCATGTGACTTAAAATAAATATCAATTATGAAAATAGGTATACCCAGATATAGGTGTATATATACCCAGATAATAGATATACCATATATAGACATATGACGTGGCCATTGCTGACACGCTCATGGCATGTCTGAGAGTAGCAAGAGAAAGCTGAAGGTTTTTTTCAGAAGAATGGTGGTGAAAAGCAGCATGACATTTGTTCTGCAATCTCTGTTTCTGTTTGAAAACGACGGTGGTACCTGGCCGAAGGAGCCAACCTGCCAGCGCTGGCACCCGCAAGGTGGTTTGGGGATGGTGCAGAGGGACGGTCACCCTGATGGTACCCGTGGGCTGAAATTACCACTACATCTGAGAATAAACAGTCAGTTGTTCTTTAGGTGCTGATCAGTTTTCTGTATCTCCAGGAAAAATCTATTTATAATATACTACAGGCATGTTAATCCAGTAACCTTAAGGAGGACAACAGAAAATCATGTAATCTGCTATGGTAAAATAAGATATTGTTCCTGTGTTCAATCAGAGGGAACAAAAGCAAGGCAAATAGATAAGGAGGGAAAGAAAGGTTTCCTTCCATCCCGGGCTAGGGGAAGAAGGGTCACTACCTTTGGCAAGGGGCACAGCCCGCCAGCTGGCTGAAATGAGTTTCCTTTGTTAAGTATAACCTTAAGAACACGTTTTGCTATTTTATCTTCCTATCTCAGTAAATCTGTGTTTACAGCTGACCCCAAATCTGGTCTGGTGAGAAAACCATGAGTTGCACAGTGTGCACGATGCTCCTTGCCTCGGGGAGGCAACGTCCGTCCATTTACACATGCCCCGTTCCAGCGTCAGTATTACATGGGGCTCGTGTCGGGGAGATGCCCGTGAGCCCGGGCAGGTCCCTGGCAAAAAGCAGGGGAGACAGGGGCTCCCGGGGGGGGAGCGGCAAGGTCTGTGCTGACACTCAGCAGAGCAGGAGTTCACCCTGCATCACCCCTGTGCAGCGTGGGGGATACGCACCGGTGTATCCCTCTTGGTGGCACTGATGAAAAAGGCATGTTGCTTGTAATCCTGATCTGTTTATAGTTTCATGCTAGCCCTTCAGGTTGGGGGCTGTAATTAAAAAATTAAGGAAGAAAAAAACCTACCACTTTCCTGAACAAAACTGCTCTTCTAATGCTCGTTAGGCTCATTTGTGAAGCAAAACATCCCCAGGAGACAATTCCGCACTTATAAAATAAACATTTTCCACGCATGTGGTTAAGGACCCTCATAAAATATGTAACGAGGCATTTCTGTTCTGAATACGCCTAGCTTCCTGGCATGAAAGCACTTGCGGAGAATTGAATGCCACTGTGGAAAGAGAAGTGAGAGAGATAATAAAACATCTACGGATTAAAGACAGAGATTGGCAGGCAATCCGACAAGCAGTTCCTCTTCTATTGGTATACATTTCCACGGGGAACCGAGCTCTGAGAAGGATACAGGCTGTTTTCTCCAATCTATAAGTCAGAGGAGAGCAAAACTCAGCAGATCGTTACTTAAGATTTCTCTTTCTTTTGACTCGCTATAGAAATCAGAATATAAACAGTTTATGCTTTCATTTTTTGAGTTTTTCCCCACAAGCACCTTCTCTTCTGCAGGCTTTAGGGAATCTTCCCTATAGCAAAAGTCCCTCCGAGCACATTAAATTCCTCTGTTTCGGGATGCCTTCTCCTCTCCTCCTCAGAGCTGTGGCTTGCATTTTGTGGAAGAACAGAGCCGAGTCAGCCTGCTGGCATTTTAGAAAAATCGATGGCACTTGTCGAAAGAATTGCCTTGGACTGACAGCAGGAATATCAGTGAGAGCAGCTTCCAGCTTCACAGACTCTGAAGTGCTCCTTCTCCGCGGTTACAAGGCAGAACTCCCCTGCTTTATCATACACCACTTTTAATTACTTGTACTCTCTTTTACAGATCTGTGGCACACCACTTTATTAGACAAATATCATTTATTATGATATCAAACATGATGAACCTGTATTATCCTTCACAGAATTGCAGTCTTTTTTTCCCCGTTTTTGCTGTCTGCCTAACGTGAAACTGAAACACCAGGGCAATGCTAAATAATTGATACATTGTATTTAAGCTGTATGAATAATTTATTTTTATGTCTTGTAAAAGGCAGCCTCCTCCCTGTCTCTACAATGCTTGTCCAGGTTGAAGAAACAGTTTGTTCAACCTCAAATTGAACGGTTTTTTTTCAATTTTGAGGTGGAATTTTAAAAATAAATTTAGATACCTTGGAAACAAAAAATCAAACTGCCTTATTTGAAAATGATTAAATAAATGTTCTGACTTTTATAGTGCTGCTGCTCATATTTTAATGTACAATTTGATATTAATTCAGGAATACTTTTAAAACTTAAATAGTTCTGAAATAGAAATTTTTACTGACTTGTGAAGAAAACATTTTTTCCAAAACACTGCTCTCACTTCCAACATTACTGTACATCCCTTTGTGAGCACCAGCATATCTGATACAAATGACCTGGCAAAACCAGTATTTTATCATATGGTACAACCAAAATTTGTTCCAAAAAGTGCTGAAGACTTTGTGCCCCACCACAGAGGGCTCCCCGTAAAAGGCTTCCACAGCCCAGGTGAAAGCATTACCCTGTACAGTAAAAGGAAATGTGGTTTTGACCCAATAATCTGGATCCATTTTTAGTATTAACTATAGGGGAACGTTATACAGTCCACAGCAAAAATATGTTGCCAGCATAGAGATGGTGTCTTCCTTTATGAAAGATGCATTTTTTTGTTCATCAAAGAGGTCTAAAACAGCAGCAAGGTTGCAGAGGGAGAATGCCACTTGCAAGAATCCCAGCTGGGACACCAGTCAGAAAAGCTTTTTCTTTTCCAGTCATTGCTTCCTTAAGTAAAAAGTAAACAACTTCATTTTCTTTTAAATGTAATACAAAATGCTTTGTCTTTTCCTTCCTTTTCCTGCTTTTCTTTCAGTTCTTTCTTTCTGGATGAAACAACGTGAGAAATACCAGCTGAATTTGCAATTTAACATATCTGAATTTCCATTTTTGGTCAATAGCGTGCTCAAGCAAAACAAACCAAAAAAGCACGCTGCTCTGTCAGAAAGGATTGTCTGTGATCTCTTTCCTATATTCATTTTCATTTTCTTTCAAAACCCAAATGTGCATGGCTATTTAGCCATATCTTCTTGCTAATTCTCATGTAGGAGGAGCTGATACAGCTGCCTCCTCCAGGTACTTTGGGCCAGGCTTTCTGCTCTGCTTTCTGAAACATCCCTAGGAGAGGCTTTGGATGAAGTATTAAGGTCAATTCCATAAAATTTACCCCAAAGAACTATACCGCTCCAGTTGTACAGCAAAGCACACAGAAATTAGAGAACACCAGCTAAGGATGCCGATGTAACTTAAAGTCGGACTCATTTGGACACATCATGATATGACTTTTAGTTACCTGAGCACAACACTTTTTCTGCAAACTCTGCTGCCTTCAGCTCTGCTGCGTACCGCTCACGTTGGCGTAGACCGTGCTTCGTGGAAAAGCCAGCCATGCTTCCCGGCTTGCAGCCCGCATCCCTCCCGACATAGTGCTCCGCTGGGCATGGGACCTGCCTTGCTGCTCGGCCGCAGAGAGGATGCTTGGGCAAGAACTCGAGCCACTGATGCACAATGGAGCAAAACTGTCAACTTGTCTGTCTGCCCAAGTCTTTTTGCAGCACTGTCTCCATAATGTCTGAGTGTCTTGTGGGCAAAATTCTGGGAATTGTTATAGTGAGAATCCTAGAGTGGGAAAGATGCTAATTTTCAAAGCTCTATTTTTATATATATATATGTATATGTGTTGAAAGCATTTATGCAGTGCGTGGGTTTCCAAGAGTACTAAGTGCTTCTAAAAACTGACACTTCTCTGTCAGTTTTTGTTTCACAAAAGCCCTTTAAAGCCCTTTCATAAGTAATTAAAATATCTTTTAATAATTATTAAATGTTTTAGAGGAGGAGTTTGCTTTTGATCAAGCTGACACAAAATGCAGAACTTCCCCATGGCAGGCATTTCGCCCTCTCACTTTATTAGTATCTTGCCCTGCCTCTACTGTAGGTTTGAGAAGACGGAGTTCAAGATTTCAGTTCACAAAATCAATAGAGCTGCCTGCATGAGAAATAAAGAAGGAGGAATCAGGACCATGGGACTAAGCCACACCTGCTGTGGCTCAACTAATATTGAGGAAAGCAGAACGTATTCTTTCTTTCTTTCCTGTTGTGAATATTGCAGCCATCATTTTGCATTGGCTTGTCTTTCTTTTGTTTCTCATGGCAGAAACCCAGTGATGCAAAGCAATGCCAGCAGGATTTGGCACTTTGCTGGAAAGAAAAGACAAAATGGTGAGAGATGAAAAACACCTGTGCAAATGCACTAGTTCCCTGATAGGTGCAGTGTTATTTACGGTGGAAATCATTTCTGTTCATCTAGGGCCCCAAGCTTTGCTCACTTATGCAACTTTGATACGCAGGGGCTGAAATTGCCTTAACAGAGCAAAGGAAAGAGATATTTTAATGTAATATTTCATATCTACATGCTTCTTATTCTGTACAGATGAGGCTTTGCCAGCCCACCAAATGGAGTCCTTCAAAGTGCCTGTCTTCTAGATAGATGGAACTGCTAGAATATCACGACTGCTAAAATTGCTTGAATATTAGATTCAGATAATGTTGCCAGTGCTCAGAGATCATATTCAAACAGAGGAAAACAGCAGACAGATGCTAATGACCTGCCTTTCTCAAGAACATCAAGCTTTTACTGTAAGGATACCATCTCATTTGTTTGTTTACCTATGAAGGTCTAATCAATATTAGATTTGAAAAGCAGCATGAATATTAGTAGGAGGCAGGGAGCGGAATACCATCCACGCAGCACCTGGCTCATGAAGGTCTTTGCTGTGGGAAGACCTCACTTTGCCTTCCTAAACCTAATTGTCAGAGGTGCCCCTGCTCACAGCCAGGCTCATCAGCCAAAGCCAAAGTGATGTGAAGTGGACTATAGCTGGGGTGTCCCACAGCATCCCAGTCTCTCTTCTAGTCTGCCCTGGCTTGCATTGCCACCTAAGTAGCTGTGCAGGCTCACACAGCATCAAAGAGCCGTGTAATGCCCGAAGAGAGTCCTAAGAGGACCCCTAAAAGAAGAACCCCATGAGTAAGCCAAGTCTCAGCCCCTGAGAGCCTGGCCAAGCATACTGGAAAGATGATGCACTACTGAGCAGCAGGAGAAAAAAATGCCTTTCAGACTCATGGACTGGGGACATTCTCCCTGCATCTCACAAGGAGGGAGAAGAGCTGCTATTTCTCCTGATTTTGCTCTTGTAACAAATTGGAGGAGTACTTCAGTTACCTCTCCTGACCCATCTTTTGACCAAAATTGACACTGCTGTTGAAGTGGTACCATTTCATTTTAATATACACAAGCTGGGAACATAGTTAAAGCTAGTAACGGAAACTAACTGAGCCTTCATCTCCCTTTCTGAGGTCTTCAGTGGATAACAAAGGCAACACATGCCCATCTAGATCTTTCAGAAATGGTTGGCTTCACTCGCTAGCACCATCTTTCACCTCTGATTAATTTAGACACGTAAAGGGTATCTAGATTCAGAGCTCCTAAAGTTTCAGAAGCATCATCTCAGTTCCAGCAAAGGAATGGCTGCCTGTAGCTAGCGGCTGGAAGAGTTTTAGAAATCCAGCACTTTCTTCTGAATTCATAATTTTTGGAAATGTGGGCTGGGGCGGGGGGGGGGAAGGAAAAGAGAGAAAATTTTATGCAACAAGTATGCAGTTGGTGCTCCCCAGTAGAAGACATTGACATACTGGAAGGAGTCCTATGGATGGCCACCAAAACAATCAGGGACGTGGGGCACATGATGGATAAGGAGACACTGAGAGATTTGGGGTTGCTCTGCCTTAAAAGGGAGGGCTAAATAGAGATTTTACTGCTCTCTTCAGCTGCCTAATGGGAAATCATATAGCAGATGAAGCCATACTGCTCTCAGAGCTGCACAGTGAAGGGAAAAGACGCAACAGTCACAAGCTGACGAAAGAGAAAGGCCAACTGCACACAAGAAAAAAGATTTCACCATGATGGTGGTCAAGAACAGGAACAGGTGTCCAGAAGTTGTGGAGTCTCCATCCTTGGAGACATCCAAAGACAGACTGGACACAGCCTGAGCAACCTTGACCTTGCTTAGAGCAGGGGCTTGGAGAGGATGGCCTCCCTTCCAGCCTACACACTTCTGTGATTCTAAAAAACAATAAACAAAAGGTTTGCTTTTTGCCTAATATATTCTGATACCCAGCAAAAGGCTTTTAAAATTATAAAAATAACATTAGGTAAATCCACCTTCCCCAGCTTTTCTGCCGCTTATTCAACAACAATAAATCTGTTAAATGTTATTTTTCATTGGAAGACCATGAATCAGTGTCCTTGAAAATAACCTATCCATTTTGTCAACAAACCTTAGTCCATCTGGTTTATGCTAGATACACGGATTTTATTAAATTAAACCTTGGATATGCTATCTATCCAGCAACAAAGAAAAACATTGCTAAAGACAATTGGTCCAGTCTGATTTCTCTGTGCTGTGTAAGTGAAGAGGAACTTCACCGAAGTCAAATGAATTTATGCTGGCATAATAGTGGTTCCTGGGGGAGCAGAATGAATCTTGGCTGCCCAAGGCTGTTTGACAATAGAAGAGAGCAGCTCAGCAGAAGCTAATGGGTTTATAGTGTTTACTTCTGTCATCCCTGGGAAAGCAGAATACCTCTGCAATTCAAGATTTCATGCATAGCTACATTGGGTCAACAGCACAAAATCACTTCTGGCAGAAGAAAGACCTGTTCACCAGGTGGTGATGGGAATTGCTATCATAAAAGGGCAAAGCATTCAGGGTGTTTGGTGTAGGGTTACAGTAATAAACAAGGGCTCAAGAAACAATCTAGAATTCACCTATCTTTATTTTATTTTCATTTTTATGTCTGTACTAGAGTGAATTAGCTCTACTACTACCTGAGCCAACAGAAATGTCTAAATGCAACACACGCCTGCGACCACCACAGTGATCTTTGAGGAGGCCAGAAAGAAAGAAGACTTTGGGGGCTTGTTCCATTTCGTGGGTGAAGTTTAATAAAGAATCTGCTTGCAGCCTGTTGACGACTTGCTTTGCTTAATACAAAGGGAAAGATTATTTGGGTTTTATTTTTAGGGGGCCAGCAACAGGAAAGATGCAAGGACATGAGCATGTGATATGTTTCTGGATTGGTTTGAGTCTTCTGCAAACATTAAGTCTGGTCTTAGTCTATGTACTCATTATAGTCATTACAAATCTAATCAACACACTAGAATCAATGAGAGGAAAGACAATTTACGGAGATAAAAAAGTTTTCTGATAAATGAGAGCTGAAGCAGAATGCCAAGTTCTTTTCCAAGTTGATATAGACAAAAAAGTTTAAGACTAGAGCATTGGTAGTATGCATACAGCCTCAAGAAAGCAGCAGAAAATGCTTTTATTGTAGAAAATAAAAGAACTTTACCATTTATTAAGATTTCACCTGAAATGTAACACCTTCTATCAATTTAAGTTCAAGAAGCGCACTCCTTTGAAACTTTCGTAATTCTTCATAAGGGAAAGAAAATGTGTAATGACTTCAGAAAACATGGCTGAAAATAACCATTTTGAAGATTTGTAAAAGCTTTTTTGGAGGAAGGAAGAGGGCTGTAGAAGATTGCCTCTGTGAAAAATAGCCTTAGAAAAAAATCTACATTTCTTAAACTAAATCAGCTGAAGTTTTGTGCGCCTTTAAGAAAAGAATCCAAGCCCAGCCTTTTTAAAACATACGCTTTTTCAAGCATATTCAGACTAATTTAAATTACAAAAGGTCCTTTCTGGTTGAACAACAGCTTTCAGTCTCGAATATCATCTTTGGTACAATAGACTTTTATACAATTCAAGGTGGTTTTTTTGTGGGGTCCAGAACTAGCTTAAGTCATTACTGGATCTTGCAGAATGAATCATGACAATATATAGAAAATATACGTAAATATATACATATATATTCTTTCTGCTTCTGGTGGAAGTTCTGGAACTTTATTTTTTGTTTAAATTATGTTTTCTGTTATTGCCTCACATCACACCTGGTATTTTTCTGCTTCTGTGCTTCTTCAACGTTCAGTGTCTAAGAAGAGATGAATCACCACCATGAGTGAGAGGGTGGCAGATGGAGGGGGTCGGGCCCGTGCAATTCTGCCTGGGTTTTGCCCCATATCCCACAAGGGGCTGGTTTCAGGGCAAGAGCAGGGGAGGATGGGCTCCAGAGCCCTTTCCCCGCTCCAGCTGTTAACATGCTGAGTGGGTACAGAGAGAGGGACACCACTTGCATTCACCTGCCGATGGCATATTCCTTCCTCATGACACTGTCCCAACGCAGCTGGGGCTGGCAGGGATGCGTGGCAGGGACACAGCCTTTGCAGCTGGGGGTCTGTTTGTTGCAATGGTCTATAGCCGAAAGCACCCCCTGCCCCCTTAAACTTTGGATTTATCTACACGTGAACAGCAGTTAAGTTAGCAAAGTACTGGTTAACCTTGTTCAAAACAATCCAGTTAAAAGCAAAGGCTGAATGGCAGCATTTGCATAGCACACCTCAGCTCTCTTGTTAACAATAAGATATGTTTTAGAAAAACAATAGTACCTTTGAAGTAATTCGTGAGTGCTATAACAATGCACAGGAAAGTGCAAGAGCAATTAAAGTAGGGATCCATTTGAGACTGAGTAATGCAACAACCTGTGCTGCTGACAGTGTCAGGGAGCCGTGGAGAGCATGGAGATGATCATGTTTTCTGTCTCCACAAAGGAGAGCCAAGAGAGCCTTGATTTCCAAAAATAAAAGGAAGCTTACTGACATCAAGAGCGAATATGGGATTACTGACCAACATATGACCAATTACTGACCAATGTTCCCGTCCATCCCTATCGATGTAGCAGGTGGAAACCTGCCTTTGAGGTTCTCCAATGCGCTCCACTATAACAGTCTGGTTTCAGCCATCGGCATCTTAGCCTAACCCAGGCTATTTCATCTAAAAGGTTGCAAGGCTTTTACAGGGAGGAGGAGAGAAATTGTAATGAAAATGATACTGCCACTCATGAGAGGTGGTTTGCCTGTTCTGAGAATTCAGGCAACTTTTCCCATAGGATTTGGCTGGATATTGTATGTGGCAAAGATGGCTCTCCTCCCATCCCCTAAAAGATCTGCTCAGGTTCACCCAGATTTGAGAAGCTTCAGTTGACAGAAGTTATCCCATATGAAGTGTGACCTTGTAATTTAAAATCAGATATAACGCATAGCCAAACAGGAGCCGATTGCAGTTGCATAGGCATTTCCTACCTCGGTGGCTGGTGCTCTGCACCTTGCTGAGGGAATGTGTTAGGATGCTGAGCAGTAGTAGCAGCTAACGCTGTGGCTTTTCTTTCCTGCATCCTATTGTCCCCGACTCCCAGCGCCCACTCGGACAGAGAGTCCAGGGGAAGCCGATCTCCATCCTGGGGCACAGCAGGGAAAGGCACAGCCAGCAGCAGTGTGAAAGCCCCACAGCTGGGTCAGTAGGGTGCCATGCTCTCTCAAGCACCCCCTGAGTCCCAGCACAGCCCAGTCACTTGAGCACACGGTCACCAGTTTCTGGGTTGGATCTCAAGCTTAGAGCTCAAAAATTTCCTCAATCAACTATCCTCTAGCTTTCTAAAAAGCAAAGATGCTCTCTGAGCTTACACCAGTCCAGAAAAAGTTTCAGTCTCAAAGTAGATTTCATTCTTCCGAAGTTACACAGTCCTTGGATTTGAGAGGAGCTGACGTTTTGTATGCAATCTTAGCCTGCTCTGTGAATGCCATTAGAGCTAGAAACAATCCTACACAACCAATAAAATAAGACACTAATTGTTGTATTTATTCCCCTGTGAAGGTACACTCTGGCGCTATTAATTGTACTTAGTCACAATCTGTTCAGCATCTAATTGTTCTCCACAGAGCTGAAGAGAACCAAATATTTACCCACATGAATTTATTAATATCTAGTCATGAATCATAACCGCTCTACAACGATTTGTTTTTTAAAGGCAAGAAAAAACTGCAGAAAAGGAGAAGTGCAAGGTTGAACAGAGTTTGGGTGTCAGGGTGCCACGGGGCTCGGGGGGGCTCCCTGGGGACCAGGAGCCGTGGGGGCTCTCTGGAGGTCCAGAGTCCATCCCACCACCCTGGCCAGGAGTGGGGCAGCCAGGGCAGCCCCATTCCCGGGCATCACTGTGGGTGCCGCAGCCAGGGGACATGGGGGGACAGGGCTCCATACCCCACTGTGTGGGCACCACGGGGGCTGCGGGGGTCTCTCCAGCCTGTCAGAGCTGTGGGTCCAAGACCTCCTCTGAGGATGCAAGCCTGGCCTCGGCTGGCATCTCTTCCAGACCTTGCTTTGGCCTGTCTGGGCTCTCAGGATGATATTTCTTTAACGCAGATTAAGCTTTTCAGTGGCACTGCTGGAGAGACACCTTCTTTAAGACTAGCCTGAATTAAACACATGAGCTGGCACTGCGCTAATCAACCAGTAGGACTAATTGACTTTCCCAGCATGTCCTAGAAGAAACGTACCAAAAATACTTTCCTGATAATATACTAGATATTTTCAGACTCTGAAGGTGGAGTCCTCAAGTCCCCTAGAGTATTACCTATGCTGCAAAGGTCAGGGGTGTGAGGTGGGCTCGTGGCTCACACTAATACTTGTTTCTTCCAGATAGATTTGCCACTTTACAATGTAAATTATTGTAAGCATAGATGTGACAGCTTATTTCATCATCTTGTACAGAGAAAAATGTCTGACTTTTCTTTTAGTGGAAAGGGATATTTACCTTTTAACATACTGTAAAATATGTAAAAACAATGTGCTTTTGGTCACTCTATATTTTTCAAAGTATTATAAGAGTCAATTTCATGTTAAGAATTACAGGGGGTGTATAACTTCTGGGTTGAAAATGATGCAAACTCTCTCTCTCTACCTGAACAGAAGTCAAATTCAAAGCCAGAAAATTGGTACAGTGGATATCTGTCTGTACTACAAACTGAGTCTTATCAAGGCACACGTACACCACCATCATGAGATGAGATCTTCGCTGTGGTTCTACCACACATTTCATAAGAGACCTGAGCATACAAAGTGATGCCTGCAATTTGGAGTGTGACTGGGGGGACCAGGATCTACGATGAGCTCCTTGAGACCCCCGTGGACCCAGACTCCCTCACTCCAAATCAGCAGTATAGGTATCCAAGGAGGGCTGCAGTGCCTGATTTGGCCATAGGACAGCAACACTTTTTTCCGTCTTTGAACTGGAATGACTGAGGCTCTGAACATTTTTAACATCCTTTTTTATTGCTGCTACAATTTCTGAATACTATTATGTGATTGTCAATTGAGTATTTAACTTCTGGGTCTAACAAAGTTCAAGATGATGGTAGATGTAAAATATTTAGTGTGAAACCAAAGGATTCTGCTCCTCTTCAGTAGCATTTAATGGCTAGTCTAAGATTCATGCTCCAGTCAGATGGGCTTGGCACTAAATGTCTCCTTTTGAAAGTAAACCAGACTTAATGAATATGCAGTGAATCCTATTTACCATTATTTCTGCCACTTAGTATAATTTTTTACTATGCTTCAAGAGAATATTATCACCACAGAAGGTGACTTTTAAAGTAAAGCTCTTATAGCCTTATTTATTAGAGGATTATTCTTCATTTACTAAATCCATGGCATATTTTACGAAACAAAAACACATTCCTATACACAGTGTGGAATATAAATGTCCTGTGTGAGTTTAAATTTGGTAATTCAAGCTCTCCCTTATTCCCTTGGAAGCTATGCAGCTGTGAAGGCTCTAGAATATATAGCACGGAAAGAAATGTCAAGATTCTTCTGTGGAAAATATCTTCCCCTTTGTCCTGGTGTTTGATAGCCAAAATTACAGATCTAAACATGCCTAGGAATATTTTTTCTATAAGCCAAAGTTAAATTTATCTTGTTAAATAACTTGAAACACAAAGCACTAGAAAGTTGAATGTGGATATGTGATGAAGTCCAGCAGATGAAGTACCTTGCTTGGGAAGCTTGAAAATATGAAGAATGGTAGTTTTATAGTCTGATGATACTCCAGAGTGACTGCCTCCCCATAAGCAGATGAACTCCAGAAAACAAATTTATATTTGTAAAGATTGTGGAACCACGTCATTAACAACATACTCCCCAAGACACTGTCTCAAAGCATCACTAAACATATTGAAATACAGTCTTTTTTCACCACTGGATGTGGCCAGTTGTGTAGGATCTCCAGACAGAATTGCTACCACACTACACTTGACAACAAGAATGTATCACCAAAATAAAATTTCCTGGCAGTAAAAGCTCCCTGTAACAATAAAAATCATTGTCTCAACAAGCGATATCCTCATAAAAAGGGGCAAAAAGTACACTGATAGTTTTGAGGATAATTTGGAAGATACTATAAAATCGGGGTGCTGGCATATCCAAATGATTATACACCTGGTTTGCATATTTTTGTTGCATATTCCTTGCTATGTTACTCGAATACTGGTTGACTGAATTGTCCAGCAAAGAGAACAAAGCGTGACTAGTATCCACAGAGCCAGCGGACATCTACCCTCTGTGAGGGGTCTATGTGCTCAGCCTGTTGCTTGGTCTGGATCCTGTTGAATGCCATGGTATAATTATCACTCATTGCAGTGGACACAGAATTGCAATTGTATTTCCACGTTCACATCCAAAGACATAACCATGAGCCACAGCTTCATTCTGTATATGACAAGTATGAAAGAATAGAATTTGGCTGCGAAAGTGTAAAACTTGTAAGGATTTATACCACGTTACACAAAAAAGCACACTACACAAACAATTTAAGAATTTCATATTTGAAATAAAAACAAAAGATTCACACTCCTGGGCAAACTGAAATAACAGGAAAAGCAGTTGTTCAAGATCATACTCCATCTCTCAGTTGAGGGCTGCCTAGCTCTTCTGACGCACAGACAAAGGGCTCACAAATCCTTCCACATACCCTCACCTCCCTTCTCTCAACGTGGTAACAGCAGAAGTCATTTGTGAAGCAGACATTCTGCTGTGACAGTGACATTTCTGACAGGATGTACAGTCCCCCACTTGACCTAAAAAGCACTTTGTCACTGTGCCATGCATGGCCCATGCTGGACCACATTCTGGTGGACAACGACTGATTCTTTCTCTAAACCTCTGTGAGAGATTTTGTCGTGAACAATATTGAGCTAGACTGAGAGCCTAAACACAAAATGTGCCCCCCCAGAGGATTCAGGTTAGACTTGAAATCAGATCTTCAGATCAGATCAGTGCAACCTGATTATGCCATCTTCTTTCTCCTCTTTTTTTTTGTTTTTTCATAACACCAAATGGTATATTCGAGGATTTATTTAAAGTTATTATTCTCTCTGGATAAATCCTCTATTACTGCCACCAAGAACTGAGCCAATCGCTGTTCTCTAATTCAATGTTGACATCCATTTACTGGGCTGTGTATGAGATGGAGAAGCTGGGAGATAAGTGAGATTTTTGCTAACTTATGTTATTAAGTAGATTCCATTAGGCCTTGCATCTTTTCCTTCAGGGACGTCGATTAGATTCTTCTGAAATGCAAAGAATCATACTTCAAGACAGGAGCCATTTAAATGTGAAAAATGTTTGCTGCCGAGAGCAACCAGAGGCAACAAAGAATACAAATTGTCACAGCACATGACACAGATAAATCCTTCGGAAAATTCCTCTGTGTTGCCTTTACCTGGATCAAAACCACATACTGGGCATACAAGTTATCAAGACATCTCTGCTTTTTAATAAAATAATACATCACCTGGTAAAAAAACAGATATACCTTAAAGACTCCTGACAATGAGAAGGCAGTAGAAATGCACAGGTAATGCATGTTGGCAAAAGTGAACAAAACCAGCAATACATATTCAGGTGCTAGGGAGGTAACAGTGAAAGATGGCACCCTGTGGAATAATGCTCTTTATGATTAATAAGTACACTCCAGTTTTGCCCTTTAGGAAAATAATTCAGCATCTAGACTTGTTGGATCTGCTGTCTGGGCTAGTCTTGCTTCCCAGTGCTGTTCAGGAATTGCTGTGACAAGCTGTGCGATCAGAGCATCAGTGCAACCAGAGCAGACCCAGGGTGGCAGTCTGAGTGGAGACTGGGAGTGGAAAGCCAGACTGTCCAGCTCAAACCTCACAGTTTAATGAATCTAATCTAGTCCTTATCCTCCTAGTGTGCATTTACATTGATAAAATGTGAATTTCATTTTTTTTTTAAATCAAGGGCTAGAATTTTTATATTCTTTGGGTTTTTTTTCATGATAGTGTATATTGCAGTAGTCTCTATGGTTTACAATGTATTCAACGTATGCCTAGTATCTTCAAATTGAGGCAGGCTGTTTCACTAGTAAGCAGCATTGCTAAAGAGATTAGCTTCTTTCCCAATTCTTATCATTGTTCCCATTGTAAATGCCAAATTTTAATTTCTAGAGCCAAAAATAATCAATTTGTATTTAACAATGTTCTTTTTTCCTGTCATATTTGCAAAATGCTTTGTCCCATGGATTTTCTTGGGTATTTGCTTTTTCACTGGGGACTTGCAATGCCAAATGAATTGCAGAGTTTCCAGTAGCTCCCATGGCTTCAGTAGCTTGCAATCCTGTACAGAGGTTTCAACAAGGTTTCAAAGATGGAAGAAGAGAACAAAGAATTTTTCTAGATGTCAGGTAAAGCTGATTTTTTTCCTGAATACCCTTTAAAAATAAGTATTCCAGAAAATTGCTACCTTTCAATATTTATTTGAAAAACTGATATACATGAGTAATGGCTGGGTACATGATCCTATACCCAAGCTTGGCAGGATGCCACAGAGCACCAGGGTTGCATGCTTAACCACACCTTCTTCTCTGAGAAGGAAACCAGAGGGGATTTGTAGCAAGTCACCTTGTTAATATTATTGTCTTGCATCAGACAGTTCAGTGTTCTGACCTGTTTGGGTAATTCCTACACCTGAACAGGGGAAGGAAAGATAATTAAGACCTCCATGCAGTGCCCACCTAACACCTAAACTCCTCTGATCCTGTCTGTCTTGTCTGCGTTGCTTCTTCCCAGGTACCTGACAGCCACAAAACTTCTTAAAATCGAAGTGCTAATGTGGAAGGTAAAGTCCATCAGCTCCCAAAAGGCATGAGAATAATCAGACTGACACATGTAATAAGCTGCAGTAACTTTGACATGGGCACAGCGCTGTTGCTGTAGCATCCTCACAGATCAGGTCAGTCATGATCCACTGCCCCCTTTCCAGGGCGCTCCGAATAAGGCTGTGCTGCTCCCATTGATGTGGAAGCGAATAGCGGCAAACCAGCATTCAGCACAGGTTTCATTGTTCCTGGCATTTTCCAGGCTGAGCTTTGTTACAGGCTATTAGAAGATGGCACTGAACTGCAAAGATGAGATTTCACTGTGCTGTGAAACTCCCACAAAAGAGTGGTAATTGAAATTGCAGGTTTGCTTGGAGGCCTATTTGTTAAGATTCTTGGCTCCATTTAGAGGCATGCCTTGCAAGAGACGACTGTTGTTAAAAAATGACCCTCCCTCCCTTTCAGCTGCACCAATTTAGGGAATTGAATCTGCTGGAAAGTTCTGAAGATTTGGGGTTCTTCAGGCATGTAGCAGATGGTGGATACTTGAGTGGGTGCTGCTCAGATGGGAAGTTTGATGGATCTTTGCAAGGAAGAAGGGCAGGAGATAGAAATCAAGCAATTGTAACTCTAAGGAAGTTTATTGTTCTGCAGCTGACTTGGGAAACATTTGTGGAAAGTGAAAAACCAGGGTGGTCCCACAGGCAGGCTGTGGGCATCACCCAGCTCATGGAAGTTGTCCATCCATGATGACCCCTTTGCTCTGAGGAGATGAGAACCATTTGTCAGGGCAGCAGGTAAAACCCCAAAAGCCCTTTGCAACTGTCTGTAGCCCAGTGTTTAAACCTATAAGTCACAGTGTCCACAACTGGCATCCCTCCACTAGCCCTGGGTGAGGTTGGACCATCCTGAGTCAAGAACGAAAGAAATACATCATGGCCAGAATCCAGCATCCTTTCCGTGGGCCCCACTCACCCAGACACAGGAGACGAGGATGGAAACAAAAATCACTGCAAGACTCCTTCTCCCCTTGTTTCTCTGGGCTGGGATTTTTACATCTCCTGTTACAGCTTGCTTGTGTGGAAGCACTATAGCCTGGTGACCACACTTTGGCACTTAAGTAACAATTCTGGTCAGAAAAAGAGGGAACAGAAATAAATAATCTGAATGTTTCTATGTTTTTATTCCTTAAAAAGAGGAAGCACTCTACCACAATGACAGCATTCCTTCCAAAATCCTTGTGCAACTGGATTATAAGGGGAGACACAAACTTGCTCTGTAGCTCAGTGGGTGTTTCCCATGAGGCAAGCCCCATATATTTCCATAAATCCGTATTTCAGTAACTGTGCCAAGCCGCAGGCAATGGCAGAAAAGCCATGAGCATCTCCACTGTCGTCAGCAACTTTCCTGTTCTCTACAGCTTCGGTTTCCTTGGAGATTCATTAATCAATCCATTTACTTCCCCAGATAAATGAAGTTCCTGGAATACACGTAACAGGGGAATTTCCACCTCTGAAGGCATTTTGTGGAAGTTTAGTGTAGTCTTATGCTTTTTTGTTAAAGAGAAACCTCAGAGCTTTCTCAATGGAAGTGAGCTGCTTCGGCAGAATGCTTATAAACTGTTTCATAAAAGAAGGGAAAACATTAAAAGTGTAAAATTAAGGAAGAAAAAAAAAAAGCTGGGGAAAACTGACCTAAACCCTGGTCCCACTGAAGTCCAGAGCAGACCCGACTCACTCATTTCAGCCAAGTCCTGCTCATCAGAACACCACAAGAGAAATGTCAAACCTAACTATGTAATGAACACCTTAAACAGTTTTGCCTTACCTTATAAAACAGCATGTGAAACTGTTAATGACTCCTTCAGCTCTTTTCCTTTCCTTTCTCTCTCATTGTCAAACCCTACATAATAAGCTTTGGTGCTAGGAATGTATGAAGTTATTTCCATAAGGCTACAGATGTCTCCAGTTCGTAACCTGCATGATTCTCTGCTGCAAAACAGCAGCCTGTAGCCTGTCCTCTGCTTCTGCACTTGTGCTTTGCAGATCATTTCCTTCTTAGTGTGGGTGTCTCATCACCTTGTAAATGGAAAAGATGTTGTATCATTTCAAAATTTAAAGTACTCACACCTCTATCTGCTGTCAAGAGGCGGGGTTTGGGTGGCACAGGAAGTCCTACAACCATTTGAAAAATAAAATTATAAGATACTTTGGAAAGCAGCATTTACAGTAGGACTTCCCAAGAGATGGGGGTGTAAGGCTGTTATGGACCAACAGCTGAACAAATACAGGAGTAAACAAGCACTAGCAGCCTGTTGGAGGATTTTGAGACTACTGTGGAGTGTAGGTTGCAAGAGTACCACATTTATTATTTGCCATGCTAACAAGTAATTGAAGCATTGATTAAAATCGTGAGTGGCAGCATACCAGGGTGACTCAGACATCTTTGTTAACTCATTGATTTTTTCTGCATGCTGAAGATTAGCTGCTAGCTTTGTCCCTCCATTGCATGGCTAGTCATAGTAGGCTCATTTGTGCCACATGGGAACAGTAGGCTCAGCTGCCCTGCATCCCCTCCAGAGACATCCCTTAGGCACAGAGTCTCCCAAGGCTCCCAGTGGGACCATGCAAAGAGCATGGACAGTCTCAGGTCTTCCATTCCCTTGGGGAGAGCCAGGTCACGCCAGTGAAGCATGCCTCTTATTGAGGGCTATATGCAGTTTAGGCACGTTCACTCTAACTGCTTGTACTTTTTCTCTGTTCAGAGATGCTGTGCAGCACTTCAGCAGAGGACAATCCGGCAAAGGTGTGGTACCTGATCACTAAAACTGTTTATATCAGCATGGTGACTGTCTCCAGCTGGAACACAGTAATGCATTTATTAGTTACAAGAACCTAGTTAATGTGTCCCAAATATTTCCTGCTTTCAAAATATTACCCAGAAAGACAAATTTTAGAGATCAATGACAAATTTTGGTTTTCTTTCTGTTTTTTTTCCCTGCTTTCCTTCCCCTTTCCTCCCCAAAAAATAGATTGTGGTAGATGGTTACTTTTTTCATGTTCACCAACGCAAGTAAGAAAATGAGACATGAGTCGACAAATGTACAGAAGGTAAGTGACTAGTATTTTGCAGCTAAATATATTTTATGGAAGACATTAATTTACGTTGTAGGAGATGCAAAACTCTCCAGCTTTTAAAGGAAATTAAATTATATACATTTCCAAGCCAGTACAGAGAATTCAGAACCTTTTATTCTTTGTTTAAATTGTGGAGAATGAGGGGCCATCAAAAGAGATTTATGTTAAATATAGAGAACAATCTACATTCCTTGATTAAATCTGACCTTTAACTAACAGGGGAGAAAAACAATAGATTGGAAATGTATTTCAAAGGAGATATCTCCACTCAGGTTTCCTTTTCCTTTTAAGAGCTTCATCTACAAACCTTTGAAGGCACAGAAGTCTTAATTCATTGCCATTAAGGAACACAAGAAACTTCAGAAGGACCTGGAGATAAATAATGAGTCATTGTGTGACTGAGGAGAGACTTTTTTACTTAATATTGAACATAAGAGTTTAAATGTGTTATGTTCAAAGAAAGCATGGTGTAGCACCGAACAATTCATATTATAGTCCCAAACCGTGGCATTTTTTTCTCCTGATTTATAAAACCTGTTGTAGTTCTCCCAAACTTTCTGAAAACACAAGCCTTTCATCAAGTTTTTGGTTTTGTTCTTTTAATTTTGAGTGACTTCTGCAAGGTTTAAAAGACAAGACATGACCTTGTCACATTGTATATCAGTTCTGATATTGCACTGAGTCCTTTTTAGGACACATGGCAACCAAAACCCAGCCTGCCCTGAGGAAATTATTGTGACTTCTGGCTCTGGCACACACAGTTGGGAAGAGGGCTTAATTCTGCCTTGCCACAGACTGCTCATGTTTTGGCGCTTCCAGGTCTATTGCCTCTTTACACATACTGTTATAACCTCCTGTCATGGTTTAACCCCAGCCAGCAACTAAGCACCATGCAGCTGCTTCCCCTTCCCCCCTCCCAGTGGGGTGGGGAGGAGGAGGGAAAAAAAAAGTAAAACTCATGGGTTGAGATAAGAACAGTTTAATAACTAAAGTAAAATAAAATACACTACTAACTAAGAATAATAATAATATAATAATGAAAAGGAATATAACCAAAAAAAGGAAATAACACCCAAGAAGAGACAAGTGATGCACAATGCAATTGCTCACCACCCGCTGACCGATGCCAGAGCAGTGATCCACCCCTCCTGGCCAACTCCCCCCTGTTTACATACTGGGCATGACGTTCCATGGTATGGAATACCCCTTTGGCTAGTTCAGATCAGCTGCCCTGGCTCTGCTCCCTCCCAGCTTCTTGCACAGCTGCTTGCTGGCAGAGCATGGGAAACTGAAAAGTCCTTGGCTTAAGAGAAGCGCTACTTAGCAACAACTAAAACATCAGAGTGTTATCAACATCATTCTCACACTAAATCCAAAACACAGCACTGTACCAGCTACTAGGAAGAAAATTAGCTGTATCCCAGCCAAAACCAGGACACCTCTTATAGCACACAACTTAGTACCTTTTTCATCATCAACTTCTATGTGTTGTTCAGCAGAAAGGGGAAGACCTTGTCTCTTCATTATCACTTTGGTGCTCCATCACCTGAGGGAGTTGTCTTCCCTTTCTCTTGGGCTTCCCCATCCCACACTCAGTTGCTACAACTCTGTGTGGGTTGGGAGCTACCCTTGTAAAAGCTGGAGATTTACAATCCTACTTTTCAGGAGGAACTAAGCAGTTCAGATCTGGAAATGACTCTACAACACCTAACTTCGAACTCAGCCCGAGCTTGTTCTAAGGTGTGAATGGGCTGACGTCTTTTTATTATTACAAAATGTTTCCATCTCTGAATTTCCGAGCTCAAATTAAGCTATAAATAATGTAATCCTTCAAGGTAAGCTGCTCTTTCCAGATTTCTAGTGTATTGTGAAGGACCACAAATCTTGAGATGGTTTGGCTAAGGATTAGCTGCAGAAAATCATGATTTTGTGAGTGTCTTGGCTTATTGTCACTCTAAACATTTCTTGCCAGGAGCAGAAATCATCTCACAGATCCAAAATCTGAAATATTTCCTCAGTGAGAAAAGGTCTTGACCTATTGAGTGGAGACATATCTGTCATGTGAAGAAGGTTATCAGAGGCTGCCTTAATCCACCAGGACTCTTGTGTTTGACAAAGATGGTTAGACTTTTAGGTTCAAGTCAATGAGCTCTAACAAAAAAATTTCATGGAAACCAGTGGAACCACTGGAGAAAATAAGCAGTATTCACGAGGTGGAAGAGTGTCTTTCTCAGACCATTAGGTAGGCAGAAACGCTCAAGTAAACCTCATTACATCACTTGGTGATGTAATCCATGTGCCTCACAATTAAAATGTTTCAGTGGTGATTTAAAGGTAATCAAACTACATTAATTGGGAGTTTACTTGTTACGTGATATCTTTACATAATTTTAGTGTATAGCAGTAAGAAAACAGAAATTAATTTACCCCCACACATACAATAATGCTTATTAGCTGTAATCACAGCTACTGATGAATACAAACTATAGCGCATTAATGAATACTAAGGGTAAACACCAAAAGCCAAACAATTTGCAGTTATGGAAACATCCTATTTTACAGTGAGGCCATAACAATTCATACAACATTTTTCCATGCTGAATAGTAGAAGAAGGCAGTGTTATTCAATTGACATGCAATCACAAATGAACCATATGGGGGGTTTTGTCTATTTATGTTTGGTACCTTCCTGTTGTCTACTCCCACAGTACCAATATAGCTCCCAAAGTTTTATGAGCCCGTCTCCCAGAGAAAACTGATTTCTAGGGAGACTTACATCCACAGATCTTAGGCTCTCATCTTTGGGAAGAAGCCCTCTGAAGGTGCCTGTCTCTTCTCAAAGACCACGCTGAGAGCAGAGATAACTGATTTATACTAGATGCCCTACTTACGTGACAAAGTCAGGCAACAGGAGTCCCACTCTGACATACCCTTAACCACCTCATACCCACATCTTCCCTTTTCCACTCTCTAGATAATCGTAATGAGGAACGTTATGAATGAGGTACAGTTGTTTAAGCTGCAAATGATGCTGTGTTACTTCCTGGAAAAAACTTTTTTTCCAGTTTCTTTGAATTGCAATCAAAAGCTTAGGCAAAAAATCCTTTCTTCCTCTAGGAATGAAAATGACAACCCTTTGAAAAGTCTCAAAAGCTATGTTAAACAATTTCCTTTGTAGTTCACACTCTGGGGATCCCACACTCTGTGCATCTATGTATGGGGAGAGCCATTTACCACATGCCTGGGGGGAAAAAAAAAAAAAGATCCTGGAAAAGAGAGAGGTTGTAATTTGCAATGGATACTGTGATCAGGCTGAGCATTGTACTGGACCTTCTTTTCTATTGCTGTTTTCTCGCTCTTTGTTCTCAGCATTTATTTTTGAACTCTTAAGAATATGCATTTAGTGTCACTTTGTTGGGACTGTTGTCTGAAAAAAGAAACTTCGCTGTGAATTTTGCTGAAAGCTGATCTGCTTAAGCAATGAATTTATCCCATGCCATTTTCTTAAACTTTTGTGAAAAAAGATATGAGTGAATTACAAAATCTATGCACTTGTAAGGTTTCCTAGGACTAGTATATAGGGAGCACAGAACAGGTCTGTAGAGCATAATAAATTCTTGCCCTCAACCTTGAAGTTCTGGTTGTCACCAAACAGTTTATTAAAGGTCAAGCTCCCAAGTAGTTTCAGCTCTGCATTTTGTTATCTGAGCTAGGTTCCTAATGTTGCTGAAGAAAGATGCATTTCTTTTGCATTTGGCAGAGTACTCCTGTTCAGTCCCTTCCTCTGCCTGCGGAGATGTAGATGTGCATCTTCCCTCAGGGTGCTCCTGCATGGTTGCAGGAGAAATGAGGAGCTCTCAGTTCATCCTCTTAATGTTTGACTTTGGATAAATATCTGAATGGTGAACAACAAAACACACGGAATCACATTTCCAAACATGATGCCCAGCCTGGAGAACCTTTCCCTTGTCGTGACTCAAAATGACACCGTCTCAGGCCATCCTTTGGCCTTTCAGTGAGGTCACTTACTTCAGCATTGGGAGATCAGGTGTACTCTGCTTAACCCAGGCAAGGATCTTAACCAGGAGCAACTGCTTTTCAGCCACTGTTTTATGTGGAGGAGGGCTTTCCCAACAAGCCTTTCTCCTGAGCTTGGTCTACATTATGTAAAAAGTAAGCCTTCACTAAGACATGGAGTGAGACTGACCCTTTAGCCTGCTGGCCCGGGCAGTCACTTGGAAGAGGGGAGCACCTGGTTTTCACCCCAGGTACGTGAATGCTGCCTTTACACAAGAACAGTTAGGACAGAGATTGATACTTTTCTCAGCACCTCAGCTAGCCTTTCATGAATGGCTAAGGCTCTCTTCTTCATGACGTGAGATGTGAATTCAAATGTCTCTACAGAAGCAAAATGATCTCCCAAGGTTTCGGTGAGTGTTATAACCACTTTTTCTCCAGTTTACTTTTTGGTCCCTTTGAGTTTGTCCTGTTAAGAAACAAAGTGCAAGACTTCATTTGAAAAAAATAAAGATTAAAAAAATCATCTTTTCATTTTTTGAAAAATACATAATTTTGCTTTGAATTGAGGAACAGAAGGCAAGAGTACTTCATAGTGCCATAGTTGTATGCTGAATATAGCTTATTTTATCATGTACCACTGGTATGCCAGTTGTATCAGTTCTAGATGTTTCACCCCAGAGTTTTAGGTTGTTGCTCTCACTGAACTGATTCATACAAAGGTTGAACTTACCACCTGCTGTCATGCCGTTAGTGTTACTGTTTGACTTTTTCTCTCTGCAGCTCTGTTACCTTGCAAGGTAATAATTACAGATACTTCTCCTTCTGTGAGTCCCAATCTACAAGGGCTTTCTTACTGAAGACAGTCCTGTTTTCATGGAGCTTCTTGTGCTTCACCAGAATAAAAGCTTCCTGCCCCAGTATGGGGGAGAAAAGTGAAGTGCATGAAGATCTGCTTCAAAATTTGTTCAGACCTCTAAGTTTGCAATGCAAGTCCCACAGACTGTAAATTAGGCCTTTCAATATAAGTGTTTCTTTTACTAGTTTTAAAGGCAGTTGAATTTGCTGCTTTGAAAAATCTTTAAAAATACATCTTCTGAAAGACTCAAGCTGATGCTTCGTCAGTGCCTAATGATCTGGAAAATTGCTGTTTCAGAACCACTCGCTCCATGCATACCAGTGAAACAGATGCTTGGCCAGGCTGGTGAAAGAGAGGTGATATGCTAGTTCATAGCAGAGAGAAAGGCTCTCCAAGTGCATCTTTGACTTCTTTGGTGTGATATATATTTTATTGTCACACTTCCCATGACATGTACAAATGGGGTCACAGGTCTCCCAAGTAATTCCATTATGCTGATACTCAATCTATATAACACATTGGATTGAAGGGATTGCTTTTCACTTCTGATTCTTGAAAATTGCACAAAGATGGGTTTTTTCCCCTCACTTAAGTGTTTTTGTCTAGTTTTACTTTCAGTGGATTTGCACACATAGAGCTGACATCTCAGTAAAGGGTGGGTGGGGAAGATCTGAATCTGTGGCAATGATATTAGCAAAATCTGCACCTGATTTGAAATAAGCAAGGGGGAGACGGGTGAGGCAAAAGCAGGTCCATACAGATGACTGAGATTCAGGATATGCTGGTTTTGCTCTCAGCTTAACCACAGAATTCATACCTGACTTGAGGTACCTTTCCTCATCATCTTTTTCCCCATTTATGCAAGATATTAATTCTATTAATTGTTCCATATAAGAAGAAACAACAAAAAGATTGTTTCAGAAACTGGACTAATGAATACCAAGGAATCACCTGCTATTAAAATAAATGTAAATTAGGATATCAGAGTTGGGAGAACTGCTTCCAGCAAGAACCGAAATTGCACATCAGTACCACAGTCATACTCAAGGGAGCTACCTAAGGATGGGTTCCAAACCATCCCTATTCAGATCATGTTTTACACGAAGCATGGATTTTAATCCCACTTAATTTGGTAAGTCTTTACCTGAATGAGATCTTACAGTTAAAATTGGTAGCTGCCAGTGATTAATATCCAGTGCTTATTGATATCAGCTTAAGTATGTGCAATTAAGGATCCTAATATATAGCAGCCTCCTGTCCATGTCTGTAAATTTTGCCTGGAGTCATCTAAAAGGTAGCTGTCTGTTAAAGACTAAGATAATACTGTTTCTCATAATGGCATAAACCACCATTTCCCATGGAAAATCTGAGTGGAAGAGGCTGGGTGCAGGAACACCAACAAAATACTAGAAAGATTTTGTAACTAAGACCATAATATTTCAAAGATTTTTTTATTAAAGCCTTTTTTCATGTTGTTTTTAAGTTAGTTATATAGCACTGTCTGGCAGTAGAAAACCTAATACTCTTCTGCTTGTAAAGTATCAAAATGCATTAGGTTAAAAGGATGTGTTCCATTTTCAGTAGCTACCATTTGTTTAGAAATTGGATAAAGAAATCATTTTAATACCTCTTCTTTACTCAAGAGTAACCTCTCATAAAAGGTTTATTATTTATTCCTTCAGACTTTATTAAATATACAGCATTGCTTGCATCCTGCAGGTTACTTACTACAGCTCATGATTAGTGAGAAATGCAATTATCTTAAAAAAAAAGTTGATACATATATACATTTTTGGAGGACATAACCATTGTCATTGTGCTGGAAAACAGAATTAATCTTAGGTTCTTCAAAACAGAACTGCCCAGAGATAATCACCTTAAAAACTGATGGCAGCTTGACTTCGCTTACTGACTTTAAGGAAGTAAAAAAAATGTAACTAGAACTGTCTGTTTAAGTACACTTTTGGGCAGTGGGCATGAATGGCCACGTTGCAAGGGCTTTGATATTTTTGGATTCTTGTGTTATTAAGAAAATAAAAAAACAAGACTGAAAAAAATCTGGGTCAAACTGTGAATCAGTGGGTGGTTTTCCGCAGTAAGAACTGAGTAAGGATTTCTAGATATTGCTTAAATTATTGATATTTAAGACTGTAGGTAACTGACTCATCTCCCTAGATCAGAGCAAGGCTGTTCTTGAGCAACTGTGTTCTCGTATCGGATGCCTGGCTCTGCACAGCAATTTTCCAAGGATCATTACATGCCTGCAACTATTACAAGTAGTTTCCTCACTGGGATAAGTTTTTCACTCATATGCCAGTGATAAATTTCCTGAAATACCTGTTCCTGTAAAACTCTAATTTAGTGAAGTCGTTTATCAATGGCAGACGAGGTCCCTCTGTATCAGACTTTGCTATGAGCAAGTTCTACTGCGTACATTTATCTTGCAGCTTTATTTCATGTTATTGATTTTAGAGTAACCATAACCGTTTCATCCAGACCAAGGTACGCCACGGTACCTCTCACCTCATTGTCTCTGCATCAGTCTGAATGCTCAGTAGACTTCTCCCTTTCTCTCATTTATATACTCAGCTATAAAATCCAGTGTGGCAAGCCCAGAGCCTTGGCGTGTTAGGTCAAGGAGAGGAAGAGAGGCACCCCAGAGGCGACACAAGGACTCTGCAGACAATCTATGTGAGTCAGTCTGATCCTGGTTTCTTCCTGACCACCAGGAGGGAGAGCTGTGCCTGGAGCCCGGATTGCACACTCCTCTCGGGACATCTCTGGTCACTAGGGATGACAATACCACCTTCACCCAAGTTGCTTGAGCCTGTCCATAGCATGCAACAACCCCAAACTGGAGAGGCGAAAGCAACCTCTTCCCCACCCACCGGCATCCCGAAGGCTGGAATTTTGCCTGGAATATATCTTTCTCCCAGGTTCCTGTACTGCCCTGCACTAATGTACCTCCACCAGCAGCAGACCCAATGGTGCATTTTACTCCTTCTTCGTTCCAGTCAGCAGAAGCTGGCCTGGGCTGTGAATATTTTAAGCTCCTCAGGACAGAACTCGTCTTTCACCCACGCAGTTGCCTCACATCTTAGAAGGTGGATCTGTTACAAGATATTCTCCAAAACAGGCAGCAGGTCATCTTTGCAGGATGGCGCAGTCCCTCACAGGCATGAAGGATCGGCGTGCACTCAGTGCTGCCTCACAGGGAGGAGAAGTCCTGCCCTTGAACCCTGCAGCTACAACCAGGTCTACATCCCTTGGCCTTTTCATGTCTTGGCCTTCATGCTCTCCAGAGCTGCAAGCATTATTATTTTTCTTGAGATAACTTTTCAATTTTTTCTCTCTCTTTCAAACAAATCTCTAGGCTAAAGGCCCTGCAAGTACTACAGTTTCTGTTTCTCACTGCTGCCCACGCTCCCCCCTTACCTTCCACTTATTTTCCCACCTTCTGGCTCTGAAAGAGGCTGAGATTTGTTTGAGAAATTCAGTGAGACACACACAATTCTTTAGTGCTCCCAGTCATCTGGTTCCCCCTGCATTTGAGCTTTTACCTGCTCCCAATTTTGTGGACACAGTCTTGTCTCTTCTCCTCCTTGCTTGTGCTGAGCAAGGTAGCTTTCATTGCCTCTGCTGTCACATGTTTCTGTTGCCCCCTGAGGATGCTTTCATCCATGAAGCTTCACAGCATGTCACACCCAAAAAGCAGAGATTCCTTCCAAATTTAGGCTTCGGATCCCTCAGCCACCTAACTCTTCTGCAACATGAATGAATGAAACACAGTCAAAACCACTGGGAAGGGCCTCATCATCTGAGGATAAGGAGTCAGTGCATCCTCAAGCGGCACTGGAAGCCAGCTGGTCAGGCGTTCTGCTCGCTGCAGCCCCAGCAGTCGCAGACCCCAGCTGCACCGGTGCCAACCCAGGCTGCTCGCTCACTCGCTTCTCGGCACTTCTCTTTTAGAAAGATAAATCACTGCTGTAAAGATCAGTGACAATAAGAAGAGGAAAAATGGTAAACTTGCATACCTTAACATTTTACCTCCAAATCCTGACCTATTTTTCAGTGGCTGGACTGAGATTATAGTCAGTCCCTTGCTCTTTTCTTAGCCCTACTGTCTATCAATCACACGCACATGTAATCACTTGATCACAGCCTATCTATAATAAGAACAAGTTTCTGTGTTATAAGCAGGAGGGTATAATAACCAAGAAAAAGACTTAAAGTATATTATTTCTAGTATCTGAGGACTATTTGATTATTTGTATAAGGGAAACTTGTAACCTTCCCCACTTGGAAAACCTGTCTATATGGTGCTTATAGACAACATACCCCTGTGGGATAATAGTGCTGCTTACAAGATGTACTTATACATAACACATCTAGCACAAATGTTCGTTATCCTAAGATAACCTCATAGCAATTAGAGCATCATGGGGTGGCAGCTATACTAAAATTATCCAGAGAGTGTTTGCATTAAGAAAAGCTTGATAATACTTCTTCTGTCCCTCCTGGTTTGCTGTCATCTCACTGTTCTGCAGGTGGAGTCCCTTGCTCACCCACGCAGTGAGACTGAGCTTGAACTGGCTCCACCTCTCCCCTTTTACCTTTCTTGGTATCCTTCTTCTCTAGGTTACAGGTTTGCAACAAACAGTTTTTGCCTGCCCTCTGCTAATCTCTCCCATCGTTAAAAGTGCATCGAGCTAAACTGACAAGACGACATTTTCAATTTGGAGGAAAAATGCCCACACGTGAAGTTATCCAGAAACAGCCGGGTGTTACTACACATTCAGAAGACTTCATCATAATCCCCAGATGAATACCTGGGATGAAGCTATCAGACAAACTCTCAACTTATTCTATATCTGGCATGAAACACCATCCAATACATAAAAACTGCAAAAATCCCACATACTGGGAAGAAGCCAGAAAAGAGAAACAGCTTTGTAGACTTTTTAATATCTTGTTCATAAATGTATTCTAGACTTCCACACCAAGATGAAATGAAGAAGTAAATATCTATTTTATATATGAGAGAAAAACTAAGCATTTGAATGCCATTTTTTTGTTATCATCTGATGGGGTAATCTGTTTGCAAATAGGGGGTGCTATAATTAAGGTATCATCTGGCTAAAAGTGATTGGTTTCGTTTAATTAATTATTTTATGTAATCTATTACCTAGCACCTGTAGATTTATTTCTAATTGTACTTAAGTCGGTATTTGTATCTGCAATACTAGTACCCTTGTGTGGTGTTAAATTACCTGTGGAACATTATTTTACAGATTCTGATAGAAATACTGTGATTGGTTAATTTGAAATGAAGTAAATTGTATTTGGTTTTATGCATTGATAACACGACCCACTAAAAATCCCATCTCATTTGAAATGCTGTACTTAGCACTGAGGACACACTACTTGCTGCATGAGCACAGCTACTAGAGTTAGCCAGATGAATTTGTATAATGTTCCCCATTGCTATTGCCTTGTGTCCCTTGGATAAGTTAGAACAGACTTGCCATAAAATATAATACTTAAAATCAGACATTAGAGATATAGCTTGCAGGCATTTACCCTGTCTGTCATTACCAGAAACAGACAGGCTTGATAAAGCTTGTTAAACATCTCCAGTATGTCCTGTACAAGTTTTTGGATCACTGGCTGAAATGCAAAAAACAAAACCAAACAAGTTTTGGGTAATCTGATATCCAGATATTTTGTTTGACCCAAAAATGAAATGGCCTGTTTATTTCTTAGGAAGGATTACCTTAAAAACCATAAGTTAAGTAAATTATGAAATTAAAGTCTGAATATGTTTTATTTATCTGAGAAGTCACCAAAATTAATTAGATAAAGGAAATTTTAAACAGTTGTTCCTTCAAAGCAGCTGCTGTGCAAGCAAACCATCAGAAAAGTAGATGGAGTTTTTTTCCTATGAGAAATTCAAATAGCACTGGGCATTATTTTGTCTCTTCCATACTCCTTTATATTCTCATGTGTATGTTCAAAACACAGACATCAGTTCAAAATCAAAATCAATTTGCAGACTAAAGCTAACTACAAGACATGAACAGTTGTGGTGCACAAAGGAAAGTCTATGCACCAGTGGGAATATAAATGACTGAGTAGCGAAAGCTCCGGTGGCCAAGGGCTCCCCCCTTCCCCTCCCGGGCACTGCGCAGAGGAGCCGGCTGAGCTGCAGAAGTGGTGATGGGGTGACCTTGGAGATGGGGCTTCTTCTTTCTTCCCTCGAAGGCTGACCCCAGCTCTGGGCGCCTGCGCCGGCACTCCCGGCAGCTTAGCTGGCAAGCCTTCAGTCCTGGGATTCAGCTGCCGCTCAGCACCTCTCCCTGCTAGCTAAACTTCAAAGTTGACTTTACAAGGGGCAAGCAAATGATGAAAGACTAGAGGAGGGGAGGACAAGACGCGTATTTTGGAATTTTTTTCTAAGTCCTTTCTGGGGTTTACAGCTGGTTAAGCTATAAAGGGCCATGCAGAGAGCCACGATGTTTCCCAGCTCTTGTTTCCAGAGCTTCTGTTCCACTGTCTCAAACGGTTAGTAAAACTATGGATAAAAAGCAGTGCAAGACCTATAGGGGCAGATGCTGATGGATATTGAAGGGCTATAGAATGCACAAACATGACACCTACTTAACCAGCAGATTTCCAGAATTTCTGAGGCATAGGTTGCAAATGGAAGTGTTATGAGAGCCAGTGTCCTTCAGAGCTGCTCTTGCACCGAGTATAAGCAAACACAGTGCTTTCAGCCATGAAAAACTAGTACACTTGTAAGAAACTGATTAACAAGGCACATCGTGTGCATTCATCTGTCTGAACAAACTCAGCTGAAATTTGGGGAAAAAAGTAATAAATAATTCCACATTTTTATACATCTCAGTATCCTACCAATGCCAGATTCCCCGTGGAGCAAGCCAGCCCACCCCACCTGACAAATACTGGTACACAGTGGTCTAAAGCAGCACTGAGAGTACTTCCCGAAAGAAATGAAGTTGCAATGAATCACTATGATGAATAGCCTGGGGCAACAGCTCATCCTGTGAAGGACAGTTTTTAAAATGTTTTTCTTTTCTGTCAATGAAATACTGTCCCGTCAGAAAGCGCTGATGAATGAGTTACGCTGCATATGACCCATCTCTGCAGCAAGATGAATCTGCCTTTTCCCAGGGAACACGACGTAAGGCTTAGTGAGCCGATTCGTGAACCAGGGCGCTTCTGAAGCACTTTGATCCAGGCAAGCACGCAGAGCAGCCTCCAGCTGGCACAGCTTCAGAAGAGCTGAGCCACCGGCTCCCTGTGCACTGTGCTGCAAGAGTCATCGGAATCATCAGGTGCAACAAAAATTTGCTCATGCAAGAAAAAAAAATCGGGAGCTTGGGACTGTAAAACAAAGCAAAGGGCTGTAAACCTTTTTCTAAATGAGCTACTCAATACAAAATCAGGATCATGTTTTCCAAGGGCATGACGAGGTTTCACAACAGAAATTAGGTCAGATCCACATTCCTCATCTTAAGCAGAGCTGATATCTGGTTACCAGGGACCTATTCAGAACATATATGCCATTGTCATACATTTCTTGAGGAAAGCAGATTTTGAAAAGTAGAATGAAACGGGAAAAACACGATGCTTTTAAAGACTGGGGCATGTTTCATACAGATCAGGTGCCATTAAATTCACAGCAAGAAAAACAGGATGAAACATAGTCTGCTCATGTTGCAAAGATGGCTGCACTTTTGGAGAGCCTTCTCTAATTTGAGTTAGACTGGATCCTATGAATCTATAATAGGGTGGGGAAATTATTCTCATGTCTCTGAGAAGCTGAAGTTTAGAAAGAAATCACTGGAAATTTCCAGGAAATGGGAAAGGATGGGGCCCGTGTCTGTCTCAGGACAGCAATATTGGACAAGTCCTTGACTATAATACCTGCACCCTATCTAACTCTGATTAACAGTCAGACACCACTGACTTTAGGTACAATTTCACAGCGCAAGGTCCTTTTCTATTTCTTCTGTAACGTAACAAAACGTTAATGTTTCATTAATGTTAATCTGCATTTCACAGCAAATTTTTGATATTCATCCACTTCTCATCACAGCCCGTACTCTGTTGTTTCTGGGTGTCCTGGCCAGGATCCTTAAGCTAAGAAGTAATTAGTGTTTTCCGTGTCTGGAAAGATGGAAGTTTGGAGAACTTGGCATTCTTCACAATGCAGCTTTGGCAGAGGAGAAGGAGCTAAGACCACCTGCCCACCCTCCATGTGCCTACCCCAGCACCATCCACATGGCTTCTGTCCAGCGCATCCTAATGGCATGGTGGCATCCACAGGGGCATCCCTAAAATTGACTGGATGGGGCAGAAAATATTCAGCCTGTCTTTTCCAGTGAAGCAGCAGAATTTTTAGATGCATTTCAAAATTACTATTTTCTCCTTTTTCAGAGACTTAGTCCAGAAAGAATCAGATTTACAGCAGTAGCTAATTGCACCTTCATAATAACCACATAAAAAAATCATTTTATGGTTCAGTTACTAGCAAAGATGTAAGGGATTTGGATGTAAATTTGGACTCTTCAAGGGTTAGGATTACTAGGGATATTTAAAAGGTACTATGCAGGTAAGCTGCTTTTGTAGCAATACTGACAAGAAGCTACTATCAAAAGTAATTACAAATATCTTCAAATTTTGCTGCTAAAAAGAGCCTTCCTCATATGTTTTTACCAACAGATGACGACAAAATTTCTTCCTTAAGAAGACAGGCTCAGGACCCCAGGCATCCTGCACCGAAGGAGCTCACCTGATCAGGTGAGCACGGCTGAGCGCTCCAGCCCGGCTGCCTCGCTGCTGCTGCTGCTGGGGAAGACGTGCCGACACCGAGGGGAGTTGTGAATACGAGTGTTGGCAAGGGCAGAGATGCTCGTGATGTCCATGTAATTAATGCAAGACATGCTTGCAAAAACACATGGCAAACCCTGACCTGCATTAATCACATCAAGAAGGGGAATTATTTTGCCTGTCACCATGATCATGCTGTGTCAGAAGGAAACTTTTTCCATGTTTGCAATTATTAATATTTGCTGAAACGCTTTAAAGCATTATTTAATTAAACTTCTTTTCACTGCAGATAAGGCCCTCTCTCTTGCTCTTTTCACCCAATTGTCTGTTATCATGCTGATAAGGGTGCTTTTGTCCCACCAGTCATTGTGGGGTTTGGGGGTTTTTTTGCTAGTTATGGAATTTTTAGCGTTTTTTGATGAAACTGAATTCTGAGCTCTTCTAGTCTCTGAATTGTTTCACTCTGCCATACAAACAGGAGGTAACAATGGCATGCAAGGGATCTTTCACAGCGTCTGTGTTTCCCCTGCCTTCTTGGGGGGAGCTCACGGCTGGCCAGAAAACAAGAATTCTCTTTCACACAAAAAAAATCACATATGATCAGGTTCCATGCAGAAATGACAAAGAGATGTTTCTGGAAAGAAAAAAAAAAGACACATCAGGGAAAGCTGAGACAAGCCAGTGAAGATTAAGATATGCAGCATCAGCAGGAGTTTGAATCTGGGTCTGCTGCATTTCAGTCCTCAGCTCCCTCCCTCCCTCTCTCTGACCCCACCAAAATTAAATCAAAATATTTTATCCAAAGGGATGTCCTTCTGTAGGGGTCTTCATCTTCAGCCAATCTACATTTTGTGATGGAAAAATGTTTCATACACCAAACCTTCAGTTAATGGTAATATTTCCAGGAAACAGAGGTTTTTAAATCCAAAATTATTCTCAATCAAGCTGGAGACTTTGCTTCCAAAGAAGATTTTCTTTAATTATTTTTTTTAATTTCAGCACTGATCCATTAACTTATCAGGGATAATGGAGAGCATGTTGTTTCTTGTGTTACAGTGCTAATGTATAGCATTTGTCAGATTTGGTAATTTTCTGTTTACAGGAAGCCAACATTTACCAGTCATTAGTCTTTATCCTTTTCATCCTTTTGCAGCAAGGAGTGATCTGTATTTTCTCCAGTGGAGTCATTGAGATTTGTAAGCCATATAGCCTTGAATCTGATATTATTCACAATGGGAACACTCTCTCAAATTAACTTATTGGAGAAAAATGTAAATCAATTATGTTTACAGCTCTCAACAAACAGAATTAAAATGTTCCACCAGTCTGCTTCGAGTTCCTAATCATTTGTGTGATTAACCCAGTGTCTGGGATTTGCAAGAGAGCGTGAGATGAATTGGTTTCTCTTCATTATCTGACATAGTTCAGTTATTCCTGAGGTGTCCTAAAAAAAACAGGCAAGCAAACAAACCCCCCCTTAAAATAATTATCCATCGAGAAATGGATAACACCCACTGCCATTCCTCAGGACCATCATGCAGTGTATATGCAAGTCGGAGGGTCACGCTCCTGAGACAGCAAATGAAGCAAAATCAATCACAGGCCAAGAATAACCGTACGACCTGCCTGGCTCAGGTCAGCCTGCTCACGAAGGAGTGTGAGTGAAGGCAAGAGAATTCGGCATATGACATATAGAAATGTAATTCTTGAAAATAATGAGCAACGGCCGAAAAGGTGAAGCTCGAAGTGCCACTCACCTCCCCACTACAACATTTTAATACTGTCCTCTGCGGTATCCATCTCTCATCGATTCCACTTCATTTGAACCAGTATAATAAGGAGGCTTTGATGATCCCCAGGGTCTGTCCGCTTTTGCAATTGTGTTAAAAGACAATCCCTAACCCATATGTGTGATTTGGTTCCCAGCTCTGAACAGCCCTTTGGGGCTGGAGGGGTCTGCCTCACGCCACCCCACAGGTCCTGCTCCCAAGCTGACGGCCATGGAGGTCGCATCCAGGTTCCCCGCCCCTCTCCTGCGGAGAGCAGGGACGTCTTTGGGCATGTCTGAAAGACTCACTGTGCGTCTTTCAGACATGTGCAAAGAAATACCAGGCCTGGAGCTCTTTACCTTTCTGTACAGTGATATATCACCGTTTTTAACACTATTACCACTTTTGTCTTCCCAGCAGAAGCTGCCCCATCACACAGACAGGAGATTGAGGCAGAGCCCAAAGCCTAAGGCCATGAAGGCTCCCTGCACCAAAATGCAGTTGCGTGCAGCAGGAGTGCGCTGTTCTTGGAAAGAGCGTGCTGTTCTCAGCAGCATTCATCCACCTTCGAATTTCAACAGCCCAGATCCTTCACATCCTTATGTAAATCTCTGCTCAGTCTAGAGTTTGACAAAATACATACCTTATGCACAGCCTGTACTGATATCTATAAATCCAGCATTTACTGGCTTGACACACTGATAAAGTATCACATTATTTATTCCAACCTTATAATCAGAAAGTCAGAATTACAGTAAATGGAATCTTTTCTATCCTCTGTTTTAAAAGGTCTAATTATTTTATTATTCAATGTATGTACATGCAGATAAGTAATAATTATTCTGAGTATTATCCTGCATAATAGAGCCAGTTAATGCTCAGAGATAATAGCGCAGAGACAGCTCATTATACCAATTTGTACAAAAATAACAGAATTATTTTTTTTCTTCTGAACAAATTTGGTCTGGTTTGATAATAGCAAGTTTCAATCACTTCTTTATTTGCTGAAAGATTAAACTATGTGCAGCCAGTATAGTGATTATTATTTTAACAATGAATCACCATGTGCTTTTATATGGGATTCAAAGAGGAAATAGCCATCCAAAGGATTTGAAGACAAATTCGTGTAAGGCTACACTAAAATAAGGATGATCCTGAAATTATTGCACATCTGTTTATAAACAGCCTTCTTACAGGAAATGTCACTTACGAGTTCATGCTGCTAACAGCTGAGAAAACTCAGATGAGCGCGGAGAGGAGGAAACGGTGATGTTTTCCAGTATCTCAGAACCACTCAAGTTCGAGGTGCAGAAAACCCGCTCAGCTATGAGGTGTGTTTGGTTTTGCCAAGGCTGAACTTATACCCCAAAGCAGGACAAGTGCAACACAGGAGGTGGCTTTCCTGCAAAAAGAAGACAGCTTTATTCCCTGATAACCCAGCTGCCCAGAGTACCCTATGCTGTCTGGTGGATCTAGCAGCATGCTGCCCTCGACATGCGTATGGAAGGGAAGTCCCGCGACAAAGCACGCGTTTGGTTTTTCCAGCCCTTTTTTCTTTTGTCCCCCCGATCCAAGCTCGCTTCATTCAGCTCCTCCTTATCTAATCCCTTACTCCACTTTTGCCCTGAAATAAAAAACTCTAGGAAAGAAGCAGAAAATATAAAACAAACGAAACAATCGCTTGCCACTCTTGGCTCCTTTCTCTCTTACTCCAGTTTGGTTTTTCCTGCCTGGAGGCTGTAGGCATGACATGGCCCAAGGCCACAGGCAGGGCCACCGCAAGACCAAAGGTTCCAGCCCAGGAGACTTGAAGCATCAGCCAGCCCCATGATGCACAAGCCACAGTGCTGGGGAGACCCAGTGGGTTGAGATAAAACCTTGCTGACGGCCTGGCACACAGCGCTGCTGGTGAGGTACAGCGAGGGTTTGGTTTTTCCCAGCACTAGGAATTCCTCTTACCCCCAAAAAAGAGGGCTGGGGCAGGGCGAGCTCCGGGCGGGCGTAAGGGGTGAGGCTGCCCGCCAGTGCTGGGGTGAGGCCAGGACAGAGCGGGACAGCCCGTCTGTCTCCGTTAACAAGACGGGTTGAGTTTCCCGGCAGTGACCTCCGGGTCACCCACAGACAAGTGCCATGCAATTGCTGAGGGCGGGTTTCAGAGGAAAGAATTAGACACGTCCGCTGGCACCAGGCAGAGAAATCAAACCAGATGGGTGGCTGCAGGTCCTAAGGGGAGACTGTGCCGGCAGCAGGCACGTGTTTCTGATGAATACCTGTGTCTGTCTGTCTGTCTGCTCAAAGGCGTGACGCCTCTGTCTCACATTTAGCCACCACCTTCTCCCCATTAATTGTGTTTAGGAGGAGCTCTGAATCCTTTCCATTGCCATTGCTGCTTTCCTCAAGTGAGTTGTTTATCGCTCTAAATGTATAAGATTATAATCATTGTTAATTTTGACTAATTGCTAAGGCAATTGTTTCTTCTTTAATACCAGCTTGATTCAGAGAGGGAGTTTGTAACGGGATTCCGGTTGGAAGCAAAAGCTGCTATTAATGCTAAACCAGCCGAAGCCGGCTGCTGTGAGTTACCAGCAAATTGGAAAGCGTTCAGGAGGCTCGCTGCTTCTGACCTGGGGGAGTGCTCGTTCAGCCCCTGCTGTACCATCAGTAATGCCCCCCCGGCTCACACAGGCAGGCGTGGGAGCAGGCAGGGCACCACACCAGAGCTCCTGGGTGGAGGCACCCCACCGCCTGCCCTTGCTGCAGCTGTCACCTCCCCAGGCTGGCAAGGGCCCTCGCGACACCGAAGCCACGGTCCACTGAGGAGCAGGGTTCCAGGAGGACTCAGGAGCTGTAGCCACCTCAATGACACCCACAGGTCACGGTGCATGGCCTGCAGCAGAAGAGCCTGGTCAACGTTACCAGCAGACGACCGCCTCCATGCCACACCATGTGCTGCATTGCCAGTACACAGAGCTTCCTACTGAACTCCCAAAACCCAACCTCACCTGCCAGCCCCTTGCCTAAGATCCCCACTGAGAGATCCCTACAGACAGAGCTGGGCTCACTCATGCCCTCCAGATGACGGTTGGTTTCTAATCTGGATGATTATATCAGAGACCAGCTAAACTTGGCTATTTGAGACTTTGTACAAGTACCTGATTTATTTTCAGTTTGCATAAAAATATTTCGAAAAACCTCCTGTCCTGGTTTCAGCTGGGACAGAGTTAACTCTCTTCTTAGTAGCTGGTACAGTGCTGTGTTTTGGATTTAGTGTGAGAATGAGGTTGATAACACGCTGATGTTTTAGTTGTTGCTAAGTAGCGCTTCTCTTAAGCCAAGGACTTTTCAGTTTCCCATGCTCTGCCAGCAAGCAGGTGTGCAAGAAGCTGGGAGGGAGCAGAGCCGGGGCAGCTGACCTGAGCTAGCCAAAGGGGTATTCCATACCATGGAATGTCATGCCCAGTATATAAACAGGGGGGAGTTGGCCGGGAGGGGCGGATCACAGCTCTGGCATCGGTCAGCGGGTGGTGAGCAATTGCATTGTGCATCACTGGGGTTTTTTTTCTCCCCACCCCCTTCCTTTTTTTGTTATATTCCTTTTCATTACTATTATTATTATTATATTTCATTATTACTATTGTTAGTATTATATTTTACTTTAGTTATTAAACTGTTCTTATCTCAACCCACGAGTTTTACTTTTTTTTTCCTTTCCTCCTCCTCACCCCACTGGGAGGGGGGAGGGGGAAGTGGCTGCGTGGTGCTGAGTTGCTGGCTGGGGTTAAACCACGACACCTCCAAACCCAGCAAATCTACCTGTGGGAAGAGCTTGGTCTGCTTCCGACTGAGCACTGAGGAGCACAAACATCCTTGGCTCCCGGGGGCAGTTTTGACCAGAGGATCACCAACTGCAGCATCCCTGCAAGGTCCCCTGAGATGTCTCCTCAAAAGGGAAGCAGCTCACCCCCCACCGCACAGACCAACATGGGGGGTGGCTGGGGCTGCACCCAGCATCTCCCCCAAAGTCATCTCTGCCCCAGAGCTGTGTCCTTGGAGCAGGGCATGCCTGGGCCGAGCAGCAAGGAGGAGACTGACCCACTGCCACCTCCTTTTCTTGTGGGATGGGGGCTGCCAGGGCAGTGCCAGGGGCTTCTGGCACGACGACTTACTTTCAAGGAAGGAAAATAAGGCACAGAGGAAGAACTAAAATAAAGTCTCCATGGAAGAGGAAGACTTTAATTTCAAGCCTTTCTGTCTTGCATCCCTTGGAGTCCTGTCCTGCAGTGAAAAGAGAAAATCACCACTATATTGAACACCATTTCATAGCTCATTTCTGCTTTTGATGAAAACTCATTCGTGGGGTTTTTTTCTGCACCAACATTTATGCGTGTGCTCAGGGAACGCGAAGGTTCCCTTTAAGCAAATGAAATATTGTTCCTGCCTCTAGACAGACATTATGGATCCTTGCAATTTCTATCTTCCAGCAGAGGAGCCTGAGACTGTGAATTTATTTGTCTGCGGCTTTTGGATTTTTTCTATGCCAGCTGCGCGAGGGTGAGCGATGCTGCTCCTCGGCTGCGATCTGTCGCTGCTTTGACTGGAAGTCCAGGTTTGTTCTCAGGCCAAGGTGCTGAACCATCTCCATCAGTGACACAAGCAGTAGGAGCCTGGCTCTGCAGGCGCAGGTGAACTTTGCCACCTTCTCCCCTGTATCTGGGGTTGTCCTGGTTTCGGCTGGGACAGAGTTAACTCTCTTCTTAGTAGCTGGTACAGTGCTGTGTTTTGGATTTAGTGTGAGAATGAGGTTGATAACACGCTGATGTTTTAGTTGTTGCGAAGTAGCGCTTCTCTTAAGCCAAGGACTTTTCAGTTTCCCGTGCTCTGCCAGCAAGCAGGTGTGCAAGAAGCTGGGAGGGAGCAGAGCCGGGGCAGCTGACCTGAACTAGCCAAAGGGGTATTCCATACCATGGAACGTCATGCCCAGTATGTAAACAGGGGGGAGCTGGCCAGGAGGCGCGGATCGCGGCTTGGGAACTAACTGGGCATCGGTCAGTGGGTGGTAAGGAATTGCATTGTGCATCACTGCCTTTTTTTTCTTCTCCCCCCCCTTCCTTTTTTTGTTATATTCCTTTTCATTGCTATTATTATTATTATATTTCATTATTACTATTGTTAGTATTATACTTTACTTTAGTTATTAAACTGTTCTTATCTCAACCCACGAGTTTTACTTTTTTTTTTCCCTTTCCTCCTCCTCACCCCACTGGGAGCGGGGAGGGAGAAGCGGCTGCGTGGTGCTGAGTTGCTGACTGGGGTTAAACCACGACAGGGGTTTATTGGAGGAATGGTGCTTGCCCATGTCCTGGATTCCAGCTAGTCGATGACGCTGCCGGTTGCAAATCTACAGTGCTGATGGGTTCCTTTTCCGTAGATTACAAAGGGCATTTTTATCATCTGAATTGCATGAGCCAGCAATACAATTCACTGGAATATAGTACGTCTATAAATATTTCATAGAAAGGTGCCAAGTACTATAAATTGTTTCATACAGCCACTCCCGAACGCCACCAAAGCACGGTGCACACCAAAGGCATTGCAAGGCCTGTGGTCCGAAGCCTAGGAGGAGGACTTGTCTGTCCCATCTGTTGGCAAGGGGAAGACGATGCACTTAAAACCTTGCTCGGACAAGGTATTCCCCAGACTGCCACCCCAAGGCTCTGTGACAGCTCTGAATTTTCATGGCATGCAATCTGGGCAGAATGTCATGGAAAGAACAGAAAAAGCCTTCATATTTACAGCAGAGGCTTTGAGTCTAGCGACGAGCCCCATTCCTGGAGCTCAGGAAGGCTTCTCCTCTGTGCTGAAGGAGGCTGACCAGGGATGGCACGGGGCAGGGGAGCGGTGCGTGCTGCAGGATGCCCAGAGAGCAGCTGTACCAAGTGCCTCTTAACACCCTCCGCAGCCTCTTATATCTATTTATCCTCACCCCTTACCATGCTCTCCAGGGGCGATCTCTGTGCCTGTCTCCTCCCCTCCCCCTGCTGAGCAGATGTGCTTTTTACACAGCAGATGTTGGTACCTGCTCTGAGATAAGTAATAGATCGTTCCATTGGCTCAGGGAGTGAGAACTGTTTCTGTAAAAAATAAAATAACCAGCCTGTTTTGGGGCTTATTGCCAATGTTCATTAAAAAATTCATTTTTTATTTAAAGATGTGGCATTTTAAGGCCATTCTCTTTAAAAAGTTGGTGTTACAAGCCTTATGCAGTGTCCTGAGGCTGAAAAAAGCAACCTGGAAATGCTTTGATCTGTGATCTGTAAATGCCTGAGGAGAGTCAGCAATAGCATATTGGGTCCTGAGTTGATGGACGAACAGTTCACAGGAAACCAACATCTGAGCAGCCAGTCCACAGCAAAGAGTTCGAGTAATTTCCAGAAAGGCTCACTTGCAGTCCAGGACAGACAGATGGTACAAAGTTTCCTTTCTAATCCCCTCTGTGGCATGTTAAAAACAAGTCAGAAAAGCCACACAGATCTCTTGGAGCGACATTGGAGGCCTCTGCTTATTTGGACAGAGGCGACCTTTTGTGCAGAGCCCAGTGCAGTGGGTCCTGAGTTTTCCGAAGCTTCAGACATTGCTGTAAAATTGCATCAATTTTAATGACCTTAAGCAGGTTTGCAAATCTTAAGTGGGTGTGCTTACCTGCAAAGGGGCAGAGCTAAGGACTGTCTTTCTTACTAGCCAGTCTTTCAGTTTTTTCAGCTGAAAAGCAAATAGTTCTGGTAAAGAAATGCCACCTTGGGACTGGAAAAACCATAGTCAGAACACAGTTGGGACTGCATTTGGTTTAATGCAATTTTCAGTTTTTTCCAGTTTTTTCCCCCCGAGGGAAGGTAAGGGCTAGCTGTGGGCACACCACTGCGGTCAGGAGATGCTTCGCTGGTGTGTTACACGGGGAAGAAGTGAACCTTTTGCAGTGCAAACCTCAGCACCCTGCAGGCAATGGGCAGATCCCTGCAGCACAGCATTAGGATTTCCCTCAGTGGCTTTCTGTGCCGTGCCAGAAGTGCCCTTCCCTGCCATGTGGAGGACAGAGGTGGCTGCCCCGACCCCCTGGAAGCCGGTCATACTGCCCGGGGAGGTGCCAGGAGTGGGGACCGCAGGGAATGGCCCCAGGGATGGGTCCCCCTTTCCTGTATGGGGACGCTCCCCAGCTCCCACCAGCATAAGCACTCCTTTGGGCCCCCAAGGATGCTGCAAGGGTGCGACATCCAGTGATACCTGATTTAGAAAGAAGACAAATGAAAGCCAGAGCGTGTGGTTTAGCTTTTAATCACGGCTACGCATCATGCCTCATGTTCCCGAAACATCCGTGCTACAGCAATATGCTGTCAAACATCACAGCTATTGGAAAATAGCAATTGAATCCCACAGGTAGCACTGATATTTCATGTTTACAGCTCTCCCCAACTCCCTTTAGGCAGGGAACAAAGTTTTGCTCTTACAAATGACTACACCATAACTAATTACATAGTGATGAGTTTGTTTTAATAGAAGGGGTTATGTGGTAATGATGAGATCCAGAAGTGATTATAAATCACACGTAAGGTTCATGTGACACATGCAAAGAGCTGCACAGATATCTCGCTACATATATTATGTTCAGGAGTAAGCAATAACATTATCCATTTTCTAAGCCTTTTTCTTTTTTTCTGGAGTATAGCCCAGGCATTTTCAGATTTCTAACATCTTAGTTACTTATAGGGACTTTTTTATAGTGGTGTTAAGAACCCTTGCCATCAGTTTTTGTAATTATTCCTGAACTTGAAAAGAAATAGCTACAATTTTTAACTCATCAAGTAGTTCTTATGGTAATAAAGAGATGAATTAAGCAGAGTGAAATAGGAAGAACAGCAAAGCTGATCATCTGGGATTCCCATACCAGAGGGTAATTTTGTCTTCATAGAATTAAACAAATCCACCACCACCACCCCAGCTTGATGGGAATAACCAGGAAAACAAGCTGGGTCAAGATGAAGTTACTTACCTGGAAATTCATGCCACAGCTTAACTATCACAATTCACGGAAAGTTAGCAAAGCAGGTTTCATCCTGCAAAGTTTGGGATTTGCTCTCAGAAGCCCCTTTGACTCCCTGGTCACCTGTGAGCTACAAAGATTTGTCACAGGTAAGAGCAGAAAAGACAGCAGGTCCAGCTCGCGTGCGACCTGCTCTCCCTGGATCGTACCACAGAGGAAAAGCACTGTACTTCACAGTGAGAGGCAAGAACAACTGACTTCAAGATCGTATCAATTTCTTAACTTGCACTTGGCATTTGAAGACACTCTGGGGTTTGAAGGACCTCCTGCACTTCTCCCACATCCCCCTTCCAGCTCTCTAGATGTTCTCTCAGGAGCTGCTTTACTATCCCTTTGAGATCGATTTTTACATGGACTTTTAGAGCTTATCCAGTTTTTGAGATGGGGGGAATTATATTTTGGCCTATAAACTTGCTGAATATTGGTTTCAAAATAACTATCCACATCATAGGATGTTAATAACATCTAAACAGCTTTTACAGGATTGCCTCTAACTCCAAGTATCCCCTTGGCATTCCAGGTCAATATTCCTTTCTTGCTTTGTCTCACTGTATAGCTTTTAGTGAGCTTTTATTGTAAGATCTAGTAAAATCCCTACCACAGTTCGGGATTAGGGCTCAAACTAGTAAATTCCTATAATGTGTCCCCTGGCATCTCACTTCTGGGTTTTTTTGATTCTGAAAGCCATTAGCCAGTCTTTAAATCACTGCCAGTCAGTACAGAAGTCCATACACCCTCAGCCTGGCTGCTCTTAATGCATGGAGGCTATAGAAGATGTTTACAAATAGCCAGGAGGGCACCTCTTGATTTGGGAGCCAGATGTGGCTTTGCAGAGCCAATGTGAACAGAGAAGAAGAAGAGAAAATGGAGAAGCTAGTTCCATCTGATTTACTTGTCCTGGAGCATCTCCACTTGGTGGGCTGCTGTTTCTGGGCTAACACACCCATCCCTGTGGGAAAGCACAGGGATTCAGGTATGTCCTGAATCATGACAACCAGAAGAGGCTGCGCATGGATCTGAACAGTTAGGGATGCGGCCGTGCAGCTGCCTTCTTTGCTGCTTCAGCACAGGACTTCAACGCTTATAAACCAAAAGTATTTCTCCATGATGCTCCGACACCTGTTTGACCACCGTGTCAGGGATGCCTTGTGCCTCTGCTCCAGGGCTTACATCCTGTGACATCAAAATAGCTGTAGTCTGGCAGAGTCTCACTTCTTGGTGTGGATGTGGCATTTTTTTGAAAGGACAATCTATTATGCTTAAGATGTGTCATTTTCTGAAGTTTTAGAGCTGCTTTCAAAACTATGCCTAAGGAAATACTGCAATAATCTATTTATTGTGGCAATGTGATCAGACACACTTGATGCTTTGATCTGCAATAGAGCAGGGTACAGACTTCATGCAGTGTCATCACACCCATACTGATCATGTGCCCACAAGGAACAGGTATGTATTTGTGCCTCACTACACTGCCATGCAGTTCCTGCAGCAGATTTTGCCTCAGGTAGTGGACTAGCAAGGGAAGTCCATCCACAGCCATTTAGGAGAAGGTAAAGTCCCAGAATTCATATCCCTCTTGTCCAAAGACAGGGATTATAGAGAAAATGTGGGTAGGTCTTATTGTTAGAAAGCGTCACGCTGTTCTCTGAGCGTCTGATCATGACCAGAGTGCACGAGCTGAGGGGCTGGAGCAGTGGCTTTGGATGAGGAACACTGGATCCTCCCAAGGACCTGCAACAGGTGGTCGCTCTTGTGCCCACTACGGCCCTAGTTCCTTCTCTAGCTTCTTCCTAGTTCACTCTCTGCAAAAAGAGACTCTCTTACCACAAAGACTTTTTCTTCCTTTTCCTGTCGTCTTTGTTTTCCTTTGCAATACTGCTGAGAGGTCATTCAAATTGTAACCTCATGTACCAGAGATCTGGTCAGTGATTTTTTGTGGTTTTCTTTTTTTTGGTATAAGATCAAGGAGATGGGAAACAGAACAAGTCATTACTACATAAACTCCAGTCTCCATAGCAACAATGAAAAGTGTTTTCCTTCCTCAGTTTTACAATTCCAAGCCTATAGTCTCACCTGAGGCCCAGCGAGAGGTTAAAATGTTTCCTAACTTACTTGCTCATTGTGGAGTTTTAAAAGCAGGCTACTGGGGTGAGTAGCATGCGCCAAGTGAGACCCGAGCAGCTTTCCGGAGCTCCGGGATGCGAGACAGGAGCTTGGGAAGGGCAGCTGGGAAATCGCATTTTCACCTCTGTAGGGCTTCTATGCAGTAAAGCACACTCCTGTGGCACAAATCACCTAGGGCAAAGAAAGTGATGGAGAAAACATAACATTATACAGTGCCACTCTTCCTCAGACTGACTGTCCCACCACGGTGGGATCAGGAAGGCAACACTGTACTAACTCCCCTGAGAATATGGGGCCTCATTCCTATATTTACACCAAAATCAAAGCAATTGCCTTGTCCCAGGTTACTGCTGTGAACCCACCGCAGCTATGCAGAGTGCACGCTGCACGCAGGCAGTGCTGCGTGCCCGAGCTCAGGGAAGCTGAGAGCCATCGCCGACCACCGTCTCCTGCAGCTACGCGGTTTTGATACTTCGTGTGTGTTCATGAAATGCCAAAATTGCTGAACGCTCAGGAGAAAAATTGAAGGAACCTATGACGGACAAACTGAATTTCCCAGGACAGACTGGGGAATTTTGAGCCTGAGGAAGACTGGACCCCACAGTCCCAGTCAACCTCTGGCACCAAGACCTCTGCCATGGCTTTGGCACTCTGCGTGATGGATTAGTGCTTGGCAGAGGCCCCTCCGGAGGAAAATGCCTTAAAGTACCAAGAGGTGCTTGGAAGACCTTTCTATTTGTTTGTAAAGCCAGTTCTTCCTAAACCTTCTTCTCTTCCCTGCCTGCCAGCCTCCTGGGCAGGGGCTGCGGATGTGCAGTTGTATGAGCCATGCTCCTGCCCACGCTGCAGCAACGCGTGTTAGTCACATGTCATTAAGGCATCCAAGTCATCTGTATAAAAGGTGTTGATTTCCTCTCTCTCACAATCCAAGCAAAGTCCCATGGTATGCAACCAGCAATTAACAGTACAACGAGGACAACAAAATCAGGCTGAAATACAGACACATCTGAACAAACCTTATTGTACCTCAATGCACATAAAAAATGTACTTGATTTCTTTTCCAAGCTGATTTTCCAATTGTCAATGTTAATTTGGAATAGCTGAACTGGATAGGAATGGCATATTTAACTCAAAAGAAAAAACAAAACAGAAGAGTTGAATTTCATCTTTTGTAAAGAAAAGCCCCAAATGAGTTTTCCTTTTTACTGTACCCGAGGGTACATTCTGGGAGCACTGTACAATACCATCTTGAGTTTTCCAGTGGTAAAGGGTTGCAAGATTTTGACCAAGAGGCTAAGAAACTGTCATTTTAAGATATTTAGGTTAAGTCCACTTTCCCACCACCCAGTAGCATGTGCTCACATTATAAAATTAAATAGAATGAAATAGAAATTCTCAAATCAGTTCTTTGGGTCTTTGATTAACAGGTATTTTCTTCAGCTTTGAAAAGTTCTTTTAACTTACTGGATCATAATCAAAGGCGACTTCACCAATAACAGCACGATATTGTTAACCTGTACTCAAGTAGTAGAGGGGATGTACTAGAAGGGAATCCCTCTGTGAGTAGGAAACATGGACTGTGATCAGCTGAATTGGTCCGCAGCTCCTTATTGCCTCTCTACAGCGCCCAAAAAGGGAAAATTCAGACTCTTTTAGCAGCTTTCTTCAATCCCAGCAGGGCCACATGCCTAGGACTGGATGCTGGCAGACAGCACGCCTTGGGTTCGGCCACGCGCAGTTTAAACCCCAGTCTGGTTGGTGAAGCCTGTTGGAAGGATCTACCATGTTCTGTCATCTGCTTGGGTTACTCACTGATTCCTGACTGCACCATCCTAGTTTTGATGTGGGTATCTTGTTCAAAGGAAGAGCATGGCCAGTTTCCATTGCTCTGGCGGACTTTCTATGCTATAGATTCTGTACATTATTCCACCACAGTAAAGCTAACTGATATCCTGCCTTTGGTACAACCCCAACAGAGTACTGCCAGCTTACTTTCCTCTACATATTTTACTGGGTTTGCTGTTAATCTCTCAGGATAAACATATACCACTATTTTAGATTCTGTACTAGTTGTTTTTTCCAGTCAAAACCAGAAATAGGAACCTTTTGGGAAAAAACGGTAAATATGTTAGCTCACTTAACAGATGATTTAAATTTCACTTCATCCCTCAGGGAGCGTAATTGGCATAAAACAGAAGGCTCATCTGTGCTGGAAATGGTGTTGCAAATGGTGGTATTTCAACAAACTACTTATTAAGGGCTTTACAGTAGTAATACACACTTGTCTCAATGTTCCTCAGCATTTATAACAAGTTGACAGATACTCAGTAACTAAAGGTCATTTTATTAAATAAGGGATTCTTGTTATATAGTCTCAAGTACATGCTTTGAAATTGCTAGAGAACAGATTAAACACTGAACTCCCCAGACCTAAGTATCCGTTGCATAGGATCATATATCGTTTAAATGGGCTTGTAAAACACCTGACATTTACTCATAACACACACTGCTACCAGTGGCAAAACCATTCAGTTCTTAGTCATTTACACGTCGAATTTGTACATTGACTTATAGCTCTTAATTTCAATGAACAAAGAATACTTTGTATTATATAATGGTTGCATCCAAATAAAATTAAATTCTGTGATCTTCATGTGCCTTAATCAGTAGACACCAACCACTGGAAAAGCTGGAAGGACTCAGCACTGTCAAGTCTGTTCCCAGGGCAGAGCTGTGGCCACTGAAACTGCTGAAAGTGTTCCTACCAAAGCCAGTGGTTTTGCAGCAGGTATGTAACCTCCATGAACAAGAGCAGATCATTTACAAATGCAATTATTGTCAATTCTAACACCAGCCATTTGATTTGCATCAGTCTTTCCAGGGAACTTCCTAATGTGGCTCAAAGGGGAAGGCTTCCCAGTACCACCATTCCTCACCGTGAGGCTCTTGGGTACCAAACGCTGGCAGGTGCACCAAGCCCGGTCCAGCACTGGGACACGGATTGGTAGGAGGTGGGTCAAGCAGTTCCGTTATCAAACAAGCCCTGCAAAACCTGTGTTGCTGCATCTATACCCTCCAGCAGGAAGGATTTACCCTGAAACCCTTTCCAAGAGGTCTGAAAATCAACAGTTAAGCAGGACGGCATGTAGAGAAATCTTTTGCCCTAGAATGGGAGATGCCTTTTACAGTGATTCAACTTTCACCCTTCCTCAAAGGCACATGGACCCTCTGTGTTCACGCTTGGAGTAAATCAGTCTGCTGAGAGATTCAGCCCTCCCTCTCCTATTAGTTTGGCTACAGATAGTAAAAGTTAATATAGATGATAACAGGCAGGGAAAGGCATGGTATTGCTCCTTCACTAATTCTTCAATATTTTTACCTAGAAGCCCATGAAAACTTGGCCACTGACTCATCGGTGAATAACCAGCCTCTCATAAATACATATCCAAGATGAAGACATAGAAAGTCCACTAATAATTCAAAAAGATTAAATAAGTCCAAATAGCTGAGAAATTAAAATCCTTCATAAATCTTACCTTCAAAATGTTAAATTATTAATTTATTTTTATGTTAAATTATTAATTTATTTTTAAGCAAGAAACATCACGTTCTAATAGCTCTTGCTGGACAGCCAGTTAAAAAAGCATAAACCCACATCATAGAAATAATAAAACATTGAAAGAATGACATTTTTAGTTGTTCTTTTTAAGATGTATAACTTTGTATTTTGCATATCAAAACTGGCAATTTTTAATGAGACAGATTTCTAAAAATTGTGCTTGTTGATAAGACTTCAGCTCATGCCTTTTCCAGCTGTCTAAAACTTCAGCTCCCTCCAACTCCTACCAGCTGCCAGGTGATCACATAAAGTGTTACCACAGATAAGGTTTAGCTAAATTAACCAGTTAATTTTATCACTCTCTTTCAGTTCTAGAAGAGCCAAATGGATTTAAGATCAACAAAATACAAAGGATCTTTCTTAATGGATAAGCTGAATGGAGAGAGGTCATTTAAGGGTGGTAGGAGCTTTTCAGCTTTTAGTTGTATAACAGCAATCCATACCAACACACACAGAACACAGCTTAAAACTTTGTACTCATTTCTAAAGTGATCATAGCTATTTTTCATTGTAAGCTGATTAGTATCTTTTTTCTAAGCAACTCTTTTGCCATTTGAAATAGCACGCTGCTTGTAGTTTTGAAGTAATTTTGAGGGATGCTTTCCTCTGTTCATCATCCATCAAACCTTGTGTAAAATTCCCCACAAAAAGTATCCTATACCTTAAAAAAATAAAATTGAAGAAAAAGCATCTTCATCACTCTACCTTTCTGTGGACAGGATGAGAAGCCCATTGTCTTCCTCAACTTAGCTGCCATTAACCACGCTTGTAAATCAAAGAATGTCACTAACGCATGGTGGTGCTGGTGTTGCAAAGCTTCTGTGGGGCCACTCGTGCCTGCCACTTGCGTAAGCACTGCTCGGATCAGAGCATGCCTTAGTATTAGCACTGGCTGTCTTAAAGCCAGCAATCTTTAAAGATGTTTCATTCCTATTGTGGAATTTTGGCTTTTGTAAGAGTTGTTTTAAACAAGAATACAAACATTGTACAAAATATGAGCTACCATCGGGAATGAAAGAAAAAAGTTTTCAGATTTACTAGGAAAGAGACTGTGGAAGATGTTTACCCTCACCTCCAACTCACTTTAGGTCTCATTATAAGCTTAAATTTTTCACATCAAATAGCAATTTTTCATTATAAATTAATTTAGCCTCTAGAAACGTACATTATCTAGGTACATACATGAGTAGACAGATGCAAAACAAGTACTTTAAATAGTTTCATTGAACTAACAAGTTTCTTTAAATGTGTTGATGACAATAACTGTGCTCTAAATTGCAGTGTTTGAAATAAATTTGAAGCAACTTGGATATTGACCGGGAAGTAGGCACACATGTACTAGCAATCAAGGAGTGGAAACAAACTCTGTTGTCAACACCCAAACATTGCTTTTGGTATTAAAACTGAGTAGATCTAGTGGTGCAAATTACTCGTTACTTTACATCTGATGGAAGTGCAACAGAATACATCCTTATGCCCTAAACTCTGGAGTTGGATTAGATTTTTACAGACTTCGAAGTTTAAAAAGAAAAAAGCTTTAGGTATGTGTGAATGGCAATATCAGAGACAATTTTCAAGCTTCCTGCATGCACACCCCATCCGCTTCCCACTTTGATGCTGGGGCAAGACCTAGGTACGTAGCAGGCCAGAAGGGAGCTGCCATTCTCTCCAACCATGCCCTTGAAGCACCAAGAACCAGGACTTGTGAACCTCAGCCCTGCAGTCTGGATGTCATCTCTGCCCTTCGATCCTGTTTGGATTAGGCCCTGGAGGCTAAAGGATGTTCCTACAGCACAAGCAACAGAGGTTGGGGCTGCCAGGGGAAGATGTAGCAAAGCAACCGTAAGTGTTCCTTACACAGGAGTCTTGCAATCGAACTTCTAACAGAAATGAGCAACCTGCAACCTAAAATCCTAGCAAAGAATTGGGAAGAGAGGTAAGGGAGAGAGAAACAGGCTGCTCCCCAAATGGCGCCCCGTTAGGATCCAGGAGCGTAGCTTTGGCAAACAGCATGTTGTTACAACTTGAGACAGATGGAAATGTGCTTACTTGTCAAAGCTGTTATCCCCCAAGAAGAAAGAAATTATGTTGTCTTGAACATGCTGTGGGTAACAGACAGGGAAAGGTCCAGAAATAGAACAAAACTAGTAATATAAAACTAGGTTTGGAATACGAAATGAAAGCTGTCTTTTGCACAGAAAGGGGTGTGTTTTTTCCTAACAGATAAAAAACCAGAACTTTTTTTAGTCCCAATAGTATGAGTGTTACAACAGGCACGCGTTGTCCTGATGAAGACTTAACCTATTACAAATAAATTACTAATGTTTGTCACACAGTATTATCAACAGGATAATTTCTGTGATTGAGGAGTTTACAAATTCTGGTCTATATAAAATATTGAATAATACGGTATACTGAGCTTTTAAAGAGCCTTTGAATTCTAACTACAGCACAACCAACTCATGAATGGTTTCTAAAAATTTTAGATGCTAACAATAATCTGAGCCTAGCTTTGAAAAAAATGCAGAATCTTCTTCATAAGCCAGTGGTTCCTTTAAGGTCAATTTAATAATGAACTACATCTTTTATTTTAAAGCACATTTCACAATAAAGCTCAAGAAGAAAACCAACTTTCAATTTCAACAGCAGTATGTTTTTCTAATACTGCTCATTTCTTTCCATCGAAACAAACCCACTCTAGTACCATACCTCAGAAAACATGCTAATTGCATCTTTTCCATTAAGGCAGAGGATGATATACAAACAGAAAGATGTTTCGCCCTATGGTGCCAAGATAAAAAAAATAAAACTTCCTATTTTAAAAATGTCAATTTACTTTTACCAAATTCTTTAAGTCTCCACCTTCCATTAGGAGAAAAAAAAATTGCAATTAACATAAAATTGTTGTGATTATTCCATTTTAACATTTATTCTTGCATAGAAAGCCAAATAGCCAGAGACACCCGTTGCAGACAAGTTATGGCATCAGCAGTGCCCATTATTCCACAGAAACCACATTCAAGTCCAACTGGAAAAGGAAGTTTCAAAATGTTTCTGTATGCATTAAAACGATTTTTAAAACCTTTTAGTTTTTGTGATCTGAGTCTTTAGAAATGATGACTTTTTTATGAGGTCTGGTAGCCTCGTCCATCAGTTCCTTCAGCTGTCCAATCTGTTCATCACGGAAGTCATTAAGTTTTTCTTCTGTGAGCTGGATTCCATATACAGTCTTTTCTCTCAAATTTTGTTTGTCCTCATTAATTTGTTGCTGTATCAGTGCTGCATAATTCTAGTGAGGAAAGAATATAAAAGGTCAAAAAAAAATGACAAATGCAGGATTCAGGTCAACTTTTTTTAATATCATTTTACTGTAATAACATACTCTTACTCAATCTTCTACAACAGTCTATTAATCAACACCAAAAGACAAAAAAATACACTTTGTATAAGAAAGGTTATTAAGACATTTCTAGTATCTACAGTCAATGTTATGTAGCTAGTTTAAAATGCAAATCATACACATACATTAATTTAATTCTGTCATATCATGTACTACTACTGAAAACAAAACAATTTAATTATAGATCAAATATATTTATGTAGTTATCACTATTAAAATATATGTTTTCTATCTAGCAGGATATCAATAGGATTCACATTGTAAACTGATACATCTGGAAAAGTATTAAATATTCTTGAAGCAATGTATTAGAAAAAGCAGTCTATAATTAGACAAATGTCCTAAAGCCTTTCTGCCTAACCACTCTGCATTTCTGGGAACTAATAAGGTCATTTGCACCCATCCCTGGAGTGCTCCAAAGGCAGTAGGAATTCAGCAACTGTGAGACTTCTGTCATTCTGCCAGTTTTGGAAGAAATTAGTTAGCAAAATTAAAAGTTAGGGGAGAATAAGAGGGGGCTTCAACGACAGATACCCCTGTATTGTGTGCTCATTCCTCGAAGGAAAAAAAGAAAAGGATATCCCTCTTTCAGTACTGTTTTGAACGTAAGTAAGTTTATTCAGACTTACTTTCAATCCTGTTGTAGCAGAAAGCATTTGGACCACGTTTACTTAAATAACAGCATTTATGTCAGTGGATAGGCAAAACAGTCAGTATGTATTACATCAATACCAGGCTGAGGACCATTATAAAAGCAAAACTTTCTCAAGGGCAGAAATGGAAGGGGCCAACAGGTCATACCAGTAATGTGAGCATAGCTGGAAAATTGCGTTCTCAACGCTTTGGAGCAATCTTTGACCATTACGACTTTTCTAAATTACAACACTCGAGGTTTTGCAAGGACAGCGGTTCTACAAATTTAATTCAGCTAGCAGTGCTACCACTGACACCGCTGAGTTCAAAGCCCATCAGCATGGATCCTGCGTGCTCCCCGGCTCCCTCTGCCCAGCACCAGCCCTGCTGCAGCAGCTCTCGAAGAAGCTGCAGTGAATGAATTTGTCAAAAGCCTCATGGCGTGTGTACTTAACTGAAGTCAGTGAACCTACTTGGATATTTAAAAGTTAAGCACACATTTAAACACTGGGTTGGAAGGGAGCCTAAACTTTCATTTTTCTTAAGAGGAACTTTTCACAATTAAGAAATTAATTTCAAAAGTTCATTTTTATTGGAAAAAATATAGGTTTCTCTCCTACTTTAGTAAGGTATCCTTTAAAGCACCCTTAAAGTTTCAAGCACAACTCTGAATATAGTATAAGAAACTGAACTAAAAAAAAACTATATTCTGAATAAATAAGAATGATGACTGTGTTACATGGTAACACTTTTTTTTTAAATAAAGGATCAAATATTGGGAGTATTCAAAAGCACAGGATTATAGCAATGAGATATAAGCATTATTTTAATTTCCAATTTTCAGCTAAAAGAAGCCTCATTATTGCATACTGAATTGTTAATCCAATTACCAGCAAAGTTACTAAAGCCACTACTTCAGCTGTATGTCTAATAATTCCAGAGAAGTGGGTGAGAAGGAAGAATGTTATTCATGAGCATGTGATAAATTTCAAAACGACAGCATTTACCAACAAAAATACAGTACATTGTTTACGGAGCATGTCAATCCTCACTAAAGTCAGCAGGATCTTACCAGTCCTGCTGCAAAGCTTAATTCATGGCTATTTAAAGAAAATAGATAGATAAAACAAATTGGGGCAAACAAAAGTAAATTTTTATTAATACAGACTCTGAACCAAACTGATTCCTCATTTCTAATAGAGATATCTGTAGTGGTAGCACATTGTGTTACAGTTACCTAATAAGAAAAATAACAAGTTTCATAATACTGAGGTTCTTCCCCACATCACCTCTCCCCTTTTCACATTAAACACGCATTCAGGAACAGTGACACTACAGTTAATCCCTGTAGTAATCCTACACCTCAGCGGTATTACCTTACAATAGAGTTGGTCCAGGGTTTAGAAGGAACTAAATACAGTTTTTTCCTGATGACTGAACAATCAAACAGTAACAACAAGATAAAAAACGATAATGGGTTAAAGAGTCTTCAAGTTCATGATTTACAGAATTTCTTATCAAGGCAGATGGACAAATGTGATCTCTGAAGCTGTCAGCAGATCAGTAACACACCGACATGTTACACATCAACTATTCCACTTCATTCTATCTTCAAATTTCTGCACAGAACAATCCAGTCAGTATTGATTCTGGACTCCAAAAAAAAGAAACTCTCATTATACCAAACAACAACATTCACAGCATATAATTCAGAAACAATACTGAAAGCAAGCAATGTGAAACTCTCCACATCTTATCAAGAGACCTGACCTAAATGCACAAACCCTGAGAACCCCTCCATGCGAAGTCCTACTAGTGCAGGTTCCACAGTGGGAGAAAAGTCCTCCCCACCACTAATGATCAACCACCTGGGAGCAGCCTGGGGCTACCGCTGCAGGCACCGGCTATGGTACCTACATATAACTGAAGTCCATTTAAAGACCGGTTACAATTTTACAAACTTGGTTGACTACAAGATCATCTTTTCCAAAAATATCAAATTAGTTACTGGTAAAGAGTCTGCAGTATTATATTTTTTTTTTTAATCTAACATCAAAGCATCACATTTCACAAAGCATCAGCGTTAAAGAATCCAGATCTCAGCAGTGGTGGTCCTCGACAAAGCTGCAATGCCCACTCTCACAGATGCCCTGCATCCAGATACACAGCGATGGACTGTATTTCCCCATTCCTTGATGCCAGGTGTTCTGCTTCGCAGCACTCCAACGTGCTCCCATCTGGACATGTCACCACTGGCTCTTTTCCCCCACTCATCTTCTAGCTGAACAAATGTTTTGTACGTGCCAGAAAGCCTCAATAATTGTGGTTTCACATCGATTTGTAACGTGAACAAAAATTCAAAATTGGACCCTGAAAACATGCTGGGTTTTGGTTGGCTCATGACAGAAAATGGAACTTTCTCATCTCATTTTACCAAAAGGCAGTGATGCACCAAAGAAAATATGTTTCAGCCTTTACAAAAGCACTGGAAAAAGATCAACTATATGGCATATCTCATTTTCTCTGCCTGTGATGCCAGATGAAGAACGAACAAAGCTTGGAATATTTAAGTGTTTAACACATTACTGTTCCCTCAGAAATTCATACTGTTATTATGTGATCAGTGATTTGTGGAAAGGTACTACATAATTTGCTGGTACCTAGTTCTGTAATTTAAGATTCGGCTTCTATACAGAAAATGCATCATTTTGCTAACTGCACATGAACTTTAATATGTTGAACTCCAAAGTTCAGTAATAGGTTTAAAAGTGTAATCAAAAAAAAAAAAAAACACCAAAAAAACAAGCTAACATTTGTTCTTTCAATAATATACCTTTGGTCACAAAATATGATGATCACAGTCCCTCTCAGGCAATAAGGAGGAGCAGCATGTCTGTGTATGCTCTAGTTTTCATTAGAACTTAATACATACAGAATTTAACTATTTCCTAGTGTCATCTTCCCTACCAGCAGAACTGAAATAAACCCTTGCTTGGCTTTCCCTAACAAGGAAAATTACTTCGCTTCTGCCTTTCATTTTATTTGACATATAACTACATCTTCCAAATATAACAAAACTCCTTTGTCAACCATGACACAAATCCCTGGCAGATTTTTCAAGGGCATCTTATTCCAGTTACGGTTCACACTCTGCTCACAGAACCAGAGACAAGAGACACAAAATGGAAGACAAGTAAACCTGCACCCTCGCAGTGCCAGGCTCAGCGTACACAAGGATTGCAGAGGCACACAGGTGCTCTCCTCCCTTGCACAGATGGTCAAGTGTGGCAGGTCAGTAAGGGACAACCTCTGCACCTTCGGGCTTTTTAGGCTGGTTGGTTGTTTCTTTTGTAAGTAGCTCTTACTGCAATGATCCTCTGTCTACACCAGCTGCACACTTTCTGGGCACCTACATGAAAAAAAACCAAATAAAAACCAAACCACCAGCTGAATGATAAAAGCCTTTGCCCCTTGTATATGACTGCCACCAGAAACAAAGAGGATCAGAATCAAGTCCAAGTCAAGACAACCTCTCCTGACTATTTACCATCAAAAAGTGGCTGATTTACCCAGTATTCGATCCCAGCATGCTGGCCATCCATATCACAGACACCCTCAGAGTTCTACTCCTCCCAGTATCCATCCCAGTCTTAAAGGAGGGTAACAGTCCAAGGTGCAGACTGGCCAGGTCCCTGCATTGCCAACAGTACGTGCAACCGCAGAGACACCCCAAAACTCTCCGTATCGCCAATGCAGAGAGGCAGATGCCTCACCTGAATGCTCTCATGCACTCCTTAGAGATGCTGGTTCTGCCCACAGATCACGTTGGCGTCTACAGCATGCAAGCTGAATTCAGCCATTAGGCTCTCTTAAAATCCTATGACATGACTAAATACTTGAACCTCCAAGTGATTTCTACAGAAACACAGAAGGTGAGTATTTGCTGTAATCAATAACCACAGGGGTTTTTATTTAAATTCACTAACTGAAGCGAATACACCGTTTTCCTCTGCTCTCTGATTCATAAGCATTCACAGAATGCACAAATTCATCAAAAGGGCAAGGGGATGGGTGACATTTGAGGTTTTAAAATACCACACATTACAGAAAGGGTGTCAGCCTTGTCATTTTCAAAGTTGAGAAAGGATTAAATACAAAAATAAAAGCAAAAACCACACAACCAAAAGCCCCACTCCCTGACTGCCAGATGTCCTGCCTGGTCCAGTGCATGCTGATAGACATTTATCTCATACGCAAATATGAAATGCTGATAGGCATTTATGATTTAATCGTAAGATTAAATGGGTTAAGAGCCCATTTGCCTATTTTCACTGGGAAGAATGGTAATCATCATTTCTATTTTCTTTGGTGTCCTCCTCAACATGTACAATGCTACATTTTAGACAATCCAAAAATCTCTGTAAGATTCATTTAGATAGAAAAAGTCAGGATAGATATGTCTGTTCACAGTAAGTACCTGTACGATTCACTTTCTCGCCAGGTTTTCTCTGGCAAGGTCTAAAATTTTAATCTCCCTTAAGTGTAAAGCCGATGTTTTCATCCATTTCAAAAAGACTATCTCCACTTGCAGCCAAATTAATGATAACACTGATAAACAACAACATTACTGGGGCCAGATCAGAAACTGCTACTCTGAGACACGTTAAACAAACAGGACAGAGTCAGGCACTGAAAAACGCTATCAAATTATTTTAAATTGATTTTTCTTAGGGTGACATCAAAAAAACAAGCATGGCCTGACAGGCCACCCTCATCGCTCCCTGGAAGGTAACTTAAATTGCTGTATTTCAAATTTTTCTGCTGCTACTAGGAGCAAAATCAAACACATGCTGCTAAGACGGTAGCATGAAGAAATGACTGTGAATGAACAGCACAGCAAGGAACAACCTGTTCTTATTATTGTGCAGAGATATGTTGAATGAATTATTTTAATGCACATTCAAACAGAATTCTGTAACTGATTTACTGTATTTTTTACTACAAAACTGGTTTGTTTGTTAAACTAATTGAGTATCAGCAAAAGACAAAATCTTTATAGAAAATGGGAGTACATCTCATGAAATTCCAGAGCATCTTCCTATATTTTACCTGAAGCTGTAAGTATAGTTAGAAATGTAATAACAAACCCAGGAAAATTCTACCACACTTAAGCTCAGCTTAATACACAATTTCAGTGGATATTTTCATACACCCGCATACACGTTAAGCCATAACAACCTACACTTCACTCTATAAGACCACTTAAAATAGCCCATAAACATTTTTAAAATTGCATAAAATACAATTACTGTCAAATAAATTACCTAATCTGAATAAACAGCTATGTGAAGTCACACAACCTCTAATAGGAACAACGTATTATCAGACAATTTCAAACCACCTTTGTTTTTGTAAAGGACACACTACGATCACTTAAAAAAGAAAAGTCAATATACTATAAAGGGTGGTCAGTAAGCCTTCCTGCTGCTTTTGAAAATACCCATCAAATGGTATTTGAATGATACCAGGTAATGACATATGGCTGGCATTATCAGAGTTTCTTATGTGGAAAATTTAAATAGTAATTGCTGGGAAAAGGGCAACAGAATGAAGATGGGAATTTTGCTCTGAGGTACCCAGCACAGCAGAGGACCTCTGGGGAATAAAGATGTCCAGCTCCTACTGCAAGTCTTGACAGAAGGTGAAAAAACAACTTTCTCTTCTGACATTTAAATCACCTGAGCATCCATCACACGTGTAACAGCAAACCAGAGGCAACTCTTAGCAAGAGGAACTTGCACGAACATTCAGCACTGGCTTAACACTGCTCCTGCTGAAAGCCTGAAGGATGTAGTTGGTTATTGCTCAGTGGTTTTGCCAAAAAAAAATTTATTAACTGTAGTGTGAGCACAAGAGGGAAATCTCAAAGATTATTCTCTTTCTGAAAATGCTATAGGACTTTACATGTAACCCTGGAAAACATCAACATCCAAAACATATGACGCCAAATGTTTCATCCACAGACACTCCAGCTCTGGTGCAGCAGACCACACTCGCATTCTGAGGCCACAGTAAGGCCTCTAAAATGGCATTGTGCTCCAGTTAAATAAAGCATTACCAAAAAGTTGATTGTCATAAAAATAAGGTTATGCTATAAATTTAACAGGCATATACAAGAAAAAACTAGCGACAAGCTTATTTATGATAGAAACCAATGTTTTTCCTCATGTTTTCCTGTTCTAGCATCTCCTTCATTACCAATGTCACGGCACAGAATCCATCAACAAAATGTTTAGTATCTACTAAGAGAGGCAGAGTTGTGCAAAGTAACACTAAGTTATCCGGTTTCAAAACCAGGAAGAATTCCCCAGCACAGGCACATTAAAGAAAGCCACAGAACAGCCCTTCAACAGGGTGGTTTGGGCTAAGATAGCCATAGCTGCAAAGTCAGAGACCTGAGACGGTGCTGCAGCCAGCAAAGGCTGCAACAACGGAGGTAAGCAAGCAAATGCTCTTCAGGTCCTGTGCTCACCACTGCTCATCTTGAGATATCACTTAAATAATATTCTAATCCTCTTTGCATTCACACACAAACCTCTGTCACTCAAATTCAACATACTGTAAACTCAAGCTCTTTGGCTTGAGTGAAGCACCAGGGTTGCTAATGGACAGGATACCAGTGGCTATGCTATAGGCTGCAGATTTAATTAGCTTTTCTGTTAAATGATTTATCTATATTTCATGAGAGCAATTCGGTTATAAATGCTGCTGTTCTGAGATCTGTTTACCACCTTCTGACAGCTCTTAGACATAAAGAATAAGATGCCTTAAACAAGCTAAAAAATCTGCCATTTCTGTTACATTTCAAATTTCAGCCATCCTTGATATTTTCCATTAATAATAGAAGGGTTCAGTTAAGCAGATGTTAGGATGTAACATATTAAATAGGTACATTTTGTTCAGAGGTTTACTATGTATAAAAACACAAACACTTAAAAAACAGACTGAGTAGCTTATATGACCAGTCATAAGAACACTAAGTTGAAACTTTAAGCACATATAAGTAAGAATCAAAAAGGGTATCAGAAAGAGTACTTTATTTTTATTAAAGCTGAAACATTACTCACTTTATTTTTAAAACAAAAAAAAGCACTCTTCTCAGAAATTAAAGGAAAGACATTTTCACACAAATTTTTGAAAACATCACATTATGCGAAAGAACAAAAATAAAATTTTTAAAGCAAATTGCATTCCTCCCAGGACAAGATCCCTGTTCTCCCCCTGTGCATCACCACCTCTTGAGCAGGGCAGTTGAGGAATCCCCAAACAGAAAAAAATCCCAGAGTGGGGCTAAACCAGAGTTGGTAACTCACAGCCACTGTCCCTGCCCTTCTGCTGAGGCAGCCACTACAGTGGCACTCCAGAAAGGGAAGGAAAAACAGGGACAGCAGAGCAGCCCACAAACAGAGTTCATGTAATCGCAAATGCAAAACACAAAAGGTACAAAAATGACATGGTTTGCCAGAGGCCAAACTGGTTCCTCAAGTACCCTTCAAGACCATGAGTGTGGAGAACCCACCTCACTACAGGATACATCTCCTACCCCCAGAGAAAAACAATGCTAGCAAAACAAAATTCTCCCTCTTCTAACAAATATACTTAATTGTAATTAATGAGGAGCTCTAAAAACAAGTTGTGTGAAGAGCAGCTTGGATAAGCTATTTTGTATTTCAGTCCGTTATTAGATGGAAAGATCTGTAGAGGTCATTTCAAGCCAAGGGGATAGTCTAGCGCTTGCAATGGGATTGTCTACATCTAAATGTTACATGTCTAAGTGAAGCTAGAGTTGTAGGTTGCCTTTGTGCTGAGTGTTGGAGAGAGAAACTTCTGTCTTAGACATGATGTGACGACTGGATACACTGTCCTCCAGAGATGTGGGTCTCATCACTGCGAAAGCAACTGTCTCTCTCTCTCTCTCTCTCTCCGTGGCTGTAGATGACTGGCTTCAATCAACTTCCTTCCTTCCTTATGGTAAAAGGAAAGTGTTCATTAGTTGTTTTGTTTTGTGTTTTTTTAATTATAAAAGGCAACAAAAATACCATTTCTCCTTGAATGAATCTATAATCTCTCCCCTGGAGTTTGTTTTATCTTTGGGTAACGCTGCTAAAGTCAGACTCAGCAACATCCTGAAGTGAAACACACGATGCAAAAAAAATTGTAGTTCTTTTTTATCCTTAGAAAACTTTGAATTATGTATATTTTAATTTCTGGGGATGAAAGACCATGTCACCATTTTTAATTACAGCGCACAGAGGTGAAACAGATTTCTCCAGGACAAAGTCACTGGATCGTAAAGAATGGGAAGAACCAGAAAACTTCAAAGTTTTCTAAAAGTTAATCTGAAAGGAAAAGCCACGAGAACTTTAACGATATCGTGTTTTCCCAGGAGGTTCAGGAAGGATGCTAGAATATGTGATTATCGACCAAATTTCAGGGTAGTGATCACAGTAACACAATGATGCACGTATTGTAACTATACAGAACTGTTACCATATACAGGGGTTTTTTTTGATTGCTTGCTTGTTTGCAGTTTGGGAGGAGAGAATGAAAAATTGTTCAGCTAAAACGGAGCCAGGGAATATAATTATGTAATACTTAGTAATCAGCATGGAGAATTATTATTTGATCAGGAAGGTATAAAATGGACTACTTTTTTTGAACACAGTTTACTAATATTGTTTAACTGGAAGAAATGACATTTATTTAGAGGAATGTGAAAAAAGCTCAAGGACTAACTCAGCTTTGTTTATAGCTTAAATAACATGCTATTTTAATGTCCTTTTTTCATGTAAGACTTATGAGATCATAATTTGAGGTGAAAGTGGGAAGTGTGCGGCCTGACCGTCAAGGTAAACATATATAAATGCTATTAACTCCAAAATGGAGCACAACAGCATTACAGTACATCAGAGTGACTTTACTGTCATTTGTGGAACAAGCTGTGATTAATTATTTCTTTCTGGATGCACAATACTTACATCAGTATCGTACATCAGGGCCAAAATCTAGGTCACTAAAAGCTTTTTGCATCTGATAACAACCATAGTCTTTAAGATCCTCTCCACTTACATTAATAAGCTTCATCTCAAGCCTTAAATAGCAAGCTTGATCTCGTTCTAGGGAAGAAGGAAGGAAAAAAAAAACCTCAGAACATACTTGAAGGAAAAACAACATTTAAGAAAAAATAAAATCACCAATTAAGTTCTGAAGAGAGAGATCAATCTGAAATGTAAATGCAGCACAAGAAACGGGGCAGAAGGAAGAGATGGCAGGTAGAATGAAAGAGATGGTCACGTGAATGGGTTCCAATGGCTCGACAAGATCCTGTGATGGTTCTCTTCCCTTGGACAGGTTGTATCATTCAAAATGTGAGCTCCACCGAAAAAAAAAACTTCTTTTATGAAAGAATAAAAAAAAGTATTTTTCTCTGAAGTACATATCAGTATTTGAGAGTCTTTTAAATTGGTACTGGAGACAAAAATACTTGGAAGAGAAATATATTAAAAATCCCATTAGAACTTAATATAGTTAACAATTTAAGAACAAAACATGGAAAATTATTCAGTCTGGACCTTCATCTGTAAAAATTATGATGAAATTACACTGTTACTAATACCAAACTCTAAGACTGCTGTGACTGGACAAATAAGCTACAGACCAGAAAAGTTAAACTTCTTTCAAGAACATTGTTTCATATTTTCATACAAATCCTAATAAATCCTCAGCAATTTGAAAGATGGTTATTTCTTGACTCAGTTTCTATTTTGCTTTGACATTTTATGCTGTGCATGGCAGCTCTTTGGCTAATAAAAAAGCTCTCCTGTGCACTTTTGTCTACTGCTGATGTTTTGTCTGGCAAATATTATGCTACAATCTCACAGAATATTCAAGGTTTTATCACATGCTGTTAATTTAAAGCAGGGCAAGGGAAAAGACTGGAAGTGATAGTATCAGTTTGTTTTTAGGAACTTAACTTCTTCAATGCATTAGTTATACTGTAATATTTCTGTTTAAATATTAAGCTAGGAAATCTTGGCAAAGTGCTTCACTGCAGATAATTCCCAGACAAATATCAACACTAAGTACAGGCGTTTTACCTAAAAAAACCTAAAGAGTGTTTTAGCAACATAATCACACAACTATAATTAAAGCACACAATGCAAACATCACTTACAGACTCCCGTATCAATTCTTTAAATAGAGGACAACTATCTTAAATTTGCAGTTATTTCTTTCAGAAGTATTACTTCCAGATTTTCAAGGAAGACAATCATTTCACATCTAGATATTCACAAAAGGAAAATAAAGCCTGTTTCCAAGACAACCACATTAGTTTCCAGACTGCTAGATACTAACTAAGAACATGCAAAAGATTACATATCCCAGATGATGACAATTGAAAGACTTTCCATGCATGTTCTTCTACTCAATTCATACCCAATGAAGCATTTCAACTGTACATATATATCCAAAAGAGACTCGGTATTCTTATTTTTCCATTACTCACATTCCTATATACTCATTAGAGCCAAAACCTTAAACTAATACAGTAACGAAGAAAACCTCAAGTATAAACAAAAATTTAATCTGCTAATAGGCATCTTGCATTGATTTCCTTGACACCACAAATAACCTTTCTGCTGAGGGTGCACTGAATTTTTTACTTTAATGGACCTGTAGAAGAATAATGTGCTTGAATAAATTAAGTAAAAAGTCTTGGGCAATATTTAATAAACAGACCAGAAGGTCATTAAAGTCAGATCCATCCCTTAGGACAAACAGACAGAAACTTCCCCAGTTTTAAGTGAACATATTCTACATTCCTGTTCCAATACAATATGTGGGATGCTCATTTAGCAAAGCAAATTTGGCAACAGAAAATACTGAGTCAAAGGCTGATTTTCTTGGCCAGCCTTACCACAGTCGCTCTAGTAATAGGGGAGAGAGACAAGCCCTACCTGGGTGCTTGTGGAGGCATTTAAAACAGACAAGCAAGGAGTCATTAAAGTTTATCTACCTGCTTCTTCAACATGGCACAAACATTTTGAGGTGTGCTCTTCATAGAGCACTACCTAGGAGACTGGCCATCAATAAAAGAAAGCCTACATACAGGTGGACTCGTATGATTTCAAAAATAAAAAAATATTGCTAGTGGGAAACACAGGTGAATTCTTATAAGGGTGTAACTTAGATAAGTATGATGTTCAGTCTGGTACTTTTGAAAGTCCTACTCTATAGAAATAAGTCAGTATATTTGACCACAATCATTTGGTTACAATTCAGTTCTCCTTGCTTTTAAATAGCAGCAATAAGGCATCTCTAGGAAAATAAACGCATGCTGATGTAACCGACATTTTCCTTAAGACAACTAACAACATACTTATATTTGTAAACTTACTCTATGGAAAGGAGGCTTATTACTGCAATTAACATGTACTTCATAGTACTTAATAAAAGGCAAAAAAGATTAACTCATTGGTCTCTGTGCTAGACCCAGTGCAAATTTTTAAAGTTCTTGTTGCTGCAGCAAAAGATGCTAAATGACGTTCAAGTTTTAGTCCAGACATACATTTTGTAGAAACATAAACGTACCTCTGTCAAATGAAGTTAATAATATAAATTGTTTAAAAAGTCTTCCATATCCTCCAAGCAATAGAACAAATCACCATTTCCTTCTTCTTTAGTTTTATTGCTCTCAAAATTACAACAGAAAGTTCCTTACTCTGTTTTATTTTCCTAAAATATTGTGATAACATAATTCTAAAATTGTGCTGATATTTTTAGCAGTTCTTAAGATCAAAAAACTCTAGTCTACAAATTTATGTATCTTACCAAGGGTTTTTAACTTGCAGATTTTTATACAGTCTCTGAACTACTTCAGAAGTAGCCACAGAAGTTAACTGAAAAAAACCAATGTGTCATCAGTGTGTTCAAGAGCCGCTATAAAGGAGCATGCATCTCTACTGACTATGTAAGAGCCCCCACATCTGAAAAACCCCGAAACTTCTGTAATCATCTGCAAGTCACTATCTATTTATCCCTTTATCCGATGGCTCTGACATTTAAGAGGATTTTTATAGGATTTATTGTGATTTGCTGTCACAATACAGCAAGTATGGGCTGGGCTGTCACAGAAGACTGGAGGGATTAAGTACAAAAGGAAAAAGGAAAATTCACTGATCTGCTGAACAAGTTTCAAAATTCAATAAAGTACTGTAGAGACAGTTAATTTGAAAGCACTTCTAAAAAACTCCACAAAATACTCAGTACTGTTCTTGGGGAGATCAAATACATATTAAATTCAAGCCTGAACACATTCTCCTGTAAACTCTATACAACAAATACTTCAAAATTAACTCACCTAAATCTTGTCCTATTCCTTCTTTTTTGTTTCTGCTATTACAGGAGGTTTTCCAACTATTAAAGGGGGTTTGCTTTGAATTAGCAAATCAATGACAGGGAAAACAGGGTAGGGGAGTAATAAAGGGATGGAAATCAAGTAAGTCAAATAGCTGAGAGTTGTACATACTTCATTTTGAAATGAACACTCAGTTAACAAAAACGTAAGCTTTCACAACAAAAATCCAGACTGCCTACTTATTCCTAAAAATTCTCACCCACCTAGACCCTCTCCTTTTTCTCTGTGCTACCACAGGCTGTCCAGTCCCAAGCAAAAATACATGTTGAACTGGAATAGAAGTTAATTTACCTCAATAATTTAAAGGAAAGCATCTTAAAAAGAATGCAAAAACACCAGAGCCAAGAAAATAACAAGGCAACCTTTCAGAAACACAAATGTGCCACGTTAAGATTGGTCAAGCCGGCTTAGCTCTGTGCTCTGGCTGCCAGCCTCCTAGGTGCTTTCACAGCCGAGTACCATGGTTTCAATTATGGGTAAAGCATCAACATTTGGAGCAGAAGCAGCCTGCCTGTAGAGAAGATACCAAGAATGGAAAGTGTAGCATGTTAGTTCCACTTCTATGTCAAAAAGCCCAGAGATAAACTACCTCTGCTCTGAGTTAAGTGGTACCATGTAATCATTTTGGTATGGTACATCCACATCCACTCAGATGCTCTCTCCACGCTAATACAATGATACTTTTATCATTAGCATCAATGTCAAACTGCTGCACTGTTTGTTTATACTGTATTAAGAAACAAGTCCTTTTTCTACTGTATATGATCAGGAAGAGAAGAGTTTTCAAACTGACTATATAGTAAGTTCTAGAAAAAATCTCTGCTTGCCATCCATTGATGATGCGAATAAATAGGTTGCCTCAAGGTTTCTACCAGTCAGAGAATACTAAAACTATTCAAGAGGTTTCATTAGTGTTTCAAGACTTCAACATTAAGGAATTATCTCAACTTACATTTGCATGGCTTTAAAATGACTCTGGACTCGTTGAAAGCAATGTAATGCTATATGAACAATAAAAACTTGAATTACTTTTGAGTTGTTTATATGTCTTAATGAATTTTGCTTGCTAGCCAAGAAAATATGGAAAAGAAAGTCTTGTGTACATCTGCCTGCAAGTAGGCAGTTACATAAGAATCAGGATGACTTCTTGTCTCACTCACCCCTCTGCAGGATGGCTTTTAGAGCTACCTATTTAAGGTAAACTCCCAATTAAGCTACTCTGCTTTTTAATTTAGTCACAGGATTCACTATAGAGTTAGGCCAAGACAGTAAACAGGAAAAAACTCTCAAATAAGTTGCCTGAAGACACCAGCAGAATAATCTTTAATAACATTTACATCACCTACCACCCAGCGATGCTTCCCCTTGAACCACACTGATGGTAAATTATGGGGTCTTCATGAGCAGGGGTTTATTTCAGTCTTAAGGAGGGGATGAACATTAGCATGCTTTGTAGTCCTGCAGAATGTTTCATGTGCCTCTGACAAAAAATCATGCTCGCTAAGTGGGGGGGGAGGGAATAATCCTCCAAGTAACATCAGTCCCATTGCATTTGTGAAGCTGCCAGTCCAGGGGAGAGCTTAGACTAGTCAAACTAAATCTGTTTAGTGATGTAGTGGAAACTCCTCCCGCTCACCAGTATCATGAAGACGCAGCAGGTGAGCACAGCACGCAGATGCAGCAGGTCACAGCTCTGAGCACTGGCCCTGCACAGGAAGGCATCAGATTGCAAGGGTTCCTCTACCATCCCAGCACGTGCCCCATTTCTATCACAGAAAAGATGGGTAGACTAAACAGTTGTTTACACCAAAACCCACTTGTGGGCTGCTTGCTGAACTGTCCCTATGGGCTAGACATTGAAGGCATCTGCACAGGCTGGTCCCAGGGCCATGGCCAGGCATCGCTTTGGTGTCCTGACCATGCTGCGCTTCCCAGCTCATCCCAGCTCCCTGTGGATCTCTGACCTGCAGGCATGCGCACTACAGTAAATTCAACCATAAAGTCCACCTGCTGTTATAGTGCAGGACTAGCCTTTACTATTGACTGCTGCCCTAGAAAACCAGAACAAAACATAACTTATCTTCTCTATGTCAAAACATAACATTTTAACATGAATTCTTAATTTCTTAAAAGAGGAGGACAACACTGAAAACAAGACTGTACACCAATTGGGGGGGGGGGAAGCAATGGGACCATTTGTATTCTACTATATTAATTTATGAGAAAAATACAACAGATCTCCTCATCTTCACTGAACTGCTTGCTATATCCACTATAGCAGTGACTTTACAAATAACAGCTTTGCAAAACATCTTCCTTTGCAGAACCCAGCTTAGTAATGCTTTATTTCATCAGGTGGGTGGAGAATTTCCCTGGGAAAGTTCTGCCACAATTGCTGTCAAAATTATCATACCTATTTGAAATATCTTCAGGATCCTATCTTCCCTCAAAAATGCTTCCTACAAGCAATCTAATCACAAATGAAAAAAAACAAAAAAGTCCCATTACTTGGGAAAAAGGAAACCTTTGGCAAGTAACCTGGTAACTTGCCAGCGACAGATGCATCACTGTACCAAAAGCTTTAATCAACAAATGCAATATGCTAAATAGTGTAAGAGGTCATGAGAACTTCATCTTACACAACAGAATTGAACATCTGAAGGTGACAAAAAAGACAAAGCCAAATAAAACAAATTCCAAGTGCAATTCATTCACACTGCAATTAAATCCATTACACACTGTTGCATGCTTTCTGCTAGACTACTAAATAAATTCAAGTGAAGCACTGTTAGATATCAATCTAGCTAATGCATCCTAAAATTGTAATGCCATGAAAGACTGGAACTAAGTCTTTTGGATACCACAGAATTGATTTTCAAAAGAAAAATCTGCACAAACTCATATGCTTAATTTATTCCTACCTGTACTTGTTACTGTGCATTAGAAGTGTATATTTGTGCAAATAAGTGCACAAACAATCCATTAAAAACAATACAATAAAAATTAATAATGATGTAGACAGCATTCACACCAGTATAATACTGGTTTCCAAGCCCTTGCTAATTGCCGTAAAAGTCTTTCCATCACATTTACACTTCATACTGTCTAGCACATTAACCCTCATTTCAGCCACATATGTAATTTATATGGCTGACTTGTGTCTCAATATAAAATCAATATAAAAGCTTCTTCGGGCTGCTCTTCACCCATACAACACCCTCTTACAGGCACTGCACACAATGAACTTCACAATGTCATAGTCTCACCTGCTGTGGCCCATGAGAGTTTAAACTTGGCCCATGACATTTCAGAAGTGGGTCAGTAAAAGGGAATGAGGAGAAAGTGTGCTTACTTGCCTTATCAATGCAAAGAGCAAATATCAACAAAAGCTGACACTGAAAGGGTTAATACCAGTGAATGCTCTCATTGAATTGAAGCAGAAATGAAATTATAAGGAAACAGTAGTATTCAAATAACATTTTTCAGATCTAGGATGCAGAGTAACAAGACACATGTCTGGCAATCCCTCCTGGCTAGAAAGACAGCAAGGGGGTTTTTTTGCTTTCTTTTCCTTCCAGGAATATATTTTCCACCTATTCAGAGCAGAACATTCACAATTGCTGCTGTACAGACATACCGCCCAGCTTTGATATGCAATTTCATAAAGGCCTAGAGAGTCTCCCTTTATTTTACCAGACCAGCAACAGAATAGCACTAGAGAGTTCAGAACTTGTTTCTTAGAACGGCTCAGATCTGCACACAGGATCCAGAGATGACGACTCTTGATTTGGAGAAAGTTAGATAAATCTAGCAGTTGATGAGAATCTGATAATGTAAGGGAGAAAGAATCCAGGAAAAAAGCAGCACTTGCACTTGACAGCAGAGGAGTCAGAGCTCTGTCTGCAGTAATGACTTAAAACAGTGCCAGGGAACGCTTTGAGACCTCAACCACCCACCCTGGGAGCTTGGTGCCACAGTCCTTGGCACAGGTTTTGATTAAGGATAACCAGCTTTCTCCCAAACAACTCCCAGGCCCAGCTGGTGAGCTGGCACAGACCAGGAACTGCTCCCAGCATGCAGTTTGGATGTGGCCACCCTGCTTTGGAGGGTAAGACTTTAACAGCATGGACATGGGCTGTTCCACTGTCAGCTGCAAAGCAGGCCCAGACACATCCAATTCAGCAGTACAGACACAGCTTTAGCCCAGCAGTGGTGGGGCCAAACAGTCAAACTAACAGATCTGCAAAAGGTGTATTCCCAAGTCAAATGCTTGTTTCACACACTGCTTGGTTTTGGCTTAGAATCTCCTCTGTGATGTGCAGTTTTTGTATTGGGATAGTTTTTTCCAAAACCTCATCACTCAGCCTGTGAAGACTCCGAGTGGCAGAGTACACCGTCTGAAAGGGATGGGATTTAGCAATATGTTATCAAGCAGAATTAATACAAAGGTTTGCTTCGATGCAAACAGGTAAATGCTTACGTTATTCAATTGTAAAATTCAGACTCCTTTCTCTTAACCAAATACTCTGATAACATGAATGACTTCACCTTCATACTTAAGTAAAAGAGCTGAAAGGAACTTCACCTTCACCTACAGCAAGTTCTCCATGCTTCCCAGCGAGGTAAGCAATAGCGAGAGATTGGTGGGCTCATTAAACCATACTATTTTCCTCCTTACTATTGCACAGCAATGCCTCAACTTATTTCCAGTTAAAAATATCCACTATTTTCTTTTTTCTATTTTCCCTGTCTTTCCTTGCGTATCTAGTTTCCTGCCTCATCCATAAGATATACTTATGAGTAGTTTAGATAAAAGTTACCGTCTAAAACTGTGCTGTATTGAATACAACAAAAAAGTATCTTACTTCCTTAAGCAAGATATAAATTTGCCTTCTATTTGCAAATTTTCAATTCTACTTAGTAAAAAAACCAAAAAATTAGTACTATACTAAGTATTCCTCATATTCTGTTGTACATGTTTATTTTATTAACAGAAGAAATACCTTCCAAGTATCAATGACAATACAGCAACAAAATTCCTCAAGTTTGTTCTCTGTAGAGTATGTTGCAAAAAGTACCCAGTGGTCTTCAAAAAGGCCAGTCACTGCAAAATCGAGCATACTTTCAATAACAAAATCAAAGTCAAGCATATTTTCAGTAACAAAATCAAGCATACTTTCAGTAACAAAATCAAGCATACTTTCAATAACAGAGTTTGAAAGTTCGATGTATGTCAATTTAGCAAAGTCAAAACGAAACAGCAAGAAAACTATAAAGCATTTAACAGACTCCCTCCAGACTTCTGTCTCTGTCTCAGTTAACAGTGTTACAAACTGCAGCATGTTGGAATGCTGATTATTTTGTCCAACATACTTTGTACTAGAAGTACAGCAATTTCAAGATTGTTTTCCTTCTTACTAACCTAAAAGCTCTTCAGACGGATCTCTGTTTCCTTCAGGAACTATTCCATAATCCAGGCAGCCAACATCTTGTTACACTTCATTTTGCTCCTTCAAATTTCACTCACTGCCCCTCTACTGGCATCAAAACTGAACTGGTCTCCTTCCAACCTAAAGGACTTATCAACATTATCAATGATAGACAATTCTGCCACCATGAACTCAGGAAAAAAAAGGGAAATTTTTCCAATTTTTTGTGACTGATCCTACCAATTAGGTGGCCACGACTCAACCACATGCCTACAGGAGGCAGCACAACATTGCTACTGTCCATTGAGAAGACTGTCCGGCACAGCTGCAATTTCAGAAGAATCCAATTAAATCACCTTATGATTTCAACATGCTTTGCTGCAGGTCAAAACCATTAAATACTCAATGAAGTAGATGGTGTCAAATCCCTGAAATACACCATATATGTATAGTGCTTATCTATATATACACGTATACAGAAAAAAACAATCCTAAAGGGTTAGAAGTAGTTAACATCTAGAAAATTCAGTTTGTGAAACACCTATTAACACTGGGTAGTTGATACTAGTCAATGCTAGGGAAAATGTCCTAAAGAGAAGCAAATTTCTTGTAATGTCAAATGAAGTCAGAAAAACTTTTTCCTGAAAATTATAAAAATAAAACAAAAGGCAGAATATAAAATTTCCTAGCAAGAGCTGATGAATATAAAAGCAAGGTCTGGAACCCTGAACAATTCCATATTACCCTTTACAAAAACAGGTTATTGGTAATTATTGAACAAATGCTGATAAAAAATTCTCAAATATGTTTTCAAGCTAGACACACACAAAATATCACTCTACAATCATGAGTTTATTCAACTTCAAAAAGTTAACGGTAACATTCCTCTTCTGACCAATTCATTAGCTAAATTCTATTTTAGGATGTGAGTTTCAATACACAGCAAACCTCTACTGCTGGATGAACACACCACTCAGAATAGTTCAGAAATACTATTTCCACGTTTCCCCATTTTTTACAAAACAGCTTAATATCTACTTATCTGGAATCAGACAATATACACTCAGGAGAAGAACCTGTAGTTGTCAATGCTGACCTTCCACCTTAATCTTTCCATTTTAATTGTTTTGCTATTCTCCACTGGACTAAAACATTTTTAAGCATCCCTTTATATTCTTCCATTCAGAATAAGTTGAATATAAATGACCACAGAAATTAATCTTTACCACTGGAAAAACACACACTTACGATAATTAAAACATCCTAGTTTTGAAACATCTCAGACATAGAAAGTTAAATTTGAAAAAAAAAAAAAAAAAGGGCAAAACAAAACATTTTCATCTTACAATTACAGCCTTTCCAGAAAATCAAGAGCTATCAATGTTGTAAAACCAGCAGCAAGGACCAGACAGCAGCAAACAGGCAAGGGCCATATCTAAACTGACACATGGTCTGCTCCAATCCTGCAGGTTCTTGGGCTGCCTTTCTAGCAAAACCCAAACTATAGAACCCAAACTACAATTTAAATGAGCCCTTTCCCAGGAAACATGCAGGAATGCAATGATACTGGCACAGATGGCTTTTTTCACAGTTAATTCTCCAGGGTTCAAATGGCATCCCCAGATCATCACAGGTTTCCCACCAGCAACAAGAAAATGGTCCGCGTTATTTTTAAAGGGGGGGAGGAGGGGGGAAAATATATATATAGTTAACAGATCTTCTCTCAACAGGAACATAAAACTAAACCCTTCAGAACAATACACATAGGTGGATGTGCGTGAAAAATCAACAACTCGCTAGCCATACCGGGAAGCCTTCCATTACTGGCAGACCGGATCCATACAGATGGAAGGTGTCGAGGCTGGAAAGACGGCATCCATCACCTCAATCCAGGGTCTGCTCATCCAACAGTATTTACCAATTACCAAAATAAGTCTTCTACTGCAGATGTCTACAGAGGCCAAGACAGGCCTCGCCCACATCCAAAACATCAGCTGCTAAAAAGATGGTAGTTTAAAGTTTGGAGATAGCAATATGCCATTATTCATGTCCCAGAACATCTAATCACAGGATAATGTCTTTCCCAAATTTAGAAAAGACAAACAACAGAATATTCTTGCCCAGGATTCCCTTGTCTATTTTCACTGCACGGCTTCTTAGTTCTCTCTTGGCAGATGCACTTACAACTTGGCCAGTTGTTTTTCAATATGCCTAAAGGTTTTATAAGGACTTGTCCTATTGCAAGTCATTGAGACTCAGGCTTCTAAGTCATCCTCCTCACTACACCTTTTCAGCAATCCCGATACAGACACCTTTCAACCACCCAAAATCCTTCCATAATGAAGCTTCCCGAGTCCTAAAAGATTTCTGGGTCATCCTCTATTCAACTAAAATACTGCTCTACACAAAACTCTGAAGAAGAAAGGCATCTTACTCTATGCACTGCCATTTTTCCAGCCCTGGGGTTTAATGCATCAGCAGGAAACAATACTTTAAGAAGCTCCATTGTAAAATATAAATGTTTTGTTTATAGCATAGGTTGTTCTTATCAAGGAAAACAAAGACAATCCCAGGCAAAGTGCCATCAATGTTTCTAAAAACAAAGGTCTACCACAACTACTTTCCTCTATCTAGTCAAGTTTGGGAAACTAGTCTGCTGCTGAGGAGTGGCATCTGCTGGCAGACAGGCACTCCGCAAAAATCAGATTCACCAATAAAATAAAGAAAGAAAAAAAAAGGAAAATCAGAGTTCACATTATTCACAAAGCAACTTTCACTTGCTTCTTGACTGATAGGATGATGATGTTTTTCCTAACAATGTAACTCCTTTCAGCTATAGTGATGGTACTGAACTGCCCGTGAACCAGAACGACATTGCTAGCACTGCCTATGAAATTTCTTTTCACTAGTCAATCAGCAGCAGAACTAGTGAAAAAAACCCGCAGCTATACAAGATCTCATCTTTGTAAACCACTAAGGACATAATATATGTTTGTTATCTAATTAAAACTCTTCACATCATGGGTCTCAAATAAATTCTTACAATGACTCACCGTAATGGATGTTAAAAAGCTCGCTAGTGTGCTTCACTGCGAACAATCAACTGAATTTAAAAATTCAAGAGGCCCAGAAAACAACAGAATATCGTGATTTGCTGTACACCTTGAAATTAATTTTAAGCATTAAATCAAATTTAAACTACTGTAAATGAAGTTCATACACAGAACAAGTCATTTCAACATGAACCAGAATATCCTTAATTTTAGAGCAACCTGCTTGTACCACAGCCTAAAGCTGACCTACACTTTCCATGAGATGCTATTCTTATAAGCCATAGTTCCTGTAACTGTAGCAGACTGTAGCTTTTTGGCCTAAAATATCATGGCGGATGACTGACACATGCCATATTCGTTTTGGAAGGGACAGAAAAAAGCGAAAGAGATTCAGTTTAAATGTTTCACCCATGTCCAGGAATGAAAGTAGGAATAAATATGGTTTTATACTATATTTTCATTTTTAAAGAAAACTTCCTACTCTTAACAGCACCATGCAATACCAACGTACTTTGCAACAGCATCTAAAATGAGGCATTATTAATAATAAAGTTTTTCTTTTGGTGGAAAAAATATGCATATTGGGCTATTACTATATGCTTCCAAAAATTTAATCACTTTAAAACTCAATAGATCCCTTATGAAAAAAATAAAATAAAGTACAATTTTAAAAGAAGACTTTTGTGTCTACATACCGAGGCTCCATCTCCTCTGGGCATCCTCTACTGGGGGCTACTGTGGCTAATCAGAATTTTGTAATGGCTTTTCTCAGCTGCCAGGTTAGTCGGACGAAACCAGAGCAGAAAGCTACTGTGATAATTATCTCCCTTCCTAATACCATAGTAGCAAGCAAAGGTGTGCTTTTATATCATGTATGTCATAATATATGACATCTGACATCAGATCTGTGGCTAAAGAACCAGCTGGTTATCCGACTACCATTATCCAATGTTGATGTGAAACATCAGCAATCATCCAGTTGTTAGACTTTTAGAAATTAAGGGAGGCTGCTGTTGGTAAACACTAGCCATGCTCACAGAAAGACCCAGCCCTGGTGTCCTCATTGCTCCACTGGGGACCTGGTCACAGCACTTCCCAGCTCCCTTCCAGCCCCACGACATTAGAAGCCTACAGGTGGAAACCACGGAGCTGCTGTGCACGTGCCAGTACAGCGTCCAAGACGTAGCCTAGGCACGATCACTGATGGAGGTACTAAGGGTATTTCATTGGGCCAGGAATGCTTGCTGGAAAATTTACATTACCGATCTAGATTACAAGATGAGAACTTGGAAAGAAAGACTGCAATAGGGAAAAATAAAGAACAAAATACTATACGGTATGTCAAAATTATACATCTATTAAGGACTACAGGAAGAAGAAAGTATTTAAGCTGATAAACGTGCCAGAGAAAAGCCTGAAGAGGAACGAAAGAAGCAAACTTATCAGGTTGGACCGTTTAATCACAAGACTATGAGAAAAAGACTTTGAAGAACTCCAAGAACTTTCCAACTGTAGGAAAAAAGGGACTTTTACCATGCCAATATCTGTTGAAAGATGTAGAGTCACACACTGGCAGTCTATAAAGTTCCTAGAATGTGATTACAATTTTTTTTAAATTTTTTAAATATCGTGGAGGCTAGTGCAGGGTGTTTATCTTAGGCTGGTTCTCCATCGCAGGTGTGACCCATCTAAAAATCCAATTGTGAAAAGCAATTTGAGTAAAAATCATCACAAAATGAGAGATCAGCACTCCGAAAAAGGAAGCGTGAAAGAGGAATATACGAGATCTCTTTGCAGAGAGATCAGATTTACTTCTCCAATAGAGAAAAACAAAAATGGGCTTCAGAAAAGCAAACTTCAGCACCACTGGGGAACGAGAAGTGCCAGGGCAACACTTTGAGGGATAACAGAGTGTTGTAGGTGCCCTTTTCCCTGCTAGGGTACCAAAGGGTAGCCATGCTAAATACTGCAAACTACTAGGGTAGCTGCTGCATTTCGCTACTGGGGTAGCGAACCACTCCAATGCAAATCAAAACCAGAAAGCACATTATGAAAACATTATGGGTAAACCAGGTGGAAACCACGGTACAGTTTTTTAATTAAAAAGCCTTCTCAAAATCTGCAGCAGCACATTAACAAATCTCAATATGTATTTTAATAAATAATTTAACAAAAATTGAATCTGTGAAAATTCTAGTTTATATTAGAAAATTCAATACCCTACTTGTTTCTAGTACAGGAACAAGCCTTCTCAATTTAAGTATTTGCTGCCATCATGTGTACACTTCAAAAACTGCAACCTTATGAAGGACACTTTATCAAGTCAAAAATCAGCTATCAGACTACACAGGGCATTACAGACTTCAGTTAGAAGGTGATGAAGTTTCAAAGACTGCTAATGTAATATGAATTCTTCCCTCAATACAGATAGCATACAAACTCAATTGAATTACAAAGCATGCTTCTGCTATGCAATCGTAAAAAGCAAGAAACTGATTATGAGCTAAATGGTATTTGGTGGTCCAGAGAAAATAAATCAATTGCTCTGGTTCCTTCCATGCTGGTATCAATACTACCAACACAATTCAATACCTTCAGTCACAACATCTCCAAAGAAGCAACGGTGATGGGGACTTAAGTTCAAACCCTTCCACCAGGCTTCTTCTGGTTCAGATTCAGAAAAAGATAAAAAAGAAAAGAAAAGAAAAAAAGAATGTTGCAGTGACCTAATGATCTGTTCATTTCCTCTACATTATGGAATGGAATAGTTCAGGAAGAGGAAAAAAGAAGTATAAAATAGCATAAAACTAGTGTATCAATTTTACGTCATTCAGGAATTCCCACGGAGCAAGGGAATATGCACCTACATTTTAAGGATCAGTTGCTAGCCAGTCTTGAAAGATGGGTGCAAGATCAATTTAGAAGGTATTCTACAGATTTAGCTAGTTACTGCAGGGGAAAAAAAAGTGCATCATGCTCTCTTTCGCCTCAGTCTGCTCTGTCTCTCACTAATATCCCTGAAACAATGAAAAAGGAGCATACTAACAGGACTGAAGCTCCCCACATATCACTAAGCCTAAGAACCAACACTCAGGAATGCTACTTCTAGTATCACTTCTAACTTACTTTTAGTATAATGAACATTTCACTAGAAATATCTCATTAACATTACTTCTGGAAATGACCTTTAAAAACCTATAAATTCAAACATTTTATTAGACACTATGATTAAATATGTTTTCCAAATCATATCCTTCAAAAAATGCAGTTTGAAATTAGCAGCTTTGAGACACAGAAATAAAAATATTTCAGCAGAAATTTTCTGCTCAGTGTATTCCCAGGGGTGAGCTGCGCAAACAGCAGGATATCAATTAGAAGATGTACGGTTGTAAATACAGTCAGCTTCAGCGTTAAAACAGACAAAGCTCTTGGCATTATGAAAGACGGCTAAAACAACATGAAGATTGATAAAGATGCTACTAAATACAAGATTATGAAGTCAAAATCTGAGGTTCAGCTTCTTGCAAAAAACATATTTGATTAATTGACTTTAATATTAGTGAACTGTATAAAAAAGCCTTCATCCCTTAGCAGGTCCAAACACATCAGTGTGTCCTAAGTACAGCTCTATATTCAGATGTGATACACACATCTGGGGCTTTAAAAATCCTCCGATTTCTATAACGCTACTTGTGCGGACACCTCACATTATGCTGAAAGAAGAAAAAAGAACAATTCCAAAACAATTATTCAGATGTGCTCCAGATTCCATTTTAACTCGCAGAAAATATCAATTTTGTGTCTACACAGGACAGAAAACCACATCTATACAGTATGCGCAATCACAGCACTCATAATATTATTGCAGTAATTACAAAATATGGTACTTGATAGCACTTGTGGAAAGTTGGCAGTGTTTATAGCGTTGATAGTGGAAATGCACTGAAAACATAGTAAAATCTACCATGCTTACAAAACACTACAAACTGACAATATTCACACAAGTACCAAACAAATGCTAGAAGGAAGGTGTCAATAAAATACAAACATGCAGAAATCCTTATAAATTTGCAATTCCAATTCCTACTCAGTTTGACCCACTACATTGTCTTAAAATACAACAAAGTTCAAAAGATTTGTGGATTAGTTACCTCGATATTATCTTTATCTGAAAACCTAACTTGCTACGGTTCGCTAAATTCTACTGTAAAATACTTTAAATAATAAAAATAGACAGTGCTGGAACATCAAGATGGGGCCAAAGCAATCAGAACACCCATCTCCTCCTCTTTCCTTTTTTTTTTTTTTTTAAGTCTAAGAGCAAACAAGAAATCTAACAATACACATACTTGCACACACGCAACTTAAAGACAACTTTTTAAGACATCAGTTTTCTTTCTGTAACCTGTACTGAGTTAAGCTTTTTGAAACGGCTGTCAAGGAACAGTGAAAAAGCAGAATCAGGCTAATTTGCAGCAAATAAGATACACTGTTAGATTCAAAGAGTACTCAGGGATCTGAATGCACGCTGCCAAAACAACGGATTCCTGATCATTACAGCTCTAGCTTAAAAAAATCCGGAGGCCCTGAGAATTATGTGCTATTACGTATACAATTTATACATAATAAAGGCTTTTGATTTCCTAAATTTCAAACACATACAGAAGTACTACGGTATGTTAGCTAGCATGGTTATGCATATGCTGTGTCTCGTATGGCTTGGACAGAATTTTATACCACCACTAGATGGAAACCTGAATTACCTTTTAAACTGACAATTCTGTAAATATTCCACTGCTGGTTCTGCTTCTACTGTGTCTGACCATTCCTACTTTCACATTTAGAGATCTAATCACATGCTGGCTGTCACAAACCTGTACTCATTAGGAAAGTATCCATGAGCAGGTATACACAAAACTTCTACAGTGTCTTTGAATCTGAGAGCATTAACATAAATATGCCCTGCTCATTTCCCAAGCCAGTGCTACTCAATGCAAGGAATAAACTGTTATGCATATTAGAGATTTACCCTACTTCTACAGCAATTTAAACTTCTCAATCTAAGTTATAACTAATAAAAATTGCTGTACTCTGCCAACAAATTTCAGTTGGGATTTAATGCCACACTTTAAATATCAAAGGCATGTTATATACTTTACAAATACATGCAATGATCAAATCATCTGAAATTTATAAACCTATTTGCACACCACGTATTTATACAAAGTTTCATCACTTCAATGGAATTTACCGTGCCATTATACCCTGAGGTGACTGGCACATGCAAGTGACTGACATTACTGTCTGATGTGACCCCAATGACTCAGATATTATTTCCTGCTGTGTCAAAACAGCTGTAAATAAAAACTTCAACTAGCAGACAGGCACAGTTATCAGGACAGCCATCTGCCTAGCTACATGCAATCATAGATATGATAACATAGAGATAATCGGCATAGTAACATGACAGAAACATTGAGAATACTGATGCCACAGCGTATGAAATTTTCAATTTGGAAAATACAACAAAGGTCTAAAACCAAATCTCACATTTGCCTTTAAGTCTTATTTTCCATCAACCCCAGACCATACCATTTTTTAAACAGGAAAAAAAAAAATGCAGTCTATTTACACATAACAAAGTTAAACAAAAGAAGTTGATCAAATGCTATCCCACACCAATATGTACACAGAAAAAAACCCCCAGGAAATCACTGGCCCTAGCAGTGGGCAGATGAATCTGAAAGAGAATGACGCTGCTCTCCAGACGGGAAGTACTGAATGCCCCTTCCCATGATGGGTGTGCACCACGCACAAGCCAGCGGGTATCCACGAGGTTACCCCAAGGCTCTCTGCATGAGAAAGCTCCCAGACCGCCTGGATTCTCCATGGAAGAGGAGCAGACACCAGCTCCTGCTTCTAAACCCAAATTTGAAGGAGCACTGAAAGGATGGAAGTGATGCCATAATATGAAAAGGACGTTATTACCGTGAAACTTTGCTATAGGGATCCATGTGGTCAACCTTTGCCTTTATTTTTTTGGTCAAAGGGACAATTGCACATGAATGCTGGTTCAGGAAACTCACCAAATCATGGGTGCACCAAGGCAAAATTGCCATCTTACACAGGTAGACTTCAAATCTTACAGCAAAGCAGGCCACCAGGAACGCCAGGTCAGAGCAGCAGGCTGATTTCCTGTGGCTGGTCATACCCGAATCCCACATGTTCTTCAATTTACCAGCCACAACTCCACGGCTCTCAGAAATGCGAGAAATTCTTTCCTGCCTTTTGAGAAATATCAAAGAAAATAGAGGAAATTGTCTCCAATTTAGTTCTTACAAATTAATACCCAGTGAACACCCTAAGTGGGGGCTAAATACCTAAGTCTCAGTAGGAATTTACTCTTAATAAGAAGGTTTTCATCCAGATAGCCATAAAAATCACTAAAAGCAAATTCCAATGTACCCGGTAATGTTACAATGAAATACTACTCTTAAATCCTATTTCACAACTTTTATTAAAGTCATAAAATGGCAAAAACCTTAAAGTCATATTTCATTTCCAAAAAAATGTATTTCTTTGTCAGGCAAAGAAAAGATCACTTATATAATGTACTTCACTGAAACTGAGAGCAGAATACAGAAAGTCAGCAGCCATTTGAGACCTACACATCCTATATATTCACTGAAAGACAGTACAAAGGGCAACCCAGATGTCCCATTCCCATCCCAGTCTGACTTCAGTACTGGCCACTGCTTCCTCTTCCACCCGTCCAACCTTCTTTGGCTATTTGCTCTTCAAATTCTCCTTTCAACATCTCAACCTATTTTTGAGTGCCAGAAGCTTAAAAATAAATCAAGAAGGGGAGGGAAGATCATACTAGCCCAAAGAATTAAGAAGCAAAAAATTCTGTAAGTGTATCCACTCACGAGCAGAAAAAGATGTATCAGGACAACTATGTCCTGGGAAATATGAGACCACCCCACAATCATCCCAGCAAACTAAATACTGCAAGTGACATGGGCAATTGAAAACAAATTTGATGAATGACAATTATTTGTATCATATCAAATATCATACTGACTTAAAAAAATTAGCCATTCTTGAGAGGCTACGTGACCAGGTTCCCCAGACAGAGAGACAGAGTTCTGCCTTAATTTTACCAATATAATGCCTAGACTTGTTAGCAGGAATGAAAAAAATGTCACCTTTCTTCTGAGTATACAACAGCAGATGCCAGCTCCCAAATCAGTCGCAGTTCATTTGAAAGCTTATAAAAAGGCTTTCAGACTCAAGAGTGGCCAAAGCATTTCAAAGGCAATTTATTCAATCTATCAGATGTGAGAAAATGTCATGTAATTCTGCAGAATGATTCTGCTCATCTCAAGATAGTCCGGACCTTCCCATCTACAGGGTCAGGCTTTTTAAACAAGCTAAGCATGAAATGGTCATTTTCAAAATTAAAAGAAGAATTAACTTAAATGATGTAAAACAAATGATTACTGAAATTACTTAGTTGAATATTCTACATCATATCATTTGTAACCTGGAATAAAGTAATCAATACTAGCTTAATATTACCTATTCTTAAGTAAGCATTCTCATCAGCTACCATATGATTTAGAAGACTGTTGAACTAATTCACTTATCATATCTGTCAGCATTAGTTCAATAGCATTCCAAGGTAATAATCACTATCAATCTAATTATATCAGCTGTCTCCTGTAAATGAGTATCAATTATTTTAATTAAAATATTAAATATTTAGGAAATAGAAAGGAACATATATTAATAATTTATATACTTAATTTGAATCTACCTGAACAACCATAATTCCTGAACAACAAAGCTTGCTTTCTTTGTATCCCCCTTTAATACCTTCCAGCAGGTTTCAAGACGCAAACCATCGATCCAACACCAATGATAGGAAAAATGCAAAATTTACATTGTTCTACTTTTATATAAATGTATACATACTTGCAGACTATCTCTATCAGTCTTATACACTTAAGAACTCTCCTAAGAATATTCAAAGGATAGTTTCCCTATTTTGTAAACGCAAACAGGTCAGTTTAGGTTTCCCATAAAATGACATTAGCCACCTACGCGGTTGGGTTCTAATACTAAACTCCTCAATTCCTATGCATGGCAAACACAGGGATCCCTTCTCATCTCCTTTATGTGAAAACAATACAAATCATTCACATACTAAGACAATATCATTTGGGAGCCTTTTTACCTCTTTTTTCCCCCATTTCTTTTTAAAGTTAATCTTAGAAATCTCCCTTCAATGTTCCACCTGTGCTTCTGTGGACTGTAAGGATATTCAAAATGCCTGTACCCCTGTTTGAGAATAAGGCTGAGTATTCAGGTTCTGCACTGAGATTTGGGTTCTTCCCAAAAGCCACAGAACAGAACCTAATATTAAAGAACTGCGGCAGTATAGAAGCTACGGTTGCTTGAATGTCCTGTAAAATTAAGATTCCTTTAATAGTTCTTTTTAAAGCTTTTAACAGTAAAATGCTACAGGTTTTTCACCATGTTTCACAAGAAGTAAAGGGAATTTGCTCAGCTTGTTTTCTTTGATAAACAATCAATATGTCCAGTTCCCTTGAATCAGCATGATTTAAATACCAAGGGGAAAAAAAATCATTTGGCACAACCATAATGCGATTAAAATGCCAGGCCTGTTAACTAAACTATTAGCAAATACAAATCAAATTGGAGGACAAGAAAGCATACCACAAACACAAGACTATGAACTAGTATATTCAAGCACACACAGAAGGTCTGACTATCCAAAAAAAGCCTGAAGAGTTTTAACAAAAGTCAAGTAGTTTCATGTTAAAATAAGTAGTCCTTGGAAATTTTCATTCAAAAAGCATATGGGGTGGCTTATTAAGATTATACTTCATACTGAAGTCCTGAATAAGGATTTGACTTTGAATAAGGATTCTTGACTTTGAATAAAAGTCAAGAAACATTGATGCAATCATCATGAATGCAATCATCATATCCATAATCTTTACCCTCTGGTGAATATACATTAAGATATACTATTTTAATATAAAATTATGAATAATAATTTTCTGTAACATGAGACATCATGCCACTCTGTACTAGACACCTTGCATGCAATAGAAGACATGAGCAAAGAACCTTTCCAGATGGAAGCTGAATACTGACAACACTAAAGTGCATACAGTAAGGTATACACGTACCTTAACAAACAAGCAAATCGGGAAGAACAGTGCTTGACGTGCAACATGCCAAAATACTGTTAACAGAGCTGTAACTTTGCTTTTTTCCCCCAAAAATGGCTAAAACATAACAGGGAATATAAACATCATTTTGTATTAATGTTACAGTGATTTGTTTGGGGTTGGTTTGGTTGGTTTTGGGGGTTTTTTAATAAAAATAGTTATGGAGGCAAGAAGTAGTTACGGTTCATATATGTGAAGTAGCATATCACAGCTTCACACATTGCTAACTGTGCAATTCATACGCCCTTCAAGAACTGGGCGCTTCACAGGTACGCTGGTGTGTTCTGCAAGAACCATTCTAGAGCCTCCAGCCTATTTCTGATTAAAAGAGTGTCCTGCTGCCCAGGAAGGGTGCAAAGAGGACTCCAACATGAATTAGAGCATCTTTCTCTGTTACCTAATCCAAGTCATCTACAGTCCACCCTCCTCAGTTATCTAGTTCAAGTCTTCCCGGTCACGGGACCTGGAACCACAGCATAGCCTAAGATGCAGAGTGAGTCCCACAGGCCAAAAATGTGAAAGTCTGATTTAAATTCCACCCTTGAAACAGATTATTATTTGGGGGAGAAAAAATCCCAGAACAAAACCAAAATTAAAGATGAGAAGAGCCACATTAACTACTTGCTAATGTCTCCCAGCATCTTGTTAGAAGAGAGACATATTTGCAAAGTACTTTATACGCACACACTCAAAACAGTTATTAAATTACTTTCCTTTCCTTGAACATATCATAGTTAATAGCACTAAATGTCAGGTTTCAAAATTCAACTTCTGTTCCTTGTAGTCTAATTTTTTTCCCAGTTTTCCCTATAATCTACTTTTAAAACATTTTAAAACTGAGAAATATTTTCACTATTTGTTTACTTCACAGAAATGGCTAAAGATATTTCAATGTAAGCATTTGCTTCCTTTTCTAAAACTATTTTAAGGAAGATTTTAGCACTGAAAATAGTAACCTGTAACTTGCCTTTTCAGCTCATGTTAAAATTGGAAGCAGCGATGCGGAAACATTTTGGCAATATCAAGTAAACAGCAACTGAGAATTACAATAGCATCAGGCATTTGAGAGGTAGATACAAATTTTCCGGATTTCAGGATCTATCAGTTGGCAAGAGGCAATTAAAATACACTTATTCCTTTCCTTTGGAGAGAATACCAGGCAGCGTTCTCCCCGCTGGTTCCCGATGCCCCAGCACAAGCAGAACGGAGCTGCTTTACCCCCAAGATTTCAGCTACAGCGGGTAGAAGGGATGGGTCAGATCTCCCCCCCGTTACTCTTCTGTTGGTAAACCGGGAGGCACAGGACGCTACCAAGGCTAACCAGCTTCCAGGGCAGAGCAGAATACAATTTTCTTCCACAGAAAGGAAAATAGTTTTGAGATTCAAAAATACTACCAAACCAGGAGTTCAATGAGCATGAAAATTAATGGGAAGCTTGTCTATAGATCTGTCTCTTGCAGCTGTTTTTATGCTTTAATTGAAGTTTTTCCTCCATGAAGCGTCTATAGAATTTGCCTGTCGTGTGGATTTTTTGGCATCTATTAACATGTTGGCATCTGCTGGAGTTCAGGCATGTGGGGGAAGCACCTCAAGAGTCTCCCTCCTCTGCTGCTCATGAAACTCGTTACATCCTAATCACTTGTGAGCAATCTGCTTTTCTGTCGTTGGTAAAACCAGCCACTAAGTTCAGGGGGACAGGCAGGGGGTGGGGGTAAGCAGAGAAGCAATGTTCACGTAAGACTTGTTTCCTTAGGAAACAGTCTGAAAAAATGTCACTCAAAAATTAAATACAAGTTCATGGGGAAGCTATTTACACCTATGTATTTAGCTAGTTATACAATTAGCTATATATGTAGTTATAAATATATATATACACATTTATCTAATGTATTATTATAAATTATACATATAATTTTGTGTATATATTTTTATATATGTATATATAGCTAATTATATAATTGTTGTCATTCTGTTATATATACTTGTGTGTGCACAGTTCTAATCACACATAGATGAGGCAAGGAAATAAGAACCATAAAAGATAACCTGCCCAGAGATGTAAAATTACAAGGAATTTTGTAACTCTGTAACGAGCTCGCCCTTCAGGGGAGTGTGCCCGAGGAAGACACTCCAAGCACAGGAGCCAGCAGTCGACACCTCAGCGGTAATTAGCAGCGAAGGAGCTAACGGGCATTTTCTATCTCCCTTTCTACGACACGTATCCTTAAAGAACGCGAAGTCCAGCGAGCGCCAGGTAACAGCAGGGCTGGCAGAGGCGGCGAGCGAGGGTCCGGCCGCCGGCTAAAGGGCGGCTTGCGAGAGGCCGGTCCCCCTTACCGGGGCGGGCGCCTGGGCCGCGCCTGGGCCTCCCCTGCGCACCGGCGGGCCCCGCCGCTCCCGGCCGGGGGAGGCAGGCGGCGGTTGCGCGGCGCCCGCCGGCAGCGAGGACCGGGCTCGGAGCCACCCGACGGGCCCGCGGACTCGGGAGGCGGCCCCCCTGTCAGACCCCCGCGGGGCGGCGGGCACTTGCCTCCCATTCCCGCAGGAAGCGCTGGGCCTCGGCGGGCCCGGCGGCCCTGTGCTTCCTGAACTCCTCCTTCACGTAGCGGTCCCCCAGCGCCCGCAGGGCGGCCGGCAGCGCCCGGTGCAGCAGCAGTATCCGCCGGTACAGACCCCGCGCACCGCCCGGCATGGCGGCGGCCGAGCGGGGCCCGGCGGAGCCCTGAGGCGGCCGCACCGGGGGCGGGGCGAGGGGGCCGAGCGCCGGGCCGGGCCGGGCCTCTTCTGGCCGCGGGAGGAGTGAGGCGGCTGCCGTTTTCAGTGACTGCCAGAGTTTAAGCGCGTCTGGAAACTAAAGCTCCGCTTTCTATTTCAGAAAATAATGCCGAGTAAACTCAGAGCCTGCTTTTTGCAGAAAACTCACCTGCGCCGTGTTCATCTGCACAGTGTTTAAAACGTTGCCAAGAAATTCAGTTGCAAATATTACTTTTAAAATAGATGGAGGATGAATAAGCAATTCACGTTGTTTCAAAAAGATGTGTGCGGATGGCAAGGATCGCGATAAAAATCTTAAAAAACAGCTAATTTTTAGCTTGGTTTTCACCACCAGAACAAACTGTGCACTTTATACCTGGGTAGAATTTGGCAAAAATGAATTAGCCCACTAAAACCAAGCTTCATACGCTTAAATTTGATTTATCCGCATTTTTAAGCATGGGTGCATTAAGAGATGGGAGGAGGCGTACTTACTGCCGCCATGGGGCTGCTTGGGACTTTGCGCCACCATGTTGTTACCGCCGAGGTCCCACTTTCTGTTACCTCCCACCTACAGCCCGAGCTGCAACTCCCCAGCTCTCTCATAAAGTTTTTTCAGCTGTTTAACATCACATCCAACCCACCCACATGGAAAAATCTTCAAATGTCAACAGTCGTGGATATTTTGAAAAAAGCAGAGTCTTAAAATCAGGCGGTGGCAGCAGTGGCAAAAGTCCTGCCTCATCATGGGTGCCTGTTAAGCTCCTTCCAGCCAGTCAAATCATTGACGCTTCAAAACAAAAAGGAAACATTTCCATAGGCCCAGGGAGCATTAAACTTTCCCAGGATACTCAGAAATATCATAAAAATGTACTACCTTGTCAAAAGCCCAAGTCATTATATGTGAGCAACAGAGGAGAGAGCAAACTACAGACTATGTTGCTCACTACCGTTTCTTGATGTTTGTTTATTCTCCTAAGCACTTCGGTGATGGAAAACTGAAGTTGCCAGTAACACAAAAGTTACCGAAATAAAACAGTTATAGTTTCACTTTTTCTCACTGGCAGTTTCCAGTTCTCTCCGTGCCTGTGACGTTCTCAGGGTGGGCGGACAGGCCCTGGCAGGGGAGGCCTGAGCCTCAAATTGATTGCTTTTGCTATATTTTCAAACTGTATTTTCTGCAGACATTTCTTTGAGGAAGGATTTCTGGACTTTATGCATTTTGTCTACCCCTGTGTCCTTCAATATGTTCAAATCTTTAAAAGAGTGAAGCTAAAAAACTGATTTGCTTTATCAGTTTTATTTGCGGTGATGCAATTCCACTGAATTATCTGAGGGTGCATTCATTTACAGAATTTATTTAAATCCTTTTAATATAATGACCATCATACCTAACGTTGCACGGTGACAGCTTTCTCCTTGCTATATCCATACTATGGGTTTTTTTAGGCGTCCTTTACCTTTAGTGGCCTGCTTAAGCCCTCTACTGGGCGCTTGCTTTGTGGCTCAAATGCTCAGGATGCATCAGCTGGATCTGTAACCTTCAACATTTTTTACACCTTGTCTTTCTGTCCACAGAGACCAAAAGCCATTTTGCCCATCCTCTGGGGCAGGTGGTTCCTGCCCAGCATAAGAGGAGGATTCCTGCAGCATCTGTGCGCCTCCGGGCTGCTTCAGCTACAGCTCTTGAGCCTCCTCCTTGTGCCTTCCCTAGGTGCTGCTGGAGGAGCAAGGAATTTGCCAGTAAATTCCCCATGGAGCAGAAGATAGAGCTGTAGGCTCAGCAAGCTGTTTGATAACAGGCTAAGTTGTCAGCCTTTGCCCATTAATAATTTTTATATCCCAAAGTCCTCAAAGGGCTCTGCACTATCAGGGAATGTGGAGAGGCTGCAGAGGCAATTGAATGCCATATCCCTTGGGTATGGCACAAAAGGACTCGCTGTCAGAACTCGTTAAGCTATAATAAGATATTAGACATATGATTTCCATACAATGACCTCTCAATCATCACTACTCAAAATATCTATGCTACAGCTTGCGTCCAGACACAATTTTGGCTAACGTGCATGAGTGCAACTCCTCCGCTTGACTCTTGCAGACACCTGCCCATGCTTCCAGGCAGCACTGCTTCTGTGCAGGGCACTGGAGCATCTGTGCAGCTGGCCCTCGTGCTCCACGGCCTGGGAGCACTTCTTAGCTTGCACCAAAGAAAGAGGCACCTCAGGAGAGGGATTCATCCCACCTCTTTTGGGCAGGTGGAGGCAATTAATCCCTACTTCTTTTCAGCTGTCGATAGAAGTATGTACTGGGGTATATGTGATTTAGATACCCCATAAAGGATTATTCTGTATCCAACTGGACTTTTGAGCACTGGCTCAGTATTAGTTATGCTAAAATCAGAGTGGATCCTACAAAGATACCAGAGTATCTCTGTGGCATACTCCATAGTGCCTTTGGATCTGGGGAGGCAGTATCAGCTCTGCCACAGGGCAGCACAAAGGCAGGGACTGTGTGAGTAGCATCTCAGCCTTTTCCCAAGGATACACAAGAAATCTGGGGTAAAGCATAGATGCAAAGTGCTGTAGTTGCTTAGCTATCCTTCTGAGCTAGCAGCAAATCAATAAAAAGTAGAAGACAGATTTTGACCCTGTGAATCTGCCAGAGTGGCCATGTTGTTTGCTACAGTCCTAACTGCAAAGGTAGAAAGACTGGAGGAACATTTCCATGTTTATTTTTTCCTTTTATTGATAATGTGTTGACTAAAGAAGATGAAGCTGAAGTATTTATTGAGCTGTTATAATTACTGTAATTTTTAAAATTATCAAGAGCATCCTGAGAGGAGTTCTTTTTGTGAATCAAAATAAATGATTAAATATGGAATGCAATGACGTGATATTCCTTTCCAGAACCGTTGGTAGTCCTGACAAAGCTAAATTGTATTGTCGTCTGTTAAAAAAACAGGATAATCTCTAACCTTCTTCCCTAAACTGTGGGTAAATTTTAAAGTACAGTTTAATTTCCTGCTATTAAAAAAAAGAGCATATAGTCCTGTCCCATGCTTCCTATTTTTGCATTGTGCAGATCACAACAAAATTGCATCTCTTACTTCAGAACTATGAGGTTTTTTATAAACTCTCTAAATATTCAAATAGATTCAAGACAAGTCCTTTTTGCATACTATTCCAGACCAAGGCAGACTTTCCTGATTCAGAAGTCAAGCCAAAGATCTGTTATGATGGCACAAATTGCCTGCTAAATATTCTGTGGCATCTTCCAGTGTGCCTCGTAAACTAAAATGACGCGGAATTATCCCTTTGTGGAAAACAACTGCAAAATGAATAGTTTCATAAACAACTTAGGAAAAGCTACGGGTAGTTGAAGATTCACAGGGTGCTTCTGCCTCTGTCAAAGTGGAGTAGAGATTTGTCCTTGATTCAACAGGAGTAAAATCAGTCCTAGCATGGGACGGTTTGCTTCAAAACCCACCAAAAAGTTGGACATGTAAACTATTATACATGGTTGCTGTTAAAAAATGGACCAGCTCTTTCCCCAGGGCTTGGGGAAATACAGGCTGATGAAGATACCAGCCATGTTTGCCCTTGGCTGCAGAGACAACTGCCTGTCCATGTCTGGCCGAGGTGAAACGAGCATTCTTCACACAGGCTGTGCTTGGTGTGCCCCAGGCTGGTCAGCAGGGCATGGTAGTGAGAGCAGGACAGATGGTTTTCATTCCAAAGCTCCATTTCAGTGAGGAAAAAAGATGCCATAATAAATGCTGTTTGGTGTAACTCATCAGGATGGCTTCCAGTACTCATGTATGCATCTCATAGCAGGATGAAACCAAATAATAGAAAGTATTTCTTATGAAATAAATAAGTACATGATGATTTTGGAAGGGAGAGACAGCCAGCTGTTTCTGGACTTCAGTCAATTGCATGCTTGGCACATTGATAGCTTTTGGACATTAAAAGGAAGTTCTGCTTTGGTTCAACTTATGCTTGAGCTGCTCATTCATTGTAGGATTTCTTGTTCTTTCATCTGAAGCATATGATCCGTATTATCCAAAACACATTTTTTTTGACACTCGAAGCAATTCCTGAGGAAGCTCCGCTTGCCTCCTGCAGTCTTGAAAGATGCCAAGTGTATTGGAAATCTTCAGAGAATTTAGCTGCCAAACTCTATCAAGTTTCTGCTTGAACATGTGCGAGCAGAGCTTTGCAGCGACCCAAACGTAGGCAGCTTCACGCTGGAGGAGTGCCAGGCTCATGCATGGACTCTCCTGCTCACCATCTCCCCACTTTCCTCTCTGCAACTCTTCTCTCCCTAGTCCAGTGCCAGATTTCGAAGCATAGAGGCACCACCACTTCTCAGGTAAATGGTTGTGAAAGAAAGAGAAGGATTGCGAAGAGCCTGTGAGGGTTTTTCTCTAATCTCATTTTCAGAAACTTCTACTATTCAGCTGAAATTTTCTAAAAGAGTTCAACTCCGTGAACTGATCCAAAATTAAAATTTTGGGTAGAATGATTGAAGAGCATCAAAACTCAATGTAATGACAGGAAAGATACTTTTAGGGGAAAAATCCTACACCTTCATTTATAAGCAGTGGTGCCAAATCAGACTGTGAGCTGGAAATCTTTTTTGTCCTTAAGCTATTATTATTTTCAACATTCAAAGAAAACACCCAAAAGATTGCCTATATTACAAAACAATTTTTTTACTTTTGAAAATTCAAACAGAAATTGCAAATGTCAATATTTAGAATCACTGTGTGTCTTCCCCTTTTATGAACAATCTTTTTGGTAAATACCCTACTAATCTACTTGGTTACTCTGCCACATGTGCTGTTCTGTTCAACCACATTAAAATTCTATAGAAGATGCAATATTCTCCTGTTAATTCACATAAGTACAGTTTGAAAGAGCATGTTTTGTATTTTCAAATATAATACAAAGTGTGTGCCATTCATGGGTAAAGCTTTGTTTTCCTGGTCTACTTAGTAAGTCATTGTAAAACTTAAAGCCATGCAAAGATGCTTCCACAAATCCATTAATATTCCTTCCAGAAGAACACAAAAAGAGCACAGAAATTGTTATGTTGATGGTTGTAACAGAGGGGGAAAACAGAACAAGGGAGAAGATGGCCAAACTAAATAAATTAGTATTTTAAAAAGCTGTAGAAAACACCATATGTGTGTGAATGCAAAACCATATCTCAGCCTTGGAGCATCAGGAGGGGAGCACAAGTGAGCCCCTTCTGAACAACAGTGTCCATGGATCCTGGGAGCTCCAGATGACACGCCATCGGGCCCCGAAGTCTAAACTCAGGGAATAAAACTAGCTAGGCTACATCACTTCTAAGCTTTTAGCCCAGCTTCACATTAACCCAAGGGGAATTTAAAACACAACATAAACATGTGTCTAAATGAAGTTAGAAGAAAGTTTGTTGTCCTGTCTCCTGTTTTAATTAAATATGTTTTATATGAAAAGCATAGCTTACAAATGCAAGCTATGTGGTTTCTCTGGCAGCATTGCAGCTCTAAGTAAACACACCATAGTATTATTTTGTTTGCTTTCTTCCCTAATTAAGTTTTAAAAGTTTCCTCAGCTCTCTGCGTGGCTGCTTCAGTTTTGGCAGCAATACTGTGGCAAAGGGGACTGGGAAGAAGACTATGCTTTCTCTTTCTCCCTCCCTCCACCAAGTAAACCAATCACAGATCAATTGGAAATCCTTTCTTGTTTTTTTAAGATTTATCCATGACAGACTACATGCCACAAGTGAAGCATGAGCCCTGTGGGTCATACCGGTGTGAGAGCCCATACCCTCCCACTGGGAGACAAACGAAGCAGTTGACTGCACTGATCATGGGAGGTGCAGCTGTGAGCGCCCAGACTGTGCTGCACACTTCAGAGCAGAAATCAGAGCTGAGCCACAAAATTTGAAGCCAAACATGAATTTTGTCATCCTTTAAGGGTGTTTGGATTTCTCCTTTTACCTTCCTCAGAGGCTATGGATTCTCAGGTTCAAGGCTTTCCTATAAAACTGTTAGCGTTTCACAAATCCAGATCATTGTCTGCTGTTTAAAATGAAGCACACGTAATCCAACGTCATTCATCGTTTTGGCATAAACAATATGCTATCAGCAAAGCACATTTCCCATCTCAGAGTCTTCCTAGCCCTTTGATAGCCCTCTGAATGCATCCAGTCTGTCCAGGACAATTTAACATACTGGCCAAGTACTGGAATACTTAACTGGCCTTGCATTAAAACACTTGGCATCACCTTTGATGTGAAGCGCTGGATAGGTATCTGTCGTGGTTCAACCCCAGCCAACAGCTAGGCACCATGCAGCCACTTCCCCCTCACCGCTCCCAGTGGGATGGGGAGGAGGAAAAAAAAAAGGTAAAATTTGTGGGTTGAGATAAGAAGAGTTTAATAACTAAAGTAAAATAAAATATACTACTAACTAAGAATAATAATAATATTATAATAATAATAATTGTAATGAAAAGGAATATAACAAAAAGAGAGAAATAAAACCCAAGAAAAGACAAGTGATGCACAATGCAATTGCTCACCACCCGCTGACCGATGCCCGAGCAGCGATCTGCGCCTCCCAGCCAACTCCCCCATGTTTATATACTGAGCATGACGTTCTATGGTATGGAATACCCCTTTGGCTAGTTCGGGTCAGCTGTCCTGGCCATGCTCCCTCCCAGCTTCTTGCACACCTGGCAGAACATGGGAAACTGAAAAATCCTTAACTTAAGATAAGCACTACTTAGCAACAACTAAAACATCAGAGTGTTATCAACATCATTCTCACACTAAATCCAAAACACAGCACTGTACCAGCTACTAAGAAGAGAGTTAACTCTGTCCCAGCCGAAACCAGGACAGCATCTCTCTATCCAGTTTCTGATGTTGTAATCAATCAGGAAAACAAATCCAACATGAAACTGTGTAGCTCTGTAAGTGTTTGTGTCTGTTTGTTGTGTTCCCTACCCTGAAATTCAGCACCGCACTGCAGGCTGGGGGGTATGTGGATGGTTACTCATCCTGGGTTTATAATTCACTGGATCTGGTAATATTTGGGGTTACATTTCTTGGTAGTCAGGATTTTCCTTTGTGGTTTCTTGATATAACATCATGTATTAATGGTTGAGATTCAGGATGGAACTATAGGATACCACATGAGAAAAAGGTAGCTTTAACATAAATACTCGAGGTTCCTTAAACCCGTTTCATCCAACAGTGCTATCACTGTTCATCAATTCCTCCCTCCGCCCCCTTCCCAAACCACCTGAAGGCAGGATGGGTAGTGATCAAAAGACATGCTGCATTTCTTAGTATTGAAATGATCACATCTGTGAAATATGGTTTTTAATAATGAGTTTATTGCTGTTTGCTTTGTGAATTATGGCTTTGCACTTCTCCTAAACCAAAACAAAAGTTATTTACAAGGTGCCACAAGAGTAATTTTTGAACTGAAAAACAAGTAAGTTAGCAATCACAAACTCCTTGCTGATTTGTGAAAGTGGCATTTGGTTTTTTACTTCTTTGAGATTTGATTTTACACTGAGATGTTGAATGATAATTTGTTCTTGTATGCTATGGAGCAGTAGCAGCTCCAGGTGCTGTAGAAAGCACAAAGCCCTTCAATTGCAAAAGCAAGCTGTAGGAACAGAATTATCAACTGTTTCGGTCTAACGTGTCAGATATAGTAGGATGGTCACAGTCTCTTCAAAAGAAAAATGTTGGAGACTTTCCACTGATGGGAGATAGCAACTACGAAGTGCCATAGCGTCGTTTATTCTCCTATTTTGGTTTTTTTCACCATATATAAATTATAATATTTTATACTAATTAATAGGGTAGAAAAAATAATGTATATTTTAAAATCCTTGACAATGAGTCTTGAAAGCAAAGTGTTTAATGGTGCAATGATGTACTTCTGGAGTTTATGGTGAAAACAGCATTCTGTAGGACAGCTGATTTTTCTGTGAGCTCTAAAATTCAAACATTTGCTGCGTCATGTTGAGAAATTGGAAAATCCCATCCAGGTCTAGGGTACAGTCTGTATTTCAAATGTCAGGATGTTTAAGAAATGGAGCCCACCTTTAAAAAATATCCCAGCATTAATATCTGGCAAGTCATACTGTCTTCAAGGGATCATTTTTTATTTTTTATGCATGGAGGAGCACAAGCATACCATGAGCTGTACTGGAGGGGATCAATACTTCAGAAATTCTTCAAAAGGACAAGAATTGTATCCTTTCTGTTGTTCAGCTTCATATATCAAAATTGTGCTCTTCACAACTTCCAGAGGGCTTTGCTGTGACTCATTTGCTGTCTTCCTGCACTCTGTTTTCAAAGTTATGCCCTGGGTGCAAAACTTCTCATTTAAGACCTGGATTTCAAAGTGCTCTAAAATCCACAGGCATCTCCGACGTGTTTTGAAAATTATTATACCTTGTCAGAGCCAGGGGCAACATTATCCATGCAGGTCTGAAGTCAGTTGGTCTAGCAGGTCTTCAGATAATAACCCTTCTTTTCAACCTTCCCAGGAAGGACTACATTTAATATGCTCTGAAATCCACTGGGATATGATGATTGTCTTGAAAACTCAGTCATGACAATGATTGCAGGACAGTTCACGGTGCAAATTTGGGGTCATTCCTCCCTCTCTGTGGAAACTGCTTATAGCAATTTTTGATTCTTGTTTTTTCATGAACAGCTCAGTGAAATCTGAAGGTATGAATCCTGCGAAATATGTGTATATATCGGTCTGATCCTGAGCTCAGCTCTTCAGCTTACCAAATGACATTACTGAAATATGGTAAACAGACAGTTTAGAAATATTTAACACTACTGATTTACTGAAAAGAGGAAAACAAAGTCAAAAATTGCTTTTCTGATCCTAGAAAACAAATCACTTTTCTTGCTGTCAGTAAACGCTTTCGATTCCTGCTCAGCTATTGCCTGTATGATACATGTGCTGTTGTACAAGAAAACTAATAGATATGCCACAGGTATGCCACACCAGTAGTGTGTGCATATATATATGCGTATACCTATTTTTATATAAATGTATATACATATACATACACCCACATGCCCCTCCAAGCACACATATGTATGCCCAGACACACATACACACACATGCACGAGTGCACACAAAACTGTTTTGTTATTGTAGCGGTCTGAAGTATTGTACCAAAACCGTATTTGCCTGTTTTACTTTGTAATCAGATTTTTTAAGGGTTTTAATATGGTGACTTTTTTTTCTTTCTGGTAACTCATCCCAGTACTTCCCACAATATAAACTGTACCCTCCACATGTGTACTTGACACTCACCGATTGCTTTGCATGCTTGCATTTCAAAATGTGCCTTCAGCTACATCGAGATTGCCTGTGACTACTACATCCCCATTCAACAGATGGAAAACTTGAGAAACTGAGACATCCTGCAAAGCCAGCATTCAGTAAGACAGTGGCAGAGACAGGACAATAACTTAAGACATTCCTGGGTCTCAATTCAGTGCTTTAGCCAATAGCTCATATTGTCTTTGAGGTTTGCACAACTTTGTATTAATTCACACTGTGTCAACGTGATGGCTTTTATTTAAAACTTTTTGGACAATACCTCATCATCGTGTGATAAGTTACCCATACAAAACCAATGTAAAGTCTATGGGAAATTTAGTAAAATCTTTCTATATACACTGCAGAGGCTCTCTTGACAAAGGGAACATGCAGTTATTGAGGTTTGAAGTCTTAACCCTAAAATGAACTGAAAGATGTTCCCGCAGCAGAGTTGCAAATACCCCTAGCAGCAAAAGACTTGAAAGATACTGATTGTCTCTGATTGACGTTGAGTAACAGAAATATGTCTTAAGGCAAGATTAAAACATTCATTGAAGAGGGAAAATAAAACAGCATTACAAAAAAATGAGGTTTCCCCCTTACACTTTAGTAGTTACAAAATATTCTTCTGGCTCTTTAATTGCAGCTTGCAAAGGCTCTATACTGAGTCATTTAGTTTCTGTAAGTAACAACCCTGTCGTAGCCTTCTTATTGGCATTTACTCCTATGCCACCCACATTGAACTCCAAATCTGGATCCAAGGATTGCTGAGCTGTGAAGACTGTATTTGTATAATTCTGCCAGTAACCACCCATATAACCTCAGAAGAATCAAAGAGAACTAAAGATATGCTGAAACATTCAAAAGTCATACGAACACCACCTACCGGGAGATGCTCACAAGTTTAAGGATATTTTATATGCATCCTATTCCGTTCTCTGGTTGGTGTTTTCAGGGTGGAGAAGGATGGGAAGGGGTCAAAGACGGCTGTTTGTGTTTGGTCATTTAGCAAAACAGAAGTTTTGTATTCCATCCATCTCACCTCCAGATGGTGGTAAGTCAAATCTCAGCACTGTGCCACACTGCAGGACCAGAGGAAGGCAGCTGAGTGTTGCCACAGGGCGAAAAAGCATGTTTAAAAGGAGATGAGGACTAAAAACTGCTAAGAATAATTAGCATGGCTATGGTGTTTACCCATTCCACAGTTCGCTCATTCACTACCTAGTAATCATCCCTTCCTCAGTAGGTGTCTCCTTTTTGCCTGCTTGCTAAAGAAAATGAAGAGATTTACCCAGGGCCAACAAGAGGTCAAGGCAAGAGCAGAGCAGCCTCAGCAGCCTCACCTCCCTCTCCTGGCTTCGCCCCTCACCCGGGGAGTTCCCGTGTCCAGTTTTGCTTGTCCCGGAGGAGTTCTGTCTTTAGGCTTGACAGACAATACTCTACAGCTGGAAACAAAGCGTTCATCACTTCTAGGGTCTGAATTAAGTGTCCTAAGGATGGCACAGGCTCTGTGCTCCCAAAAAGCGGGTTCTTCCAGGATGTCTCAAAGTGAGCACCCAAAGATGAATAACACCGGCTCGCTCCTGAAGTGTGTCCGGATGGAGCCTACAGCTCTGTGCATGCAAAGCTCTCTGGTTTCTCTCTACACATGTATGTGAAGAAGACACATCTTTATGCATCCACATATGCAAGCAGACCTCCATATTGAAAACAAGAAAACAGAAAATGATGTAAAAGGCCCCTCCCCACGCTGTTTAACTGGCAGTAGCAGTGATCTGGCACACCTGAGGACAAATGTTCTTCCATCTGTGTTTTTAACCAGGGTGCTTAACACTCCCACCTTTATTTTCTGAGACTTCATGAATATTTTTCAAGTATTTAACTGCCTCTCTGTATTTCCTCATTCTCCCAACTCGGACAAACAAAATGGGTTTATTTGTTTCAGATTTAAGTAATGAATTTCTCATCATTTTCTCTCCCTGACTCCCATGCACGAGCATAAGGCTGCATTGTCTGGGATGCATTGGCTGAGTGGAAGATGTTTATTTGTAATAAAGATACACCAAAATCCCCTGTATCCACTGGAAATGATAAACATAGAAATACCTCCACGAGTCTTCGGTTTGTTAAAAAAAAATGTGTTTACAATTACTATCTTTAGGTCCCAGTTTGACGTCACAGTGCCCCTTTAAACAAATAACCCAGGCAATGCAATGCTTTTCGGAGGGTGAGCGAAGGTTACCACTGACTGTCTTCTTGCTGGTCAAGAGATTCAGCAGATTTTTGGGGTTTGGATGAAAAAAAACCCACCCTTTATTATCTGAACAAATATTTTTTCCTAACAGTTCCTATGTAACCAAGTACATGGGAAATGTAAGTAAAAGTCAAACTAGGGAAGAGAATAACTAGGGGGACTCTGCAGAGTGTTTGATTATTACCCAGAATTATTGTGGAACGCACCCATGGACACATGCACATGTGCACCCACCTGCCAGTGTAAAAGGCAGAAGGTTTATATTAGCACTAAACAGGGACACAAGTGTCACGCTTATAGTTTTCAGGCTGCATCTTGGTTGGTTACTGCAGTAAGAAAATCACTAACATACACGACCACTTGCAGAAGTCATGGATGGCGTGGTAACGTAGGACAGCAGCCCAGAAATCTGCATCTGATTTATTTTTTATTCATTATTAGGTGTCACTGTGTTTAACATGAAAGTTCACATCCATAATAGCTCTATTTAAAGAAGTTACACATATCAGAAAATATGGAAGACATTTTCTGGCTCTTGATTTTTTTTTTCCTCAATACAATATAGCCATTCAGAACCAAAACCCAGGATGTCATATCCAAACAAGCAGCGTCACAGATATACACATTCCTGTTTTGTACTGCATCCTGAATGCTGCCAGTCAGGAATCAAATGCCAATTCTGATGCTCTGAAATTATTTGAAGAGGGAAATCCAGCCCACAGTTGTCCCATTGCTAGCATCCCTGCATCCCCTGCAGGGGATGTCTAGATCCGATGTACAGAAGGATACATCTGCTGTATATGGTCTGGTAAGAACTTTCCGTAATATTTTGACTGTCAGATCATTTTCCTCACAGATTTCTGTTTTATTGCTATGAGGAAGACAATTTTTAGATCTGTATAATCACAGACTGAACTAGTAACACCTTACCATTTTTTTCTTTTCTGTGTTTTGCCTTTTCTCCTTCTGTCTCCTCCCTCTCCCCTCCTCCCCTTTTCTTTTCTTCCTTGCAAACAGCACTGTGAAAAGCCCATTGTTGAGCAGTGGGGTTGTGACATTAGGGTCAAATCCCTACCCCTTTGCTCACATTCCCTCTTCTCCTCTCTAAGGGATGAGATCTAAGTGAGGGAGTAACACACAAAATGGTACAGAGCTTTGGACTGCTTGCTGATGTTATAAACAGAGCCTACAAGATGATGCTTCACTTTGAGCACATTCTTCACTCCCGCTAAAATCAATGCGCAACGGTACTCAGGTCTCCATGGATTAGGGTGACCGCCTTTAATGCAGAGCTTTATATCAACGCATTGCTCATATTTGCTGCTCTTGCTTCCATGCACAATGTTTTTGGACAGCCTAGATGTTCTTCTCACCACCTAAAAGCCTGTACAACCCTGGACTGGATCTAGTCCGTGCTGTAGCCCTCAGCTCTGGATTGATTTGCTTTCATGAACTGGAGCCAAAGCCGTCCTTTCAGCACAGCATATTCCACTTCTGGATGCTACGCTGATACCGTAGCTGTGTAACATTTCCAACCCAGTGCCACTCACTGAGTAAATTGGCACAGCCTACCCATTTTAGAAAGCAAGTATGATGATTTTTGGAGGTGCTGGTTCTGCTGAACTGCATCATCTTGTTGAGGCAACAGAACTAAAAATTATAGGAGCAGAGCTGATGGAAGACAAGGGATTTCAAAATGATACACTTTGAACATAAGAAGTGTGAGCTGGTAGGAAATTTATTCTCTTTGCTATCGTTAGCATTCACATTTTCAGAAACAGACATGTTTTGATTGCCTCCTTTATTTATTTTTAATAACACTATCTGCAAGAGAAATACCTTACTGCTGGAGCACCATGCGTTTGGGGTTGATTAGGTATAATTTTCTGCACAAGACTTATAGAGATTGCATCATGTTAAGAGAAAAATGCACTAATAGCAGTGCGGTGCAGAAATCAGGACTGTGTCATTTTAGGATATCAGAAACTCCTGCTTAGATGTATCTCTCTTTCAAGAGCAAAGGAGGCACGTGTTTGCATTTTGGATCTTGTTTGTGGATTTCAGCTGGTTACACCCAGTGTAAGTTGCTTTAACTCCTATTTTCATCTGACAGCCAGTACTGAAGACAATAGCGAAGCTTTGCACCATCAGAGGATTTGGCCAGTGTTTTGCTTGTTTGTTTTTCAACTAACAATAAACAAGTGGTACATAAGTAAAATACCTTATATTTTCTGTTTTGCAACTTCTATTGTATTACTTGAGATATCTGTGGATGTTCTTCTGATTTATCATCCCTCCTTTCAGAAGGATGACATCCCCTTTCCTCTCAGAGTTGAATCTGCGCTGTTTTCTGCATATAATCCTCCTGTAAACACTTCTACAGCCATCTGCATTGGCCAGTAGATGTCATTGTGTTTCCACCGCAAGAGCACATCAAACATATTCATCTGGCTGCAAATGCATATCCAGTCCTGCAAACAATGCTGTTGACTATTTAGGACTTTTTCTACCCTGCAGCAAAATATTTGTTAAAGATGCTTAGCCAGAAAAGAGTGAAAATTAAGTTCCAAGCATTTGATAGCTGTGACTAACTAGCCGGAATACCCTAGGTCTCAGCTAATATAGTGCCAATGGTGTTATACAAACACAGCTTACTCAACAGGACACAAATCATTGTTAATAAACTATTACAAAAGATGCCAACAGAAGAGGACAGAAATAATGTCTCATGGATTAGCTAGCTTCTTTAAGTAACCAGCTTGCTTTGCTGTGAGGTAATCTGCTTTTCAATACTTGAAGAGGCAGAATTGAGGATTTATACTTCAGAACTTTTTAGACCTTCAGAGTGTAATGAAAAGTGGCTGCAGCCTGTTATTTTTCAGCTATTTTATCATGGACTATGTTAACAGCTTCCTAATTTGCATGATATAATAATATTTGTGATGTAATTAGAAAGTTCCATTTGAGGTCAAAATATGGTAGCAATAGAGAAGCAAACACTTGGCAGTCATCCCAGAGGTAGGGTTTTCCAGAAAATCTGACGTATTTTTTATCAGCAAAAACTCAAGATACATCATTTTAGGTTTTATTTTTAACCATCATTTCATAAACCTAATGAATGTAAATGAGCTTTGATATCTAAAAAGCTGCATTCTCAATTACAGCTCATTTCCCAAGCTAAAGAAGAAGCACAAGATGAACGGAGGGTGAAGTCAGCTTGCGACATCCGCGCCAGACCTCGCTGGCAGCAACCACTGAGGCTCCACTGGCTCTAACAACACAGAAGACCCTTGACAGATTCAGCAGAGAACTGGCCTTTTGCAATGTGTTTTGAGTCCCAGGGGCCGGCCACAAAACTGAGTGAAGTCAATGGAAATCTTTTGCTTGCTGGCAATGGGCTGTGGATGAAGCCATGAATCAGGTTTTCTGGAGGCTGGGCGCAGCACATCTGTGTTGGGGTGAGGCAGCTGAAAGGCGCGGGCTTGGATTTGAAAGGACGAGCTCCATCTCACAAGTATCTCTCTCCTTAAGCTTAACTAGCTCAGGAATAACCTGAGATGATGCTGTGATAAATGATGTTCTTCCCTTGCAATGCCTATGGGAGCTACAAGGAAAGTGGCTCGTCCTCTTGCTTGCTCATGGAAACACCAAAGCCCCTTTCTGGCCTGGAAGACTTTTGCACAGAGAGGAATCACAGAATGGTTTGGGTTGGAAGGGACCTTTAAAGATCATCACCTCCAACCTCCTGCTATTGGCAGGGACATCTTTCACTACATCAGGTTGCTCAAAGCCCTGTCCAACCTTACATTGAACACTTCCAGGGATGGGGCATCCACAGCTATGGATGGGAACTGTGGCTGTTTCCAAGTTCAGATATGAGGCATATGCTGTAGGTAGAGAGACCTTGTAACTGAGGACCCCTTTGGCTGTCTAGACCACCAAACCTTCCCACTGGATGAGCAGAAGGATGCCCCGTGGGGCATCGGTTTCCTCTGGGCTGTAAGACGCATGAGGCATGTTTAAGGATCACAGCAGCATCACCTGCTGTTTTACAGATAAACTCACTTGCAAATACAGGAGCCATCCGCAGTGCAGAACTTGTCTTTAATAATATTCCAATGTCATCCCTTATAAAAAAAAATAATTGTGTGACAAAATATAAGCCTAACACTATTAATGAGTCCGGCTACAGGTGACATACCCATTTCCCACACAAGACTCCACACTCATGTCATACATCCTACTGCTGCTCGCTCTCCGAAGCACACAGAGGAAACTGCGCTACTCAACTGAGGCTGGGCTCGGGCTGCTGAGCTTCCAGTGCTATGCTTCCAGACTTTCACATTTACCCAGGATTTCTCATTGGAATAAGATAATTTAGAATTGCCCTCAGGTACCTTTTTTGATCTGCATCAGCTGAGCCATAAATATAAAATAAGAAACATGCAGCCACTGTCTCGAAAAGCTGTATTCCCAGTTCAGTGCTTCCCCATCTGATTCCTCTTACTCCTGCTCCCTGTCCCACAGAGCCAGGGCTTGCTGGCACATTTAACTGAGGATTTAACTGACTAAAAGCACATCAGGAACTTCTCTGCTTTCAGGTACATGCTATTTTCAGGCAAGCTACTACTTCATTACAGTGTGACGCTGTCAAACACACACAAAATGTAAAGGAGAAGAAAAGAGAGCCCTGTTTTTCTATCTGCCTGAGGACATCCACACACAGGTGGAGACAGTGGCGTGTACGCTGGTGGGGTGGATGTGGGAGCCCAAAGAGCTGACTTTAATCTGGACTGCAGCAAGTCTCCTCTGTCTCATTTTTCCATCTCAAACAGGGGAGGTAATGCTATTCATTATCTCGTTTCACCTGAGGAAAAATGTTATCAAGGTTAGTAAGGCACTTACATACTACAGAGACTAGAAAATTCCCACGCCTGCAAAAGATCATGAAGAAATGACTGACTCTACTTGTACCAAATGCAGTAGCTAAGGGAGAGGATCACTAATTTAAAAATGACAGTAAAAATACTGACCTATCTCACTTCCTAAGCATGCCTTGGATATCCTTGCCAACACAAATGTTCCAATTAAAAAAAAAAAAAGTGGTTGATGATGTAATTAGAGCCTGTGTTAGAACACACTTCTATAAGGGAGGTGAATGAAGACTTTTTGAATATTGTACATTTTGATAAATCCAAGGTTTGCTGTATTTGGAGCTGCCACTACCTTAATATTCTTTAATTTTTAATGTAATTGTGCATAAGCTTGAGTATCTTTCCTTGCTTAGAGCAGATCTGAGCATGGGAACAGTCGGGTGCAGGTGGAGGTTTTGCAGCAGGCTTTAGGGACCCAGAGCCACCCTCCACAGCAGCCAGAGAGATGTGTGATCCTGGGGTGGCCACACCACTGGCCTGCGTGGATGTCACTGCAAGAGCATCTCCAGGGGGATCGATTCCCCCTCATCACAGAGGCCTCAGAGAGGCACCTGGCTTAGACTTGTCACCTGGGATTCCTCTGCACACCAGAGAGGCAGCTCACTCACTGCACACCTCGGCTTGCACAGCCATCAATCTATAAGACATAGCACTGAGAGGCATAAAAAGAGATGTGTTGGGTTTGGGGTTTTTTTTCCTACCATGGTATTTTTCTCCAGTTGCCTTTCCTTACCCCTTTGGGTGGAACTAGACTCTCCTAACTTTACCTGTTTAAAAGTTAGGCAGCGAGGCTAATTAACTTCTCCAGGCTCCCTCTGCAGTTGGGACCACCATGTCCCAACAAAATCTCATCACGTCTTAAGAGGTGGGTCTAACACTGATGGGTCAAACCCCCTTTGGTTCCTTCTGCTGCCTGTGATGGGAGTTGAGGCACCTAGGCACCTCACTGCCCAGCTCAGGCACTTGACTTGCGAGGGGCCGAAGATGATGGACTGACTCCTGGTGAGTGCTGTGCCCACCTTTGCTAGCCATAACGGCAGGCTGTGCACCCACCAGGCTCTACATCCTCCAGCCTCAGGGTAGATTTCCCTAGACCTTGAATCTCTTGGCCATTTTTTAAAGAAAGAAAATACCGAACTTTGCAACAGCTGAAAATTTAAGCAAGAAAACCTGATCATGTTCATGCATAATAATTACTCTTCAGCAGGGTTATTTTGCATTCTAACTGTTCTTAGTATAGTATCATCACAAAACTCTCTTGGTGTGCTCAGTGTGGAAAGTCAGTTGAGATGCTATAATGATGTCGAAATGAAATGCTGTCAGCGCAAATCCATAAAATGACATAACGGTGTCAGAAATGAAAGGGAATCATATCAGAGTGTGTTCTAGCACCACTCAAAAATTTGTGAGAGGAAAGGGTGCCACAATTTGGGGACAATGTTTGTTATGACAGAAATGCTCAAACGGCTTAAAAGGGAAACTGCGTTTGCCAGCCGCATCACTTTTTAATCCAACAGATTTATCAAGAAGTTGTGCTAATTTCCTCTATAAATATCTCTGTGAGTGGAATGGTGCTTTGTGTTGCAGAAAGTGGTTTTTAAGTAGTCGCAACTCCAGGTTTCTTCTGAAACGGAATAGGAAGGTTCATTGCATTGTTTAAATAAACAGTCATTTCTCTTTTGACAGAAGGACAAACAAAACACTTCTCATCCAGTTATCCTCCTTAAGGAAACCCACATCCCCGTGTCTGTAATATCATCCTAAAGAAAGGACTCTCTAGGCATCACAGGTAGGACAAATCTGTCCCTGTATCTATTTTTTTCTACTTTGTAATGGTTACAAGTGCCTAGAAATTCCCACACTCTTTGAGGAAGGATCTGTGTTTTGCAGCTGTTCACCTCCCTACCATGTAACATCATGCTCAGCAACAAAACTTGAGGCAGAAGAAGAAGGAGAGGTGGGGACCTGGCTTCCAAGGTGGCCTATGTTCAGCAACTGGCTGAATATTGATCTGCCTGTGGGAGGTGGTGAGTGGTTGCCTTTGCTTTGCTTACTGTTTTTTCCTCTTTCCTTCACCTATTAAACTGCCTTTATCTCGACCCAGGAGTTTTCTTGCTTTTGTTCTTCCTATTTCTCCCACCGTCCCACTGGGTGGGGGGAGTGAGTGAGCGGCAGCATGGGTGCTTATCTGCTGGCTGGGGCCAACCCACCAGGGAGATGAACTGGCTAGCTGAGTAAAACACAGACCTCCCAAGCTTCGGTAATATTTTGCATTTACCTTATTAAGTCTGTGACATAGGCTTTGCTAAGCTATCTCATAACCAAAACTATTTCTAAATACTTCTAAAAGTCCTCTTTAAAGCCAAGTGCTGCAGAGGACATAGCAAAGGGTGAAGTATCATGCTGCAAGAGCAAGCAGCCAGCCTCATCTGCTGCAGTGCTCAGACACAAAACTTCAGCTGGTGGCTCCTATCCCTGCCCCATCCAGTGACTAAGCTAGAGCACATCATGGTAAGCTGAGAATTTGCAAAGGCTCGGCGCTGACCTGACTTGGCTTCTGGGGAAGGCCATGGTAAACCTCCTCTGGCACCAATGGGAGCAGCCTGACTCCAAAACACTTTTGACTTGATTTGCTGATGGCAATGAATTTGCCATGACCTTTACTATGGTGTCTGAGGCTTAATTACCTTCATTATTAAAAAGGAGTGGTGTCACTTCTGTTTGGAGCACTCTGACTTCAGCTTCTCCTGGGACCATGCTACACTTGTCCCTTCTTTGAATACCCATCCATAGTGCTTGGAGTGGCAGCCGTGCCAGGGGATGCTCTGGTTACCTACGAGTTTGAAGAGTCAAACATTAAACTCATGGCGTATGCGCACACAGAGCAAAACTGTCTTTATCTGCTGGTTCTCAGATCCAGATCTCCCGGATTACATGCAGTTACAGTGCTAAATACTCAGACTGTGTTATAGATGGTCTGGAAAGGGCTCCTGACAAGTCAAATCAATACAGCTTGCAGTGCTTATATTAGTATTCACTTGCGTCCTAACTACTTGAGTTTGACAGTATTCTTGGTAGAAGCAATAGCTCAGGTATGTAGCCACACAGCTGTCTCATGATGCCTCTCCTAGGAGAGAGTGATCCCTCCTCGAGACACATCCATCTTTCTCCACCTCTGCAATGGAGGCTGAGGGCGCTGGCCAAGACTTGAGACCTGGATTTTAGGTGGCTAAAATAAGGCAAGCTGCAAAGACCATGTTAATGAAGCTTACCAACCAGATTGTGTCTGATGGTCGTGGGTAGAACCTTCAAACAAGACAAAAGAGGTTGACTAAAATTTCAGCTGATGAGAAGAATTTTTCTAAGTGCCTATCTGCTGTAGGGGCTTACGCTACATTTGCCAGCGCTTGATTTAAACAACAAAGTAGGTTCTGATTACTTTTTTTCAGCCAAAGTTGTCTTTTAACAAAAACCGTAAATTTGGTTACTCAAAAATATTCCATGACTTGATTTGAGACGTTTTTATCTTCAACTGTCCATACTGAAAAAAAAAGACAAAATAGTATGGAAGTCTAAAAAGTCCAGGCTGATGTTTTACAACACATTTTAATTCTGTGGTTACAAAATTTCTTTCATTTCCTTTATACAAAACCAAAGACCTTAAAGAAACACTCGAAGCTGAAGCAAAATATTTAATTTCAGGTCAAGAAACATGTATGGTTTACATGACCTGAAAAATTTGTCAGAATTTGTGATTTCTACAACATTCAGAATAATTAACGAGTGATCATACAAAATTAGTTTTTAAAAGATCCATCAGACTTTCCAGTGAAATAAAATCCTACCTAAAATGCCTGGACTTTTTGAAAAGTGGTTACCTCATATCAGCAATGGCTGAAAATTGGAAAGCAATATTGTTAATTTCAAGGGAAAGATATTTTTCTGCAATGATTTTGCAACTTATTTCTGCTATAGAAATGGTGGTAAGAAAAATTTCAATTTAATTTCTAAATAGATATTCAAGCAGACTGAAACTCCTCAGGAAATCTCTGAAGGTGCTGCTGACTGACTAAATAACATTCTTTGGATATTTGCAATTTTGACAAAATATTTCCCTTTGACTAGGAACAGCTCATTAGGCTTTCATTTGTGTAAAATATGCTCCCCAAAGTAGTAAAGAAAGTGGAAAATCAAGTTTCATATTATGCTAAAATGGGGATATGTTTTAAAGCCTTTCAATTAAAATTTGGATTTCTTCAAGGAAGGTTGAATATTCTTTTTTTCCCTTTATAAACAGGATTTTCACTCAAAGGAACCCTCCAAGATCTTCTGTACATTCATATATTTAAAAAGGAAGTCTATTACTATGTCAAATGTGTCTCACTGGAAAAAGCTATTGACTTTTCCATTCTATTGCTTTAATTTTCCACTACTCTTGTACGTTGGAATACTCCAGGTGAGAGCTGCATGTGCTTCTGATTGTGCTGTGTTACACAGCAGGGAAACTTCTTATCTCAGACTGGTTGCCTGGTTGAGAAAAAAACACATCTAAGGTAGTAAACACAGCTGTGGAAGAAGTATTTTCTATTTCCTTGCTGTTTGTTTTAATGTACTAAAATGACATAATTATGGAAGTTTGCAAAAATGCCAAAATGTAAAACACAATAATAATTTGGTCTATGTGTTTCTATTATAGTCTATATGTCTTCAGATATAGCTTTAAACAGTCCAAGAAAATCTTGAGAAATGTCTTTTCTGCTTTACGTTCTGTTTTGCCCTGATAAATAAAATACAGAATTTCAGACAAAAGAAATTTAAAAGTAATCTCATGGTTACAGTGGTATTAAGAAGTGTTCAAATCTTGTTCTTGCCATTTTTCATGCCAGCTTGGAACTTTTGGCTTGAAGATTTGTGTTTCTATTGTTTTCTTTTTGACTGTGTGCAAACACTTTAAAGATAGGAAATTTGCAGATCTGTGGGGGAAAAAAAAAAAAAAGAATAGGGGTTTTGTAAATCTAACCACCACAACTTCATTTGAAGAAAATGAAATCTGAACTCTGAAAGAGGACAATGCCTTTTTTTTTTTTCCCCAGCTTGCAAAGAAACAGAGTAATGCAATCCCTTTTATTTCCTATTTAAATGAGGCTGAAGCGTTTTCATCTGTGGCGTGTAAAGTCTGCTTTGCAAAGAATAAATTCGGAGCACACACATTGTAAGTATTTGCCGAGAGCACCGGGCTTATATTGGTTGAGTAAACAGCACTATAATATTACAATTATAAAAACAAAATGTGCAGAAATATGTGATTGTCACTTTTTTTTTAACACTCTATTACTTTCTGAAGTCCTAGTGGGAAAAGATTAAATGTGAATCCCTCAATAAGGAGCTCTGCTTCATTCGAGGTGCAACCGTTCTCCATCACCTTTTATTTCATCAAAAGAAGAATCAGATTTTGATAGAGATCCTCAGTCCAACTCTGCCCACAAACACCCGAAGCCATCTCCCCTGAAATCCTATGTAAGGTAACACTAACGACATCCTGGCCACTTCAGTCTATGGAAGATTTCGTCTTTTATATCACGATGTGTAAGCAAACAAAGGGCTGCATAAAGTTCTTTTGACTGTGGCTGGAAAGACTCGCACTGGCACCAGCACGCCTTTGGATCACACTGTACCATCCTTTCACTCCATCCACAACTATTATTTCACTGCCCAGAATTGTTGTAATATGACTGCCTCCCTTCATAATCTCTCCATTTTATCTAGCTTCTTTTCCAAAGCCAGAGAGGATAATTGTCGTCTCTTGTATAATACAGCAAAAAGGCCGAGGACAGGCTTTGGGGCGATGGCTTTCTCTGCTCTCCAGTCCACCCCGTACCTTCTCCAGACTGTAAGTACGCTGAGGCAAAGAGCAACTGCAAGCACGACGAGGATTTCTGATGTGCCTAAAATCAGTAACGAGTGCCAGAGGAAGAAAAGATTTCATGTCCAACTCATCACAGCAGAATCCTCCAGCGAAGCGGGATGGAGAAGAAAGAAGGCAGGTGAGAGCCCCTAAAGCATGGGTACCGAAATGGGTAGGCTAAGGCAGAAGCTACAGCTCTGTGGTTCCAGGTATTGAACCAGGAGAGGGAGCGTGGGCACACAAAACATCCGTCTACCCCCACTGAAGCCAACGGGGACCCTTTCTACTGGTTTTAGCAGGACCTGGATCATGTTGGTGGTTTGTATCAGGTGGGTTCCCTGTGGAGATCAGGGAAGAGACAGCCATGCACACCTTGTTTTAAAGAGCTCTAGGGTTAACTGCTGGTCCTTCAAGTGATGAGAAGTCCCAAGCCCAAATCCAGGCATCGTCATGCGCCCACCATTTCTAACAAAGAGGGATTCTGAAATCAGGGTGATGGCACATTAAACATGAGGTCTTTATTTGGCAGCACGTGAGAAAAAAAAGTGGAATTTTTTATGAAACTGACAAAAAGATTACTGAAAATATACAGATTTGAAGGCCAGAAGGGACCACAGCAATCATTTGCTCTCATTTCCTGCACAGCACAAGCCATACAACCTAATTTGGTCATGTCTGCATCATTTGTTCATCCTCTGCTTGATCCAAAGGTCTCACTTGGAAAGGGAGGCATCTTCATGAAAAAGTAGAAGTCATGCAGAAGCTACCATAACCCTTTGGGTTTTTTTCCAAAGGTTAATTTACCCTTTTTGAAAGAACAAGAGAGAAAAAAAGATAAAACGTCTTATTTCTAATCCAAATGTATTTTCAGCTAAATATCTTTAATGGAAAATCTTTTCCTTCTGTAGGTATTCACCCAGGTGGTGCTTTACCTCAAAATATGTGCCTGCCTCAAAATCTCTTAAGAAAAACACCTTATTTCTCATTCCCAAACCAAGGCATTTTCCTAATAATAAAAGAACTAGCAGGCTCGCAGAAGCACAAATGATACAGCCCCAAGAGCTATTTTGCAGTCACTGACTAGAGAACATTGTGATGAAGAAATCTGAGCTGAAGAAGAAAATAACCTCCATTTTTCCAATAAATGAAGATCTTCACAGGAATGTAAAATGAATCTTAAAGCAGAGCATCTTGATGTGTCTTGCAGCAGGGCCTCTTTCAAGGACAAAGATGTAATTCAAACATGGAGACAAGAAAAAGAAGAAAAATCTTTTCCTCTACGCTTATGAATGTGACAGTGACCTTACAGAGCCCCTTGAAGAGACAGCACTGACAACGCAGCCAGTGACATCCAGCTTCCCTGCAGGGCTGCTCACAGCTGCAGGCTGGATTGTGAAAGGTGAAGGAGGAGAAGGTTCCCCGGTGCTGCATCGGAAACTTCTGGGAGACCAAGTTTGGATTATGGCAGTGTACATTTTAGTGAAGGACATAAAAGCTAAGGCAGAAGATGAAATAAAATAATATATCCCTGGAATTGCAGTCACGGGGGAAGTCTAGCATATATTTATTTAAAAAATAATAATCATAATAAGGCTAAGCTATAACAGAGGAGCTGAACATGAAGTGGGTTTTATGACAGACGCAAGTTATGAAGTAATTTTATAGATACTATCTACTGCTAGCTAGCGTATATACTGTTGGTGAGTACGTATTGATAAACTTAATAGGCGAGGACAGGCAGACCACGTAACATAAGGACAGAACCATATGACAAGAGATGTGCTTTTGCTATTTTGATCTTTAACCTGCAAGGTGTCCTGGCCCCTTGTTCAATGTCACTTCTCGTATTCACTGCTCCAGCAGCCTAATTGCTGTGGTTTATTTCTGCATTGATTTATATGGTTTAATGCTGCCTGATTCGAGCTGATTGCACAGGCATGCTAACCTCGCACTAAACTTAGCATTAGCTAAACAGGAGATTCCAAGAGTTTTTCCTAAGGCTGCCATCACCCGCAAATCCTTCAAGGTCTAAATTATAAAAGTTTGGCTGACCTCTGTAGGATAACAACATATTAGATCGTTATTAAAAGAGCAAAAGAAAAATTGCAAGCTTAATTCCTGAGGTTTGTAGGGGAAAATCCACGTGCTGTGTTGCATGAGGTCCCCCGCAGGCGGGCTCCCCAAGCCCCTCCGCCAGCAGCCCTGCCCTGCCCTGCCCTGCCCTGCTCTGCTCTGCTCTGCTCCGCTGAAGACACACCAAAGGGCCTGAAGAGCTACGCCTCAAATTCTTTGACCGGTCATCTTTTAACAGGGATGTCAGAGATCTGGGAAAGCATTCCTGCGGCATTGGGATGCAAAGGGATTTATCTCACATCTGAAGTCCCGCAGAGAGGCAGCGACCCTGCTCCTATCTGAGAGGCCGAGAAGTGAGTTACGGCTGAAGGAGATGTGACAGGCGGGAGAGAATAAGCAGAGTGAATGGCCGTACTGGAGATGAATCAACCCTCTTCCTTGAGGAGCAACTGCCTTCGGCTACTCGGAGCTAAAAGCTACAGTAATAAATTTTAAGGCCTGAAAAGATCATTACAGTCATCCAGCCCAGCTGCCCACTCATCCAGGACGCTGGATTTCCTGGAGTCGTTCCCTCCTGCCCCTCCTGCCACCACAGCCGAGGTCCTTTCCTCCTCTGCTCTTGGTCGGAGGCCCTTCCCCGCATGCTGGCACCACCACCGCTCCAACTGCCGTGCCAGACCTCTGCAGCAGCTAGTGCAAATATTTTCTCGGGCGTGTTTCTGGCAGAGAGCTTTTACACCCGGCTCTCCGGCGGTGCTGGCTCATGCTCTGCATCAGAGCAGCACCTCCAGCAGCAGTTTCGCCCATGTGGCTCCAGGTCCGTGCTCAAAGGTCTGTTGTGGAAACTTCAGGCAACTGTGGAGGGAGCCATGCTCCTACAGCTCTCGCTGCTGACCCAATCTGTTGATCTGAAGATGGCTCCATCTGGTTTGTGTCTTGTCTTTCTTGGAAACCACCGGGCCTCACACCAGTTGGAGGTACCTACGGCTCCTGGAATAACAGCGCCCAGCTGCCCGGGGAGTGGGCAGGTAGAAGAACAACTCAGAAGGAGAAGCTGGGTTTTCTGATGACAGGCCCTGGGACTCACTTTTCCGTGAACATCCTGCCTAGCCCAGAGCAGATCGCCTTAAGATGGGTCACGTCCATGCCAAGCCCTTGAATCAAAGAACAACAGGAGCTCCCCATCTGCCCCAGGAGCTCATGTGGACAGAGCTCCAAAAGGGAAGGGAATGGGTGAGTTCATTGAGTATTTCCCATTCCGGAGGGGCAGGTCATGGCTGGACTGTGATTGCCAGGCAATGCCCTGCCTTGGGAATGTTGTGTTGCATCAAGAAACAGCTAAGCAACCCCTCAGTGACCCTGGCAGGCACACCCCGAGCGAGGAGGGAAGCAGGGGCTGCAGCCAGTAGACTTGCATCTCCAGGCATCTCTTAACACCGTCTTGTCCCACACATTTGGCTCAGTCTGCTACAGCTGATGCTAACAGGGAGCCCTGGTTCCTCCCTTCAGTCATGTCGGTGCAATTTGGGGGAAATAGGTGCAAGCGTAAGTTCCTCATGTCAGCTCTTTGGCAAGTAAAAAAGACAGCCGCAATTTGCCCTAAAAAGCAAATTCTAATTCTTAACATTGTACGTCATGGGTTTTATGCGCAGTGCAATTTACAGGCCAGACAAGCGAGGCCAGCGGAGCCCAGGCTGCGGCCAACCCCGGCAGTGAGTCCATCAGCCATGGAAATGCCGAAGTGACAGGTTCGCTTCGTTAACTAGAGGCCCGGCATTTCCTGGGCACTTGCAAGCAACTGCAAGAGAAAAGGCTGTTCCAGGGATGGGAGACGACTGGAGCCCAGTGAACACTTCAGGATGGAGGGCAAAAACAACGCCTACCCCAGTCCTTGAGAGACCAGACAGGCTTCGATCCCAAGGTCACATGTGCATCCTTCCATCAACACGAATGGTGACCTTCACAGGAACACAAAACCTCCTTTTCTTTTGGAGGGACGTAAGTTCTCCAAAGCAGAACGTGTCATGTCTAGGTGGAGAAATGCCCATTTTCCTCTCCCTGAACCAGCTGTACCCGGAGCCGGAGGCTCTGCAGAAAGCTACCAAAATCTGAGCAAAAAGTCCTAGACTCTTGCCCTGGGTTTTCTGTCGGGTTTATTTCTCCTCCCCTGCTCCCAATCGTTTCTTTCCAAAATCCTTTCCTGCATTTTTCCCTTTTATCACCGCCCTGTGAACATCCTTCTGGGTCGTTCGCTAGCCGTCTCCACTGGATTCCCGCTAGCTTTTGCCCACACTGAACATGACAAGATTTTTACTTTGAAGCAGATGTAATTTTTTTTTGCTCAGCCTTAGGCGAGCATACAAGGACTTTCAGTCCCTTTGGCTCTTCATTCTGAAAATACTCCCCTAGGTAAACAAGTCCTAAGCCTAAGACGATGCACTGGAGCGCCAGGAAAGCCCTCAGTTGTTAACGTTGTTTGGAAATCACCATTTTCTGATGCTGTAAAACAAGAGTTAATCCATGTTTCCACTGTGGAGGGCTGTTTGGGTTTTTTTTTAAAGAAGGGGAAAAAAATTCCTTTCATTCTTTGCCAGCAATTTCCACGGAAATAAAGTTTCCAGCAAAAACTCGGTGCCCAAACGAGAATATTTTATCCAGAAAGTGAAAGATTTTCTCTGAACAATTGCAAGATTTCATCCAAAAGTCTGAGAGGCTTCATCCGAAATATTTCGCTCGTTGGCTGGAAACAAAGCACTGCCGAGCGAGAGAGGACGGAGAACCCTCTGCAAATCCCTCCCGGCCTCCAGGCAGGCCCTAGCGCGGAGGGTTCGGCCCGCGGGGACGCTCCCCAGCCAGGACCGGGGCAGGGCGGGGTGGCCGGTGGGCACCGGCCGGGACACAGCGCCCCGTCCCGCCGTGGGGCTCGGTTGGGGGCCCCAGCGCTGCCTCCGCGGCAGCTCCCCGGCGCGGGCGGGCGGGCGGCGGGAACAATCGCCGCGTTGTCCGGCCGCGGCCGCCGGTCCGGCGGCTCCCGCGCCCGGGTCCCCGTGCCCTGCGGGGACAGCGCTGGCGGGGCCGCCCGGGCTCCGCGGCCGCCGCCGCCGCTCAGTCTGGCCCCGGCGGGGGCGGCGGCGGCGGGGGGGGGGGGGGGGAGGGGGGCGGCGGGGATGGGGGGGGGGGAGCGGGCGGCGCGCAGGTAGCGCGGCGGCGCTGCGCCCCGCGCGGCCACGCCGTGGCGCTCTTGTCACGGGCACGGCCGCCGCGCGCCTCCGACGTGTCCGCGGCCGCGGCGCCCCCCGCGCCCGGGACCGGCTGCAACCGCGGGGCCCCCCCCGACCCCCCCCCCCGCCGACCCCCTCCGCGGATTAGCGGGGTTTGGGCCCGAAAGGGCCGGGGCTGGACGCGGGGGCCCTGGGCAGCCGCTCAGGCGGCGCGGCGGGCATGTGCCGGTAAACAATGACCATATTGTGAAATAGAAAACAGACTCCGGCTCCCTCTGAAACGCTCGCTCCCCACCGGATGTGTTAAATAAAAACCGCTGGGGGAAAAAAACAGCAGAAAGTCAAGAAAATCGGGTTCGGGCTGGGAAGGACGGGGGCAGGAAACCCGCAAACAGGCGGATTTGTACGCCCTCAGCTCGGTAATCCTCGCACGGACTGCAACGGCTGCGCATGCCTTCAAAAAAAATCAGCTTGGGGGTTTTGCGGTTGTATCTGGTGGATTTCTGTCTTTTTTATTTTTTTTTATTTTAATATCGAAACTTCCCCCCTCACACACGCCTTGCCACTGAATAAAACAAGAGCAAACTTTCTCTGCTGCAGGAAACCGATCCAGATTTCCCCCGCGAGCTGCAAAAACAGCTTGTCAGGATGGCTCGGCCGGGACCCGCCGCGGCTCCGGACGCTGCCGGGGCTGGGTGCGATACCAGCGCCCAGGTCCGCTCCTGTTTTCTCCCTTCAAACGGCACCTTCCTGCCCGGACGTGTTGAAGTGCAGTGCCCTGGAATTTATGACACAAATGGGCTTCCCCCCCTCACCCTCTCCCCCTCTTCATCTGTTTAAAATCCCTACCGTCCCTTCCAACGGGATGCAAATTGGGAGCTTTAATAAACTTACTTCCCCCCTCCCCAGTCGTAAATATATATCCTTCTCCGGTTCCTCTCTTTAGAAAAAAATAAAGAGGGGGAGAGATATTTCCAATGGATTTAAGTAAGCGATTCATATAATGAAATGCTTAGGGATTTGTTTAATGTGATTTTATATGAGCTGTGGACATTTCCAAAGCAAACAATAAGTTCAAGTACAACATGCATGGTTGTGTTACAAGTGTTACCCAGCTGGCTAGGAGATCTTTGGTGAGCAAACAGGCTAAATCTGGAGAGTAAACAACTTCAGAAAAATCTACAACTCCAGGTCACTGAAAACAGCCCTTTATTTGTTTTCCTTAGTGTCTAGTAAAATCTGATCCATTTTTTTGCAACGCTGCTGTAAAATCACCGGAGACGGGCATCGCCAGCCCATGGCTCGCTCCGGCCGCGGAGCCCATCGCCTGGGACCCGGGTGCGTAGACGGGCGCGGAAAACCGGGTGCTGGTGAAGGAGGGTGCTGCTGGTCGGGGTGCTGCGGGGAGGACACCCCCTGACAGCGCCAGCCACTTCTGGGGGGCTGTCACCCGGGAAGCGGGCTCTTGCGACGGCCTCCAAGTGGAGAAGCCCCGCGGCGGCCTCCCAGTGCTCCTGCCCACGCGTGAGGGTGATTTCAGCTCCCCTCGTGATGGACATCTGACCCTGGGCCGGGGCCGGACCAGATGGTGAGCATCGCCACGGGGCGGTGAGGAGCGGCCACGCGTGGGGCCGAGCGGCCACGGGCGCACCTGGAGAGGCGCCGGCGCTGGCGGGGGGGGCCGGGGGCTCTCCGCCCACAGGCATCGTGCCACAGCCAGGTCGCCTTTCGCGAACCCCGCGGGGTGGGTGCCCCTAGGCCGTAGGGTGCCACCAGTGCCCCCAGTAGCTCCCCCACACCCCCACGCCAGGGCGTCCTGCTGGGAGCTTCCCGCCTGGCTCCGGGCCGTGCTCCGGTCTTCGACGCAGGAAATGATGTAACTAAAATTCAAGATTTTGGGGGGCTAATATGATTTACTTTGTTTAACGCAGAGGTCCCGGACGGCGTCTCCCCAGAGAGGGAGGACGATCCGAGTGAAACAACCCCGGTTAGACGCTAATGGTTATCGCCACCAGATCAGAAATCGCGTTGGGAACCAGGAGCGCCCGGTGCGTTGTTCCCAAGCCATCAACGTAGCCAAGAGGGACCGGACGGCAAATCCGAGCGGCGCGGCTGCGGGCCTCCCCCGGGGCGCTGCGGGCTGGAGGTGCGGGGGCACCGGGCTGCGCGCCCGCGGGACGGCGGGGCCGGCCGAGCCCCCTCGCCGGCTGCAGGGGGGGGGGAGAGCCGGAAACCTCCCGATCGCGACGCTCCGACTCGGAGATTGCTGTTGGTATTCACTTTAGAAGAGCTTGAATGGGACTTCCCCCCCCCCCCCTTTTTTCTCTCTCTTTTTTTTTTTTTTTTTTTTTTTAAGCCAAAGCTTTGTTGTGCTAAACTAGTTGGACGAGTTAGGGTGTCGCTGCTCCCGATTGCTCTGGCCAATGGAACCCGATCCACCCTGCTGTGCGTAAGAGCGCAATTAAGGATTTAACCAAGCCTATGCTGCGCCCCAGCCAGCAGTCTGCCGGAGACAGACACAGCGCCGCAGCCTCCTCCCCCAGACATGTCTGCTTAGACCCGAGCAGCCCCAGCAGCCAGCCCCAGCCAGCCGCCGGCTCCGAGCTATGACAGGAGTATTTGACAGAAGGGTCCCCAACATCAGATCCGGCGACTTCCAGGCTCCTTTCCAGACGGCCGCAGCCATGCACCACCCGTCCCAGGAATCTCCCACTTTACCCGAGTCTTCGGCTACGGATTCCGACTACTACAGCCCGGCGGGGGGAGCCCCGCACGGCTACTGCTCGCCTACCTCGGCTTCCTACGGCAAAGCGCTCAACCCTTACCAGTATCAGTACCACGGCATGAACGGATCTGCTGGGAACTATCCTGCTAAAGCCTATGCAGACTACAGCTACGCCAGCCCCTACCACCAGTACAGCGGGGCTTACAACCGGGTACAGAGCTCCGCCAGCCAGCCAGGTGAGAGCCGGGGGCCGGGGGCGTGCGGGGAGCTTCCGCGGCGTGGGGAGGCTGGGAGAGCGCGCCCCGGCAGATCCCTGCCCCGTGGACCGCGGGGACGCAGCTTTCCTTGAACCATAGGGAGAAATTAAAAAAAAAAATTAAATTAAAAAGGGAAAAAAATTAAAAAGGAAAGCTAAAGAAAGTGAAAAAAAAGGTGGAAAGCTGGTCTACTTTTCCTGACCAGCCCGCACGATCTCAAACACAAATCCTAGGACTAGTGCTTTAGAGAAGCAAACGTCTGTCAGCTGCCCCCGGGCCCCCACGGCTGCCTCCCTCCTCCTTCCCCCCGCGGGAAGAGGGGGAAAAATAGCCGAGCCTTGTTGCGTGTCTCAAACTCAGGTTCGCGGTGGCAAAGAAAGTTTCCTTCTCCCTGTGCTGGAGGGGCGGGGGAGGAGACTGGGAGGGGGAGCCCAGCCGTGGCGGGGCTGCGAAGCCGGGAGGGTTTTTTACCAGAAAGCGCCGCGTTTTTAGCGCTTTCCATTTACTTCTTTGTAAGTTGCTGGGGGGGGGGGGGGGAAGGGGCCAGGGATAAAAAAAATAAAGCAAGCCCGTAGCCAAGCCAGGCTGGGACGAGCGGGGCCGCGGCGGCGCTTGGGGACACGCCGCCGGCGGCGGGGGGAAGGCGCGGGCGTGCGGGGGAAGCGGTCGGTGCCCTGGGTAGGTCTCCGCTCCGGGCCGGCCTCTTCCCAGCAGGACACCAATAATCCTCCTAATTCCCGCGGCGGGCGCGCATGCCCCGCGCTCCCGCCCGCGCCCGCGCAGCGCTGCGCGCCCGACGCCGCCGCCCTCCGCGGAGGATGCCCGGGGCGGTCGCGGGAAGCGGAGGAGGGCCGGGGGTGGCCAAGGCCCGGCGCGGAGAGAGCGGCCCGCCCTCCCCCCCCCGCCTCACCGCGGGGAGCCGGCGGGGGGTGCGCGGGGCCGCCGCCCGGCGGGAGCCCCGGGGGGAGCCGCGGGGGCCCGTCGGGCCGGCGCCGCTGCCCTGCCCGGCCCGGCCCGGCCCGCGGGCGGGACGCCACCGCCGGCGGCGCAGGCTGCGCGGCGCGGAGCGGAGCCGTGCCCCGCGCCTTAACGTCTGCGTCTGTGTCTCTCTCCCGCCCTTGCGCCCGTGCAGAGAAGGAGGTGGCGGAGCCCGAGGTGAGGATGGTGAACGGCAAACCAAAGAAAGTGCGCAAACCCCGGACTATTTATTCCAGCTTTCAGCTGGCGGCGTTGCAGAGGAGGTTTCAGAAGACCCAGTACCTCGCCCTGCCCGAGCGGGCCGAGCTGGCCGCCTCCCTGGGGCTCACGCAGACACAGGTACCGCGCTCGGCTCGGCTCGGCTCGGCTCGGCTCGGCTCGGCTCGGCCTGGCCCGGCTCGGCCTGGCCTGGCCCGACCCGGCCCGGCTCGGCCCGGCGGGGCGCAGAGCCCCGGGTCCCCCCCGGCGCGGCGGGAAGGGTCGGATCAGGCCCCGCGGAGGGGCCGGGAGGGCGGCGGGGAGCGGGTCCATCGCAGCCGCGGAGCGCCGGCTAGCCAGGCGGGCATTAATGGTGTGGATTTCCCTCCCCCCTCCCTCTTTCCTCCCCTCTCCTCTCCTCCCGCCCCCCTCCCAGGTGAAAATTTGGTTTCAGAATAAAAGATCCAAGATCAAGAAGATCATGAAGAACGGGGAGATGCCCCCGGAGCACAGCCCCAGCTCCAGCGACCCCATGGCCTGCAACTCTCCACAGTCGCCTGCGGTTTGGGAACCTCAGGGCTCGTCCCGCTCCCTCAGCCACCATGCCCACGCACACGCTCACCCTCCAAACTCCAACCCGTCCCCTGCATCCAGCTACCTGGAGAGCTCCGCTTCCTGGTACCCCGCTGCCAACTCCATCAACTCCCACCTCCAACCCCACGGCTCCCTACAGCACCCGTTAGCGCTGGCCTCTGGGACAATTTATTAGAGTCTGACCCTTATTATTTTATTTTTTATTTTTTTTGTTGTTCCTTGGACTCCTGTGTTTTACTGTTAAGGAATAATAACGAAAGGAATGCATATGGGGGATTTTTAAAGGGAAAAGAAACAAACAAAGATTAAAATGTGTAAAGCTTGTGCATGTAACTTATTGCATTTCAAAGGAAACCCTTTTTTATACAATACGGACATTTTTTGGCTCAGCTGTGGACACTATCAATGGTGCCTTGAAATCTATGACCTCAACTTTTCCAGAGACTTTTTTTCAATGTTATTTTAACCCTGTAAATAATTGTAGATAGAGGAATTAAACTGTATATTCTGAATAAAATAAAATTATTTCGACCACGAGAAACGTTTCCAAATTACCCCTTCTTCTATTAATAAGAGGAAAAAAAAAAAATAATGCCAATTTGCTTGCAGAGAGCGAGCGAGGAAAGAGGGATTTTTTGAGGGGCCCGATCCTGGAAGCTCACATTCGGTCGCCGCGCCGTGCCGTGCCGTGCCACAGCAGCCCGGGCGTGTTGGCAGGATCTGACCCTTGTAGTACCCCACGAGCGAGCCGAGGGGCGGCGAGGCTCTCTCCCCGCTGGAACTGGGGTTTTTGCAAGACCGCGTACACCTTATCGCACAGTGATTTAAGCTGAAGCGAAAGCTGCCCATCCTGACGCTAGAAAGCAAATCTCTCGCCTTAAGCCGCCCTGAATCCTTTCCTGAGAGCAATTAGCGTCGAGAGCTGCACACTCCACAGCCCATCAGTCGCCCGTGTGCGCTCGGCTAATTATACAAATTACGTTTCCGTCAAAGGGAGCCACTAAATATAAGAAAAGGATAAAATGAGAGCCCCGCTCCCCTTGCTCCTGGTAAAAGCCTGCGGCGGCTCCGGCTGAAGGAGGGACTTTGCGGAGGTACTTTTATTTTTTTTTATCTCTATCTACACGATTTAGGGAAAAAGCCGGGCGGCGGAGCCATCACTGGCGCTGCCCGGTGCTGGAAGCACGGCTTCAGCGAGGTGGCGGGAGCGCTGCCCACGGGCGCGGACCACTCGCCTGGCGGCACGCAGGGAGCGTGGGCCCCTCTCTTAGCAGAAACCTCGGGTTTTCCCCGGTACCAACCGGCCCGCGGGGCCCCCACGGCGGCGCACGTTCCCGCGGGGGCGCCCCCCTCTCCCCGGCCGTCACGGGGGGGAGAGGCGGGGAGCCGCGCTGGGAATTCATGGCCGTGCGGGGTAAGGCGGCAGCAGTGAATGTGACAAAGGCGTCGCTTGAAGGATCCCTGAGATAAAAAATTACCCCCTGCCACCCGAGGATGGCGGGGAGAGCGCTGGCAAGGCTGGGAGGCGAGGCCTGAAAAGGCACGCTCCTGCCCTGGGGCGTACTTACCTGTCTCTAGTCTTCCTCCCCGCTGCCCTCCCCCTCCTTTCTTCTCCCTCCGCTCCTGCCTGCCATGTTTTGTGCGTGTGCGTGAGTGTGAGTGCGTGTGTGTGAGTGTGCGTGTTTTCTCCCCAAAGAAAGAAGCCCGGGGTTGCTGTTTTGTAACAGGTTTGGGGGTTGGTAAATGGCTCGCAGTACAATAGACCAGTTTGTTCGGTAAAGCTGCTCCCTGCACGCCGGGGAGGGGTGCGTGGGTGCCGGAGACAGGGCGGCGGGGGCCGCCGCCGGCTGCCCACCCCTGCCCGCTGCCGGGCGGGCGCTGCCGGCTAGCGGGCCGCCCCGCCGCCGGTGCCCCGCCGCTCCCCGCGTCCTCTCAGCGGCTCTGGGGACCGGCTCCTGCTCATTTCACCCCCAAAGTTTCAGGGGCTTTCCGCGACTCTGGGGCTGCCGAAAAGCTCAGCTTTGTCTCTTCTACGAACTTCCACCCCGTGCAAAATAAACCTCCGACCTTTTCGTTTTCTTCCGTTCTTTTCCTCGTTTCCCTCTAGACAAGCATTAATATTTTTTTTCAACCTGCAGTAAGAGATTCTCCACTCCCCGAGGTCCCTTCCCTTTGCAGAAAGGCTTGGACAGAAGAGGTGGAAGTCTATTTCCCAGGTCGGTCCACCCACCCTTTTCTTTGAGGAGCTGCCGCGGGGCTGTTTGGTTACGGTAACCTGCAGGGGCCGGGAGGCCTCGGGCGGACAGCGCAGGAACAGCTCCGGGGAGGCGGGATGCCGGCAGGCAGGATGCTGGGCAGGGATGGGAATTCACACTGCCGGCGCTGGACGGGCAGCCTGGGCTCTGGCACCGCTCCCCTCTCCGAGCCAGCCGAGTCAGCTCGGCTCGGTTTCCATGCCGGTCCCTCTCCCTGCTTAATTTCTCCTCCTCCCAGCTCGGGGTGGTGTTGAGCAGGTCGGGGAGAGCCTGGCACTCCTTCCCGGGAAAGGGTAGCCAGGCCCCGTTAGGAAATGCCCCTCGCCGGGGCTCCCCGTCGCCGTGGCCCCGGCCCCAATGCACACCCAGGGTCTACAGCCGCCCGCCCCTTCGTGAGAGCCCCGGGCCGAGGGGGATGCTCCTGTCCCCCTTGTCCCCTTACACACAGGCAGGCACACACCCGGCGCCTCTCCCCGCCTGGGCGCACCCCCGGGGCTCCGGCGGCGGCCGGAGGGAGCCTGGCTTGTCCGGGACTCCCCCCTTGCCTCCCCGGGAAAGGGATGGGTTGAACTGTCCTTTGTCTGACGCTGGGTTTGGGCTCGGCGGATTGCTGGCTCGTGGCATTCCCCCCCCCCCCCCCTTCCCCTCCCTTCTCTTTTCCTGGCGGCCACTTCCATGTGGAGCCGGGGCAGCTCGGGGAGCCGAGAGGAGCCACATTCCTGTGGGTGCCGAGCGGCTCCAGGGCTGAGCCACAGGGCCTGACACACACACACAGACACACAGACACACAGACAGACACACACACAGAGCAGCCTGCAACCCCAGCTGCCCCAGATCGAGAGCTCCTGACACTGCCTGCACCCCTGGGGGTCTCCCACCCACAGCAGATCCACCCCCCCCCACTGGGCTCGCCCCCCCGGATGGGGCGCACACCCACAACACCCACACCCAGACACACGCAGCTGACTGCCCGCCACCCCCACCTACGGACACCGGGGGAACACCCTCCCCCGTTCCCCCAAAGAGCCCCCCGCTGCTCCCCGCCCGGCCATCTCCGCATCGCTCGGCGGGGAAGAGCCTCCATCCGGGGGAGCGCTGCCTCGTCGCCAAGCGGCTCGGTTTCCCTCCCCCTCCTCCCTGGGGGGGGGGAAAAACCCACCCCCTCCAACCTGTCACCGCGTCAAGGCAGCCCGCTCGTCAGGCGTTTCTGTCGCCCTCTCGCTCCCCTCGGTCTCCCCCATAAATTCGTTCCCCCGCGGCGCGCGCTGCCTGCGCGGGCCTCCGGGCGCTGCCCGCTCCGCCGCCGGCAGCGCTGTATCCAAAACGTGCATCGCACATGTGGCATCGATTAAAGATTTCGACCACGCAATTTCGCGACTGACAGACTTTAGGTGGTTCGGTTGTGGATTACGGAAAGGAGATCTGTTGCTTCGGGAAAGTCGGTGGGGGGGTGGGGGGGTGGGGGGGGAGAAGCCCCTCTTCTTGCTTTCAGTCACTCGAGCGGTTGCCTGCAGTAACGCAATAACCTGTTTTATAGGTCAGACAAAAGCCGTGAAAATAGGAACCGCGGAGTTTACATTAAGCCTCCCTTTTTCCTCCCTTTTTTTAGGGAGAATCTGTGTTACTTCAATTAAATGTTTCTCCTCTTTGTTCAGCGGTGCGTCTATTTACATGCGATTTGGGAGGATAAGCAATGGTTTATCTGCCAGAAATACAGACCCGATAAATCCCCACACGCACCCACGCCCCGGGTGTCTGTGTGAACGCCTTCCACGGACACGACTTTCAATGGCGCGGGAAAATCTCCCAGGCCCCCTCGCCTCCTTATTGCCCTTTAGGTGAGGGCCCGGGGAGCCGGTCGCGGCCAGAAGCTGCGACTGATTCAGCACTTGGCAAGGAGAAGCCTGGGGATGGCTCCTCGCTCTCCTCCCGCCGCTGCCTGCCCCTCGGCAGTCCCGGAAAGGTTGCCTAAACCTCAGCCTGGGCTTTGCAGCAGGGATCAGCGAGCCTCGCCGGGCCGGATCCTGACTTGGCTCCGTGTTCTGCAGCGGCATCGTCTGCCTGACTGCGGAGCTGGGCCTCCATCCCAGGAAATCTTTACAGTCTTCTCGATATGCACCATATAACGCGTTTTATAGGGCTTTCGCCTCGCGGTATCCACTGAGCTTTCCTTTCCCTTTCTTCGCGCTATTTTTATTATTTCCCGTGGAGAAAAGCGCGCAGAGGAAGGCTGCGGGCTGCCAGGCGCGGCTGCAGCCGGGGGAGGCCAGCAAGGGCCGGGGCCGGCACCCCTCCTGCCCACGGGGCCAGCCCCGGGCGCTGCCCGCCCCCCCGCACCCGGACCCTGCCGGTACCTGCCGGCGCGGCAGCAACCGCACTGTGATGATTTGGCCCATTAAAAATGAAGTGGGTTTGTGTATTTCGTGCCCAGGGTTAATAAAAGCTAATCAGGAGTCGAAAGCGAACTAGCCCAATGAGTTAACCTCGCTAGCCGCAGGTAGTCCTGTTAGCCAGGCTCTTTTGGTTAATTAATTACAATTGAGTCGGTTCTGTGATAATTTCCTCAAGGACCCCTGACGACTGGTCCAGCGGATACGCGGGAGCGCAAAAGGCCGCGGGCTCCGCAGCCTCCCGCGGAGGGTGCCCGGCCTCGCCGTCCCGCGTCCCGCACCCCGCACTCACCCCCGCCCGGTTACGGGGCTCCCGAGGCTCCTTGCCCGAAAGTGACGTTCAGTCACCTGAGAGGAGGCACACAAGGGCGAGCCCGCTTTTGGGGCTGGGTGGGGAGCCCGGGGATCCTTCGGGTACCCGGGGAGAGACTGCCGGGAAGAGCCGAGACGAGAGGCGGACTGATGCAGGCGGGAGCCCGAAGCATCAGCCCCTGCCTGCACATCAGGCTCGCACTCCTTGAGATTTGGACACGTAACGCTGCAGACCACTGATTTGCTATTTTCTTAATTCCCGCTCTTCTCATTTCCTATGAATCAAACAGTCTTTTGTCCTTCAGAGTTTGATTTGATCGCTACTGTTCACATTTCACTTTTGTATTTTTCTCTCCCTATACCATTACTCATTGAGTGCCCCGTGAAATTACAATCGTACATTTTCAACTCAGCAACCCATTTGCAGTGCAAAAATAGGGTCTAAATAATGGCTGAATTAGCCCTACTGGACAGTTTCAGATGTAACACTCTGTAATAATTATATTGCAGGCTGGATTAGGATGCTATTATCATAATCTGGACGTTTACAATTATCTGTAATTTGCAAAGATGCGCCAGGTCTTGATTACAGCAGTTTTTTTTTATCAAGCTAACCATCACTAAACAGTGACAGTAATAACAGCTAATTTTGCTGGCAATATAAGAGGTGCTGGGGTGTGCAAACAATTTCACACCTGGATGTGCTCACTCAACCAAGAATATAGAGAAAGAGCTTCTGCCCTGAGACTCAGAAAAATATTCTCCACTGCTTCTGTTCAGTATAGATTTCTAGACCCCGATCCTTGCTTAGCAGATTTTCACAGGGGGTAAGTTTTGGGGCTCGCTTGGGTTTGGGGTCGCTTTGTGACTGCTTCGCGCCTTCCCCTTCGAGGCACGCTCCGTCCTTGCTCGTTCCCCCGCTTTCGCGGTCACTCTTGCGCCGGTGGTTTCCCTCACCGGGCCGGACCCCGGCAGCTCCGCGCCCCCTTTCCCCCCGGTGCTGCCGGGGGCGGCGGGCGGCGCGGGGCGGCGCGGGGCAGGGGGTGCGGCGGGGGTCCCGCCGGGCTACCGGAGGGGCGGCGCGGGGCTCGGCGGCCGGCGGAGAAACCGTGCGAGCCCCGGGGCCGGCCCGCGCCTTTCCGCGGCTCTCCGCGGCGCCCATCCCCGCGGCCCCGGGGCGGCGGAGCCCGGCGGCGGGCGGGCGGGCGGGCGAGCAGGCGGTGGCGGAGCCGGCGCTGGCAGCCCGGCGGCGGCAGGTTCGGCGGGTGGCGTGGAGAGCTGCTGCCGCTCCATCCATAGATGACGCTGTTTCACGAGAGTCTCCCGGGGCGGCAGCGGCGCGAGTGGGAGCCGGCGCTGCCGCTGCTGCCGTTCGCTCCCACCCTGCTCTCGGGAAGGCCTGCCTCTCGCACCTTCTCCCACTCTATTAAGCTAATCGGGCTTTTTTTTATTATTATCATTTATTTGTTTGCTTGCTTGCTTGTTGTCTGGGCTTTATTTAAGCCTATTTGAGAAATCACTCGTGGGGGAGGAGGGCACGACGCACCGAGAGGCTTTCCGCGCCGGCACCCACGCTGGCACCGGCGAGGCGTGCAGGCGAGGACGAGCCCCCCGAAAGCCCACGAGAAGCAGCGAACCCCCTTCTCCCACCCCCCAGGGCCCGCCAGCGCGGGGGGGGGGGGGGGGGACAGCCCGCCGCCGTCCCCACTCGGGGGCTGCAGCGAAAGGGTTAAGGCGGCTGCGGGGGCCGTGGGGGCCGGGACCCGCCAGGCTGGGCTCGGCTGGGCTCGGCTTGGCAGGGCCGGGCTCCCCGGGCTGCGGGGCTCGCTCACCGGGGCATCCGCCGCCCTTCTGCGGGGGCGAGGGTGAGCCCGCACAGGGGCCAGCTTGGGGGGTGTAAAGCAGGGTTTTCTGAAAGATGCACGCACACACACACACACAAATGCTGTCGGTTTAAATGTACGGTAGCTTTCTCTCCAGTGTCATTTGAATAATTCAATGAGCCCCACTACCAGCTGTACTTCTGAAGCCTCTTCCATTCTTTTCAGCATTATAATTTTGGTTAATTTTCAATTTTAGGCCCTACGTCTCTGCAATTTGTGTATGAATAACAGAATAATTTTCCTCTTTTGTTTCGCCTTTCCTGTTCCTGAATCTAAATAAAGATGGCTTTTTAGTATTAAAAGTGGAAGAAAATTACAGGTAATTATCTTTGACGGTAAAAACGCTGTAATCAGCGGGCTACATGAAAAATTACTCTAATTATGGCTGCATTTAAGAGAATGGAAAAAAACCTTCTTGTGGATAAAAACCTTAAATTGTCCCCAATGTCTGCTTCAAATTGGATGGCACTGCAGCTGGAGGCTTTGTTCAGAATTGATCCTGGGGAGCTCTGAACCCAAAGTTTCACAGTGGGAAGGGGAAAAAAAGAAAAGAAAACATTTTTCCTAATGTAACAATACGAATGGTAGAAAATGACAAGACTGATCGGTTTTAAACCACTCTGAAGACTGACTGAGCGTGGAAGTTGCTCAAAAAAAAACAAAAAAACACCCCCCAAAAAACTGGTATATTGGTAAGTAGTCTTTGCTTTGTGTCTAATTATAGTGACTGTCCTTTTGCACGACTGTATGTAGCTGTCATTATATGGAGCACTCTGAGGATCTCTATTGACTTCTGATAAATGGCTCAGTGGTTTCAAGGTTCATAATTTGAAGGATGCCCAGGTCTCTAGCCATTAATTCTCGCAGTATGGGGCACCCAGCTTGGATGAGGAAAGGGCTTTTCATTGTCAATAGTTGCTGTGCTTTCCACAAGCTGGTGAGGCTGGAGCTGGCTGGACAGCGTGTTGTGTGCCTGGGCACCTCTCAGGGCTTTGCAAAACATTCCTCAGCTTGCATTGTCTGCTCTTTAAAAACAAAGGAGGGCGCCTCCTTTCTTAATAATTTGGAGTCCCCAGCCTTTGGGAAGAAAGGCAGGGCTCTGAGCTTTGCCTCGGCGAGAAAGCTCAGCTCAGCTGAGCAGCGGAGCAGTGAAATCGCAGCAGAAATGGCCGGGTGATTACAAATTTCTTCTAGGCTTATCTTTGCGGTCTCGATATCTCCTGTCTTAGTCGTAAGCCTTAAAACTAACCAAACCACCAGCTACCCCCCCTCCCCCCTCCATCTTTTCTGTCTTTGCTCGCAGATAGATGTTCAGGTAGCGGTGTCTGTGCGCGCAGGCAAGCGGGGGGACAGCGTCCAGCTGCCTGGGCTGAACTGGGGGGCGGGGGGGGGGGGCAGGTCGGGGGAGGTGGGGATCCGCTAAGGCGGAGAGAAATAGGAGCCAGGCGGGCGTTTTGTGGCTTTTACTCTATATATGAAAGAAGACAAAAACATACAAAGTATATGTACAACTAAAATTCAACAATATATACAGAAAGGTTGCTCGGGGGAAAGATCCCTCTCGCTCAGTGGGTGAGACTGCCGTCGGGCAGCGCTGAACCTTCCTTCCCCAGACCGCGGCGGCGGGTGTTGCCGCGGCTCCCTCGCTCTGTCTTTCCTGCTCGTCTCCGGGAGTCTGTCCGGCTGTGTGCGGGTGTGTGCGGGTGCGGGTGAGGGGGCTCTTCGCGGGAGAGACGGTGGTTTCTTCTGAGCCGCAGCCCATTGCATTTTGAGAAAGCATGCAGTTTTGCTTCGTGGTAATGTTCTAATCTTACAGTATATTTTCATTTTTCAACCAGTTCTCCTTTTCCCCCCCCTCTTCATTTTTTGTTGATCCCTTCTCTCTCTTAATTTTTTTTCCCCAGTCCGGATTTGGTGAATAAAAATGAAGGAGCTTTGACTAGTCTCTCTTTCATCATGTAATGTCTTTAGCTCATTAAACAAGTAAAAACGGCTGCCATGGTAGATTCAGGTTCTTCTTGTGGGCAAAGTCTGTAAAAAGTTTGTTTTGACGTATACTCCACAGAGAAAGAGGCTGGTGCCTTGGAGTCCAAAGGAAAATATCCTAAAGAGAAGTGTCTTCTGTGCGCCAGAATGAAAATTGTGTCTTTCTGTTCAAGATCAATCGCTGAGGTTACTTAAAAAAAATAAAATAAAATAAAGCCACTCTGTCTCTTTGCCGCATCTACAAGTTCACACAGAGCCTGTTAGCTGGCACGGCTTGGCAAAGCAGGGGAACTTCTTGCCATGTCGAGACGAGGCGTTCTTGGGAGATTATTTCTCTTGGACAACTCACATCATTTGTGGTCTCTGCATTGTGTCTTGATGTGGAGAAGAATACCAGTGAGAATAGCCAGGCATGTAGCTGTTGGGAGGCATATTGACTCCCTTGGCAGAAGCTGAAACGTCCCAGACTGGAGGCAGAGCTGGAGAGCGAGGGGAGAGGGCGGCGGAGCCGGGCAGAGGGTCGCTCTCGTGGGGGTTGCTGCCCTGCTTCAGCAGCTTCTTGAATTTGGAGCGCTTGTTCTGAAACCAGATCTTCACCTGTAAACCAAAACGCAGCAGATATTAGGCTGCCGTCAGCACCCAGGGCACGGCAGGGAAGACCCCGGGGGCCGCGGGTTTGCTCTAGAGAAGGTCTTGAGAGCCCACGCCAGTCGGGTGTGGAGTTGGGGATGGGGAGAGGGGAAGGAGGGTGAGCTACTGCTGCTCTCGGGCTCTGGATGCAGCTGGAGAGAACAGGAGAGGCAGAGCGGAGCTGGAAAGCGAGAGGGATGCAGGTTTTAACCCGGAACGTTATTTTCCCTGGGCAGGCCAGATTGATCGAGCTGAAACAGAGTACATGCTCTGAGCCCTCCTGTTTTAATGCCTCATTCAGAATTTTGGAGGTCATTCGATCATTTGGGCAAACTGTTGTCAAACACGGGCAATCATATGATTTTGTGCCAGGAGACAGGAGCCAATAGACAAAGGGCATCTTACAAAGAAATCCGAAAACATGCACGATCAAGCGGTCCTTGCTGATGTGACGGGGGAGAAGGCACAATGGAACCAGGATTGTGGCTTTATTTTGAAAGTTGTTTTTAAAGAAAGGAAAATTCTCTTTTCTCGGCAAGTAATTTGCTGTCAAGATTGCTCTGGGTCTCGTCCTGCTTCTAATCCAGCAGGACCCCCGAGGAGGAAGCCTGCACTCGATGAGGTGTGCAAGGATCGGGCCCACTCTGGCAGATCAGAATTATTCTGGAAATTATATATACATAAGACATCTATACACACACATTTCTTAAAATGAAACAAACAAGGAAAACAACTCCCACGTGTGTATTTGACCTTGCAAACTTTGCAGACGTAATGTTAGGGCATAAGCAGGGATGCTTGTCTAGCTGCGTGCTCAGGATCGGGCCCCTAAATCTATGCGTGCGAGAGAGAAAGCGAGACAGCAGTGAGACAGAGCGTGCATGCTAAGGATACTAAAATCCCATTTGTAAAACCATCAGGTCTATTCCCATGATTAATGTTTGCTGAGTATTTAAAAATCGCTGGCTGGAAGCGACTGTTATCAATGACAATGGTAAAATCCTGAAGTTATTTGTTAAGCTCATAAATTCACATGATTACATTTTACCCGAATTGATCCCATCTATCCATGCACTTCTCCGCAAACCCCAGCCTGGGAAGCCTGTAATGCCTCATGTGTCTTTCAAGCTTAAATTAGCAGAATGGCACAGCTACTGCAACCACACTTAGCTATGGCTTAACCTGCTATAATTTTGTACACGGCTGTCTTTGATCTTCAGATCTATTATCACCTTTCGTACCTTTTGCCCAAGGGTAACCACTGCATTTGCGTTAGTCATCCAGGGTGAATTAACTATTGATTTTACAGGTATTTCCTAACGTGTTCCTGCTTCCCCTCTACCTATAGGTTGCTACGAGGCAGCTTTGCTTTGCTTTTAGCCCTACCTCAGGCCCAGCGATTCCTTGCCTTTGTTTTGTTCTCCTTTTCACAGCTGGGCAATTGCATCTCGCTGCTGGAATTGCCCGAAAATAGAGGCAATTTTAAAATGTTATGTGTGGCATCAAAAGGGAGCGTTTGCTCGCCAAACGGCTGAGGGAAGGGCGCGTTCAGCTCCTTCTGCGGTAGACCCGTCTCTGTCGTGCATTAGATAAGTCCTATCACATATAGATGGGGACCGTGTGCGTTACCTTTTCTACCGTTCCCGTACAGAGGCCAAAACGTTTAGGGAGCATCGTACTTTGCTTGGCCTTTATTGCTCGAGCAGGATTTCAGTGATTTGGGATTCCCAGTAATTACCTGTGTCTGGGTAAGTCCTAATGAAGCTGCCAGTTCAGCTCTCTCTGGAAGTGCCAGGTACTGAGTCTGCTGAAAGCGATGATTTAAAGCCTGGAGCTGTAGACTAGAGTAAATGGTTCGAGGCTTCCGAATCTTTTTCCCTTTTCCATTGAATCTGATTTCACCGTTTTCAATCACCGTGGTTTTTTGCTGATCTGCAAGCAAAACAACACAGCTGAAACATCACCCTCCTTAGCTATTTAACGCGGGCATTTTGGCTGCCACGGCTCCCAAAAACCCAGCAGCCTGCCCCGGCGCCGGTTCAACACCATCGCGTACACACAGGCTCCGGCTCCTTAAAGGCACGCCGCGACACACGCTGCTGCTTGGGAGCTACCGGGAGAAAAACAAAACAACTGTCCGGGCATAGTGGGCACGCTGCCTTTGCCCCGGGGGAGAAAAAAAGAAAATATGTATTAAAAAAAAAAAAGAAAATAAAGTGCAGCGCTGGCTTCGTGAAGGGATGCCCGGTTCCAGGGCCATCCAGGTTTTACCCAACTAATTGACTTCGCGTCGCCAGTTTGGTGGTCAGTGAATCACCAGTCCGAGACTTTTAACAATGCTTTTCCCCCCCGCCCCCCCGCCGTGCCCCTCCGGATGAATACGTACAAATGAGCGGCTCCCTGCAAAAAAAATACATAAATCAGACGGCCCCCGAGCGGAATGCGACCCGCTCGCCTGGAAACTTTCACTCCTCAGGTGTTAGCAGGAATTTTGCCTAAAGCCGGTCCCGCCGTAACAAAGGAGCGCCGAGCGCAGCCCCCTGCCCGCCGGCCGCGGGGCGAACGGGGAGGCGCCGGTGCCCAGCGCCGCGGTACCGCCGGCAGCCGCCGCCGGCGGGGGGGGGGGGGGGGGGAGCGCGGCGGCCCCGCCGCCGGGTACCGCAGCAGTAGGCCCGCAGCAACAAGGAACCCTGCCTTCTCTCCCCGCCGCCCCGCGCACCCCAGGGCCGGCATCTCCCTCGGCAGGAGCGGGGGGCACGGCGGGGGTCGTTATGCAGTCGCCCGGGGGTGGCCGGGGAGAGGCCCGGGGATGGAGGGACGGGGGCGGGGGGGGGGGGGGGGGAGAAGCTGGCAGCGGGTTAGGGAAGCGGTGCCGGCTCACCTGCATCGTCCGCCCGCGTCTGGCTGGCCGCGCTGCTGTTGTGGTAGGACTGGAGGTAAGGGCTGTGCTGCGAGTGGCTCACGTAGGGGTAGGCGGCCAGGGAGCGGTGGTTGTAGGAGCCGGCGCTGCCGGAGTAGGGCGAGCTGTGGTGGTGGTGCTGGTGGTGCGGGTGCGAGCCGGCGGCGGAGTGCAGGCAGTGCAGCGGGTAGTGGGCGCCGGCCATGGCCGGCGAGCTCTGCTGGGAGTGGGGCGGCGGCGGCGGCTGCGGCGGCGGCGGCTGCTGCTGCCCGAACTCCATGAAGGCGGATTTGGAGGAGTCTTGCGCGTCCAGCCCGTCAGCCATCGTAGTCATGGTCATCATCAAAGTTTGGGAGGGAGAGCGCGGCGCTCCCTGGCTCGCCCCCCGCGCTCTGCCTCCTCTCTGCCCAGCCACCGCCGCTCCCCTTACCCGCCGCGGCACCGCTGGAGAGGCGGCGGTGATTTAATTTAATTTCTTTTCTTTTTTTTTTTTTTCTTTTCCGCCTTTTTTTTTTTTCCCTTTCCCCCCCCCTCCTCTCCAAGGAGCCGTTGTGCGAGGGGCCTCGTTCACTGAGGGAGGGGAGGAAGGGGAGGGCGGTGTGCGGGGTGTGTGGAGGGGGAGGGCGGGCTACTCCCGGCGCTTTTTTGCGCCGCTCTTTTCCTTCATCCCCCCCCCCGGCGCGTGGGGTGGGTGGTTTTTTTTTTGGGGGGGGGTGGGGTGGTGGTGGGAGGGTGGTGGTGGTGGGGGGGGTGGGGGGGAAAGCCGGGCGTGGGGTTTTTTAAGGTGGGGAGCCGGGAAAGTTGGGGCTCCGGCGCTTCGGCTTGAAGGGCAGGGACGCGCACAAGTCGAATGGTTCGTCTCCGGAGGGCAGCGCCTCCCTCATTGGTCACTCAACCCCCTGACGTCACCGCCCCGCCGCGCCGGCAGCGCGCGCGCTGCCCGTGCCCGCCCCCCTCCTTCCCCCCCACCCCCCCCACCCCTTTCCCCCACCCGCGCGCGGGGCGCGGAGCGCGCCTTGCGCGCTCCGCGCCCCGCGCGCGGGTGGGGGAAAGGGGAGCGCCTGCCCTCATCCCCCCCCTCACCCCCCCTCCCCAAAGTCACGCATCCCCCACACCGCATGACCCCCTCCGTTCCCCTCCGCCGCCCCCCCCCCCCCCCTTCTTGCGCGGTATTTTCGCTGCGGCGAAGCGGCGCGCAGCGCATTTTTTCCCCCCGCTGAAAGCAGCGGCAGCGGCAGCAGCTCCCGTAATCGCTTTCAAATATATGCAAATGGCTACGTGCGGTTGGCGGTTTTGGCAAAAGCTTGATTAGGATATAAACGACCCAAGGAAAAAAAGTGCCTGCGCCCTAAATTTGTCTTTAGATTACAATTCCAGTTGATTTTATTTTATTGTCAACATTGTTAATGATAAAAATAGAGTCGTTTTACAGTTATTTTTACTTTCTGGAAGGAGGCAATTAGACTTCTAATCAGGAATACACAAAAATCTCCCATGATTAACTGCAGTACTTTGTTCAAATTGCTGCTATAAAATTCAGAACAATTTGCCTGTAATGATTATGGACTGGGTTTATTTTGGGAGGTGGAATAAAAGTGGATATAGCATAAATTATCCTCTAATTATACACCAGTGTCGCCTCAATTATCCTCTTATCAAAATGGTTGTCTAACTGCCGCATTTAGTTTCAATTCTCTCCTTTTTTCTATAAAAAGAACTTCATACCTTGTTATTATTAATCCATTTATTATTTGCAAGGGGATTTATATCCGAACATCCAGGTGGTATTACCACTTCTCTTTCAAAGATGGACTAGGGAAAGACATTAAGTTTGATCCAGCACGGCGGAGGATCTCTCTCTCCCCTCTCCTCTCTCTCCCCTCTCTCACTCCCTCTCTCTTTTTTTCCCCCCTTTCCCTCGCTTAAATCTCCTCGCGTCCAGCTAAGCATGAACTCCAGAGACAGACCCCACCGGAGAGGACTGAGGTAGGAAGGACCCGGCGGAACTCGCTAAGCCTAGAGAAATCCGAAAGTTGCTCTGGATGGGGAAACGGGCTGGAGGCTTCGGGCTTTGAAAACCAACACCGGCACCGGCAGCCGCCGCTTGCAAAACCCCGCACAGCCCAGAGACATCCCCAGACCGAGCACAGGTCCTGACACTGCCTCTCACAGCGACATTGCCTGAGGATTGGTTTCTAGATTTTGCAGATTTTTTTTTTTAACGAGTCGCTTTTGGAAATATTTAGAGGGGTTTTATTTTTCTTTCTGGGATTTTTTTTTTTCCCCCTTTCCCTTTCTTCATTTATTTTTGGGTTTTGTTTCTCCACAGCCCGGTCATTAGCTCTGGGAAGCCGGGGGATGCGAGCCCCCTGTTTGCATACCTCACCGTCCATGGGGGGTGGGGGGAAGGGGCATGCGAAGCGATGTTCGATCGGTGGCAGGGCATAACCCATAGGCTCTCGGCGCTTATAGTTCAGCTGGCTTATTTCGGGGGGGGGGGGGGGGGTGTACGGGGGGAGGTGTCTTTTTTCCTGGGCGGCTGGGATGTTTTGTGCCCCCTTACCCACCCTCTCATCGTTGTTTCACTTCTTGAGCCCTTGGAGTCGGTTCAGTAACTCTGAATGCAGTTTTAAGTGTCTTGCCTTGTTCTCCTGCTTTTAACAAGAGTTCCACTTTAACACGCGAAAGGGTAACCCGATCCAGGCGTTTACAAATCTACAATGAATAAAAATATAGAGAAAGGGGAAGAGAAGGGAAAGAATTCCTACCGGGACTCTTTATTCATAGGTGTAGGTAATGTACTCAATAGGAACAGGTACATTTGGCAGTTTTATTGCTTTATACCCTCCAGCTTGCTGTTAACATCATGAAGGCGTTTTTTCGCAGGTGCACATACTAGCATTTTCTCCAGCAGCAAGAGCATGCATAACAAAAGGTGTCAGAAAATGGGCTGGGGAGTGTTTGCAACACGTTGCTTTCTTATTTCGAAATAATTCCTGCCGCATAATGAGTGCTAACCCGGGAATGGGGGAAAGTTGGGCAGGAGAGGAGACCGGTTTGAGATAATACCTATATGCCGCCTTAGCGAGGGGAATAAGGCGTCTGAGTCAGGCAACGTGAAACAAAAAGGAGAAGAAGAAAAGGCAGGGAGAGTCTGCAGGAACTGCTCCCTTCGGTAGGCAGCGAAGGGAGTTACATGTGCATCCCTCGCTCAGCCTAGCTGACGGACGAACTGCGGTGGGGCGAGCGGGTGGCGCACCCGCGGGACCGGCAGCGGCTCCGGGTGCGGGCCGGGGGGGAGCGGCGGCGCCGCGGGGGTGCGGGAGCCCCCGCCGAGCCGTCGGTGGGCGCCGGTGGGGGGGAAGCGCTGGGCACCCGGCGCTGCTCTTCCCCGCGGTGCTCAGACATCCTCGTCTGTCGTCAGGACAGTTGACTCCATCCAGCCTCACACCGATAATTTTCCCCAATTTAATTAGGCAAATCTCTCGGTATGGAGCTGCCGGTGATTGGTCGATGTTAATGACTCGGCTGCAAGGAGTCACGCTGCTTGTCAATATTTATTGTTTTCTTTTCTTTTTCTCCCCCCCTCCCCCCCATCCCCTTTCTCCCCGTGGCCTCTGGCACGAAGGATCCGCGCCTGCGGGGAGGGGGAGAGCGGCGTGGCCGGGGCACGGCGGGTGGCAGGGCCGGGCTGCGCGGCACGGCTTGGCATGGCACGGCCCGGCTTGGCACGGCTCGGCACGGCTCCGCTGCCTGTCCGACAGAGCTGCTCCGCGCCCCGTTGCCCCGCTGCCCTTCCCCTCCCTCCCGTTACCCGCACCGGGGGTCGGAGGGCAAAGGGGGCCGGGGGTCGGAGGGGGGGGCAATAGGGGCCCGAGCCGTGCCCTGGTAGAGGCGGCAGCTGCAGGGGTATTTCTTCTCCGAGGGGCAGGCAGGCCCCGGGACCGCGCTCTGGCGGGGGGTGCCGGGGAAGCCGGGAGGTCCCTGCCCGCCGGGAGCCCGCGCTGCCGGGCACCGATCGTCCCCGGCTCCGGCTTGCGTGCAGCCGAGCTCCGTTACAGGCCTCCTTCTGAAGAAATTAGACCTGAATGAATGGCTCTGGACGCACCGGATCAGTGGGGTGCTCATTTCCAGGGTGACTCGTGAAAAGGGGGGAGAGGAGGGCGGACACCCCGCACCTCCTAGTCCCCTCGCACTGAAGTGCCTCCGAAAGCGAGCAGGTGGTAGTCACGAGTGGGGCTCGGAGCTGCGGGGGCGGGAGGCCACGGGGGGAGCTGCCTGGCCTCGACCGAGCTCCTCGGGAGCTGCTCGACCCGTCACTCCCCGGGGAAAGGCAGTAGGAGTTCATCGCCTGTGACCCCCCCTGCCTGGTTTCTCCTCTCCTTCCGCGGCCAAACCCGAGCTCCCGGAGATGGAGGGCTCAGCCCCGGCCGAGGGCGATAGGGATGCGCCCTGCGCGTTGCTCCGCGCCCCGTCCGCTCCGGACCGCGGGCAACACCGCGCCCTGCCTGCGCATCCCCGGGCAGGTTTCTCCTCCCCTCATCCCCCGGTTTGATCTTCCCTGGGGATGCGCTCCACAAGTCACCCTCGCTCGCCTGGAGGGCAGGGAGGCCTTTGCAGCCCGAGCGGGATTAGGGCCAGTCCCTCTCCTCCCCCAGGCTGGCTGAGAGCCGCGGGGGCAGCGCGGCCTTCCCTCCCTCCCCCCCCCGGCCCGGTGCCCCCCCGCTCCGCTGCCGCGGTGACGGGCGGAGAGCGTGGCACCGCGCACCGGGCTCCCTGTGCCCCAGGACTGGGTGACTTCGTGCTACCGGTCCTCCGTGTCACCTTAAACCGCGTCGCTTTAATGATGTTTGCGGCTAGTACTTTCAAAAGACCAAAGCGTGTGTGCGTGGTTTAAAGTCACATTTGGGAGTCGAAAGATGTCACACAACAGACACAACAGTTAGAAGGAGCTGACGAACAACAGGAAACGGGGTTCTATTTTTAGGGTATAATAGGAAGTTAATGTAAGCGGCCAGAGGCTTCCTATATGCCTCCGAGCACCTTCTGTTCCATTCATTCATTCATTCATTCATTCATTAATGCGTTCAACAATAACAACAAGGGAAAACAAACATTCACGTTCCGTTTCTCATCCCCTCCTTCCCGGGAAGTCCTGCTCTGGTGTTTGCACGGGTGGGCTCTGCGAGCGGAGTCCCTCTTTCGGGTTGTTTAGCTTGTTTGTTGGTTTGTTGGGGGGGGGCGGTTGATAGTTGATAGCGTTCCTCAGCCGAGGCTCCCCCAAGATGCTCTCGTTGGGGGGCTCCTGCCGGCAGAAGGAGTGCGCAGGGGCTGAGGGCTGCTCTCTGGGAGTGTATATCCCCCCCTCCCCAATTTACACCAGAGTCGGGGAGAGTGTCTTCTGTCCCATCCTGGCCAGGGTGTCTGGGAAGGTCCGAGAGAAGCTTACTTCAGGAATTATGTTAGTGCGCGTGTTTTTCCGCGGGAAGCCCGTGCACATGCATGAAGCGGATCTTGCAACAGGATTTTTAAAAGGGGCAGAGAAATGCTGGGGGGGGGGGGGGGGAGAGGCAAAGGTTAGTGCGGGATCCCCTGTTTTTTTAGCAACAGAACGGAATCCACAAAGCAATCGAAAGGCACTCGGGAGAGAGTGGGGGTCTCCTGCAGAGTGGCGGTGGGAAAATCTCGAGAGAAGTGGAAAGCCGGAGAATATTCCCGCTGGCGGCGATTCGCTCCAGATGCATTTTTGCGGAGAGGCTTCCTCCGCAGAGGCACGGGACTCTCGCCGGCTGGAGCGCGGCTTCGGCGGCCGCCAAACTTGCGCCCCCGCCCCGCGCGGCCGTGGCGCTCCGCGGGTGTCCGCGGCCGCACGACGCGGGTGTGCAGGGCGGCTGCCCGGCCCGGCCCGGCTCGGCTCGGCTCGGCAGCCGCCGTCCTGCCCTGGCAGCGCAGCTCTGCCCGCGTTATTTACAGCTCCCAGAGAAGCTACAACAAAATATCTCGTCTTGCATCTGCCGATGGCATTTTTTTCCCCGGTCTCTCAAGCCTGTTTACCCCGAAACACATGGCCTCCTCTCTTTCTGCCAGCATGTCATATTGCCATCGTCTTAATAGCAGCTGAGTGGTGAGCAAAGGCTCCCGCAAAAGGAGGTCACCTCCTCAAGCTGGAAGCGAGCCATTTTAAGGAGAGACTGGGGAATTTGAGCGCTGCCAGTGCGAGTGCAAGAGCGGAGCGGAGGCTCCTCTGGATTTCAACCCACTAACATTATAACAGACAGGCAGGCGTCAATGGCTTTCCATACCGCGAGTGTGAAGGAAGTGGCAGGGAGGCGGAGGGGGGGGGTAAACCCCAGCCCAGCCTCGCAGATGGATCACACACGCCGCTCTCTATATTGTAGCCTGGGTCAAAATAATAGGAGTCAGAGGGGAAAAGATCCAGAGGGAACCAGCCACTGTCTCTTGTACAGATTTGTAGCGAAGCCTTCGCTGTAATTAAAACCTTACAGCCAGATTCATTCAATGTGTGGCTCTGCAGAGGGTCGGGGGTTGGGGCTTTTTGTTTGGTTAATGTTTTGTCGTGTTGTTGTCGTTGGTTGTTTTCCCTGGTGGGGGGTGTGTGTATGGGTTGGGGGTGGTTGGATATCTGCTTTAAAATGGAATTAGGCTTCAGGCGAGTGGCTGCCCGGCTGGGGGACGGGACCCCCGCGGAGGGCCTGGCCGCCCGCCTCTCCCCGCACCTGGCCAGGTGTGCATCCACACCGCCTTCACCGAAACCCCGGGGACAGGTCTCGCCCGCTCTGCCCACACGGCGAGCCTGGCCCCGGCATGCGGGATCCCCGGAAAGAGTCTGAGCGGGGGGGGTTGCCCTCCTCGCCCCTCCGCCGGGAGCCTTACGTGGGAGCGGCGTGGGGGGACCTTCCCCTCCGTGGGTCGAGGGGAGCCTCCCTGAATGCAGCCGCAGGTTTGCAGACCTCCGCCTGCGAGGCTTTCACTTGGCAGGCGTCCCCGCCTGCTCGGGTGCTGCTGAAATGGAGATGTTGGTTTTAGCGGGGACTTTTGTTGTTTTGTTTTCTTTTCAAATGAAAGAAAAAACAACAACAATTTAAAAAAAACCCCTTCTTCTGGCAGAAGAAGAAGACGCCATCCAATTAAAAAAAAGAAAACCAACCCCAAAACCTCACCGCTCTTAAGTGCCCATCTTGGAAGGGCTGAGAGGCGAATGGAAACTCGAGGCTCTTTTAAGTCAGCAGAGAGGCTGCAATTTCTCCTGCGGTAGCGGCCAGTTTCTCCCCCGAGCCAAGCGCCGCGCTGAGCCCTCCCGAGCCCGGCCGCGCCGGGTCGAGCCACGGCTCCCCACGGCCACTCGGGTCCTGTCCCAGTGACACCCGCGGGGAACGTGTCACCCCGGCTGCGCTCGGGAAGCCTCGGATTCCGGCCAGCGAAAGCAGAGGCTTTAATTGCGGCAAACGAGCGCGATGTCCTCTCTCTTCAGTCTGTTTCGCCTTCGTTTATTTTTAGTACACTTCAAATGCCTACACATTTCCCTTGTTGAGATCAGTGCAATTATTTACTCTACCTTTAGGGATGCATTTACCCAAGCATTGAATGGAAATGTAGTAAACACTGCGCAAAGTCAATGCAGTTATTGAGGTTTATTTAATAGGAAAAGACGTAAATATCTCGGCTTTACTTGTTTCTTCAGGCAACCTCGTTATCTAGAGTAGATTGCAAGGAGAGTTCTTCACTCATTCCCGTGTAATGAGACTGCTTTATATGTTTATCTCGTATCTGTATCTAGCTACAGCCTCTTTTGTCAGGGTCTCAACGGACTATAAAAACAAATCTAGAAGTTAATTTAGAAAGGTAATCCGGAGGGATCCATTATCTGATCTCTCTATAGAAACTCAGCTAGGCGAGGTCCCGTATCTGAGGGCGTAAAAAGAAACAAACAGAGCATGGGCTCCAGCAACGTGAATTCCGCCTGCATCCACCGTCCGGAGCGGGAAAGCTCTACACACCGACTGCGATTTCCCTGGCGGAGTGAAACTGCTTTGCCCGATTGACTGGTCCCAGTCTCACCACGACGCTACCCTCCACCTCAACCCCGCCAAGAATTATTTTTATTTTTCGCGAGTGGAGGTCGTCACCTTTCTCCACCTGTTTGCCCTGACCCCTCTCCCCCCGAGCATCCTTCGCATGGAATAAATGCAGGAGGAAGGGACGGGGTGGGGGAGGCGGTAGGAGCACACTAGATATCTGCAGCATGAGACGCGGGAGGTATCCCGGGGTTCTGACAGCTGGATCTGAAACAAATCAGATCTGGATTAACTTGCCTGTTTTGTGAATTGTCTGCATTTGAGCAAGCAGCCCTCACCCACTCCGCTTCTGGCAGGTTTTGTTACACGTGCCTCTATAAATATATTATCCCAACCCTCTTTCCTCGTTGGAGCTCGCTGTTCAACAAAACAGAAACCAGAACGAGGAGAAGCGATTTTCTTTTTTAAATGAAGACATTTATAAGTAACCTAATTTCGTATCGTGGAAGTAAATTTCATGCTAGGATATATTTTGCACAACATGTAATCTTTTAGAGCCGGAAGACATTTAATTAAAGCCATATTCGGAGAAGTACAGCTTCAAAGCAGTCATACGACCACATACCTCATTCATATTCAGGATCCGTCCGCGAATTCATATTGTTTTAATGTGGGACATCGCCTTTACGGCATAACTCTGCGAGGCCTGGGCAACATGAGAGATAACACAAAGGAGAGGAGGCAAGGAACAGCACGGGGTGCTTTACCAGGCGGAGAGGTGTCTGTTTAACCTAAAGACCACCGCTTTCTGCTTCCCAGCTCCCGACTTTTGATCGGAGGAACTCCCAGCAATACACATGCCGTAGCTGGGGGCTGAGGGCACAGGGAAAAGCCCACCGGGGATGGGCCGGGGTTAAGCATCCCGAGCTGGGTGCTCCCGCTTCATTTCCGCACGCTGCTGCCCACTTCACGTCGCCTCGGGAAACACGTGCGTGGGGGCAAGGTTTGATCACGTCCTTTGCAATTCCCCCCAGGAGAAGTTCCGGGGTCTCTTGGCAGCCCCTTTTCCTAGCACTTCGGGCTGGTCTGGAAGCGGGCACGCAGACTCCCACACCCTATGGCTAAAAGGGGATCTTTGGAGAAAGAGGGGATGGCACCCTGCCGGCACCGTTCACGGGCGCCTGTGAACTTCTGATCGCACCCATGCCGTTTGAACGGAAAACACAGTTTCTGTTCAAGTTTTTGCCCCATCTCCTGCTCGGCTGTTCGATTTATTCAAATGACGATCAGGGACCCCCGAGGAAATGGGGGTGCAGGAAGGGAGCAGCCCAGCCCCGAGGTGAGAGCGGAGCTCCCGCCCGGCGCTCAGCGCGCCGTCCCGCGGTCTGCGGGGCTCGGGTGCCGCCTGCCCCCGGTCCTTCCCGGCTCCGCCGGCGGGGCACTCGCTCTTTCGTTGAAAAAACTCGTACAAACCGCCCTGAATTCGGTGCGAGTCGGATCGGGCCCCCCGCACTAATTCTCTCTGTGATAACTTTCGCCTACGCGGCTGCTTGCTCCCTCCAGCCTTTCCCCCGCCGTCCCCGGGGCCGCCGGTGCGAGAAGCTGGTTTTCGGGGAGCCGGGGAGGGCTTGTGCGCTCCGGGGTCCTGTCAGCAAGCGCTTTTGTTTTCTTCTTCTCGAAAGGGACGGCAAAATACTTCCAAAGGCGCGGGGAGAAGCGAAGCGAAATAAACGGAAAACCAATTTTCCCCCTAAACAAATAATCCCCCCGTCCAGCCCGAGGCAAAGTAGCCCCCCAGCCAAACCGATCCCCCCACCCCCCGCCTCGGCCGCCCTGCCTCGCGTTGGGGCTGCTTCGTTTCAGAGGCGATAAAATTCAGCGGCCAAATCAAATCAGAAAGGTTCTGGTTAGTTTCCTTGTAGTGGTAATTAAAAGTATTAATTGGTTGTGTCGACAGCTTAAAAAGACAGGTGTTGCTAAAAAAGCCTCATTAATCTTCCAGTCATTACTAAGCGGCGGTGGGAACCGGGCAGGGAGAAGGAGCCGATTGTTTACAAGGGTCTTTCAAGGTTTAAGAATGGAGATTATAATAATACCACTACTAATCGGACGACTTTCTCCATTCCTTTGAAAAATGAAAATAAATCAAATGGTCTGCCTGCAGCCCTCAGCTAGAATAGGGCAAGGAGTCTTCCATGGACTTCGCCGCGTTTAAGATGATAAACTTTAAAGGGTTCGCTTAATTTTATAGGCATCTCTATGGATAAAAAATGAGGAAAAGAATTCGTGCTTTGTGTCTTCGGATTTTTTTTCGTCAGGTGGCCTGTGGCCCGTGGGTACAGTAAGTTTTATACGAGTTTTCAGGACACTGATCTAAACTTCAGAGGTTCTCACTAGACCGGGTCGGGACTGGTTGTGCTGCCTCCTCCACCGCGCAAAGCAAGAGTCAGTGGTATTGCAGCCCATGTGTGTGAGAACGAGGAAGAAGAGGGAAATCAGGCCCCCGGCATGAGACCCGACCCCGGCTTTTTAAATGGGTGATCTGGGGGGTGTGTGTTGTTTGTTTCGGGAGGGCCGCTTGGCCGGGGCCGGCGAGCAGGCCACCGCGACTGCCCGAGCAAGCTTCCCCGAGGGAAGCAGAGCTGCGGGTGCGGCGGCCGGGGCGGCGCGCCCGTGTCCCTGTGCGCACGTCGAGGGCACGGGCAGCCTCACGGGAGGCCCCCCGGCAGCCCCGGGGAGCCCACAGCCGCCCTCTGAAGGCGATGCCCAGGGCTCCGGCCGGATCCCCGCCGGGAGGCGAAAACCACCCCCCGCTGCCAGCAGGCGCCTCGGGGCCGGGTCCCCTCCCTCCGCTCCGGGCAGCGCGGCCGGGCCGAGGGCCGGGACTCCTCCGACGGCCTCCCCTGGGCGGCCCTGCCTCCTCGTGCGCCCGCTTCCCGCAGCGGGGGTATGGCGCGGAGGGGGCCGCTCGGCGGGGGCCCGGCGGCCTCTCCTCACGGCCGTTACCGCCGCCCGCGCGGCACGTGACCGCGGCGCGGGGCATGCGCGCGGCGGCGGGCCTCAATGGCCCTAACGGCCCTTAGCGGCCGCGCACGAGGGGCGGCTGCGGCGGGCGGGGGCGGTGTGCCTCGGCGATCCCCGCGGC